>NC_060217.1:11395952-12093928 GCF_907164935.1 Osmia bicornis bicornis | reverse complement strand
TCACATTCAGTTTCCCATCACCATCGGTATCGTCGTAATTGATCATGTGACCTAAATTACATCCCTTGCACAATTCTTCTAAATCTTCGTTCTCTGCTATCTAAAGTTCCATGTTCATCGTACAATTTATTCTATAAGGATTGAGAAATATTAAAACAAAAGCAAAATGATTACCTGTTCCAATTCTTCGCGTTCCAAGTTCCCATTGTTATTTTGATCGTAGTGAGAGAACATTATACTGACGAGGTATTCTTTACTATGGTTGTCCTGGGCCATCAGTCTTGCATGATTGTAAAGTAACAAATTATCCTGCGAAAAGAAATATGTTTAATCTGTCAGTCAGATGAATAGTAATTAACATACCTTCATTATTTCGTATTCCTGATTCGAGCACTCTTTCGTATCAGAATTATTTTTCTCTGGTACCAAGATGTCCCTTAAATTTGTCTTCTTCCGGTTTCTAAATCTAGGATAGGTAATCGTCTTCCCTGTCTCGGAGGATGTTCCATCCACGTGTAAAGTTCTACGAACGTGTGCATTCTCGATGTCTGTTAGGGATTAAAAGACAGCCGGGTATTAGGGATGCAGAACGCTTCGAACCGTTTAATTCATTGAAACGTGTACAACAGTGATCAGGCAGTGATAAAAGGCTCGTAATTGAAAGCAAAACAGCGGAAACGATTCTTATCGTCGAAATTCCTGCAGAATTATTTGTTAAAATTTTAACACGTCCACTGCCAGGTCTCTGTGTGCCAAGTTTAAAAATCGCTGAACGATAGGAAACGTGTTAATTATCTAATTTTGCATATATTTTCAATTTTTAGGAATGAGAAAGGAAAGAGGCGATGACGTTGACTACCACGAGGGTCATCGATGACTTAGCTACGGATTCGATGTAAGTAAGAACTAAAATCACGGATACTACTAAAATTAAAGTATTCATTTAAAAAAATTGGCTCGTTTTTGTGCCCTCGAGATTTTACCATGATGTAGGCATCTCATCAGTCTGCTTCGGGTCAACGATGATCCAGCGTGGCAGGCGGCTCTATGCAGCTCGCAGTGATTGGCATAAATCTTTCCGTTGCTCGCGCAAACCGGTCGATGCCTTCGCGGGCATTTTCGCGTGCAGACACACGTGGCCACGGTATTGTTCGCCGATGGCTCGCATTCTCTGCCGACGCCGCAATATTTCTTCACGCAAGGATCAACCGTGGGAGCTGCGAGAAAAATAGCAGAAGAATCATCAAGAATTCGCCACAGGTTGCCAGGATCCTCGAGAGTAATCCCTTGCTCGTAAATACCGTGCGTGATTTATTTTTCCGATTCTTGGAGAATTTCAAAATCCCTCGCGATGACTTTGAGCTTGAAATTTTTGCAAATTGATTTTTCTGATTTTTAGAAAATTTCGAATAGCGTTAATGTACAGCATCGAGCATGGTGGACTTCCTTAAGGAAAATTATTCCGGGTCTCCTAAACCTACTTTGCTCGATACTGTACCTACATGGATTGTAGTTATCATTTTGGTTGACGAACGTATACGTCAAAATGATAAGCTCATCGACAGATGTGATCGACGTTGATCAATGTCCAGATTATACGTTTCATAACGCAAGATAGAATAATTACGCGAATGATAATAACTACAATGCACCGTGTGCGTTTGTGTTCGGAGAAATTCAATCATTCTCTGATATGTGATAGCAGGATGCTGATTGCAATCACTGTTACAATATTTCCGCTTGATTTCAACACGAATTACAATTAGATCTAATGCTGAAAATGAAACCATCATTGCTATTCAGCAGTGATTTGATGCACACAATTCAAGAATATTTAAAAAAAAACGAAAAAAAAACAAATGAGCTGTATATTTTCTCGTTTCGAAGAGAAGTTGTGTATTAATCATAGACAACTTTATAACCAAAGCGAATATTTCTCGAAGCAGATTCGTCTGGCAATGTGCGCTATATTTTACGTCGTAGCGATATTATTAATCTTCGGTCTGATATTATACGGAATACTCGCGGTGTATCATTTCGTATGAAAACGGACCGTGAAGTCGGCCCGAAAAAAGGAAGAGGTATAATAGGATAAAGAAGAAGCACGAAGGTCCCTGTGGGTGTTCAAATTGTCGGCGCGCTGATTATCACCGGCCTGGTGTGTTTCATTCTCAAGATACAATACTTATAAAGCTAGCCGGTTTTCGTCGGAGAGTTTCCATTTCTTTCCCGAGGCTAAAGGTACGGCTAAAGATCTCGTTTTCCTCCGACGGTTCGTTTCTCTTTCATTTTAAACGACCATCGTTTCGTAACGCGAAAGTCCAGTCTCTAAAAGAGACCCATTGTGAGCCGCAAATTATACATTCACCGAATAATGATTTAATTAAAAAATATTCAACGCGCGCAACGTTTGAGAAAGGAGCGCGTATTAAGCCGTATCGTCTCATACCGTATCAAACCGCGTTCATTAATTTTTTCCGCAATGCTTAACCCCAGAGATTCTTTTGCTCTCTACGATGTACCCCGTGTCGAAGGAGAAATTTTAGTGCCGCAAATTACACGAATGTAGGAGAGAGGAGAAAAAGGAGTTTCGTCTCGGGATGACAACAGAAACCTATCATACCGCAATTCGGAACTCCGAAATATTTGGACTGCATGCCGGGCGACCGCCAGCGAGAACACTTATTCCCGATTATCTCCGCCGCCACCTAGCGGTCCCCGGCCCGAATCAAAGGCGTCCGAGGAGACGAAACTTTCCTCCCCTCCGCTAAACGCCTACTCAAAATTCTTTCCCATAAATTGATACTCACTTTCAGGAAGGTACGCTTCTTCCGGAAGCGACGATCGCTCGATCAACGGCGACACCGTCACCGAGTGGCTGTCACTCCTGGACAATGAAGCGGAGTCATGATTTTCGGCCCCAGTAAAGTCTCGATGCCGCCTTGAGTGCTGAAAAGGAATGAAAAATGCATACGTAAGAGGCCGCGTAGAGAACTGGGTTAAAACGCGACCGGGTCAAGAATGAGACTGACGAGCAAGTTACTTGGTTGAATCGATGGAAGCCACGATCGACCGTTCAGATTAGGCACGATCGAGGTTGCAAAAAAAAAAAATGGCATCGTTAACGAAAAATTAGAACAGACCACTTCAGAGATGATCGCGAGTGGTCCGTTCTTTCTTTCATCCAAGTATGAAAATTTTATTCGCCCTCAACGAGCGAACAAGTTTTATCTTCTTATTAAAAATTGCCCTCTCGAAATAAAGAAACAGAGGGAAAAAGTTTTCTTAAGGAATTATTTCTTCGAGAAAGCATGCAAAGAGAAAAGTTAAGAGAAATATTTTCCGTGAAAAGGCACTAAATTTGTTTCCACGGTTGATAGTTTCATTAAATATTATAATTTCAATACTTGATCGTAAAGTACTTCCTATATTTTCGATTTTCCCACTCTCGATGATAAAGTATCAATAGCAAGAGACAAACGCGTTAGAGAGAAATTGGTTTCAGCATCGAACCCGTTCGAATTCGTTCGATTTTTCATTCTGTGGATATAGATAGGATATAGAGTGACCGGTCACGGGGATCGTGGAAGGAAAAGAAGGAAGAGGAAACGCGAATTGGTCGGGGATCTCAAAGCGATCGGCCGCGGGTTGAGTAGAGGGGTTAATATACGAAGCTGAAATATCAGAGCGACATCGGAAAATATGAGTCGTTTTAGGATCTATTCGCTCCCCACGAGCAGGTTATTTCACCGGGAAATTTATGGGGACACCACGGCGTTCCATATCTCCATTAGTGTCGCCTAAAATTGTTCGTTCATGGAACGGGTGTTTTCAATTACTCTCGGAAATTACCGGCGAGGGAGAACAACTCTTTGAGAGGAAGTTTAAGAATTAATTTAGATAGCTGGCGAACTTGTCTTTAAGGATCGTTAAACTTCAAACACTCGTAGCGACTTTTTTCCTATTCGCCATTAAGATTCCGTCGTTTATTTTTTTTTAATTAATCCCATTTACCGAATATTTTCGTGGTACGCTTCTACTTTTCTTAAAATTAATATAAAAATCATTCGCGTCAATTTTTTATTTCTCAAGAGAGTATAAAAATACTCGATAAATTTCAAATTATTTTTTTAATAGAATGTTCATCGCGTTACG
The DNA here is from genome assembly GCF_907164935.1 of Osmia bicornis bicornis. NCBI lineage: Eukaryota > Metazoa > Arthropoda > Insecta > Hymenoptera > Megachilidae > Osmia > Osmia bicornis. The sequence goes on along the minus strand of NC_060217.1, from coordinate 12,089,773 downwards.
TAATTGCTGTGCATGTTCTCCAATTAAATCATATAGTCGTGGATCTCATAATTAAGGGAAAAATATTTTCATATTGCGTTGACATTTTCACATTCAATATTTTTTTATTGAATATAAAAAAGCCGATGAAATATTTGAATAACATGCCAGCTACGATGTGTCCGTAAAATACTACAGAGATCTTTATGAAATTTTTTTAAAATACCAGTATTTTTTTACCGCTCAGTTCCGAGTAAAAAAACCATAAAATAACAAAACTTTGACGCTGCAATATCAAAGATACCGATATTGTTCAAACTTTTCAAAGCTCTTTCATTCGACTTTTAGTCGGTATATTCGCCTCGTTCTCATTCGGTATCCACGGGGTCTCATTAAACCGATCAACGTGGCGTAAACAAGCAGTTCGTTTCGGAAAAATCGTGATTTCGTTCGATCCAATTATCGCCAGCGATTTCGTCCGTTCTTCCACTTGTTATATTAACCCCCGTTGTTTCCCATTATCGATTAACATTGTCGGCGAGACAACAATGCCATTCATTGCAGTACAATTACATAAATACGATATTAACACATCGACTGCGACAATGGTAATTAATATGGATACATGGATACTTTTCAGATTTGAGCTTCTAGATTGATAACTATCGTTATTATTATAATACCGACATTGTTCAATATTTTCGCATTCTTCTTTTTCAAATTTCAATTTGAAGGATATCGCCATGTTCTCTAGGGATTCCATGTATAAATCCTTAAAATTTTAGGCAAGCATCAAACTGAAACTCGAAACGTTTTGTCAAAGAAGACTCTCTTTATGGACAAACTTCAAGATAAATACAACGGGAAGTGCTCGGAGGAACATACTTAAACGCTCATTACAAGATAAGATCGCGAACAAGTTTTGTTACAGGCAACAGCGTCTCCTTTGTCGTTGAATTTAGCGCTTATATAAGTTTACTCGTTCGTGGACGACATCACCGGTGTTGTTACTTTCCACGAGATAATTAAGCCTTGTCAACGAACGTTTTGCGTGTGGTATACCTGGCACGCTGTTAGTTCTTTAGCAATAAGGATGATTAATTAATAACGTTGCACAAAGGAACGCGTGTATGCACTTACCTATACCGAGGCCCGTGCGTCGCCGACTCTCCGGAAGGATCCTTTGTATCTATAGGGAAGTGCATACAAGGTGTTCGACAACAAGTGGGCAAAATTTTAAGGGGTGAATCTAGGGATGAAAATAAGACGAAAATCAAGAATAACGAAATAGCGTTAGCGGCTTTGTTTTCCAGTAATTAACGTTTAAAGATTCAAGTAAAAAGCGCCTGAAACCTGCAATCCGTTCAGTCGTCTCAAATTTTTAAACGTTAATTACTGGAAAACAAAGCCGCAAATGCTATTTCGTTATTCTTGATTTTCGTCTTATTTTGATCCCCAGAATCATCCCTTAAAATTTTGCCTCCCTTTTCTCGAACACCCTGTATAACGCGAGGAGAGAGTTAAACAGGTAAGAGTCCATTTTTCGAGAGGGTAAATATGTACACGGTTATCGGTAATACTACTATTCGAGGGCGTAGACCTATGACCTACGCCCTTCGTACTCCAACGTCTACCCTTCGAATGACAGAACACCCAATACGCGTAATCCCATCTGTGAAGAGGTATTAGGGGAGTTGACAGTGGATCGTTAGGAGAGATAGGAAATCGGAAGAACGGAGAGGATATGGAAATTAGCCGTTTCGAGCAACGGTTCGAATTCAGTTGTCAGACGTTGTTTGCGTTTACATTTATCATGGGACGTCGCGCAATCAAAACCGCTTCAGATCGCGACGAATTATCCCCCGCATGGCGGAGGAGAATGTATAGAGGGATGAAATGCCCGGCAACGATCCAGCCACCTATCGGGACCGGCTAAATTCTGGCACGCCGACAATTATGTTCGACTACGGTGTTACACGAGGCCACCGGACAACCGGTGTTCAGCATGCTATTCCACATGGATCGGAACAAACACTTCCGGTCAACATTGACGGAATGGCCAGCACACGCACTCGAACAACGATCACCGGCATGTCGGTTGTTTCTAGGCTGATGTTATGCGTAGCTACCTGAATCCGAGTAGTAAGGTAAAATTCTGTTTTCAGATCCTAAAATTATCTCTATCGCGTTACGTCAGACTTTTAATTAACTCGAACGTTTCACGCTGGAAGAAACGATCTTCTAACCCGCAACTTTGTTTTAAAAATAGTTACTAGGTCGTGCTTTCGCACGCAACTTTATCAAACTTATTAGCTATTCTACTATCGATTAATGAAGGGTACATTTTTTCATTTTCTTCTTGATAAATTATCTCAGTTGAAATACCGAGTCAAGAAGTTAATTTACCAGGCTTTCGGTGATTTCGAATTCCCTCTTCGATTCAGAGGCAAGCCGAGATCATGGGAAAGCCCGATCCTAGGCCCATAAACTTACGGTATTAGACCCTAAGTCCTAGGGCTTAGGACCACGATTGTATTCAATCGACTCTACGTAATAGCTTTTATTTTATTTTCGTTCAATTTATATACAAAGTAGGCCAGGCTAACTTTATCCTCAAATATTGAAATGTAACAGTCAAAATCCACTCGTGGAAAACATATTCGTATGGTATCAAATATTGATACACCGTGCAACGTTTCGGTACATATTTTCTCATTTATTATAAATGACAAACTTATTACCTCGCCGAGTATATATTTTTCAAATTTCATGTCGAAGGGATGCAAATATTTGTCGAAATCGTAGCAACGTTCGTTCATTTTTTAGTCGAATAATTTTGCGTTTGCTAAACGATTTTCCTTAATTAAAGTGTTTTCGTCGATGCGACTCTAAAGCCGTGTACGCGTAACTGTGTACTTTTCATCATTCCTGCAGAATTCCAAAGTGTACCTTGATTAAAACCGACACGTATCCTCGTTTCCCTTTGCCATTTCGACTTCTGGGTCGTGTTCTAAATAACTTGAGCCAATAGAAAATGCATGCCATTTTAGCGAATCGTATTTCAGTTTGATCGATCATCACACAACAGACACCCAAGTGGGTCAACTGTGAGTTGGAAACGATTGGAAGGAACCAGTTATGTCATTTCTTGTCCGAAGAAAGCTTGTCAAGCGAATAATGTCAGGGCATAGCGGTGCATTGGTACGCGAGGGTGGCTTCGACAACGTTGGCAACGATTTTTCATTTTTCTCTTCTTTTTTTTTCATCTCCACTTCCTATTCTTTGGAGAACTTCCACGGTACTCGACTTTCCATCAGCGAAGCGATGCACGCGGATAATATGTAGTTTAAATGCAGAAATTTCTCGTAGCAGAAGCGCGAACAAAACTTTTCAACGAATAGTTAGAAAAAAAGATGGATGAAAGCAATTCGCGCCGCGATAAAAGGACGTATTTTGTTTTCCATTAATATTAGGTCACTCCTGTGAGTAACCCCGTTGCTTGTCTTGGATAGAACATGGTCAGTTTTGAATTTCTAAATGAAAATTAGGCTTTAGTAGATAATATTATCTACTTGGAAGAAACCCATTTCTTTTTTCTTCTTCATTTTGCCATTTCTTGCTTTTTCTCGTTTGAACGTCGGTAACCGGGTGCTCGATGCGGAAAAGAGGATTTCGAGGGGCGCACCAGGTTGATCTATAAATCTGTCGATGGAAATATTGCGCGTTTCTTAGGTGGGAAAGCAGGTAGACAGGTGAACGAGGAATAGAACGGTTTTACACGATCTTTCAATTTCTATCCTCTTCTCTTCTGGTCCTATCTTTCGTTTTGACAAAACCGGCGATAATTGATATATAATGAGACAGTAAAAAACGTAGGTACGAATTTCGAATAAACTCACCTTGTGACCGGCGACGAACACACAGATGGACAGCAGCAGGAGATGGAGGGTCGCAATCTGAAATTTCCGTTTCATCTGAAACAGAAACGCAATAACGTCAACAGAGAGGTCGTATTCGCGTTAGGATTAATCAATCGCTTTTGAATCACAGTTTAACCCTTTGCGAACGGGACGATTGCATCGATCGTACGCAAAGGGTTAATCCTCCACGAAGCGGGAAGAATTTTCTCCACTGGCGAACGATTAGAGTGATTAGATTGAAAAATTACTCTATAAACCTCGGTAAACGACAGTTTCCATTTTTCCCACGGATGAAGAGAACCAATCGCCATGAAAATAGCGAAACGTCTGTCGTTTCACTCTGTTGGTCGTTTAATGTTTTACGATTTAATAGTTCCGTGTTTTCAAGTAGTTTCGAGGCAACGAAAACGAGTGTGTATAGAGCGAAACGAATGGAAGTGGAGGAGTATTCGCGTCTACGTTTGCGATTTAATCTTCTCCGCCTCAGTTTTCGGGACGATAAATCATCGGGTGACTGTGCGCGATTCTCTTAATAAAATGCGACAGCGAACAAAGATTCCCTTAATTTATCGAACAAGCTTGGGCGCTGTTCGGGCAAATAAACGTTCGTTTACCGCAACGGTAGCTGCTTTTCAATTAGCCGGCGAACAAGATCCCCTCCGATTAGAATCTACGATTTTCACGACGGAATGCATTCCGGGATTTAAACGCTTCCTTCCTAACAATCTACCGTTCCGATCTTTTCCCCTACACCCTCTTCTGCTACCTAATTACTCTTACGATATTTAACTGCAACCCTTTGCCTTACGATTTCTTTCCTCCAACTGATTTGCATAACGAATGCAACCTCCATTATTCGAGGAAACATTTGCTTGGAAAATATTACATTTCCATTAATTCGATGCCTTTGAAGGTTTCTTTTGCAAAAATAAACTGACCTTTCTTTAGATATTAAATAGAAACAATCGTGGGTTACAAATGTGTTCAGATTATCCGCTGCATAATTGAAAAGCGGATTTTAACAATAGATTGTTAAGCAGCAACACCTGTTGTGATTAGTAATAACTAAACAATAGGCAATAAATGGAGAATAGGAAATAAACACACAATAGGATAATAACTAAACTGGTACCGTGAAAGTGGCATGGTATCGTAAGGTCGATACGATAATAATTTAATATTTATTGGAAAATGAAATGATCGAGAGGTGTTGACTGTGCATATGTATCAAAACAATCGATTATTTTGACAAGTTGCAGAGCAAGGAAAAGTAGGATTTCGGGGGCGGAAACTCGAGCGGAACCCGCATCGTTCACGCTATCTCCACACGCGATAAACTATTCCCACCAGCTTCTTCGTCTCCGACGTCGAGTTTCACCATCCCCCTTGCTTTTCCCACCCTCAACATCCCTTGAAAACGTCTCTTGAAAAAATATCAACCCGACCCGTGTCCCGACGTTTCTTCTTTCCCTGGTGATAATTACTAACCGTCTGCCGATTCGTCTCTCGTAGCTTTTTAACCGGTACAAAGACTTCAAATTCCTCGAGTCCCGATTGTAAGCGGTAAAAAGTAATTACATTAGCAAATTGACATGGAAAAGGGGTAATTGTACCCTGGGCAAGTTTCGAGAAATAACAACGGCGAACCGCTTAATTGGCTCGGCGAAATACGCGAACGGAATCGGGCTGCGAAGAAATTGGTCGCGTAGCCAACCTTGGAACTTTTTCAATCGGGTTTCAATTTCCTCGCGAGCGGAAAAACGGCGGCGCTCATAAAACTCGCCGGATATCAGAATGTTAAATGGACCGGGAACGGATCGGTTAAGCGATCCGAAAGCACCGATCCCTGTGAGGTTAAGAAGGTAAAGACCTTCGACATGAAGACTATTCGCCTCTTTTATCCGCGCTGCTTCCGTAACGCTCAACTAACCACTTAAAGGTTGAAACTCGATCGACGAACGCCAAAAAAAATAGCAAACTTTATGAATAATTTTTTTTTTCATTGAAAAATAAATTTAAAATTTCCTCGAGAGAAATTCGAACAACTTTAACGCGTTAACTCCGATCGATTATTCGTTATTCGTTGAAAATGGCTTCTGCTGTTTTTCCAGAAACGGTGGATAGCGCTTCTTCGTTCCTGGATCGGAAAGAAGATTTAGAGGCGAGCCAATTGTTGCCGCATAAACGTTTCACGAATATATACCGGGAAAGCGGGAACAGGGAGCAGTTTCGAGCAATAACGATACACTTTTATCAAGGCTATTTGTCTTTCGATTGAAAAGCCTTTGGATGAATCGAGAAAGGGCGGTACCTTAAGACGGTCTACGATTGCTAAACTACCGAACCAGATCTCGGCCGCTTAGCGTCGGGACGCTCGATTTACGACACGGTCCTCCGGCTACGTCCACGGATATATCTTCAGCTTCGCGAGGGATTAAACGCGCTAAATAAAGTATCGCGTATCGTCGGGAATACGGTTAAGGGAAATTCATTTTTCACCGAACGTTATACGGCGTGTACGTGAGAAAAATTTTCTATCCACTTTGAAACGATCCTCGACCTCTCTCGAACGAACCGTCGGATACGCAATCCGTCTTGGGGACACTTCAACCCGCCAAATATCCGAATAAAACCATTTCCTTCTGTTTCAAACGTTCCGTCAGCTGACATTTTCATCCGAAAATGATTTATTCGAATCTACGTTTCTAATGCCGAACCGTTTGATTGATGTTTCATTTTTTGTAGATACAAATCTAAGATAGAAATTGAATGTTATCTGAAAGGAAAATGGATTAATTTAGACTGTATCGTGTAACAGGATCCGAAATGAAATTAAACGTTCCCAGAAATACGAGCTGGCCCGAGAAAACGCGCATCCTCCGTAATCTCGTATTCGATGCATCCATAACGATTAAATGTTGAACCAGAGGGAGATGTGTGCTCCGCTGAAAATTTCTCGCTTCGACGGGGATGAAACGCGCGAAGGAGGAAAAAAAAGACGAGGCTTTCCCCACGAAAATCGCGCTCCGGCGAGCAACGAGCCTGCTTTTCGCTTCGAACGAGGGCTGTCTGATCCAAAAGCAAAACAGGCGCCGGCACTTTTAATTAATACCACCACCGTCTACCGACGTCTTCATTTTACCTTCCCGCGGCTTATATTTGCCAGCGATGCAACGGTTCACGCGAATTCCGCAGTTCTCGAATCGCCTTTACCTCTAAGACGATTAGAAACCAGCACCTTTCATAATCCTGCTACCGATTTATCGACGCGTTTTAATCAATTTTAATAGTTTCTAGATTTCTTGCAACTTCAACGTATCTCGCGGGATGCTAGATTAGTTCTTTTTTTTTTATTCTTAGAACGATTAATTGCGAAGCAACATAGCGAGTCGAGGAGCAATTTAAAAGGGTAAGAATAAAATTCATTTGACCGCGGTACTTTTGCAGACAAGGGCCCGAGTCAGGGCTGAAATAAACAGCCGTCTGCGTGTATTCAAATAACACGTAACCGCTCGTTAAGCTTCAAGGTCCGGGCTGTGTAAAAAGTTAAATTGTTTTGCCAAGTGGATCGTTAATGGTACGCTTTTATTCGCTCTTGTTATCAGCAAAACATACGTACATTCGTGTGTGATAATTGCGAGAGAAAAAAAGGGCGTCGTTAAATTTGATCAATTTTTATTAACACACCGAGCGGTGCACGGAATTTGCTTAATCAGAAAAAAATTTCGTTTATTACACTTTCGTCCGGTTTATTTTCCAGTCGCTTCTCGCTGCTTTCAGAGATAACTACCACCGGAAACATGGATCGTTTCTCTGTCGAAGCGTATCCAGGAACTTCAATTTCTACCAGGAGATTAGTGACGATGTCAAGGGCCTTAATTATCGTCCAGCGTACATCGACCAGGTCGGCTGATCGTCGTCAGCTGAGTTGAGACATGATCCGTGAACCCTTAAGCCTGCAAGGCTATGAAATGATTGTTCTCATGGGAAAATTCACTTTTCTCTCTTGATGTCGAAGGAAACCTTCTTTTCTTGAGAGCCTTTGTTGCACCCCCTTGCATTCGGTCTTGGGTGCTTTTCGCCGGTTGAATCATTGCAACCTAAGTACGTCCTCGCGTAGACTCTACGGTAGATCACTGAATTTTAATTAATAAGGCTGAAATTCCAAGTGCACGCTGCTCGATCATCGACGACAAGCCATCGCACTTGCAATTACCGTGATTGAAACGCTGATCGAGGGGACGAGCAACAGGGTGCGAGGAGCATACGAATATATCGATACAGTTTGATGAACACGGAAATACTTTTAGGTGACAGCTGTTGCTCGAGATTCGCTCATTAACCGCAAGCACTAGCGTTATAATTTTCTTTCCACGAAATTTCTCTGTTCAACGGTTCGCGAACACCCCATGGTGCACCGACTCCATTAATCGTCGAAGATGGGTCAAGCATCGGAATTTTCATTCCTCCATGAGCTGAAAATAATTCTGGAGCGTAGATTGCAGTGAGGCAGCCTATGGGGCGCAATGTTGCGATCGTTGCAGTTGCAATTACTCCTAGGGAAAATTTAATTACAGAAATTGCCGACGCTTGTTTCTTTCGATATAGGTAGATTGCGATGTTCGATAAATGGCAGAAAACGATTTATGGTCCAATAAAAAATTCAATTTTTTCATTTAGAAGGTTTTAAAAGTTTCATAACTACTGAACCAGACTGTAGGGGTAGGGCAAGGATGTTCGAACGACCAACCGGCAAGGGGACCCGATTCAAAAATCATTTTGGGCGTGTCCGTTTCGAGCTTTGTCCTTTTCGTCCAGATGTTTCGTATGGCCCGTTGTTGACCTTTGTTACCATCCTCGGCCAATAGTGACGGCGCGTGTAAATGCAAGGAGTGGTGGCAAAGAGTGTAAATACTTTGTCTGGCCATCTTTTGCCGGGCGAACAGTAGTGAAGTACGCGTTTCCGTTAAACGAAGCTGCAGCGAGGACAAAGGGCGACTTAGAAGCGAAACAGAGTGAGATAAAGGCCGGTGTAACGAAGATTGAATTGACGAAAGTGAACGCAATCAAAAGAGATGTCGGCGTTAAGTATCTTGTTTAGTTGTATCATCTTGTGCGTTGCCTTTCAAGGCACATTTTCTATACCGAAAAAAATTGCTGTTCCAACGCATACGACCAACAAAACCGAGCATGCCCATAAAACATCCAGCCATAGAGCTCACCATCCATTGCATTTACATCGGGGCAAATATCGCACTCGCAATATGATGGTGCACGGCACGGTGTGCGTGTGCAATCTTCCCATTCAAGGGACGCCTCCTCGCGATGATTACAAGTACACGTCTGGAATCGGTTCGCATAAATTCCACACCAGAGCAGAGTCGTGGAACAAGGCGCGAAAAATTTGCAACGAGGAAGGCGGGCATTTGGCAATTATCAATTCCTACGCGGAGCAACGGGTAAGTTAGATCTGTGTCAATTTTTCTTAACCCTTTCGCTACTAAGGATCGCTATGCTCACTAGTACTTGAGTGACTTTTATGCACCGGGGGTGAGTAAAAATTTGAGTCGATTAATTGGCCATTAGGAGGGTGGAAAAAATTTGCCATTTTGCCAGAGGGGATTTGGGACCCGATTAAATTCGCTTACTACAAGAGGTCCATTGCAATAAAAATTTAAGCGATTCATCGACCTGCGCCTATTTCGAGGGTTAATTCGAATGGCTCGTAATAGGTCTGTTTCGCAATTCAATTTCAATCGTATTATCCGTGAGAGAGGACAGGTTTTATTTCGCGATCGCGCGTCGGACTTGAATTAACCGTGTCACCGGGAATTTGTATTCCAGCTCTTTGATCCATCGAAGGCACACCATTAGCGCTCGCGAAATGGCGCCGGTTGAAAGAGCGATTTATGGTGGTCCCGATTAGAAGCAGCCCGATAGCGTCACTTACGTTCCTCCTTCTCTTTTTTTTTTCAGGTATTAATGCAACTGTTTAATCAATCGAGCCCAGTAATCGGTGGCGGCTACGTCGACGAAGCCTTTCTGGGTATACACGATCTTTATACGGAGGGCGATTGGGTCACGATACTCGGCGACCCGCTCGCGAAAACAGGCTTCGACGTATGGAGCGATAAGTGGGGTGGACAGCCGGATAACGCAGGTGGAGTGCAACATTGTGGAGCGATGTTAATGGATGGAACTATGGACGATATCAAATGTGACGTACCATACGGCTTCTTCTGTGAAATACCTGAGACATTGCCTTTGTAATCATTTATTTAGTCAACCCTTGGCAATGATAATCGCAAAGTTTTATTGTAATCCGAAGAAAATATCAAGAAATATTGGAATCTCTATGTTAGTGCATACGATCCTTTAATCTTTTCTCTTGCATCTCGTGCACGTCTGTGCATTTTTGCTTATTACTCCGAAGATTGTAAAGAAAAATTGAAAGTGAGTATTTCTTCCGCGACACCATGCAAGATACGTAATGATTACGAATCGTTATGCCTGATTTTCTTTTCCTGGGTCTGAGCGTCGCTTCATTTCTCGTTCGACTTTAAAACAGTAAAGACATCCTTCTGAATTAAACTTTGAAAATAGATAAAAGAGTATAATTATTTATCCGATTTCCAACAATATCTCTGTCGACGCGTATCCAGGAACGGACGGAGACTTCAATTTCTACCGACAGATTAGTGACGTTTTTAACGGCCTTAACCCCTTACCCTCTAATATCGTATCACACTCGTGAGGCAATGTGCAGTTCTAACGTGTTAAATTTCAACTAAACTTGAATACTGACAATGAGATTAATCCTAATTTAAATTAAAAAAAAGAGTAATCCTAATTACAATATTGTAACGTCCTAGAATAGGTATGTCACTGCATCAACTCGACGTATAGGGAGAGCGGTTCTCTCAGAAGGCGACTCGTATTTAGTAATAGGGATTATAAATAGGTTCGTGTGATACGCGGTTAAGGAGTGAAATCCAACGATAAGTACCTTTTATAATAGATTTATTAAAGATTGACAAGATTACTTAGCTAACAAGATATTAATTAGTCTCTTTTACAATGATTCAGCCCTAATGTGAAATATAAAAGAAAATAATGGTATTAATATTACAGTGAGTCCGAGCTAGATGAAAATATAAAGAAATTATAATGAATTCGCCTTAAACGAAAATATAATAGAAAATGTAGCTATTAGTAGAAATTAGTATGTATTAGTACGCATATTAGACTATAGGTACAGCCAACACTCTGAATAATGACCAACTACGCTAAGTATCGGAAATTATCAACGACAGCAACTTGTACTGTTCCCTCAGATATGAACAGACCACTCTACAGGTCGCAATCGGTATCTGGGCAAGCCAGAGCTAAGTGTAGTATAGGCCGTATTTCAAGGAGCCCCGCTCCTCGCTAGCTCTTTATGCTGGATAGCTGACTCTAAACCCACATGTGGTGAACACGTTGCGCACAACGAATAGGGAGTCTGTAGATCCTTAGAAACTGACAATTGTCGCTGTAAGGAATTTAATTTAGCACGGGTTACTCCGTTGCTATATCCCTACCTAAGTGGTTCAGCGCTGAGCAACCGTAGCCGTTCCTCTATTGCTAGAGTGGTAGCTGTACTCGACCGAAATCGAAGTCGAACTGAGCATGGTCGAAACCAGACTGATTTTCTCCGCGTGGCACGCCTGTATTTATAGTCAGATTTTGCTGACCAAACGCCTTTTTTCTATATAGGATTTTTGTCTATGGGAATTCCCGGTATGTGACTCCCGAGCACCGCTACTTCTTAGTTTTCACACGGTATCCATACTGTTAACGTGAGATACCCTACTCTAAATGCGAGCGGGCACGCCATCTTGTAAGTCTATAAACGTTTACTATAATACAACAATTATCGACTTAATTTAATATAACGATTGATTCTTAAATTAGGGTATCGCTGGGACGTTACAATATGCTCAGTCAAGAATCGTTGAATGCTATGTATGCATGACATTATCTTTTTCTTTGTTTGTTTGAAAATTGAAGTAATAAGTAGTTAGCTTTGACTGACTGAAATATCGACGAAACTATAGGCGAAGGGGTTAATTATCAGGTAGATTGACCGTTGTCAGCTAGGTTGAGGCCAGCATTTTCGGACATATGATCTTTGAACCCTTAGGCTTGCAAGGCTAACCCACTTTTCTCTCTTGGTATCGAAAAACACCTGCTTTTCTTGACGACCTTTGTTCCACCCCGTCACATTAGGTCTTGGGTGCTTGTTGGCGCTCGAATCATTAGAACCCACGGTCCTCGCTTCGGCTGTACGGTAGATCACTAAATTTTAATTAATAAGCCTAAAATTTCTACTGCAGCCTGCTCGTATCAAATCAAATGATCATCCACGTGAACGACGTACCACGGCTATTAGACTTGCAATTTAAATTGTATTAATTTCTGATAAGACATCGTACTCGCAATCACCGTAATTGAAACGGCGATCGAGGGATCGAGCAACAGGGGGCAGAGAACAGACGAATGTATCGATACTGTCTGATCAACAACACACGAATAGAAACATTTTCATATGACAGCTGTTGCTCGAGTTTCGCTCATTAACCGGAAGCACCGGTCTTAGAATTTTCTCTCCGCGAAATTCTTCTGTTTCACGGTTCGCGAACACCCCCTTTAATCGTCGAAGATGGGTCAAGCATCGGTCGATCATGCAATCTCTTTAATTGTGTGCGAATCGATGACAAGTAGAAGCATCCCGGAATTTTCATGCCTCCATGAGCTGAAAATAATTCTGGAGCGTAGATTGTAGGCAACAGCCTGTAGGGCCGCTACGGGGCGCAGTGTTGTAATCGTTGCAGTTGAAATTACTCTCAGGGAAAATTTTATTACAGAAATTGCCGACGCTTGTTTCTTCCGACATAGGTAGATTGCGATATTCGATAAATGGCAGAAAACGGTTTATGGTCTATTAAAAAATTCAATTTTTCCATTTAGAAGTTTTTAAAAGATTGATAACCACTGATCCAGACTGTAGAGGTAGGGCAAGGCTGTTCGAACGACCAACCGGCAAGGGGATCCGATTAAGAAATCAGTTTGGGCGTCTCCGTTTCGAGCCTTCTCCTTTCTGTCTGGATGTTTCGTATGGCCCGCTGTTGTCCTTCGTCACCGTCCTCGGCCAATTGTGACGGCTCGTGTAAATGCAGGAGTGGTGGCAAAGAGTGTAAATACTTTGTCTGGCCATCTTTTGCCGGACGAAAAGTAGTGAACTACGCGTTTCCGTTGAACGAAGCTGTAGCGAGGACAAAGGGTGACTTAAAAGCGAAACAGAGTGAGATAAAGGCTGGTGTAACGAAGATTGAATTGATGAAAGTGAATGCAATCAAAAGAGATGTCGCGGTCAAGTATTTTGGTCAATTGTATCATCTTGTGCGTTGCCTTTCGAGGCACATCTTCTGAGCTGAAGAAAATTGCTGTTCTAAAGATCAACAAAACCGAAAATATTCTGATCGGTGATACTTCCTGCCCTTGTGGTGGACATCCATTGAAATCATTTTGGGAGGATTTGCCCAATAGCAATGTGGTTATACACGGCACGCGGTGCGTGTGCAATCTTGGCAGACGCGTAGAGCCTCTTCGCGAAGATTACTCGTACAGGACTGGACTCGGTGTGCATAAATTGCACACCAGAGCAGAGACGTGGAACACGGCGCGAAAAATTTGCATCGAAGAAGGCGGGTATTTGGCAGTAATCAATTCCGCCCGGGAGGCACTGGTAAGTTAGATCTGTGTCAATTTTTCTTAACCCTTTCGCTACTAAAGATCGCTATGCTCATTAGACCTTGAGTGATTTCTATGCACCGAGGATGACTAGAAATTTGAGTCGATTAATTGGCCATTAGGAGGGTGGAAAAAATTCCCATTTCTGCCAGAGGGGATTTGGGACCCGATCAAATTCGTTTAGAACGAGAGATCCATTGCAATAAAAATTTCGGCGATTCATCGGCGTGCGCCTATTTCGATGGTTAATTCGAATGGCTCGTAATAAGTTCGTTTTGCAATTCAATTTCAATTGCATTAACCGTGAGAGAGGACAGGTTTTATTTCGCGATCGCGCATCGGACTTGAATTAACCGTGTCACCAGCAATTTGTATTCCAGCTCTTTGATCCATCGAAGGCACACCATTAGCAGTCGCGAAATGGCGCCGGTTGAAAGAGCAATTTATGGTGGTCCCGATTAAATGTAGCCCGATAGCGTCACTTACGTTCCTCCATCTCTTTTTTTTCAGATAATGGCATGGCTGTTTAATGTATACAAGCCGTTTAAGGGTGCCTACCGTAAGGACAAAGCCTTTGTGGGTATACACGATATTTTTAAGGAGGGTGATTGGACCTCGATACTCGGCGACCCGCTGTCGGAAACTGGCTTCTCCGGATGGAGCAATTTGAGGGGTGGACAGCCGAACAACGGAGGTGGAGGTAAAGTGGAAAATTGTGGAGCGCTTGTGTGGGATGCCACTCTAGACGATGTAAACTGCAACACACCATATGCGTTCTTCTGTGAAATACCTGAGATAACGCCTTTGTAATCATTTATTTAATCAACCCTTGGCAATGATAATTTTAAAGGGATGATTGATCCTCGGTGGACGAAGATGTTTTGATTTTTACCTGGAACGTTGATGAGGCTCTCGCAAAGTTGTATTGTAATTTGAAGAAAATGTCAAGAAATTTTGGAACCTCTATGTCAGTGCATACGATCCTTTAATCTTTCCGCTTGCATCTGGTGCACGTTTGTGCATTTTTACTTATTACTCCGAAGGTTGTACAGAAAAATTGAAAGAGAGTTTTTCTTCCGCGAAACCATGCAAGATGCGTAATGTTTATGAATCGTTATGCCTGATTTTCTTTCCGTGGGTTCGAGCATTGCTTCACTTCTCCTTTGAGTTTAAAATGGTAAAGACAATCTTCTGAATTAAACTTTTAAAATAGGTAAAAGAGTATAATTATTTATCCGATTTCCAACAATATCTCTGTCGACGCGTAACCAGGAACGAACGGAGACTTCAATTTCTACCCAAAGGTTAGTATCATTTTTAACGGCCTTAACCCCTTGCCCTCTAATATCGTATCACACTTGTGATGCAACTTGCAGTTCTAACGTGTTAAATTTAAATTAAAGTTGAATACTGACAATGAGTTTAATCGTAATTACAATATTGTAACGACCTAGAATAGGTACGTCACTGCACCGACGTACCGTGGGACAAAACGGCTTTCGGCGATCATAAATCTATAACTTTGATTATATTGGAAATATTTTAATGATATTTTGGATAAATTATATTGTACTACAGGGTATCAAAATATTCACGTATAAAGTGTAACGCAATCAATATCCTTCACTTGTTAAACATATTTTATGTCATTTAATAAAAGTTTGACTCAAAACTGTTAATAACTATTGATTGTAACGAATAAGCAAAAATGAATTTAAGATTCTTTTATTAGAAGTCTTCGGAGACGTTGCTTCTGAGAACCGTAAGAGCGATAAGGGTTCTAACGTAAACATTCTTCTAAAATCTTATGTACGTCAAGCAGGATCGTTTCCGGTCAGTTCGAACGAAGCCTTTGAAACCAAAGCATCGCAGCTATAGCCTTCAACAGTTTTTCTAATAATTAAATATTTTTTTTCTCTATATAAAACTTTAATATTGTTTTATTGCTTCCACCCATAAATCCTAATAATAACTATAATAAAAACGTATTTAATAATTAAAAAATGACAAGACATGTGTTATTATAATATACTTATTTATATTTATTATGATCTATACCAAATCATTGGTGAAAGTACTTTCGACAATTATGAAAATTTATTATGGCATATTGCAAGGACGAAATTATGTTTTGGATGACGAATATAGACGTTGAATGCAGTTAACTGGTAAATAATCGTATCTGGTACTGTTTTACTATCATCGTGCGCAGCAGCCAAGATAGGTGTAATTTCATTCAATCGCCATTTTCTTGAAAAAGTGCAAAAACGTGCACCCAATTTTTTCAGATTCTGATAGAGGAAGGATAGAAGGATAGAGGTTCACTCTTTCCTGTAGTAATAATTAAACATTCCACAAGTGTCGGCATTTTTTAAAAATCAAACGCAAAATTGAGATTTTAGTTAAATGTACTTCGTTTCAATGAGATCCTATTATTTAAAAAGTTGTTAACATTTTAACTTATTTTATGCACTGAATAGAATCTATACTAATCTAGTAAACTTTGTAATTCATTTGAATTTTATCTTGCGGTGTAAAATTCATTAAAATCGTAGATTGAAGTTACGGATAATATTATGAGCGTTTCGTTTTGACGAATTTCTACTGACTTTGAGTGCGAACCACGGCAAAACGGAGGCAAATATGAAAAAACGGATTACATTATGTTAAACTAAAGTTTATTTTTTATCGATGTATGTAATTAGTTTCAAATTCACAAAAATCAAATGTTGATCACTGAAAGTCGTGTTGTGCCACTGTGCGACGCGACGTATAGGGAGAGCGGTTCCCTCCGAATGCGATTCGTATATAATAATAGGGATTATACGTTCGTGTGGTACGCGGTTAAGGAGTGAAATCCAACGTTACGTACCCTTTTATAATAGATTTATTAAAGATTGAAAAGTTTAGTTAACTAGCAAGATATTAATTAGTCTCTTTTACAATGATTCAGCCCTAAGCTGAAATATAAAAGAAAATAATGGTATTAATATTACAGCGAGTTCGGGAACACCCCATTAATTGTCGAAGATGGGTCAAGCATCGGTCAAACATGCAATGTCTATTGTGTGCGCATCAATGACAAGTAGAAGCATCCCGGAATTTTCATTCGTTCATGAGTTGAAATTAATTCCGGAGCGTAGATTGCTGGCAGCAGCCTGTAGGGTCGCTATGGGGCGCAGTGTTGTGATCGTTGCAGTTGCAATTACTCTTAGTGAAAATTTCATTACAGAAATTGCCGACGCATGTTTCTTTCGATATAGGTAGATTGCAATATTCGATAAATGGCAGAAAACGGTTTATGGTCCATTAAAAAATTCAATTTTTCCATTCAGAACTTTTTAAAAGTTTGATAACTACTGACCCAGACTGTAGGGGTAGGGAAAGGCTGTTCGAACGACCAACCGGCAAGGGGATCCGATTAAAAAATTATTTTGGGCGTCACCGTTTCGATCCTTCTCCTTTCTGTCCGGATGTTTCGTATGGCCCGCTGTTGTCCTTTGTCACCGTCCTCGGCCAATAGTGACGGCGCGTGTAAATGCAAGGAGTGGTGGCAAAGAGTGTAAATATTTGTCTGGCCATCTTTCGCCGGGCGAACAGTAGTGAAGTACGCGTTCCCGTTAAATGAAGCTGTAGCGAGGATAAAGGGCGACTTAAAAGCGAAACAGAGTGAAATAAAGGCCGGTGTAACGAAGATTGAATTGACGAAAGTGAACGCAATCAAAAGAGATGTCGCGATTAAGTATTTTGATCAATTGTATCATCTTGTGCGTTGCCTTTCCAGGCACATTTTCTATGCCGAAAAAAATTGCTGTTCTAAACATCAACAAAACCGATAATATTCTGATCGATGATACTTCCTGCCCTTGTGATCGAAATCCATTGAAATTATATTGGGATAAATTGCACACTCGCAATGTGACTGTACACGGCGCGGCATGCGCGTGCGATCTTGGCGTACACAGGAAGCCTACTCCCGAAGGGTACGTATACGTGCCTGGAATCGGTTACCATCGGTTCTTCACCCTCGGAGAAACATGGAACTGGGCGCGAAAAAGATGCATCGACGATGGCGCGCAGTTGGCAATTATTAATTCTTTCGAGGAGTCACGAGTAAGTTACATCTGTGTCAATTTTTCTTAACCCTTTCGCTACTAAGGATGGTTATGCCTACTAGTTCTTGAGTGATTTTTATGCACCGAAGATAACTACAAATTTGGGTCGATTAATTGGCCATTAGGCGGGTGGAAAAAATTCACATTTTTGGCAAAGGGGATTTGGGACCCGATTAAATTGGTTTACTACAAGAGGTCCGTTCCAATAAAAATTTAAGCGATTCATCGGCCTGCGTCTATTTCGGGGGTTAATTCGAATGGCTCGTAATGGGTCCATTTCGCAATTCAATTTCAATCGTATTATCCGTGAAAGAGGACAGGTTTTATTCCGCGATCGCGCGTCAGACTTGAATTAACCGTGTCTCTGGCAATTTGAATTCCAACTCTTTGACCCATCGAAGGCACACCATTAGCAATCGCGAAATAGCGCCGGTTGATAGAGCGATTTATGGTGGTCCCGATTAAAAGCAGCCCGATAGCGTCACTTACGTTCGTTCCTCTCCTTTTTTTTCAGGCATTGATGCGCTTGGTTGAAATATATGTCCCGGTTGAATATGCCGATCGTAATGATACAATGTTCCTGGGTCTCCACAAGCTTTACTCGAACATGGATTTTACCACGGTACTCGGCGACACGCTGGGGGACACTGGCTTCTACAGTTGGACCACCTTGCCGGGTAAACAGGAGAAAACCGCAGGTGGAGATAAAAATTGTGTAGGGATTCTAATATCAAATGGATATATGGTCACCCTCGACTGCAACAAACGATACGGGTACTTCTGTGAAATTCCTGCGATAACGCCTTTGTAATCATTTATTTATTCAACCCTTGGCAGTGATAATTTAAAGGAACGATCGATCCTCGGTGGAAGAAGATGTTTTGGTTTTTACCTGGAACGTTGATGAGGCTTTCGCAAAGTTTTATTGTAATTTGAAGAAAATATCAAGAAATTTTGGAACCTCTATGTTGGTGCATACGATCCTTTAATCTTTCCGCTTGCATCTCGCGCACGTTTGTGCATTTTTACTAATTACTCCGAAGGTTGTAAAGAAAAATTGAAAGAGTTTTTCTTCCGCGGAACCATGCAAGATGCGTAATGGTTACGAATCGTTATGCCTGATATTCTTTTCGTGGGTCTAAGCGTCGCTTCTCTTCTCGTTTGACTTTAAAATGGTAAAGACATCCTTCTGAATTAAATTTTAAAATAGATAAACGAGTATAATTATTTATCCGATTTCCAACAATTTTTCTGTCGACGCGTATCTACGAACGGACGGAGACTTCAATTTCTACCGAAAGGTAAGTGACGTTTTTAACGGCCCTACCCCCTTGCCGTCTAATATCGTATTACCTGCCTGATACGTCGCTGCACCGACACGACGTATAGGGAGAGCGGTTCCCTCAGAAGGTGACTCGTATTTAGTATTAGGGATTATAGGTTCGTGTGGAACGCGGTTAAGGAGTGAAATCCAACGTTAAGTACCTTTTATAACAGATTTATTAAAGATTGAAAAGTTTAGTTAACTAGCAAGATATTAATTAGACTCTTTTACAATGATTCAGCCCTAAGATGAAATATAAAAGAAAATAATGGTATTAATATTACAGTGAGTCCGAGCTAGATGAAAATATAAAGAAATTATAATGAATTCGCCCTAAATCAAAATATAATGGAAAATGTAGCTATTAGTAGAAATTAGTACGTATTAGTACGCGTATTAGACTATAGGTACAGGCAATACTCTGAATAATGACCAACCACGCTAAATATCGGAAATTATCAACGACTGCAACTTGTACTGTTCCGTCAGATATGAACGGACCTCTCTACAGGTTGCAATCGGTATCTAGGCAAGCCAGAGCTAAGTGTTGTGCAGGCCATACTTCAAGAAGCTTCGCTCCTCGTTAGGTCTTTACACTTGATAGCTGACTCTAAACCCACATGTCGTGAACTCGTTGCGCACCATGAGTAGAGAGTCTGTAGATCGGTAGAAACACGCACTTGTCGCTGTAAGGAATTTAAGGTAGCACGGGTTACTCTGTCGCTATATGCCTACCTAAGTGGTTCAGCGCTGAGCATTCGTAGCTTTTCCTCTATTGCTTGAGTGGTTGCTGTACTCGACCGAAATCGAAGTCGAGCTGACCATGATCGAAACGAGACTGATTTTCTCCGCGTGGCACGCCTATATTTATAGTCAGATTTTGCTGACTAAATGCCTTTTTTCTATATAGGATTTTTGTCTATGAGAATTCCCGGTATGTGACTCCCGACCACCCCTACTCCTTAGTTTTCACACGGTGTCTCTACTGTTAATGCGAGCTATCCTACTCTAAACGCGAGCGGACACGCCATCTAACTCTATAAACGTTTAGTATAATACAACAATTATCAACTTAATTTAATATTACGATTGATTCTTAAACTAGAGTACCGCTGGGACGTTACAATATGCTCAGTCCAGGATCGTTAAATGCTATGTATGCATGACATTTTATTCTGGTTTGTATGTTTCAAAATTGAAACAATAAATAGGTAGCTTTGACTGACGCAAATATCGACGAAATTATAGGCGAAGGGGTTAATTATCAGGTCGATTGACCGTTGTCAGCTGAGTTGAGGTCAGCATTTTTAGAAATATGATCCGTGAAACCTTGGGCTTGCAAGGCAAACCCACTTATCTTTCTTGGAATCGAAAAACACCTGCTTTTCTTGACGACCTTTGTTGCATCGTGTTGCATCGTGTTGCATTCGGTCTTAGGTCCTTGTTGGCGATGAAATCATTAGAACACACGGTTCTCTCTTCGGCTCTACGCTAGATCACTGAATTTTAATTAGTAAGCCTGAAATTCCTACTGCAGCCTCCTCGTATCCCATGAAATGATCGTCCACGTGAACGATGTTCGACGGCCACTAGAGTTGCCGTTTATATTGCATTAATTTGTGATAAGACATCGTATTCGCAATTACCGTAATTGAAACGGTGATCGAGCGATCGAGCAACAGCGGGCAGGGAGCAGACGAATATATCGATACAGTCTGATCAACGACACACGAATGGAAACATTTTCATACCACAGCTGTTGCTCGAGTGTCGCTCATTAACCGGTAGCACCGGTCTTAGAATTTTGTCTCCGCGAAATTCCTCTGTTTCAGGGTTCGCGAACACCCCCATTAATCGTCGAAGATGGGTCAAGCATCGGTCGAACATGCAATCTCTTTAATTGTGTGCGAATCGATGACAAGTAGAAACATCCCGGAATTTTCATTCCTCCATGATTTGAAAAAGATTGTAGGCAGCAGTCTGTAGGGTCGCTATGGGACGCAGTGTTGCGATCATTGCAGTTGCAATTACTCTTTTAGAAAATTTCATTACAGAAACTGCCGACCCATGTTTCTTTCGATATAGGTAGATTGCGATATTCGATAAATGGCAGAAAACGGTTTATGGTCCATTAAAAAATTCAATTTTTCCATTTAGAAGCTTTTGAAAGTTTGATAACCACTGACCCAGACTGCAGGGATAAAGCAAGGATTTTCGAACGACCAACCGGCAAGGGAATCCGATTAAAAAATCATGTTGGGCGTCTCCGTTTCGAGCCTTCTCCTTTTTGTCCGGATGTTTCGTATGGCCCGATGTTGACCTTCGTCACCGTCCTCGGCCAATAGTGACGGCGCGTGTAAATGCAGGAGTGGTGGCAAAGAGTGTAAATACCTTGTCTGGTCACCTTTTGCCAGGCGAACAGTAGTGAAGTACGCGTTTCCGTTAAACGAAGCTGCAGCGAGGACAAAGGGCGACTTAAAAGCGAAACAGAGTGAGATAAAGGCCGGTGTAACGAAGATTGAATTGACGAAAGTGAACGCAATCAAAAGAGATGTCGGCGTTAAGTATCTTGGTTAATTGTATCATCTTGTGCGTTGCCTTTCGAGGCACATTTTCTATGCCGAAAAAAATTGCTGTTCTAACGATTAACAAAACCGAGGAGATCGATAATACTGGCAGTCATTCCGCTCACAATCCATTGAAATTACATTGGGATCAATATCAAACTCGCAATATGATGGTACACGGCACGGTGTGTGTGTGCAACCTTCGCCTGCGAGGGACTCCTCCTCGAGATGATTACACGTACACGGCTGGAATCGGTTCCCATAAATTGCACACCAGAGCACAGGCGTGGAACACCGCGCGAAAAATTTGCAACGAGGAAGGCGGGCATTTGGCAATTATCAATTCCTACGCGGAGCAACGGGTAAGTTAGATCTGTGTCAATTTTTCTTAACCCTTTCGCTACTAAGGATGGCTATGATCACTAATCCTTGATTGATTTTTATGCACCCAGGGTGATTAGAAATTTGAGTCGATTAATTGGCCATTAGGCGGGTGAAAAAAGTCTCATTTTTGCCAAAGGGGATTTGGGACCCGATTAAATTCGTTTACTACAAGAGGTCCGTTGCAATAAAAAGTTAAGCGATTTATCGGCCTGCGCCTATTTCGAGGGTTTATTCGAATGGCTCGTAGTAGGTCCATTTTGCAATTCAATTTCAATTGTATTACCCGTGAGAGAGGACAGATTTTATTTCGCGATCGCGCGTCGGACTTGAATTAACCGTGTCACCGGCAATTTGTATTCCAGCTCTTTGATCCATCGAAGGCACACCATTAGCACTCGCGAAATGGCCCCCGTTGAAAGAGCGATTTATGGTGGTCCTGATTAAAAGCAGCCCGATAGCGTCACTTACGTCCCTCTTTCTCTATTTTTTTTTCAGGTATTAATGGAACTGTTTAAACGAGCGGGCCCGGTGGTTGGTGCCACCTACAAGAAACAAGCCTCTCTGGGTTTGCACGATCTTTATATGGAAGGCGATTGGGTCACGATACTCGGCGACCCTCTCGCGGTAACTGGTTTCACCGTATGGAGCAGTTCTGGGGGTGGACAGCCGGATAACTCGGGTGGAGTGCAACATTGTGCAGGGATGTTAAGGGATGGAACTATGGACGATATTAACTGCAACATACCACACGCCTTCTTTTGTGAAATACCTGAGCTAGCGCCTTTGTAATCATTTATTTATTCAACTCTTGGCAATGATAATTTTAAAGCAACAATCGTTCCTAGGTGGACAAAGATGTTTTGGTTTTTACCTGGAACGTTGATGAGGCTTTCGTAAAGTTTTATTGTAATTTGAAGAAAATATTAAGAAATTTTGGAATCTCTATGTGAGTGCATACCATCCTTTATTCTTACCTCTTGCATCTAGTGCAACAGTTACATCGAAAAGATTGCGATATCTTGTTTTACGACGCGTTACGTTGCGGCTCGAACAATTTAACGGCGAACAATTCATCCGTAAGCGAGACGAATCCATTGTTTGATTTTTTCTTTCTCCCCGTGTATATAACGCGTATGCGTGGTACATCACCGTTATTGCATTTTTACTTATTACCTCGAAGGTTTTAAAGAAAAATTGAAGGAGTGTTTTTCTTCCGCGACACCATGCGAGATACGTAAAGCTCGATATTATGTGCTTAGAATCATTATGCCACATTTTCTTTTAAAATATATAAATAATCATTTACCCCGGTATCAACAGTTTCTCTCTCGACGCGTATCCAGGAACGGACTGGGACTTCTACATATTTCTACCGAAAGATTAGTGACGTTTTTAACGGGCTAAACCCCATACCCTCCAATATTGTATCAAACACGCGATGCAACTTGCAGTTCTAAAGTGTTGAATTTGAATTAAAGTTGAGTTTAGTTAAAATTATAATATGCTCAGTTAAGAATTCTTGAATGCTATGTATGCATGACAATTCATTTTTCTTTGTTTGTTTCAAAATTGAAACAATAAATAGTTAGCTTTGACTGACGCAAATATTGACAAAATTATAGGCGAAGGGGTTAATTATCAGGTCGATTGACCGTTATCAGCTGACTTGACGCCAGCATTTCTCGACATATGATCCGTGAACCCTTAAGCTTGCAAGATTAACCCACTTTTCTCTCTTGGTGTCGAAAAAAACCTTTTTTTTTACAACCTTTGTTGCACCCTGTTGCATTCGATCCTGGGTGTTTGTTGGCGCTCGAATCATTAGAACCCACGGTCCTCGCTTCGGCTCTACGGTATATTACTGAACTTTAATTAATAAGCCTGAAATTCCTACTGCAGCCTGCTCGTATCCCATGAAATGATCATCCACGTGAACGACGTACCACGGCCATTAGAGTTACCGTTTAATTTGTATTAATTTCTGACAAGCCATCGTACTCGCAATTACCGTAATTGAAACGGTGATCGAGGGATCGAGCCAGAGGAGGCAGGGAGCAGACGAATTTATCGATACAGTCTGATCAACAATACACGAATGGAAAGATTTTCATACGACAGCTGTTGCTCGAGTGTCCTTCATTAACCGGAAGCACAGGTCTTACAATTTTCTCTCCGCGAAATTCCTCTGTTTCACGGTTCGCGAACACCCCCATTAATTGTTGAAGACGGGTCAAGCATCGGTCGAACATGCAAACTCTTTAATTGTGTGCGGATCGATGACAAGTAGAAGCATCCCGGAATTTTCATTCCTTCCCGAGTTGAAAATAATACTGGAGCGTAGATTGCAGGCAGCAGCCTGTAGGGTCGCTATGGGGCGCAGTGTTGCGATCGTTGCAGTTGCAATTGCTCTTAGGGAAAATTTCATTACAGAAATTGCCGACGCTTGTTTCTTTCGATATAGGTAGATTGCGATATTCGATAAATGGCAGAAAACGATTTATGGTCCATTAAAAAATTCAATTTTTCCATTTAGAAGTTTTTAAAAGTTTGATAACCAGTGATCCAGACTGTAGGGGTAGGGCAAGGCTGTTCGAACGACCAACCGGCAAGGGGACCCGATTCAAAAATCATTTTGGGCGTGTCCGTTTCGAGCTTTGTCCTTTTCGTCCAGATGTTTTGTATGGCCCGATGTTGACCTTTGTCACCGTCCTCGGCCAATTGTGACGGCGCGTGCAAATGCAAGAGTGGTGGCAAAGAGTGTAAATACTTTGTCTGGCCATCTTTTGCCGGGCGACCAGTAATGAAGTACGCGTTTCTGTTAAACGAAGCTATAGCGAGGACAAAGGGCGACTTAAAAGCGAAACAGAGTGAGATAAAGACCGGTGTAACGAAGATTGAATTGACGAAAGGGATCGCAATCAAAAGAGATGTCGGCGTTAAGTATCTTGGTTAATTGTATCATCTTGTGCGCTGCCTTACGAAGCACATACTCTACGCCGAAAAAAATTGCTGTTCTAAAGATCAACAAAACCGATAATATTCTGATCGATGACACTTCCTACTCGTCTGTTCGAAATCCATTGAAATCATATTGGAACGATTTGCCCACTAGCAATGTGAATATACACGGCACGGTGTGCATGTGCAATCTTGGCATGCGTGGGGTGCCTCCTCGCGAAGATTACATATACACGGCTGGAATCGGTTCCCATAAATTGCACACCAGAGCAGAGTCGTGGAACAACGCGCGAAAAATTTGCAACCAGGAAGGCGGGCATTTGGCAATTATCAATTCCTACGCGGAGCAACGGGTAAGTTAGATCTGTGTCAATTTTTCTTAACCCTTTCGCTACTAAGGATGGCTATGATCACTAATCCTTGATTGATTTTTATGCACCCAGGGTGATTAGAAATTTGAGTCGATTAATTGGCCATTAGGCGGGTGAAAAAAGTCTCATTTTTGCCAAAGGGGATTTGGGACCCGATTAAATTCGTTTACTACAAGAGGTCCGTTGCAATAAAAAGTTAAGCGATTTATCGGCCTGCGCCTATTTCGAGGGTTTATTCGAATGGCTCGTAGTAGGTCCATTTTGCAATTCAATTTCAATTGTATTACCCGTGAGAGAGGACAGATTTTATTTCGCGATCGCGCGTCGGACTTGAATTAACCGTGTCACCGGCAATTTGTATTCCAGCTCTTTGATCCATCGAAGGCACACCATTAGCACTCGCGAAATGGCCCCCGTTGAAAGAGCGATTTATGGTGGTCCTGATTAAAAGCAGCCCGATAGCGTCACTTACGTCCCTCTTTCTCTATTTTTTTTTCAGGTATTAATGGAACTGTTTAAACGATCGGGCCCGGTGGTTGGTGCCATCTACAAGAAACAAGCCTCTCTGGGTTTGCACGATCTTTATATGGAAGGCGATTGGGTCACGATACTCGGCGACCCTCTCGCGGTAACTGGTTTCACCGTATGGAGCAATTCTGGGACTGGACAGCCGGATAACACGGGTGGAGTGCAACATTGTGCAGGGATGTTAAGGGATGGAACTATGGACGATATCAACTGCAACATACGACACGCCTTCTTTTGTGAAATACCTGAGCTAGCGCCTTTGTAATCATTTATTTATTCAACTCTTGGCAATGATAATTTTAAAGCAACAATCGTTCCTAGGTGGACAAAGATGTTTTGGTTTTTACCTGGAACGTTGATGAGGCTTTCGTAAAGTTTTATTGTAATTTGAAGAAAATATTAAGAAATTTTGGAATCTCTATGTGAGTGCATACCATCCTTTATTCTTTCCTCTTGCATCTAGTGCAACAGTTACATCGAAAAGATTGCGATATCTTGTTTTACGACGCGTTACGTTGCGGCTCGAACAATTTAACGGCGAACAATTCATCCGTAAGCGAGACGAATCCATTGTTTGATTTTTTCTTTCTCCCCGTGTATATAACGCGTATGCGTGGTACATCACCGTTATTGCATTTTTACTTATTACCTCGAAGGTTTTAAAGAAAAATTGAAGGAGTGTTTTTCTTCCGCGACACCATGCTAGATACGGAAAGCTCGATATTATGTGCTTAGAATCATTATGCCACATTTTCTTTTAAAATATATAAATAATCATTTACCCCGGTTTCAACAGTTTCTCTCTCGACGCGTATCCAGGAACGGACTGGGACTTCTACATATTTCTACCGAAAGATTAGTGACGTTTTTAACGGGCTAAACCCCATACCCTCCAATATTGTATCAAACACGTGATGCAACTTGCAGTTCTAAAGTGTTGAATTTGAATTAAAGTTGAGTTTAGTTAAAATTATAATATGCTCAGTTAAGAATTCTTGAATGCTATGTATGCATGACAATTCATTTTTCTTTGTTTGTTTCAAAATTGAAACAATAAATAGTTAGCTTTGACTGACGCAAATATTGACAAAATTATAGGCGAAGGGGTTAATTATCAGGTCGATTGACCGTTATCAGCTGACTTGACGCCAGCATTTCTCGACATATGATCCGTGAACCCTTAAGCTTGCAAGATTAACCCACTTTTCTCTCTTGGTGTCGAAAAAAAACCTTTTTTTTTACAACCTTTGTTGCACCCTGTTGCATTCGATCCTGGGTGTTTGTTGGCGCTCGAATCATTAGAACCCACGGTCCTCGCTTCGGCTCTACGGTATATTACTGAACTTTAAATAATAAGCCTGAAATTCCTACTGCAGCCTGCTCGTATCCCATGAAATGATCATCCACGTGAACGACGTACCACGGCCATTAGAGTTACCGTTTAATTTGTATTAATTTCTGACAAGCCATCGTACTCGCAATTACCGTAATTGAAACGGTGATCGAGGGATCGAGCCAGAGGAGGCAGGGAGCAGACGAATTTATCGATACAGTCTGATCAACAATACACGAATGGAAAGATTTTCATACGACAGCTGTTGCTCGAGTGTCCTTCATTAACCGGAAGCACAGGTCTTACAATTTTCTCTCCGCGAAATTCCTCTGTTTCACGGTTCGCGAACACCCCCATTAATTGTTGAAGATGGGTCAAGCATCGGCCGAACATGCAAACTCTTTAATTGTGTGCGGATCGATGACAAGTAGAAGCATCCCGGAATTTTCATTCCTTCCCGAGTTGAAAATAATTCTGGAGCGTAGATTGCAGGCAGCAGCCTGTAGGGTCGCTATGGGGCGCAGTGTTGCGATCGTTGCAGTTGCAATTGCTCTTAGGGAAAATTTCATTACAGAAATTGCCGACGCTTGTTTCTTTCGATATAGGTAGATTGCGATATTCGATAAATGGCAGAAAACGATTTATGGTCCATTAAAAAATTCAATTTTTCCATTTAGAAGTTTTTAAAAGTTTGATAACCAGTGATCCAGACTGTAGGGGTAGGGCAAGGATGTTCGAACGACCAACCGGCAAGGGGACCCGATTCAAAAATCATTTTGGGCGTGTCCGTTTCGAGCTTTGTCCTTTTCGTCCAGATGTTTCGTAT
This sequence comes from Osmia bicornis bicornis, assembly GCF_907164935.1. Taxonomy (NCBI): domain Eukaryota; kingdom Metazoa; phylum Arthropoda; class Insecta; order Hymenoptera; family Megachilidae; genus Osmia; species Osmia bicornis. Next base: position 12,061,676 of record NC_060217.1, on the reverse strand, counting down.
GGCCCGATGTTGACCTTCGTCACCGTCCTCGGCCAATTGTGACGGCGCGTGCAAATGCAAGAGTGGTGGCAAAGAGTGTAAATACTTTGTCTGGCCATCTTTTGCCGGGCGACCAGTAATGAAGTACGCGTTTCTGTTAAACGAAGCTATAGCGAGGACAAAGGGCGACTTAAAAGCGAAACAGAGTGAGATAAAGGCTGGTGTAACGAAGATTGAATTGACGAAAGGGATCGCAATCAAAAGAGATGTCGGCGTTAAGTATCTTGGTTAATTGTATCATCTTGTGCGCTGCCTTACGAAGCACATACTCTACGCCGAAAAAAATTGCTGTTCTAAAGATCAACAAAACCGATAATATTCTGATCGATGACACTTCCTACTCGTCTGTTCGAAATCCATTGAAATCATATTGGAACGATTTGCCCACTAGCAATGTGAATATACACGGCACGGTGTGCATGTGCAATCTTGGCATGCGTGGGGTGCCTCCTCGCGAAGATTACATATACACGCCTGGAATCGGTTCGCATAAATTGCACACCAGAGGACAAACATGGAACACGGCGCGAACAATGTGCATAGAGGAAGGCGGGCAATTGGCAGTTGTCAATTCCGACCAGGAGGCACGGGTAAGTTAGATCTGTGTCAATTTTTCTTAACCCTTTCGCTACTAAGGATGGCTATGCCCACTAGTTCTTGAGTGATTTTTATGCACCGAGGATGACTGGAAATTTGAGTCGATTAATTGGCCATTAGGAGGGTGGAAAAAATTCCCATTTTTGCCAGAGGGGATTTGAGACCCGATTAAATTCGTTCAGATCAAGAAATCCATTGCAATAAAAATTTAATCGATTCATGGGCCTGCGCCTATTTCGAGGGTTAATTCGAATGGCTCGTAACCGGTCCATTTCGCAATTCAATTTCAATCGTATTACCCATTAGAAAAGACAGCTTTTATTTTGCGATCGCGCGTCAGACTTGAATTAACTGTGTTCCGGCAATTTGTATTCCAGCTCTTTGACCCATCGAAGGCACACCATTAGCGCTCGCGAAGTGGCGCCGGTTGAAAGAGCGATTTCTGGTGGTCCCGATTAAAAGCAGCCCGGTAGCGTTACTTACGTTCTTCCTTCTCTTTTTTTTCAGGCAATGATGCGTCTGTTTCATATATATGGCAAATTTAAAGATGCCCACCGTAATGACGAAGCCTTTCTGGGTATACACGATATTTATAAGGAGGGCGATTGGACCACGATACTCGGCGACCCGCTCGTGGAAACTGGCTTCACTAAATGGAGCAATTTGTTTGGTGGACAGCCGGATAACGGAGATGGAGTTCGTGTGCAAAATTGTGGAGGGTTCTTAACGGAAGGAACTTTAGACGATATAGCCTGCAACACACGATTCGCGTTTATCTGTGAAATACCTGAGATAACGCCTTTGTAATCATTTATTTATTCAACCCTTGGCAGTGATAATTTTGAAAGAACGATCGATCCTCGGTGGACAAAGATGTTTTGGTTTTTACCTGGAACGTTGATAAGGCTTTCGCAAAGTTTTATTGTAATTTGAAGAAAATATCAAGAAGTTTTGGAACCTCTATGTTAGTGCATACGATCCTTTAATCTTTCCGCTTGCATCTCGTGCACGTTTGTGCATTTTTACTTATTACTCGGAAGGTTGTAAAGAAAAATTGAAAGAGAGTTTTTCTTCCGCGACACCATGCAAGATGCGTAATGATTACGAATCGTTATGCCTGGTTTTCTTTTCGTGGGTCTAAGCTTCGCTTCACTTCCCGTTTGACTTTAAAATAGTAAAGACATCCTTCTGAATTAAACTTTTAAAATAGATAAAAGAGTATAATTATTTATCCGATTTCCAACAATTTCTCTGTCGACGCGTATCCAGGAATGGACTGGGACTTCAATTCCTACCGAAAGATTTGTGACGTTTTTAACGGCCTTAACCTCTTGCCCTCCAATATCGTATCACACTCGTGATGTAACTTGCAGTTCTAACGTGTTTAATTTGAATTAAAGATGAATACCGACAATGAGTTTAATTTTAATTATAATATTCATTATAGAAATTGCCGACGCTTGTTTCCTTCGATATAGGTAGATCGCGATATTTGATAAATAACAGGAAACGATTTATGGTCCATGAAAAATTCAATTTTTTCATTTACAAGTTTCTCGAAGTTCGATAACCGCTGATCCAGACAGACGGGCAAGGATGTTCGAACGATCAAACGGCAAGCGGATCCGATTGAAAAATCATTTTTGTCCCGTCTGTTTCGGGCTATCTCCTTTCCACTCGGATGTTTTGTATGGCCCACTGATGACGTTCGTCACCGTCCTTGACCAAGAGTGAGAACGCATAAGAAAAGCAGGAGTGGTGGGATAGAGTATAAATACTTTGTCTGTCGAGTGTTTATCGGAATTGACGCGAGTGAAGGGAATCAAAAGAGATATGTCGCCGTTAAGTACCTTGGTTAATTGTATCATCTTGTCCGTTGCCCTTCAAGGCACTTTTTCTATGCCGGGAAATGTTGCTGTTCCAACGCCTTCGATACAGAACATAACTGCGCAGCTGGTGTATGTGTGCGATATTGGCATACGCGGGGCATATCGTCGCGATGATTACACGCACACGCCTGGAATCGGTTCGCACAAATTGCACACCAAAGCAGAGCCGTGGAACCAGGCGCGAAAAATTTGCAACGACGAAGGCGGTCATTTGGCCATTATCAATTCCAACGCGGAGCGACGCGTAAGTTAGATCTGTTGATATCAATTTTTCTTAACCCTTTCGCTACTAAGGATGGCTGTACTCGCTTGTCCTTGAGTAATTTTTATGTGCCGAGAGTGACTAGAAATTCTACTAATTGGCTATTGGGAGGGTGGAAAAAATTGCCATTTTTGCCGGAGGGGATTTGGGACCCGATTATGCATCTCTTTCGAGGGTAAATTCGAATACTCGTAATAGATCCGCTTTGTAATTCAATTTCAATCGTATTACCCGTGAGGGAGTAAAGGTTTTATTTCGCGATCGCGCGTCAGACTTGAATTAACCGTGTCACCGGCAATTTATATTACAGCTCTTTGACCCGTCGAAGGCACACCATTAACGCTCGCGAAATGGCACCCGTTGAAAGAGCGATTTATGGTGGTCTCGATTAAAAGCAGCCCGATAGCGTCACTTTCATCCCTCTCCCCCTCTTTTTTTCAGGCATTAGTGGCACTGTTTGACCGATCGGGCCCGGTGATCGGTGCCGAACACACTTTCGAAGCCTATCTGGGTATACACGATCTTTACGGGGAGGGCGATTGGGTGACGGTGTTCGGCGAGCCGATCACGAAAACCGGCTTCGTCGAATGGAGCGATCGGTGGAATGGACAGCCGGATAACTGGGGTAATAATCAACATTGTGGAGCGATGTTAAAGGAAGGAACTATGGACGATGTTCGCTGCGACCAAGCATTTGCCTTCTTTTGTGAAATACCTGAGATATCGCCTTTGTAATCATTTATTTATTCAACCCTTTTAAGGGATGTCTCGATTTCTACCTGGAATGTTTAATTCGCAAAGTTCAATTGTAATTTGAAGAAAATATCAAGAAATTTTTGTGCATCTTAATCTTTTCTCTTGCAACTCGTGCACGTCTGTGCAACAGTTGCATCGAAAACATTGCGATAATCTTGTTTTACGACGCGTTACGTTGCAGCACGAACAATTTAACGGCGTACCAATCTGTGTATATCGCGTATGCGTGTTACATCACCGTTATCGCATTTTTACTTATTACTTCGAAGGTTGTAAAGAAAAATTGAAAGGGAGCTTTTCTTCCGCGACACCACGCAAGATAAGTAAAGCTCGATATTACGCGCCTACTTAAAAGATAAAAAGTAGTCAATAAATTGTTCCTCTATAAATCGGTCGTGTATCAACCGATTTTTATTTTGCCCATCGCTATCTATCTCCGTCGTTAATACGATTTTTCCAATCCCTCCCTCCGTTCCTCGTACTTTCGTTTTTCTCCACCCTCTTTTTTTCCTTCCCCTTTACTCTCGCGCTTCTTTCTTCTTGTTAGTTTTCTTTTATTTCCTGCCACGCCACGCCCCGATGTTCCCTATCCTCTCGAAGTATTTTTAATGGCGTTTCCACCTACAGGACGAGACGGAAACTGGTTCTTGAGTGCTTCCAGTGTACTGCAAACAACTCGGAAACAAGAGCACAAAAGAACGGAACACAGCTAGATCGACACACGGCGTATCGACGTTATTTCTACCGGACATTATCGGTCTCGTATTTTTACCTGATCCAATGAGGGATAAAAGAAGTTTACAAAAAAAAAAAAAGAGGAAACGAGCATTGAAAGATTGATGGGTTTAATCTCGACGTTCTCCTCGATTCTTTGACAAAAATCCATTTATTCTTCGGCTCGATCTCCGCGCCGGATAACAGTTTCTACGATGCAATTCAAATATTTTTTCATCGTTCCGATTAGACGAGCAACTTTCTTTCAGGAAGAAAGGAAATGAAGTTAGCGAAGTGTGGAGCCGAGATAACATTTATTTATCGAACGGAGCATCGATATGGCGAAGTTGATGGTGAAGGGTGGAAAGGGGGCGCGACAGCGATGTCGCAGAATTGGCAAACGCGACACGCTCCAACCTCCAACTTTGCGTTTCACACAGGAAAATAGTTGGTAACTGGGAAAAAAATTTCTGAATCTTCTTCGCGTTTTATCCGATCTATAAATCAAACTTCAGGGAAACAAGAAAGTTGTCGAAGGAAGGGCAGAATAGACATGTCCTCGTTGACGGTGGTTCACGATTCGCGGTTGATGTTGTTGGAATTAATGGTGCAAAATGTGAGTAACTGGCTCTATTTTTCCTACAATTTTATTTCGGAAAAGATTGCGTTGCTTTTTTATCAGGGGAACGATCGATCCTCTTCAGGTTCCATCGTGAAGGCTGTCACATTAATAAATTTGAAAATATTATTTTGCATCTTAAATTGAAAAAAAAAAAGTTATCCTAGTTATCCGGTTTGATGTAATCTCGTTCGATCCACGGTGTACGATTATTCGGCACTCGAGAAAAAGTTATCTGCGCCTCGTAATCCTCGTGCAATTTTCAAACTTATCTTAACGCACGGTTCGTGGATCGCGTAACATCCTCGCAAACTACCAGTCACGTAAAAATAAAACGACGCATCGCGTTGTATTAAAAAATATTACCTTACTCATCCTCGAGACTTTTCCCTTTCGAAAATCTGATAACGGAACGATGGAAAACTGGGTCTCGTCTCGAGAAGTATTAAAAGTTTTCAAAGTACTGCCCGAAGCTGTTGGGAAATTTAACAGTTTTATTTTCGACAAGTTCAATATGTTATTTTCACGATAATAATTCTATTAGATTAGGTTTTGTCGGGGATAGTGTTGGAATTTTAGAATTAAAAAATTTTAGAATTAGAATTTTTAGAATTTTAGAAATTAATATTTTTTCAATGAATTATAGTTATACATGCCATGGAAGGATATACTGGACGCGACTCTAATGAAGAAGACGGTGATAATGTTTCGAATGTTGGACAACGAATGGACAACGTTAATGCCAAACCGACGCGACTATCGCTCTTATCGTGGCTCGAATTATCAAAACGAACGTTTCTACGGCGGTAGATCGGTGGTGTTCGCCTTACCGGAAAGCACACTCGAAAAGAACGTGTCCGGTGTAGATTTGCAGCTGTACGTATCCAAGGAGGTATCCAAGTATTTCGAATTAGAACGACGTCAGAACTTTGGATTCACCCTCGTCAAGATGGACGGTCTGCTTAACGGTATTATAAAGGACCTCCGTGAACGGAACGAGCTGGAAGGTTATTTTTCCAGTGCTCTCGAGCGAGAACCTATATCAAGGTGAATGCATTTAAATACGCGAATCTGGCGTTTATGCAAATGCGTCGGCGAAACGGATTACCTCGACCGGGTAACCTTATCCGTCCGGGTTAATGTAATTTAGAAAACCGTATCACCAAGTACCGAATTTAAACGTATCCTGTACGTTTGTATCGAAAACTAGCAATGTAACCGAGCATTGGCTCGTTGGAAAATTTCTTCTCGTTAACGAACAAAATTTCCTTCCCTGCTCTGTTACATCGCTCGGATCTATTCCAATCGAAATGGTCAGAGGGATGTATGGAAATTGGAGATGAAAATTCGAAGGGAAAAATTCGGTCGAAAAATTTCTCCTGGTAGGTCATAAATTAACAGCCCTGTTCTAAAAACATCCCATCTGTCGTGCGAACTCAGCAACGGAGTTAATAATCCATAAATTAAAGGTGAAGTTTTATCTGAAAAGAACGTACAGGTGTCGTTGATACAGCTAAGCCGAAGGCCGTTGGTAATCCGCTTTTCCCTCAGCGAACGAATTAAAACCATTTTAATCGTTTAGATCTACGCGCGGAACGTTCCCGTTGTTCGACGAGGACGTACAGAAAACAAACGCGACCATCGAGCTGTACGTGCGGATCAGTTTCCTAGGGAAATGCATCATCACCGAGGTGTACGCACCCATAAGTACAAAGAAAGCGTTCTACGCTCGGGAGGAATCGGACGATCGTTATCCGTATCAATTCCGAGAGTTAACCACCGTGGACGTGGAGTCCTTCTGTTGGGGCAGTTTGACCATCATTCCACCCGTTCACCCAGATTATTTGACTTGCGCGTGTAAGATAATACCCGACTACTTCGAAGAAACTACTCAGACCAAGAAGAAAAAGAGGAAACAGAAACCAACCCTGAAAGAAATTTATCTAGCCAGATTAGCCCTGGTTCAAGAACTGCTAGCAAAATTGAAAGAACTCCGAAAGAACAGGCCGGAAATCATCGAACCGGGTGGGAAACCAAAGGGAATTTGTCCACCCCCCTGTCGTCCGATCTCCTGTATCTACACTCTACCACCAAGCGTTTGTACCTCCCCTTGTCAACCGACCGTTTACTGTCTCGCAAACGCGACATGAGCTGAAATTTCCATACAAAGGGGAAACCGCGGAATGCCGTTGAAAGATAGCCGGCAGGCGTAACGTCCGCCTAAATCCAGTCGAACTTTTACCATTGTTCCATGGTTGGATCTTCTACGAGAGGTAATCACGGTTACCGTGTCCCATCGTGTTTTATGATCCATTCATCCCTTACGATTGCACGATTTCCCAAATTGCCTGGTGAAATTTTATGCACGAGAAGGAGGGGTCGAGAACGGGGGCGATCTCGTTGACTCGGCTGCTCGAATTACTTATTCCGTTCACAGGAAGAGGGTGGATGGGCGAGGAGGGGTGAAAAAAAAAAAAACGGTCACGGGAAACTCGTTACAGTGAATTTCTTTCGTCGCGTATATCGCTTCTATCTGTTCATCTCTGTATGCGTGTGCATCATCGACGTGCACGGAACACAGGATAATCTGATTCCAAGGCGGGCGGTTGGAAATTTGCTGGAACGAAGCAGCGACCGTCTTCCGAGGAATTTCGTGGAACCGATGGAGTTTTTCAACGCACAGGGGAAACTCGATATCCGCACTTCACGCTGCCGGATATTCCGATATTCCATGCAATTGAAAGCTGAACAGTTTTGCATTTTGATCGTCGACCACCCTCTTCGCGTCCACCCACCAAAATCGTCCCCGTATGGGGTCTATCTGTGTACAGAGGGTGTCTATGCTAATACGGGGCAATCGTGTACTGGGTGTACAAATTAATTATCTCCTTTTTACTTTTCTTTATTCGAAATATCAAATTGAAAAAATTATCCTAAAATATTTTTAATACTCAAGGTAGAATATTAAATTGGACACCGTATAAAGATTCATATATGGATTTCGATTTACAGGCAGGCGAGTATTTTATCATCGTTGGCATTATGCGAAGATTCAGATCTCGAGTGGGCGAAAATCGTTGGTCGCAAGAGACGCATGGAATCTATGAAACGTTTGCGAAAAATGGAGCGAACTACCCTTCCTCGGTTCATAATTCTATGCCATGTATAACCTTCCTCATTCAAAATTTTTGCGGAGTGGTAAACCGCGCTGAATGTATTTTTTCTTCTCTCCAGTCGAATCGTTCGGTGTGTGATTTTAACGAAATTTCAAGATATTTGTTCACTAATTAAATTGTACTACGTGATTAAGTCCGACGAATAAACGATCGACCATACAAGTATTAAAAGAAGACTGACTTTTTTCGGGGGTATTTAGGATAGAACGGTAATTAAGCGGAGAATTTACAAAAGAACTAACGATCGTTATTGAATTACCAAATTCTTGCTCGGACTGATAGGAAATTACGATCGTATTACACAGACGTTGCACAAAAAACTCGCAGTTTTCTTTCGCACGTGTCGCAACTATGCAACGGTGGTGATCTCGAGAAAGTACCTGAAATTCTCCCAACTTGCGGAGAGCAAAGAACCGTCACGTTTTACGCGAGAAAGTCTCAGCTAACCAAGCGTAATATTTGTCCCCCGCATACACACACGGAAGATTTATCAAAAGAACTCGGGAAACGTAAATAAAAATTTTAGTTTCAATTTGTCATTTACTGGGATAACTTTTTTATATCTTAATTTACTTCGTTTCCGTTTCGTTAAATCGATAAACTTTTTACATAAAATTATTTTAGAAAAAGGAAGATAATTGATGTATCTAATAAGGTGAAAATGAATTTCATACATTTGTGATCAAATTAGGCTTCCCCGAAAAGATTCCCCGGGTCCTCCCCCATAGGCATCTCGGGTGCAACTGACGATGCAAGAGAGAGGGCCCTATATTGTATATAGAAGCGCAGTCCTACCACGCGTGGGAAAATTTGAACTGATATTTCGCAAGTGTAAAAATGAAAAAATAGTTATTCCATCGACGGCACTTACAGATGATAATTTTGTAATACTTTGAATGTTGCGCGCTAAAGCGTGTAACTCCTAAACGATGCTCGTAAAATATACGACTCGGAAAATATACGATGCGTTTATACCGTTTGTTAATTAAGAATTCAAGAGATCTTCGAGTCGCTTCATTTCGAAGAATTACCATTTCCCGATGAAACGTGCACGCATGTAGGAATCTTTCCAAATAACCGAGAGAGAAAAAAAAAAAGGTAAAATGTAAGCGTCCAGTGAAAGTAGACGATTCCCATTCGCGAGTCTCTGATAATGAGGGTGCAATAAATCATAAACGTAAAATGTACGCTGCATTATGCGTACGTTCCACCGAATGGTTATTGCAGTGGAACACTAATGAATCTCTGTGCAACGCATCGAGGCATCTAGGGCAATACTTCTTGCACCTGACGAGACTCTGAGATAGCGAAGACACTACTGAATGATTTCTAATTCAAGGTTAAGATTAAGATAAATGACAATTTTTAATGAAATATGCACAGTTTTTTGTTATCTACCCTGCAGATGGTTCTGACGTAAAATTCAGCTGCAGGATTTATTATGCTAATTAATAATGAAAATAATTGAGAGAGATAATGTGAAGCAGTTGGGAGAAATTGTTATTTCCACTCCATTTATAATTCACAAAAGTTAATTAACATGGTCCATTTTCAGTACATTTTTTAAGAACGAAATAATTAATTCAAACAATATTAAAATAATATTGGAATTTCTTAATGAATGAAAGTTACCATTTTCTCCAACAGAAAGGGATTAAACGTAAAATGAAACGAAATGGGCAGGTATATTGTTTTATCTAGTATATCCATTGTATTCGTAAAATAAATGTTTGAATGAAAAAGAAACAACGTTGTACCATCGTTGTTTCGTTAACATCGAACGTGATATGTGTTGCCGTTGAATTCTCTCCGCAAATGGACTCTACTGGATTTTCGAAATTCTACGATTTACCGTACCCACCCACACACACATACGTTAGTTTTATTTTCCTCCATAAAATTAGATGCAGCAAGTAGCGGCTAGGAAAACTGGAAAATTCAACGGAGCGTAGTGTTCCAGGGAATTCAAGAGAAACACGTTACCGGGTCCGATGTTCTTGACGTTTTTTTAAAACACATACCTTTCCGGGAATGAAATTTTCTCGACGAGCTTTCTCTCGCACCGGTCGCGTTTTCGATTTTCAAATTTTCTTTCTCTCTCCCAAGTGTCGACCAATTACGGAATCTATCCGATTGATACGGAGGAAAATAGGAATAAGTAAAATGGTAATCGTGGAAATATTAAGAAATGCAACAACGATGAAGCGAAAGTTTTTAAGGAACTGTTTCAGGTGACTGACGCGAGGCAATTCCCAAGGTATAAATCTTGAAAAATGCAGAATATACAAGAGGCAAGATTAATACACTTCTTCCGGGCTGATGTCTTTCGAATTTGACTGGAACAATCTCGACAAAATCTCGTTCAATCATAGTCGAGAACGCAGACAGCTCTTTCTTCCCGTGGCTACGTCGACGTTTAGACAAATAGCGTTGAATCCAAAAATAGGGGAGCACACGAGCAGCAATAGTTTGGCTTGGATAAGCGGCTTGCGAAATGGCTTCACCGTAAAAGGAAAAATATGAACGTAGGTTACGGGTATTTCCCCTCCTACAACCCTCACCGTCCCCATTTTATGTCTCCGTATAGGGTGGTTGATTTTAATCTGTCCATCCAATTATCTTTTCAATTATTTATTTTCCTATAACATTTTAAACGCAACTTTTCACAGATGTAATAATTTTTCAAACTCTCAAATATTTGATAAAAATAAGAGAAATTAATTTCGAATTTCACATTTTTACGGTCACAAACAACCCAAAGCACCCCCTTCTATCATTCTGACCGTGGTGGAAGACTCGAGGGAATAAGATTACAGGAGATGAAATGGAAGGAGTAGGAGGATGAAACAGCAGAGTGAGTCTTTCTTTTCTCTTTCTCTCTATTTTCCAGACGGATCCATCACGGTTAGAAAATGTACAACATACGGTGGTAGACGTTTCATAGGTGGCATCCCCTCCAGCGAACAACTCGGTAGTTAGGTGTCCAACAATGAACGAACCTAACCACGAGAGATTAGGGGGCACTTTATAAATGCGCGATCGCCAAGCGGTTCGACCTGAAACGTTTTCGACAGCTTCGATGAAACGCCTCGTCGTTGCTGCTCAAACTGACTTTCTAAGTGTCTGGTGGACGGATCGAGAACGGGTGAGTAGCGAAGCAAACTTGACGATCCTCAGCTATATCTGCTTGTTATACCCGGCTTGGTTGGTTGGTGCCGGCGTTGACATCGGCGCAGACAAGATGTATCGATTACTGATACTTAAAGCATACCGTTGCACGATGAGTTTGAACGAAGCTTTTTTTTTTCACCGACCGAACCAGACATACACCTAGATTACATCCAGACAGACGCTAGACTGTGTGTACAGGGTGTTAAAAGAAGGGAGGTTGGGGTGATTGGGATATTTTTTAGGGGCTGGCTATGAAATTTTGGGACAATTTTAGATTTTTTAAATTTTGAAACTGTAGAATCCTAGAATCCTGAATTCTATACAATATTAATAGGGAAAAAAGATTTACTATCTTATAGAATTTAAAATATCGAGAATAATAATGGATAGTTAGATAAAAGAAGGGAGGTTGGGGTGATTGGGTTATTTTTGGGGGTGGGCTATGAAATTTTGAGACAATTTTAGATTTTTAAAATTTTGTAGAATCCTAGAATCCTGAATTCTATACAATATTAATATAATTTTTCTATTTTTCAGAGGAAAGACTGACTGACCGCTTTATACCGTCCTGGGTGAGTAGCACAAGCCCTTAAGGTCATAGACCCTATTTTTTTTGTGAAACACATATATACACGTTGTGCACGTGACACGAAACCGATGCCGTAGTTACAGGGGTTCAGCGAATATATCGGTTTACTCGGTTCCCGAGCAAGCAGCAGCAATTAGCTGTTGCGATTGACGCGCGCAATTAGAGCGAAGCGTGAAAAGGGAACATCGAGAACGTATGCTCGTATCAAGGGTGTCGTATCACGGGCTAATTATGACAAATCGAACGTTTGCTCGTCCATCGTTGATTCGGTGATTTGGAATTTTCAAATTTAGAACATTCATTGCTAACTCCCCTTTGATACCGTTATTTCGTTCGTCTCGTTGTTACACAATCGACCCTCGAATGATATTATCGTTGACGCGATCACTTTCAAACTACCCTCGAAAACAGGCTAATGTTTTTGCCAATTATCGATAATTCGATAGATGATGCATCGTTGCTATGTACCTATCGATTTGTCCACGTACGAACGCTTCCACAATTTCAGATAGTTGATGTAGCGAAAGGGTAGATACCCTTCCTAACATTTTGAAGAAATATTTGAAAAAAGATTTTCAATTCTTCCTTACTCTATTTTATAAAATAACACTTTACGATCTTATAAAATTTAAAATATCGAAGATAATAATGGATAGTTTGGTATCGAACTAGAGTTAAGTAGCTATCGGTGGTCACGGGTAATCGACTGGGCCATCCCGTAAGGGTGTGCGGGTTGTTCACCGCATAAGGGCGGTTAATCAAAGGGGAGGTACATTGATTGATTACGCGTATAATAAAATTGATTTTCACAGTACCATTTACGAGATGGTAGAATCACATTTACATAATGTTAGATCAGGGGTAATTAACTCTAGAGTCTGGCTCGTTATAGCGTCTGCTCTAGGATACATTGAGATATGCGTGTATATGTAGGATTTAGAGGTAATCCCTTCCAGACTCACGGGTTAGAGCAAAGTTACCATTTAATACAACGATTTAACACGTCCACCGCTATACTAAAGCTGAAAGTTTCATTTGATACTATCATAATTTTACTAATTATCTGCACAATATTTTTCGGGTAACATGGAAATTACCATGAATATGATTGAATGGCTCTGTTAATTAGTTGGATGGTACATTTAGGGTGAATTCATTACACAGCTGGCAATTAAAAGAATACCTACACGGTAGAGTCGAACGAAAGAATGAATTCCCGTAGCGAAACAACAGTTCTAAACAAGAACCAACATGCTCGGGTAGTTAACTTAACGAAATACAGAACCGTAACACGCCCGGGGAATAGAGTACAATTTATTGCACTTAAAAGTATTATAACTGGGATAATTGAAAACGACAGTAGAGCCAACGGATCCTGCTTTACAGGTATACAAGCTACGCCAGCCTCTGCACCGACAAACCAGTTAGAATCCTAATTTGCTCATCAAAGCTGCTACAAGCTCATAGCCTGATCAACTACTTAATGATCACGTGAAACTACTAATTATAGTTATATTAAATAACAGAATACGTTGATGATAGGATATTTATCTTGTTTTTCCTATTCGAGATCCCTTTTTCCCCGGTGTCAAGGTATCACTTTAACAAATTAATTTTTAACAAATTTTATCCATTACTTAATTAAGGGTATAAGGGTACCCTGGATTTCTATGGAAATTCTTTTCTCAATAATTTTCACCTGTCACAGTCAGCCTAAAATTCATCGTAAGCTTCTCACTCAGCTAAATCTTAACGATCCCACATCGCAGATGTTTGTCAAACAGTTCGAAACTCGGCAGGAATTTTCGACAATTTACGGGCACGATGCTGCGAGGCTTGTTTGCTCGATGGAACAACCTGCTTCGAACATTTTCCGCAATGCTGGAACTTTGAAAGACCCCGTAACTCGAACGTGAAGCACTTACGAGGCCGCGGTTATATCACACTGTTTCGTTGCGATTGCAACCTGTGAACACGCGGCCTGAAATAGAAAATCTCGTTTCGAATACTCGAGCAAACTTCTGACGTCGATTAATCGTTTGAAAATACGCCGAGCGAATCGAATAGACTCGATCAATTTTATTAATCAATTGTTTAGTGGACGCTCGGTAGGTCGTTTAGGTGATACGCGCGAACAACTATGCGATAGGAAATGCAATTTTCGCCGGAGCGTATTTCTTCCTACTGTCCTCGCCCCCGTGTTGTACGTCACTTTTATTCCGGCTACGTATTCTCCACCGAGACAAATATTCCAAATAAAATTGGATATTCGCTTACATATACATTCTGTAAAAGCATTCTCATTTCAACCTTGTTTTTTTTCCTATCAACTGCATCTTAGAAGTTGTAAGTTTGCTGGAAAGTTTCGAATCTCATTGTTGATATAACCAAAAGGAAATTAGAAAATTAGAGGCTTGTAAAAATTTTCTGTTTATTCATGATCCATATGTGCACTTTCTCGGCATTGAATCGCGAAAGCGGATTTATTGTCTTTAATTTCTCTTAGCTTTCCCTTCGATATTTCATCCCCATCGCGGGCGTCGACAAGCGCAACTTGACTTAACTAGCTTTAAACTCTCGAAACTTTTTTTTTTTTTATTATTTATGCTCATTGAATACACCGTCCAACTTACGTTCATCTATTACGGTGTACTATGTACAACGTAGCGTTTCCCTGGAACTTTTATTTCCCACCAATTCGAGCAAGCCACGCGAAGTTCAACAATCCATTTCTCAAACAGCAATCCGGTCCAGCAACTCGTATTACAGCCCTACGGTTGCGCGAATCGCGAAGGCGTCATTAACAGATGAAGGTAATTACAAAGCGTCACCCGCGGCGTTGTTGCGCACTGTTGTTATCTACAGTTTGGAGCAATCGCAGTTGGATTTAATGTCTGCGAATACTCGCCGCAGTTTCGCCGACTGTTCGCGGCGTTGATACGAAAACCCTGACACCGGGGGTAAAAGGGTTCTCGAATAGGAAAAACAAAGTGCCGAAACTCGATGGAAGCTTTCAACATTTTCCCCTGTTCGCTTCATGGTACGGTTAGTTCCTAGACGATCGGTACTTTCTAACGACCTACCGTTGAAACTGTTCTTTTCTGATTCAGAGATACGGTAATGATTTTGGTAATTATGCTCGACACGTTGGACTTCCACGTGCGTTTCAATCGAAAGAATAATTTATTTCCGTGGAAATGAAATGTTTGAAAAAATGAAAAAGGTTTCAACGAAATTTCCTCTGGTCTTTTACACCAACGATCGAAGCTCGTTTGGGCTTAACCATCCAGTTATTGGCAGCGACACGTTGCTCGAGGGTGCGAGCAACGTCGAATCGATGCTTGTATCGTTCGAACGATTCGAACATACGATAATATCGAACGAACGAGAGGGAAATTGCCTGGAGTCAGGTTCGACGGTCCATCACTCACGGCCAATGCGGTCACGGATCCGCGAACCGATTTTTATGATCCAGCAGAGGGCAGAGAATGAAAAGGAAATCTGCGAGCGTGTCGAAAGACGTGATTTTTATGAGCGAGACCGCGACATGCTCGGTTTGATGCTCACTACGTGCGCTCTACCGTGAAACGCTTGTTCGTAAATGTCGAAATTCGGTCGTTTGTGAAAAAGGAAAAAAACAAACTACCGTTACCAAGCTGCAATCGATTAATGAGAAAAGCGATTAGCGAGCAACATGCATATTTCGTTATACGGCGTGAATGAACTGTTGCTTGAAAAATGAAGACAGGACGTTGGTAAATATTTAAACAGCGCCGAGAGGATTTATGCGTTTGGAAAGCGGAAAATGTTTTGTTCAACGGCGACGGGAAACGAACCTTGCGGTTCTTTTGTCAAGAAAAAACGTATTAACCACAACAGTGTTGAATAATAGTTATTTACAATTTTATTCACGAATAAAGCAATTAGTGGTTATTCGCGGTAATCGAATTTATTTGTTATACGAAAATCAACTGCAGTTGACAGCTATTCAAACCGACTTTTTATTTTTCATTCAAAATAAAATCCTGCATCAATACCAGATTTTTTCCAGGAAAAATAGTGAGATGCCGGGTTTTCATTCCATTTCATAGGTGACTGGGAGGGAAAATGATGATGCAGGGGTGAGGACTCCATATAGGGAGAGAAAAAGACTAGTCAGTGGGGCTAACGACAGACGATCCCTGCTTATATCCCTCAGACGCTTATATCCCCATTTTTTGGAACTTCTAATATATTGAAATCATTTGCCAGGGGACCGCCAGCGAGAAAACCGATCCACCCCCACTGCCACCTGGCGGTCGCCGACCTTAGCTAAGGGCGTCCGGGGTGACTCACCGCCGTCCCCCTCCACTAAACGCCTACAATAGATATACAGGGTGATCCTCTCGCTAGGGGACACAAAGGAACTGGCGACAATGAATCCCTTGACCGCACCATGAAGACACACAGAGTCGTCTCCGATGGTAAATACGTGACAATACGGACCTCTTTATGGTGCGGTCAAGGGGTCCATTGTCGCCAGTGTTCCTTTGTGTCCCCTAGCGAGAGGATCACCCTGTATAGCCCCCCTGTCACTTGCATTGAATTAATATTTACTTTCTCGATATCGTGAAAATGAAAATTTTAGACATTCCTGTTTGAAGTCTGATTTGATCGCGGGTGTATCCAGGGAATATCATGTATATTGGTTAAGTAAAAGGAAATTTTCCGTATCGGTGTACAGCGGCACCGGCAGTCGCAGATGTCGATCGTGCAGTTTTATAGCTCGATCAGATGCATCGAGCACCGATGTCGTACGTGTGTCATCGGCTTTATTGAATTATTAATGCAAAGTCGGACATCTGGTACGGGTTGAATTTTGGCCGTGTCCCAAAAAAGTAGGCCAGTTAATAAAATTTCTTCTAGCCAGCCTGACTTCCATGGTAAAACGATAATACCGAACGATAAAGAACCACCGGAATTTCACCGTCTAATTTCTCTCGAGAGTAATTCGTGCCGCGCACGGGATCGTGTTCGAATGCATTAAACTTTTTGATTGAATCCGGAGAACTTGCCGTAAGATTCGCGCCACCTTACCGAGGGGGCCGCATTTTTCTCAAACTTTTACGAATTAAACATCACCGACCGTACACGATTCGCAGACGAATATTTGGTAACCCTTTAAGTTCTCAAGTCAATATTCTTTGGGGTATTTGAAAAAGTGTTAGAAATTCTGGCAGGGAATTATTCCATAATTAAGAAATTTATCGAAAATAGCATAGAATCCAATGCATTTAGAATTAGATAGAATATCGATTCCAAGGTCCCAGCTGAGAGTAACGCCCCAATGACTAGCTAATAATTACAGCACGGATATTAATGGAAATATAAATTTTCTAATAACACACTCAACAGTATTATTTTATTATGCAAATTGTTGCACGAAGCATCCACGAAGCTAGGAATGAAATTAGCATCTTTAATCAGCGGTTAAAATTACCTTGTATCGATACGAGACCGGTTACGTTAATAAGTTTCATACTTGTCTTTGGTGTACAGGAAATAAAGGATGACACAGATTAAGAGACAGTGTATTGGAGCGTGGGCGGTGCATTTAATCACCGAAGCCAGCTTGGATTGTTCCACACCATTTGGTGATGTTCGATTCAGCTGCTTACGATATCTCCAGCTAATTGCATCGTAAAAAGCATTAGTAATTTTAATGCTTTCCTGCTCTATTTGCATTTTGTCGTTAAGGTGTTGCGTACTAAATTACCGATTTCCAAACACGTATTTACAGATTTGCAACCTAATCTAAAATTCAGATTTTCTGCTTACAAAACATTTTTCAACGTCATTAGCGAACCTCTAATTGCCAATTAATCGTCGGTAACAGTCATCTACATTTATGTCGAACTCGAACTTGCAATTTCTTTCGCTAGAAACGCGGCCGCTAATCACACTTACAAAGCAGATTATGTAAAACTAGAAATACGAGTTTCTATCCTCTGTATTGAAAAACCGATTGCCATTCATGTTACACAGAGGCGAGAGTAATTGCCGCTTTTTGCAGTGGAATTTCATGATTGATACGTAATTCGCATCCACGTCGATAGCCTAATGGTCGATAAAATTGATCGAACACGGTAATGAGGGTAATCAAAACACCCTATATAATGCTCGCGTTAATGCAGATTTTATATGACAGACGATCGTAAACTTTCAACGGAAAAAGTAGCACGGATCATTTCCTCTTTATAATGGAAAAAAAAAATCACTTTCATGATTCATCGATAAATTTCACGAAGAGGGAAGCCATTGAAGAGAGGCTCGAAATAAGTCCGAAACGTTGGAAAATTATGAAATTATGATTAATTACTCACAGTCGAGTGTAACGAATTATTCCGATATTAGGAACGGAAATTGGGGAAATGTACAGTTCAACGGTGACTCAATACGAGGAGAAGAAAGAGGTGAACGGAAAGGTGGAAGAGGACGTGGAACCGCTTGCATTACCGTCGGAGGAAAGCTCAGCTAGGCAACCTATAATATGGCGAAATGTGATTGGTATCATTGTGCTTCATTTCCTCCCCGTTTACGGTTTCGTGAACGGCTATCGAGATGCCAAGTTCTGGACGTGGATTTGGAGTAAGTACATATCGAACGTCGCTTCGACTTCGTTTAGGAAATCCGTCCGTTTGCCATTTTATTTCTCTTATTTGTCGCCCTCCCAGAATTTCAAATAGATTTTCCTCCCTGCTCTCCAAAATCTTTTA
This sequence comes from Osmia bicornis bicornis, assembly GCF_907164935.1. NCBI lineage: Eukaryota > Metazoa > Arthropoda > Insecta > Hymenoptera > Megachilidae > Osmia > Osmia bicornis. The sequence continues at coordinate 12,043,109 of NC_060217.1, read as the reverse complement.
TCCACCGTTCGCGTAAATGTCACAATTTCTCTTGATCGATTAATAAGAATTTTTATTCATTTTTCATCGAGGTATCGTGTACGGACTGGTGGCTGGTGTGGGAGTAACAGCAGGTGCCCATCGACTATGGGCGCACAGAAGTTACTCGGCCAAAGTTCCTCTACGTATCTTTTTAGCTTACTTATACTGTATGGCTGGTCAAGTAGGTTCGCACGTATTGTTTTCTATTTTATCTATTTTTCTATCGTTATCTCTAACGTAAATATCTTTCATTCCATCAGACGCATTTTTACAAGTGGATCAGGGATCACAGAACGCATCACAGGTACACGGAAACCACGGCTGATCCGCACGATGCAACACGCGGATTCTTCTTCTCTCATATCGGTTGGCTGATGGTTAAACGACACCCGTCCGTCAAGAAATACGGCAGTAAAATCGATATGACCGACGTCGCATCGGATCCTGTAATAAAGTTCTACGACAAGTAAGATATATTTATCCTCAGGTCAGTGACTTTATTTGGATAGAAATATGAAAACGTTAAACTTTGTATTTTTCTATTTTGCAATCGTCACATTTTTCTTTATCTAACGTAAGATACTCTCTGAGTATTTGAAAATCTAATGAACGTCGCATATATTGTTTCATTGCAAAGTTATTAACCGTTGAATTTCCACTTCGAGTTAATTGGAGCTGAACAGCACACAAGAGTTAATCAGTCGTTTCGGCCCGTACTATTGATGTAGTTGCACAGTGAACCAACGTATCCTCAGAATTCCGATGAATCAAGCTAACCGGTACGGTAGATGAAACGTCGAAACGCTCCTCTGAAAGGACATGATTTACATCTGAAAGCTTGGAGTAGCAAGAACCAATACTGCCCTCCTACTCGGTTAAAATGTTCGATTTTTCGACGCATTGTATCGCTTTGTTAGATGACTGGAATTTTTACACTATCGATCCGTTCACGGTTCGCTGACGATTCACTCGCAGTTCACCTACGTTCCTAGAACTCTTACTCACCCTGATAATTGGCTAGTTTTGTGAAAATAGAGATTTTTTAAATTGGCAAAAATTTTAGCAAATTATTGAAAATATTATAGATATAATTATAGGACGATACGAAAGGAAAATAGGAAGTATACGCGTTTCCGTATCACGTTACAGGTATTACGAGATCATTATGGTTTGGCTCTGCTTCGTTCAACCGATATTGTTGCCAGTTTTCATGTGGGGCGAAACATGGTTCATAAGCATTCACGCGACGCTCATCCGCTACGTGTGGTCGTTACACGCCACTTTTATCGTTAACAGTTTCGCTCACATGTGGGGAAATCGACCGTATAACAGGCAAGTTTCCATATACCCGTAGCACCGGTCTCGCATATCTCGTACGATGGGACCTGGTTAATTAAAACTTTCACGCTAACTCGTATATTTTGTTAGAATTAAAAAAAAAAAAAATTTTTTTTTGTATTCTTTTCACGCGCGATTTAACACGATTTCGCAGGAGGGTGAAGCCTACGGAAAACGCGACCGTGTCTTTCTTCGCTCTCGGCGAAGGTTGGCACAATTACCATCATTCTTTCCCGTGGGACTACAAGGCTGCCGAGCTCGGGGCTTACAGCTTGAATCCAACCACCGCGTTCATAGAACTGATGGCACGCGTTGGTTTCGCGTACAATCTGAAAACACCGTCGAAAGTGCTGGTCGATCGAACGATCATGAAAAAAGGGGACGGAACCGACAGCCTTTGGGGACATCAGAGACACTGAAATATCGATGTCGATGCTTCAACCTCGTTTCCTCGCTCGCCGAGGACCATCCAAACCGAGAGACGACGCGACACGCGTCCAACAATGAACACACTTCGCTTTTCCATCCTCGAAAGAACGATCGTTCAAAATTTTATTCACCTTTCCCCTATCGCGATTTTTTTTTTTTTTTGTTTTTTCTGTGCACGAGTACAAATTCCCTCCTTTTTGTTTTCTGTTGTTTTATGTTTGACCAAGGATTTACGCGCGTCCCAGCAGTTGGTCGAATAGCTTTTATTGTTATCGTTGGAGATTTATTTTTGTCCTGTTTTAAGCCACTCGTACGTGAATGGCCCGAAGATATGCGTGAACACGTTCGAGCACGGTAAACACCCTGTTTGCGCGTGTTCTCGCGCTGAACCCAAATGAAATGTTTTATATACGCACTGCTTGATCAACGGGACATAGCGGTCGACAAATATTAAACGTGACAAAATATATATTTTTTTTTCTATAACGACAGTGTTTTTGATGGAGAACAGGCGACTTTTATTTTTTGTATCGTACATTAACCCTTTGAGTGCTGAATACTCCCGACGGAAGCAGTTCGCATGGACAGCACGCACCTAGCGGCTGCGATCGTCGAGGACGGAATACTTTTTCTGCTAATGTGAATTATGTTGAAGTTATAATTGTAATTCCTGTACGCCAAATTAAATAATACAAGAAAGTTCATTTCGAACATATAGGGTTGGTCCATATAGATGTTGGTCAATAGCATTCAAAGGGTTAATCAGCATCGCTCTTCTAACGAGATTTAAAATTGACCAACTTCGATTCGTCTTCGAGTAACTTCATCGGTTACCTTCTTTCTACGAGTGGATTATTTTTCATTGCGTTTTCCTAATCCACTCGGATATGTTTCTTTAGTGGAACCGTTTCTTTTTCTTAAACGCTTTTGCTGAACGTTCCATTTCGCTGTAAAAACAACAGGAAGGCAAACAGAGGTACCATCGTGTCAGGGAAGTTCGTTTCGCAGTGCAAATCGTCGCGTTTACAAATAAAACAAAATAAGGCTTGCTTTGCCAACTAACTTCACCGAATTTCCGCCTCTGTCCTAGCTCTTCGCCAAGCTTCTGTCCGGTCGACAACAAACTTCGAACCGAGCTTTGCAAACGTTGATACAGAGGTAAGGTGTATATTCATCGGATATCGCGAGACAGTGGGTTTTAAAGCGCTTTCCGAACATATAGAGAGCAGGATGAGCCGTTGATTTATTCAAGAAGGCCGTAAGGGTCGTCCACGGCGACCTTGTTCTCCTTGCATCAACGGTACAAGGGTGGAAGGAAGGCGCATAACGAATGCTGCTGCGCTAATGAACCGTGTTTACCTCCTGCTTTCTGTATAGTTACTTTTTCTTTCTTCCCATCTTTCCGTATCGTTCCCTCGATTCGTCACTTCTGTTTCTCGAGACTGCACGAACAATTGTTAGCTCCCAAAGAAGAGAAAGGCGGGGTAATTAACAAAATCGCTTGGGTCCTTCTCTTCCATCGCGCGATGCCTACGCGCATGTTACAACGAAATTTCATAACACAATGTTCGCTAATTCACCGAGTAATTTTCTATTTTCTAATTATTCCGCCCCATCGAAATCGCACCGACCGATCTCTACGGTAATCAACGCGTTAATTAATATCAGCTTGAATTTGGTCGTTGCCCAAGGTAATCCGAACCGGTAACGAGCTAACTGTCAATAGAGTACACATCATTAACCCGATGCCAGGTAAACGGAAATTGGAATGAATTTTTCCAAAATCCGTGTAAGTTGAAAGAACTTGAAAGAAAGAACGTTTAACTGGAAAAATATTTTAATCATCGTTGAAAGCGATTTTCGTTCAGCGAAACGTTTAATCCCGGCCCCGATTTCCGGCCGGTTCGTTTCACGCTGAAACGAAGCGAATCTATATAATTTAACTTGCCGTTCAACGATCGAGTGGAAACACGTATCGCGGGTGTAGTTTGTATGAATTTTCATCAGGGAATCATTATTGGCCCGTGGATGGTTGGGATGATCGCGCGTACCCAGTGCCAGATTGCACTTTCGCTCGTCGTGTTGCGACGGTACGCGAGCGAGTTCTCCTATCCTGGGAATTATTCATCTGAACGACGGAAATTAATTATCGTCGGAACAACGGTAAGCGAAGCTTTAACGACCTAGTAATTACATGCTGGTTGCTCGTTACCCAGAAAATACACGCATAAGCCAAACGTGTTTGGGATCGTTTAATATTTCCCGGATTTCTATCGGCCATCAACCAACCGGGATGAATACTCTGCATAGATTATGCTGTTTGTAAACGTTTCCATCTCACCCCCGAACCTCGTCTAAATTACACTCGCTTGTTGCTAACTATTTTTACCCTTTCATTATGAAAAACACGGTTTTAATAGCGAACCTCGCGTCAATTGTTACCCAGAGACCTTAAAAAGAGAATTTCTTAGAGGGAAAAGTAGGAGTTTCTGTAAATACAAGTACGATAACATAGTTTCCAACGCGTTTCGATATTTATAGAGGGATAGAAGTTTATTGTACCCTTCGTACATCGTGGTACAACTATGCAGGCTAGTGGCCTGTGTATTTTTATCGGTGATGGATATTCCTGGATGATAAGTGGCCGGTAATAATAGCGTGCATAGCGGTCTTTTTTTATCGATCACACATGTAATCGTTTCATAGGAAAATACGCTAGAAAATATTATTCCAGGGAGTAGAAAAAGATGATTCGAGAGATTTTTGATGTATGTTCTGTGCTTGAAAGTTATCAGTAGAAGAAGGTCGAGGTTTCGTTTTATAAGAGGATTCTCAGGAGCTGAAGCTTATTTTTTAAACGATTTCGAAAAGGAGGAAGTTACTCAATTCGATTAATTTCTTTTTTTTATGTGTATATGTTCGCTAATTACTCCGAGACGGATGGATCAATCGGAACGAAACCTTTTGCATCTTGTTATAAATATTAATATAATATATCGACAACTAATAATATATACACTCTCTATTACGCTTTCTATATCCAGTAGGAGTTTAGCAGGAAATCGATTAGATGCTAGCGACGAAACCAATGTCCTCCGTTTCTTATAGCGGATCGTACACTTTCGTTCCTCCCTCGACTGGGTATTTTCCTCCATGAATTTGTTATGACCATCGCAATAGAACGGGATCGATAAGACACATTCTGTCTGTGCGAGCCTCTGATGTGTCTTTTACCGTCTTCCAGGACGATGGAATAAATTTGAATGGCGTACATGCGAAAGGTGTTCGTTCCTTCATCCGATACGAAATCAGATTTCTTTTCGTTCTTCGGAAAGGCTCGTATATTAAAATAACGTTGGCTGGTCGCTTGGATAACGTGTTTTCACGGGCGGACAGCCGTGAACGTTTTAATTAAAAGAGAATTATATGTTACAATAACTATAAATACGGTCACACCGGAGAGTTTAACACCTCTGCTATGCAATATATTTAGCTCGTCGGGCAAGATCTGCATAAATGCATTAGCAGGTGGCTGACGTTAAACTAGCAAGAAACTTACTAGACGAAAGTTGGAGAGGAAATTCCTTATACTTATCGGCCGATTTTAAACCTCCCAAATCCTGGTAATCTATATACATATATCAATAAAGTTTACCCTCCACGCAGCTGCTTTTCATTATACTTGCTGATTTAACGTATCTACCGAGTTATATGCACAGTGCAGAGGAAAGTAGGCTTTTCTAAGAAAAATGGCAATATAGGGAGAGAAGAGTTGCAATATTACAAGAAAGATAATAATTCTGAGAATTTTAATTTTGAAGATAGAATCTTTTCCCGAAGAAGCTCGATACTGTATACCAGAACGTGGGATCATCTTCTTCTTCCTGTTCGTTTCGAAGAGGAAACGTTCGATAGACGAGAAAATTCGTCGCAGAGAAACACGATCGGGATTTCGAGGGAACGGTTCGACGTTTAATCTCGCGTGCGAGAGGTAAAAACGCGGGATCCACCGAAAGAGGATCAAAGGAAGCATTAGACGGCGTGCTAAAGCGCAACTCGAAGGGGAACCACAAACCGCGGTTGCGACATTTCCGGCTGCTCTCAGAGCCCGTGAAGAGAGAAGTAAAAGCGTAGGCGTTATACAGGGTGCGATGAAAAATTCGCTAATAATTGAATAATCCATGTCCACTAATTTTTCTATTTTTTTAGAAAAATTATTATCTTCAATTTATCCGTAAAAAATATATTTTTTCTAAGCTAATCGTTGAATCATCTTTTTCAGGAAAAAAAAATTTATCTCACGCTTTGGATTTATTTTCCCTCAAGAAATCACTCTACGCCCGTATCCCATCCCACCCTGCGAGAGATCGTTCTCTAAAGGCGAGTAAAAGGTTGATGATAATGGCTGGACCAGCTAAAAAGCGACTCAAAGACCGTGCTATAACCGGTGAGTAAAGAAAAAAAAAGAGGAAGAATAAAGTAGAAGCACCTAGTTACTTGTAACAAAACTGTCCTGACAGTGCATAACGTGGCATTGTTTGTAAAGCAGCTGATGGCCAAGAGGCTCTCGTTAAATCTCCAAGAACTTTGTTCGTTCGGTGACTGGCTCGGTCGAGATCAATACGACTGGTATAGTTGAGCTACATACCTACTGTATATTGCTACATGACAAAAGTTCGTTCTGAACTTTTGACCCGGCGACGGCCGATTGTACCCCGACACGCGTTCTCTTCCTGCATTCACCCTATTTCCTTCTATTTCGTGTGAGCATTTTATGCTGGTATAGGGCGCGGTTCAGGGGGGTGGCATTACCGTTTTCCATGCTCCCGGGTATATAATGCACGGCTGTTTTGAAAAGGTAATGCAATTCATAACAGAGCACAGCGATGCGTTCCGTTCCGTTCTTGTTCTCTTCTCGTTCCGAGCCGAGCCTCGTACGCCGAAATAATAACGCTCATGACCGTTAATAATCGTAAAAATGCTAATGTTAATGACGAGCGACGGGCACGACGGGCAATATTAATGAGATCTCTCGGCTCCGCGCTCTGGAAAACAATATCATAAGAATAATGCAAACTGTCGCGACGGCAATGAACACGATAATAGAAACGAAAATGGACTTGATTCCATCAAACGCGTTATTTTATCTGCTTCGTGATCTTTGTTCGGATTCATGCCAGATTTATAATTAAATTCTTTACTTAAATTTCATATTTTAGACACGTGGCTAAGCGAAGACTCGATTTTGGAAAAATTTTAAAGCTATGAAATGACACAATCGACCTAGTTTGCTTATGGAGGCTTCATCAAGGATCAAAAGACGCAGTGGTGTGCATAGTAGCCGTGTTCATGTTTCGGATCATCGATTACGTAACCGGTACTTAGGTAATTGATTAATTGAAAAATTAAAAAAAAAGAAAATATTGAAATATCATATAAATTATCCTAATATTTTAAAAAATTTATAAGATAATTTGCGATAATAAGATGTCCTATCTGGCAGGTTTTGTTTGAAAAATGAAAATTGAATGAGCTGTGCAAAAAAATTCCTAATAACACGATCTACCATGTGAAGGCTCATTAAAATCTGCGGAGAAGTTCTCCTTGTTAGAAGTAAAGGACTCGAGGAGTTCTCCTTGTTAGAAGTAAAGGACTTCGGGGTTCTTCGTATCAAGCGTAGTTGCTAGAATCTACTGTCTTGTTCCATCGAAGTATCTAACAATTGATTTGTTATATATATTTTTAAATTAAATTGAGAACAGACATTATCTAACAAGGGTACATTCCCAGAAATTGTATTAACCATCTTTTGAAATTATTTAACGAGATCAATCAGGGTTTACACGCGTCAAGTATGAAAAAGTGAAACGATTCCGATTTAACAACGCTTTTTTGCTGGAAATAAATTCGAATATTCGCGATGATCCTCGTAAATTTTCCAATGGATCCTCCTCTCTCTCGACACCCTTCCGCGTGCAATATCCCATTGCGTTTGATAAATAAAACCCTCAGCGATTTTGATTAAACAAAAGTCTACCTATGAATCGAACGAAACGAAATATCGAGGTATTTCGGTTTTATTTTATCTGAAATGAGATTTTCCATCGAGCAATCGACACGTTTGACAACTACCCTCGAAAGCAAACGCTCGTCGGCGAGAAAAAGCGAGGATTATTTTTCCTTTTTTTATTTTCTCCCGTATCGCGATCGCAGTTTCGAAAATCCTTTCTTTCGAGTATCGTCTCTTCGCAGCAGGGTTAAATCCGGTCCAGCAACGGAAGTGGACCGTTTCCGTGGTTGTCGTTTCGCTTTCTCGCCGTAGAATTGGCTGACTCCGGGGTGAAACGTATTTTTTCAGTATCTTCAATGAATTTCAAACAAAAGCGCTTTCTTCGCCGGCGAGTAGAAAGCTTTACCCCTCTATACGAATTGTCGGAAGGTAACACGGAAAGGAATACCTTCAAAGGGGTACAATTTCACGGTGTCTAGTGGATGAAATTCCCTTACGAGAAAGCTCGTAAAAGAAAAAGTAGTAATACGGGAGTCGAACTACGAAAGCGAGCTCCTTCAATGAGATACGTAATTTTATCGATCTTTTCGTCGTTGCTTACGTTCCTCCGGTACGAGTTAAACACCCTTTACGAATATCTCCACTTTGGTAATTCGAACTTTTTAAATTCTAACGCGAGAGAAAAACTCGTCGCTATTCTGTAACTTTGATACTTTTATCGATCTTCTCATTGTTGTTTACGTTTCTAATTCGAGCTAAAATACGCACAAGACCCATTCTGCTACTTTGAATATTAAAAAAAAAATTAGATAAGAACATGCATTTCTCGATGAAGAATAAAAAAAATAGTGATTTTATTGATCCGTGTAGTCAGATAGCGCTCTGTTGTACCGACGGATAAATCTAGTATTTAATCCGCTGTACATCAAAGTATCTACAGGTGGAGGCGCGTGCGCAATATTCGTTCGTTCGTAGATGTCACCTACACCTGGCTGACTACGGATATGCAGACGTCTCTATACGTATTCGTCCCACGCGTGCTGCATTTGCAGCCAGAGGGATTCTTTTATATCAATTCACCCCTCTGAATCATTACTCCCTCTTTTTTCTCTTCCATTTTTACTCGCTCCGACCCTCTCTTTTCATCGTTATCCTATCCTCGAACGTCCGCGCATTACACGCTCGTGGCCTCGTTTACGCATCTTTCGGTAGCGCGGTTTGTTAATGCAAAAACCACGTTATATACTTTGGTTAAATACGGTGATACGAGTTTATATGCAATCCCGTTCCGTGAAAACTTTTTCTTTCTTTCTTTCTTTCTTTCATTCGTGACTTCAAAGTTGTCGTCGAGTTAGCGTGATTGAAACTTAATTACCACGAGTTTCAGATCTTGATCGTAGTTTCACGTGCCGGGGCATGCACGATGCATGGTACGTGAACGTTCGGTTAAACGACATTAAAGCCGACGTATTGTATGGTTTCGACGAGATCTTACGGTAAATGTTTCGTAGGAATAAAATATGTTTTTGGAGGATCTTTTTCCTCTCTCCTAATTGCATTTACACCGGTGTAATATTCTTTCCACGGAAAAAATTTCGCTCGAACAAAGACAGCGTTAATTTAGTAAATTACTTCACTCACCCTATGTAACTAGATTCCACCGAGGCTGCTTCGTAGTAATAATCTTCACGACCACCACAACCACCGCTGCGACAACACTTTCAAAGTTTATTTAATGGTACCGAATTTCTCTGTCCATGTTTGTATCGGTGTACCGGCACGATTCTTCGATTTCTTTAAACACGATCGTTCACGAGAAATTACGATAATAGTTATCAAGAATTTCGTAAAAATTTCAATTGTTCAAAGTACGTTTTGTGAGGTGACTTTGGTGGCTTTTTACCGACTTATCGAACATCGATGTAATCGATCGAGCAAACAGATCATCGTATCGATAGGGTCAATCGTTAGTTAAACGGTGAAATACGAAAGAGAGAACGGTATAAACAAATACAAGGATGTGTGCGCGTGTGTGATATGTATACGCGTGCGTTTGTCGATGAAGGTAATATATGCGACAACTACCGACCGCAGTGATAGCTTGGGGTGCACTGAACATGAGCAGAGGGTTGGAAAACGATGTGGTATCTAATCTAACCTCACCTGCGTGGCGCAGCGTGCGCCCAATAGCGCGCATGCGTGGCCGCAGATTCCCTTAAACTTTTCCGGCAATTTAAGCAATTAGGAAGGAAAGCGGAAACAGGATTAACTAATGCGTTTGATTCCTATTGGATAGCTGTTACTTTCTTGCTAAAGCACACCAGCTGCCGAAGGAATCTTATGTGCTAAGTTTCTTATAGGATTTACCGTCCCCCATGAAATCAAACGGTCTACCACTAGCGGATCGAATCCTACTTGCTTTCAACCCTTCAACCGCGGACAACGTAGAAAGACAACATACCATTTATTTTCTATGATCGCTTTCACCACCTTCTGACCGCGTTGCATATTAATTTTTGGGGTATCCGACTGTGTTGGAAAATACAAAAAGAAATTGTTGTTAAAAATTTATATACAAACAGATTATCGCACATTTTTATCACATTACATATTCATTTTTAGTGTCCGAGCATTAAAATAGGCTATTTTTTCGTTGCGTCAGCTCTTTGTACTGTTGTTATTGAAATCTGAATTTCTTATATTTTTTAATTTCATAATACGCGCTTTAAATAATACTATCAGTGCCATCTAGCAACAAGCAGGAATCTTAGTAACCAAAATGGTGCTCAGTACATACAAATACCTCATAAGATTTTTTAATTTCAATTTCTACCACTAGAAGCGCTGTGATAAAATAGTAGTCGTAGTTGATATTGCAGGGTGTGACACAAAAATGGAATTCCTATCGGTACAATAGAACCTGATGTACAAATGGTGAAAGGACTTTACAACTTCCAGCATTATGTGGTACAAAAATGCATCGTGGATATTCTATGCTATATTTATTTGTTATTTGGGACTTTAAACAAATTAACTCAGGTGTCACTACGTTAGTGCATTGATGCATAACTTGCAGTGCAATAATTTTTTTCACAAATGCACGTTGTATTTTTTCCCGTTATAACACTTAACACGCAGGTTATATGAATAATTAATATTTCTGCGTTAGCATCGTTATCTTCATATCCTTGTGCCTAAAAATACATTTAAAATGTTTAATCAAAAGATCTAAGATTAAGCAAAATAGCAGTGCTATGTCAACGTGTAAAGATAATCATTTAAAAGGGTGTGTAAAGTGTAACGTGTGACTGTGAAGAGGTTGGACTTTTAGTAATTCAAAATCGTACAATTCTTTTACAAAGTGATTCAAATTTATATTAATGTTATAAGGTAAGCAAATTTATTGAAACATTTACAATAATTCTGTTCGAAATTTGTTACCACCTGTTGTTACGATAATAATCATGCTTCAATTTCTGCCGTGCGATTTGCCAGGTGATTGCCGTTTGCCGCGTGGCACGACCGAACACATACGAAAATAGCCGATTCGGTGGAACTGAAGCGTCGAAGCGTCAGTTGTACGTCAGACGTCATTCCGGTCGGACTGTTTCTGTGTTCTTCGATTCCGTAAGTAATTTTCTTACTTTACACGTTTATTCTTTTATTTCTTAGACTCTATTTATTTATTTCTTGATACAGAATATTTATAGAATTAAGAAATTTCAATATTAGTAATATTTTAATCACTCCTTATATCAATAACGTTACACTACTATTACAAGAATCAATACAAAGCGAGTATTTTGAAAACAGTCATAAATTTTTTATTTAAATCTCATTTCTGGTTAATAATAATCGATGATCAGTAGCATAGTGACACAATATTATTATGATTTCAACTTGATAGTTGTTCCCTTATGTGAATGATATTTGAATGTATACCGGTATTAAGTTATTATACAATTTGGAAAGATGATATTTCGTATCATTCAATAAGTGAACCAAGCAGTGATTGAATAACCGGTAGATCAACTTTTAGTCTTCGGTTTCGTCGATGCAGAAATTCATGTTAAACCTTAACCGTTTTTCTCGTCACTGTTCGTATCGATTTTGAAATCGTTGATCATCAAATGATATATCGTTCTTAGGATACTCACACGCACGAGTTTGTGATTACACGTAGTAACATGTGAATCAGGATTGAGGATCATTACGAAATAGCCACTCCAGTAACATATGTTTTACACATTAGTTCAATATTCTTGTTTTCATCCCTGTTATTATACTATACACATTAGTATACGCAGCTGCGGTTCACTCGATATGACCTACTAATGAACTTTATTCAATCATTTTTTACGTGGTAGCGTTACTTGTTGGAATTTATTAATTTTATTAAGGTATAAGAATTGTATTGTAATGACGATAAATTGCAAGATTTTGCTGTGAAAATAATGACGAGCAACGGTATTTTCAAATGTAATCTGCTGACGCAAGTGTGATGTATCGAGATCTCCTTAAACACATGTCCTTTGCAAATTTCTCACAATGAAATCACCATTCTACAACCGCTTACCCGTGATCAGAAATAACCGTTAATCTTGATATTACCACCAGTTTTCACATATTAATGTATGTTAATTACTTCCCATAGTAATTAGGTTAAGAGGACAGTGCCATAGAACTTTGTTTTTTCAACCGACTGAGGTACATATAAGCACGAATTAGCTATAGAACAACGATTTGCTAACTTGTTAAAAATACACAGGTATCACGAGCCATTGATTACGATATCGTGCTGATATCGTATATGACTAAATTCTTCCGACAACGGCTAATCAATTAACGCGACTTCCTTAGCTGATGCATAGTATACCCGCGCAACGCGCTTTACAAGTTACTATTACTGTCGAAGACCGGCGTTATTACGCGTCTAGAACCGTGATATAAAAACGTTCGATATTTTTCATCTAGTTACAAGAGGATCAGAATAGTGGAACGTTGGTTCGCGAAAGCAGACGCGAATTAGCGTGTGAATCGTGCGCAACTTCGTAAGTGTATCTGATAGTCACGGAAAAGAAGAAGAAAATTCCCGGTCTCCTCGTGCATGATGAAAGCTCGTTCGGGTTCGTTTACCGTCTCACAAGGATGCTTGTAACACTCGTTGAAAAACAATATATTACATTTAGCGTACAGCTGCTTACCTGATCGTGTCGTTTCAAGTGTTCAGAATCAATTCGATTGATTTATTACGATTATAATTTACATACAAAACCGTCCATCTGTTACTTGGAAAGTTCAAACATATAAACCGCCATTTTGTCCGAAGCCTACGCTTTGACGTTACGCATTTATCTCGACGATTGGGTTATTTAATTAAACGTAAAGAGGATTATATCGAATTGATATCCGATCGGATGGTTCATATCCGTGAAAAATGTTAATGAAGCCGGTTTCGGTCAGCTGATGAATTAATTACCGTGATAAACATTGGTGTGTCCTTAATCGTGACACGATTCACCGGGATCCTTGGTCGCGCGATCGCGTTCGCATGAGTCATTGGCGATTCGATTCTCGTCTCCCAATATCGACTATCGCGTATATGGAAACGATTCTTTTTCCGCGATTATGTAACCACGCTCGTCTCAGTTATCGTTGTAATTATCTCGACAATGCGAATAGCAAGGCGCTACAAGGACTTTACCATGCGAATTTTATCTGCGAAATTGTGTAGAAATGACCTGACAAAAAATTCTTCATTTTGTCGAAATAAACGATTGTGCTTTCCGTTGAGGTAGTCGAACGATAGACAGGAGAGATATTAAATAGCGCAGTATGTCACCGTACGCACGAAATCACATCCCACGATTCAATCTAAACGTTGAAAGCGGTTGATGACGATGATCGCACGAAGGTTGTTCCAATTAATATTAAACTGCGAAATAATGATACTACCGTACGTGAGCGCATTAACGAACAACTCGTGTGCACGTTATTTTGCTCCTCCATAATCTACGATGAGATAATGCGCTCAACTTACTGTTTATTAGATGCGCCTTATCGTTTCTTTCGTCCGTATAGATTGATATAAAGGAGAGCGATAAAGAAACGAATCGGAGAGTTATCGAGAAACATACGTTGAATAGGAAATGGTAAGAGGGTCGAATGTTTAGAAACGTCAGTGTATTTCAAGTATTCATGATTTTTCTTTCCTCCGATCCTGTCCTTTTGTTCAAGAGAGACGGGTCGTTGGCCGCACTTTATGGTCTGAGGTGCCAACGCTCCATTCTAATGTAATCTCCATTGTAAATCCGTTGTCGAGCCTCTTACCTCTGTATATTTTCATCTTGTTTCATTATTTTCTCGCTCGAACCTACACCTGATTACTTAGTACGTATAACCTAATGATAATAATTGCTGTAATAATTTCTTCGTGTCACGTGCATTCGCGTTACTCGTGTTCGATTCCAGTAGCGTACAACGATGTTCGTATAAAGATTATGGAATTGATCCGACAATAGACGTAACATCTAATTACACATTGGCTACATAACGCGTGAACGTAATGCGTAATGAGTATATTCGTCGAAGGTGAAGTAGCTGTCCCGAGTTCGTTGACCGTGACAACAGATAGGTGGCTCTTACTTTCTCGCAGTGACGAAATCGAACAAGCGCCACGGACTGTGTCTAGACTCGTAGCCACAGTTCAGGTCAGTCGATACGCGAGGAAAAACAATGATTCAGGTGCATTTACCTAGTCTCGTATTCTACCGTCACGTCCAACGAGTCGGGGAAAAAAATGTTCACGCCGCGAACTTTCTATCGTGGATTGTTCAGAGAACAGGTGTTGTTCAACTGCCCTTAAACAGAATCTTGTAACCGAATGTTTAAATTTTGTCGAAAAACACGTGCCCAGTGAAGCGCGTCTCCCTGTTCCTGACCGTCAGCTCCACCTGCTATTTCCTGCTTCCTTTCCCCTGATTCATTCGTTTCGTTCCATTGCAGCGCTACCTTTCGAACCAGATAAAACGACCACGTGATAATTTAGTATCGTTATTCTTCCGCGTGGAGTAGGATAAACGAATAGAGAAATTTTCAGGAATTATTTTGTGTATCTCTTTCGCGTTAACGGGATCCCACTCAAAGCTATGTAATATGCAATGAAGTACAGTATTGCTGTATTAATATAACAGCAATTTACTATCTCCATTCACCGGTAAATGATAATAAATTTACAGTATTTATCATCGGTAAGTTAATAAATGATTTTAAACGAGTAATACGTATAGGGATCTGTATATTAGCGTGATGCAGTCTTGGTTCACGTTTCAAGGATCGATGCAAGGATTCTACCGGTTGCTTTTACCGTTACGATACTTCTAACGGGATGCTGGGAATGCGACAGCCGAAACCATTCCTTTCTCGTGCTTTCTAGATCAGCAATGCGAAGGATAGAATAATGTTTGCTGGAAATTCTTATCTAGTCATTGACTCGAAGTCGTTTTTCCACCTTTCGTTCTACGCTCGTTGTTGTAAGTAATTCTATCTATGGAATTACATTTGCAGTGTGGCAACACACGCGTTCGTGTTACGCTTTTAATTTCTTTGAAAAGACGTCGTCGGTGATCGTTTCCCCATAATTTACCGAGGGCAACCGTGTCATCCTGGCGGCGGTGCAGCGTACCGCTTCAAAGCGCACCGCCATATTGGTTCGCAGTAGCGTTTTCAAAATTTTGTCACGGTCGCTAGCTGTTCGTGTAACAACGGTGCACCGGCACGTGACGACCTTTACACGTCCAATGACTGTCATATTTAACGATATGCAAAGCGACATGCTCGAGGACGTTACATTTTTTTTTAAACGATGAGCTCGATGTTTGTCAAAGTCCAATTTTTCTACTTACTATTTTACGTTTTAAACGAGTATCTCAAGTTGCAACGCAATCAAGTAGAAACGAATTCGTAGTATCTATAGTAGGGAGAACTTTCCCACGAGAATATGAAATTTTATTTCATTCAACAACAGCCGTCTGAAATGTACATTAATTATGCGAATCGTTTCGATGAATCATGATCCTCGGAGTTGTACGTATCGCTCTCTTATCTTGATCACGATATTGCCACACGGTAGACTGATAAAAATCCAGAAATTTCGATGCGTGTGACATGCCAAACACATTCGTCAGTGATCAAAGGTAACGACTAGTACAATTAAACTTAACTCGAATGTTCCGATTATTTGACATATGGTTGCGCAGGTTAGTTACCTTGTCACTCTCGAATATCGTGTACACTGTGTAAGTATATGGGTGTGTTTGTGTGTCATGTTATGAAACAGAATTCGTGACTCGAAACTTGTTATTTCATAGCGATACAAAGTTTTTGCATTAAGAATTGTAGAATTCCGCCTGGTTCTTGGTACGAGGCCTTCGTTCATTTCGCCGAGGGTCGTTTAAAATCCTCATCGAACGGCGACACTTTTGATGCTTCTTCCATCAATAACACGGGTGGAATCCGATTCCTTCGCCTAATCTTTTCTCAGACGGCAGCGACGGTGATTTAATTAACCATTTCTCACTCGCTTTTTTCCTTTTAATCGTTCGTTTCGTCAAAGATAAAATAATAAGATACTTTGTCTTTTCTTGAAAGTTAACGGCTCCCCTTGCGTTGGCGCACGCGTGTTAAAGAATTTCCTTCTGCATTTGTAATCCTTCAGTCGCGCCGGAAACGGGTAAAAACTGTTCCTTTCACCGGAAACGATCCTCTAGTTCAAGAGAAAGTGGCGAGAAATGAATTCGCTTGTAATAATTCGTTTGTCGAATTGTTCGGTTTAATGGAAACTTGTAATGTAGTACAGTGATACCTTTTCTCTGTGAATTTTCCGTTATTTTTAAATAATTATCTCAGAGGAAAAATTAAATTAATAATCAATTATATTCGGAGTTGATGTATTATTAATTAACCGATGAAACAGGAGGCAATAAAATTTATTCCATTTGGTTTGTTAATTTAGAATCTATCATTTGGTTACATTTATATTTTACAAATTAATTATGTTAAATAAACTAGTGAATATTTTTTATAAACTTCTAGGAAATCATGCTGTTCATAACATAAACAGTGTTTAAATTAATGTCTTTTTTTACATTACTTTATTTTAAGGTACCACTGTAATACATATTTAATTATAGTTCGGATATTTCAATGATAATTCATGAACGCGTGTCAGAATGAATTCCGAAGGTTCTTGTTTTCGTTTTAAACTGCAGGCCGGCATGGAGAACCAGCAGGTGTGGGTGCGAGACCCTCAAGAGGGTTTCATAATCGGCAAGTTCACGGACATGGTCGATGGGGATGCGTTGATCGTGCCACTGGATCCGAAATATCCACAGCGCACCTGTCCGTTGGAAGAAGTTTATCCTGCTGGAGAATACACTAAAGATGTCGAAGACAATTGTAAATTCAACTTCTTCAAATTCGCTGTTTCTTTTTCTCTTTTTTAAAAATCTACTTTCACCATTTTGCTCCGTTTTTCATCTTCTCAGGTGCTCTGATGTACCTGAACGAGGCCACGCTTTTGAATAACATACGGACTCGTTATTTCAAGGATAGAATATACGTGAGTAATTCTATTCGGATAGGGTTCAGGAGATTATTCAATCTTTGATAATATATTTCTGCAATTTCTGCTATTCCAGACTTACGTTGCGAATATTTTAATTGCTGTCAATCCCTACTGCGAAGTTAGAGATCTGTACTCGCCTCAAACCATCAAGGCTTATCAAGGAAAATCATTGGGAGAGACACCTCCGCATGTTTTCGCTATTGGTATATCCTTGTTTACGAAGGCTATGCTAGTTTGATATTGAAATAATTGCTTCATTGTTATTCCCCAGCCGACAAAGCATTCAGGGATATGAAAGTATTGAAACAATCGCAGAGCATCATCGTCTCCGGTGAATCTGGAGCAGGGAAAACTGAATCAACGAAGTATCTTCTTCGGTATCTTTGTGATTTATGGGGATCAACAGCTGGACCAATTGAACAAAAAATTTTAGATGGTACATTTTGATATTAGGAATATTTATTACGTCTTATTTTCTATGTACCTTTTAACATAATTAATCGATCCTGTTTAGCTAATCCAGTATTGGAAGCCTTTGGAAACGCGAAAACCAAACGGAACAATAATAGCTCACGGTTTGGTAAATTTATGGAGGTGCATTTCGACTCGAAATGCCAAGTAGTCGGCGGTTATATCTCTCATTATCTTTTGGAAAAATCAAGAGTATGCCTTCAAAGTCCTGACGAGAGAAACTATCATGTGTTTTACATGATGTGCGCCGGTGCGCCTCCAGAACTTCGCGCGAAACTTGGAATCACAAAGCCGGATGACTTTCATTACTTGAAGAACGGTTGCACACAGTACTTTTGCAACGAAGAGTCGGAGAAGAAGTTGAACGATGTTCAAAAGAGTCGCGATCAAGTTACGAAAGGCAGTTTACACGATCCTATTCTGGATGATGTTCAAGGATTCAGTGCCATTGATCAGGTCAATATTTTGAACATAAAACAACTATATTTGTTGTTTTTTAACTTGTATCGTTTTTGTTAAATGAAAAAAAAAAAAATGTTTTACGACGATTTTTCAATACTTATACTTATTTTACATTTTTCTCTTTTTTGGCTGATTGGATAATTTTTTCAACACAGGAAAAGGCAACGGTAATACCGATAGTTCCTTAACTATCATCAAACGCACGTTTCATTTTACTGCAAATGTTTTTTCAACTTAAATTTAATTTATTTCATCTCAGATATTTGTTTAGCTCTTTTTTCATCTCTTTTTGTACAAGAGTTATTTTTTATGCATGTGTGACCTATGTTTGGTGTTTTGTTTAAATATTTTTACAAAGGCCTTGACCCGACTCGGTTTGACCGAAGGAGAAAGAATGGAAATTTACACCATGGTGGCTGCGGTACTTCACCTTGGAAATATTATGTTCGAAGACAATCCCGAGGACACGAAGGGTGGTTCCAGGATATGTGCGGATTCAGAGAAGGCAGTGTTAATGTCGGCAAAGTTGTTGGCTGTAGATCCTGAGGAACTTAGACAAGCTTTAGTTTCGAAAGTGATGCAGACTAGTCGAGGTGGTATCAAAGGAACTGTTATTATGTAAGTATCTCTAAACGATTGTATAGAACAGAGAATAAATGGTAATTATTGATACGTTTCATTTCGAAGGGTACCATTGAAAGTTTATGAAGCTAATAATGCTAGAGATGCTCTGGCTAAAGCTATTTATAGTAAATTATTTGACCACATCGTAGCCCGTATCAACAAAAGTATACCTTTTAAGGCTTCTAGTTACTATATCGGTGTCTTAGATATCGCAGGATTTGGTGTGTAACAAATTATTCAAGTTCTCTAATTAATAGGCGTTTAACTGATACGATCGTTCCTATTTTATAGAGTATTTCAAGGTGAATAGCTTTGAACAATTTTGTATAAATTACTGCAATGAAAAATTGCAACAATTTTTCAATGAAAGAATCTTGAAGTACGAGCAAGACCTCTATGCCAGAGAATCCCTTAATGTACCGAAGATATCTTACGTTGACAATCAAGATTGCATCGGTAAGTATAATTTCGCTAATATACAAACATTTTTAAATAAAATTTAACATTCAATTTATGTTTCTAGACTTAATTGAGTCGAAAAACATGGGAATATTCAGCCTGTTAGACGAGGAATCGAAATTGCCAACTCATAGTTTTGCGCATTTCACTAGCGAGGTTCATCGTGTTTGGAACGGTCATTTCAGAATAACTTTACCGCGAACTTCTCGTTTGAAAGCTCACAGAGAATTGCGCGATGACGAAGGATTTGTAATTCGTCACTATGCCGGTGGTGTTTGTTATCAAACAGTATGTTATCGTAGATTAAACGTTTTCTATACTTGGGATGTTTTCTTACGAGCATTTGAAAAACTCTCTCGAATAATTTTCAGAATCAATTTATCGAGAAAAATAACGATGCGTTGCACGCGTCTCTAGAAGCATTAATTCAAGAAAGTAATAACCAGTTCCTTAGAACGCAGTTTGCCAATAATTCTTGCCAGAAAGGGAAACTAACTTTCATCAGTGTCGGCAGCAAATTTAAAACGCAGCTTGGAGAATTGATGAATAAATTAAAAAGCAATGTAAGTAATTCTTTTCTTCAAATTTTCTTTTCTACAATTTTTTTTTTTTTTTTTTTTTCACAGGGAACGAATTTCATTCGTTGTATTAAACCAAACAACGACATGGTGGATCATCAGTTCGACGGAAACAGTATTTTGGGACAGCTTCGCTGTTCCGGTATGACCTCTGTTTTGGAACTCATGGAACACGGTTATCCGAGCAGAGTTCCGTTCCAGGAATTATACAACATGTATAAATCGTATCTTCCTCCGGAACTGGCGAAATTGGAGCCCAGGTTTTTCTGTGAAGCGTTACTTCACAGTTTGAAACTAAATAAAAAGGATTTCAAATTCGGTATCACTCGAGTCTTCTTCAAACCAGGGAAGTTCGCTGAATTCGACAAGATCATGAAGTCTGATCCTGAGAACTTGAAGAAATTGGTAGCCAACGTGAAGAAATGGCTTCTTAGATCACGATGGAACAAGATGCAGTTCTGCGCGTTGTCCGTGATTAAACTGAAGAACAAGATCATTTATAGAAGGCAACATTTGATCATCTTACAGAAGACAGCGAGAATGTATATAGCCAAGAAACAGCATCGGCCACGTATAAAGGGGATCATGGAGATTAAGAATCTGAAGACGCAACTGGTTGGAATGGAAGAAACGTCGAAACAATTGAAGAATCGTGAAAAACATATGAGCGACATCAAGAAATTGCAAAATAATTTGGATGCATCGATTGACAAGATCAAGAACAATATGAAAATAAAAGAGACGGAAATCGATAATCTTTATACGAATTTGGTTAATCAAGTGAATAAAGAAATGGCGTCGCTTCAAGATATGGTCAGGCAACAGAAGATTGCCGAAGAGCAGGCAAAATTAAGAAAGATTCAACAAGAATTGGAACTTGAGAAACAAAGAAAAGATGAAGAAGAACGACAGAAGAGGGAAGAGGAAGAGAACAGGAAAAAGAAACACGAAATTGAGACGAGAAGAAAAGCAGAAGAAGAACAAAAGAGAAGACAGGAAGAGGAAGATAAAAAAACCGCTGCAGCTTTGCAAGTGTGTATTCGATTTTTACATAAAAAGTGTTCCCCAAATAATTCAGAATAATTCATTTTAATCTCTGATCTGTTTCCAAGGCACAGTTAGAGAGAGAGGCGATGGAGGAAAATAGATATCGTGAATTATTGGAGCAGGAGAGAAGAGATCATGAATTGGCAGTCAGATTAGCTCAAGAATCAAACGGACAAGTCGAAGATTCACCGCTTCCTGTACGAAGGTATCGTATCGTGCTTCCATTTCATAGAAAGTTAAATAGTTGGAGTTTCATATATTATTATTATACTAATTGGAGGAAAGTAGAACAAGCTACGCTAGATAATAAAGCAGTTTTCTTTCTCGAACAAAAAAGCAACAGCAAAAATTTAACGAAATTAATCTTGCCAATCGAAGAAATTTACGAGCATTCAATAAGATATTATTTTCTTGAAATTGTACATATAGCGGTTCCGATGTACGAGTACCATCGAACAACAACAGGCTAGCAAGGTATTGTGAAATTTGTTGAGGTTTACTGTATCTATGACTAACAATACCGTAACACGGTTGATTTTTGTGATTAACTCGTTAACATATTTTACTTTTAACATTAAAAATCTTTGGTCTTTACTGTATAGGTGTTGGTGTTATCTTAAAAGTATCATTGCATGGCACCGTATTATGCATGGTTTGATTAGGAGAGAAATGCATATATCAATATTTATCAAATATTTTATATGTTTACAAGCTTAGAAAACAGTATGCTTCACTAAAAAAACCATTTAAATTTTCCTTTTATGTCAGACATGTTATAAATAATTATCTCAAGTGTGCAGTACTTTACAATGTTCATTTAAAGTAATCTTTGTTTTTTTTTTTTTAAACAATAGATCGGAGCAGGTGCGGAACAATCAAGCAGCTATGTCTAATAAAAAATATGACTTATCCAAGTGGAAATATTCGGAATTGCGAGATGCTATAAATACATCTTGTGATATTGAATTATTAGAGGTAAGTTAATTTCTTTTATTTAGCTATTCTAATTAGAGGTATTTCTTCCAAGTGAGAGTAAAGACTGAAAGCAAGGAAAAATTGAAGTTTCAATATTTTATACAGTTCTATTGAGGTCATTATTTAAAAGCTCCCCTTCCCCGGCACTTGGGCGCCACTCTCGCTTGGGAAAGTAAACTTTCATATACAGATCCAACAAGATTGCAACAGTCCAGTGCACGTTGACGGTAAAAGCAGGTTGGCTCGATATCAACGACTATACGACTACGATTTCTCATTTAGCAACAACATTGCGATTCCGCAAGTCGCGATTTCTCGATTAACAACATACGTATACATTAAATTTATAACCAGTCTTTTACTGCTTTTGATTAATTTCTTAAAAAAAAAAAAATTTAGAATCAAAAGGAGTCAAAATTGTGTTTTTCTAAACGTCAGTGCGAGGTGTGGTAAAACAGGCAGGATTATCATACCGACTGTGCTCTATACACGCAGATCTAACCTCATCTGGGGTTATCTAGAACCCCTTAAATAACCCCTCGAGAATAAGGCATGTTCAGTCTCTTTGTATCTGTAATCACTGCGTTAACTTTGTCCTGTGTTTGTAAACAATAAGCAAAGTGACAGATATAAACAGTTGTGTATAATATTTTCGATAGGCTTGCCGTCATGAGTTCCATCGAAGATTAAAAGTATATCACGCGTGGAAAGCACGAAACCGCAGACGAATAACCATGGACGAGAATGAAAGAGCTCCAAAATCTATCATGGAAGCTGGTAAGGTTAGATGCACAAATTACGAATGAAACATTTCTTTTATATTAATATACACACGATCTTCTGTTCAGCTGCTAAAACACCAAGATCTCAAATGAAACAAACGATAAATGAGTCTTCTCAACGATATTTTCGAATTCCATTTGTGCGGCCACCTGCACCCGGCCAGTATGAAAATTCGCACATAACTGCTAAACGAGGATGGTGGTATGCTCATTTTGATGGTCAGTATGTTGCTAGACAAATGGAACTTCATCCTGATAAGGCACCAATTCTGTTAGTAGCAGGTAAATATTTTTAATTTTAAAGAATAATTCTTGCTGCAGTGTAACAAACTGCGAATGTATGAATCTGTGCGCATGCGTATGCGCGTGTGCGTGCGCGGATAAGATCAGAATTATGAAAGATGCATTAATTTTTTTGAAAGGAATCGACGATATGCAAATGTGCGAATTGAGCTTAGACGAGACGGGTTTAACCAGGAAACGCGGAGCTGAGATTTTGGAGCACGAATTCAATCGTGAATGGGAAAAACACGGTGGTAAACCATATATTCCTTCGTGCGATCGTAAGAAATGAGATGCCCCTTTCAAAATCCGTCGAACGTACGAGAATAATTCTAATGTAAACATCATGAATTTTTATATGGATGCATATTGAATGTAAATCAACAACAGAGTGCCTTATAATTTGTTAAAAAGGCAGATCGCAAAACGGAACAAGAATGGATTCGTCAATCTACGAACGAAATGGTGTGTACTGTACATCAGTATAGACACGTATATTTTTACGAGATACTGTTTGATTTCGATGCACGTGGCAGCGATTTTTAATGATAAATATACATATATTCAGTATTGAAGACTAGTAGAAAATCACATAGAAGATTTTTTAACTGAAAACGTGATAAGAAACGTGATGCATGGAGTAAGAAATGAATATTCGTGAAAGAGATCTCATTAAAATTTGATTTATTTTGTCTCCTTGTTATTAATTCACCTTGCGGTACATATAAATCTTCTTTATGTCTTACAATGAAAAAAGCATCATGGTTCCTTTAACTATGAAACATTACTTGAAAATCTATCTTCTGTTGTATACAGTAAAGATAATTTTTACTATTTATAAGTTATGTTATTGCACATTTAACATGAATCATAGGTATGCCTTATGTGGATATAAAAACAGAAACCTCAATGAATAAATAACGTGTACCATTCATATGTTCTCTGCCCACTTTTCTTAAACACTACTTTGCAAGTTCTTCTAAGAAGACTTGCTTCGTAACAAAGTACATTCATAATATTATCAAAATCAAATTTTTGTGTAAGGTATAACAGAATGTAACTGTTTCTTTTTTAAAAAAAAAAAAAAAAAAAAAAAAAGAAAAAAAAAACAATAAATCAGTATTGATGAAGTAATGTTCTAGCTAGGAGGTATCCAGCCACCGAAGGCTTTCTCTAACTCTTTAGCAACTCCTATACTAAGATGATCTTGATACGATGCGGCTGTCACCTAGAACACAATTAATCAGGAATGAATCACACAAATAAAAAAATTGTATCGTATAAGTATAAGAGACATGGTAAATATGTTATTATTTGAACATCCATTTTATAATTGAATAGATGAGAACCTATAATCTGTTTAATCAACATATTTTAACATATCAATGTAGAGAAATGAAAATGTAATTAAACTATGTAATAATTACCTGAAATCCAATTGGCAATCCGTCGTTATTCAAACCCATTGGTATGTGTGTTGATGGTAAATGCAGTAGATTTGCAAGTGAACTGTAAACACTACAATCGAAGTTGAAGAATACTAGTTCTGGATAAGTTGCAGCGAATGGAAAGGTGGGATATATGAACACAGCATCGTCTTTGAGCATATTCTGTAAGGAATATTACTACATTATAGGAGTTCTATTAAAAGATGAATAAAAAGAGGTATTTGTTAGGTGAATTATGCAGCATACATTAACTTTATGACGAAGTTCAGTTCTTATATTTTTATAGCTTTCTATCCCAGAACGTGTAATGCCTCCATGAAGTTTAATGATTATTCGTACAAAAGCGAGCGTTGAGGTGTAATCTGACAAATGAACTAGGGATTTTGCAAATTCAAGGAATGGTCTCCTTTTTCCCTGCGAAGAAAATTATACATTAGATAAAAATTATTGTAAAGGACGTTTAAATTAACAATGTAGAGAGTAAATACTACCTCTGGATTTTTAGGATCTACAAGCAGTTCAGGTATATCTAGTTCACCGAATACAGATAGTTGCATGTAGAGTGTATCGGCTATCCATTCTTGCGATAACTGAAATACAGTTGGTTTTCAATGAAATTAAAACGAATTCGAATGTAAATAATTAATTCTGTTAAAATTATTACGTGTTCCACGTAGGCTCCATTTTTAGCGAAAAAACTTAGAGCTTTATGGATAGTTTCTTTGATATCTGACGTAGCTGATCTCATATTACAGAAGCTGTCGAAATTGTCGACGTAAAAAATTCGAAGATTTTTCAGATCGAGTGGTTTATCAAAGCATAAAGGTTTCTCGAGTCTGGACGTGAAAACCTTCATAACCAATTGGAGATCCTCCGCGTATCTTGCTAGCGGTCCAAGTACTAAGAAATTGTTGAAATTCTCATCGTCCATTATGGGATAGTGTCCTT
Organism: Osmia bicornis bicornis; assembly: GCF_907164935.1. Lineage (NCBI taxonomy): Eukaryota > Metazoa > Arthropoda > Insecta > Hymenoptera > Megachilidae > Osmia > Osmia bicornis. The sequence goes on along the minus strand of NC_060217.1, from coordinate 12,017,610 downwards.
TAATAGGGATAATGCCTGGAAAGAAACAAAATTTTCAATTTCACTATTTGATTGAATTAAATTGTACAAATTTAGGAGTGTTTCCAGTACCTGGAGTAGGTTTATGACCAAAGATACCATTGCAGAGAGCTGGTATTCTTATGGAACCAACTATATCTGAGCCGAAACCAAGAACAGATGCTCCCGAGGCAATCAGTGCACCCTAAAAATGTATTTTTTATAACACTTGATGTTTTTTTATTCAGAAGTTTCATTGTAAATAATTTTCAGATTACGATAACTTGGGTTTGTTACCTCACCACCCGATGACCCTCCCGAAGTCCTCGTCCTATTATATGGATTTTTCGTTTGTCCGAAAAGATGGTTGTAGCTGTTGACTGCTGTACATAATTCCGAAGTGTTACTAACCACCAACACAATAGCTCCAGCGTTCTTTATCAATTTCACTGCATCTCCATCTTCTTCAGCTTTAAAGCCTTTTCTTTTTACACAACCACCGGTAATGCTCATTCCTGATACAGGAAAATATTTTTAAATATTACAAAATTAATTATTATAGCTTACACTAGAAATAGGTCACCGAAATTCTTGGTAGAAAATGACTGGAATAACTAGTATACCTTCGCTGAATGTTTGTTACCTTTAACGGACATAGATTCTTTCATCGTAACTGGAACTCCGTAAAGCGGTTTCTCCTTTTCCAGATCCAAGGCGATTACTTCTTCATTCTTCAACTTTTCATCGCACGTTTTCGCCTCGTTTAGAGCCGCTTCGAATCGCTCCTCTATTACTGCATTTATGAAAGGATCCACTTCCTTAATACGCTCGATATATGCTTCCACTACTGCCTGGCTAGAAAGCTTTTCCCAATTTTGGGGAGTTACGAATTACGAATTGTTTTAAATTTGGATTCGAGCGGGAGAAAGATTTGATGGAAAACAGACGATCAAAGGAGAAAAAAGGTTTACGAACAATATAATAAAATAATGAATTCATTATTCTAGATTAGCGTTTATTCTTGACTCTTTTGCGTTTAATTCGTGCCCGGTTCAAATTACAAGTTACGAAATAATATTACTAATGCATAATATATTAGTATCAAAGGTGAAGTTATTATTCTACTGTTTATTACTAATGCATGACTTACTCTACACAGATTAGCATCAACATTTTTCTTTGATTGTTTAACATAGTAGAATTACAATTTGTTGTATACATATTTAAGAAACTTTTTTAGATTTTAGATCACAGTAGAGATATTAGACATTTATGTAGAAATTTTCTTTCTAAAGAAATATTTTTATTATTCGAAGTTAATTGATGTCATTTTACAGCAACAATATTGGTGGACGAAACGCAACTTTCACGAGAAAATCGTGGAATATTTCGAATATCGGGAGAGAGAGTGCAGAGCCTGGTTGGCGGAATGTTGGCAGAGAATTCAATATTGTTACTTAACGTTAGCCGGATAAAAAGTGCACGTCTTATGCGTGGGGTACTGACGGAAAATGAAAACTTACCTCACGGTTTCTGATCTTCCTGGCTAACACGGTTGCGCTCAATTTTAGCAGAGGATTCTTAATTGAAGGTATGTCTCGTGGTTTGTTGCGGTAAATAAGAACGTAGAACGGACGAATAATGAAATGCATCAAATGAAAATTCATGATACAAAATTTCGCCACAAATTCATTCATTTTTCCTATTTAAAAAGAAATTTGGAGATTAAACAAAATATAGATAATAATGGTTCGGTAATCTTAAACGAACCAATGAATACTTTTTATTTGAAGTTGAAATGAAACTATAGAATTTATTTAATTCATTTCTTGATCTATCGTTTTGAAAATTATCTACTTATAGCTTATTCAATTTTTAATATTTTAACGCTCATTGACTTCGTTCAAGAATATTTATTAGAAACATTTATAGCTGTAACTTCGCGGTTTACAAATACCCATGCAATTGATATCATGGTAAAGGTAAACAGGTGTAAGTGATCCATGAATACTCGTTTGTTAAGAAAGCGTAACAACGCAGCAAACGTAACGTTAACAATTTTATGTTTCGTGCGCGCAAATGTTGCTGTTAGATCTTCGTGATTATTAGTTATTAACCCACTTCCAGTTATTAACCTTTAGATTGCCGGGATTTTAAGAGCTTTATTCCACTTATTAGTAAGTTTTAAAATTTTGTGTCTGTATCTTATATAACACATGTGAAGTTCGGATCACAGGTAGAGATTATATTTAGACTTTCCGGCATCTAACGGGTAGGAAAAATGAAAAATTCTCTATTTTGCCTAAAAATCTGTTTATATAGGGTTTTGGGGTTGCGGAAAACGATGGTGAATGATGAATATGACTCTCCTTCAGCATTACCCAGCCCCAACGGCGGGCATGTTGAGAGACGATGTGGCTCAATTTTTTTTATTTTTTTTATTTCTTTTGTTCTATGAATGTTTATGAATATTCGAATGGGCTGCTTCAGAACGTTTGTATTTAGATTTCCCGGCAGTCTAAAGGTTAAAAAACTTGCGCGTTTCTAGTTCGATCGTGCCTTGAAATACAGTAGATTCTTTATACATGGTACTACATCGAATCGTGTTTTATCGTGTTAAATAAATCCAAAATTTCAACAAATTCATGGTGCCAATTACTAGAGGTCACCGAGGAAGTTAATATGTTCATTAAACTTCCTATCACGATTCGTGAAATCGGTATGTAATGTCGTTATTCGGCATCGTTGGAGGTCTATTGCTGGTACGTGCATCGAAGATATTTTAAAAATGTAGGTTCACATTTCATTTCTCAAATGATCAAATCTAAAATCTTCAATTACTGATAACTTTTCCTGGCTATATTATTACAGTAATAAGAGGGTATTAATGGTGGTTTGAATTTTAATTACTATCTCATTGTGGTACTAATTTCAATTCCATTACAAGTTCTAATTTAATTCAGAACAAACAATACAATTATAATTACTTTAAAAAAAAATGTATAATTTATTTTCTCACGTGTATGCTGTTTGGCGTTTTAACATAATTAATTCAGGATCGATATATTCAAGGCCAGCTTACATAATATATAGTGATATGCATCTTTCATTATTGTATCCATATATTTTATATCTTTGAAACTGTTTGTGCAGTCCGTATACTTGAAATTATAGATAGCTTCTCTCATCAATATGTGTCGTTTTTTAATGACTAAATTGCAATAGAAATCAATTAAGGATATGGAATACTAGCCATTCGTTTTAATGGAATGAAATTTAATTCCATTCGAAATTTAATGGAATAAAGTTAGGGAAAGTGTAAGAAATACTACTCGGTTAATGAACGTCAGTATAATCAGTTGAAATAAATGATCCACGCTTGTTGGTTTACGAAAGTAAATCGTTATATTAAGCAGAAAAAAGGGAAAGCGTATGAGCGACAATAGCATTTTCTGTTTCCGTAAACACATTGATACCAAAAATTTTAAAATTCAATTTACCATTGTTTATTATACATTTTATATAAAATCTCAATTTTATCCATCACCCGTAATTTTGGAAAAATTCATTTAGGAAAATTTACAAACTTCTTATATGAATAAAAATGAAATATTAATATGAAATAAAGATTTAAATTTTTCCAAAACCGAGGGATGATGATGCCTGGATATTCTATAGAAAAAATGTGTAACAAACAAAGTTAATATTTGATGAATCTAATTTGATTTATTTAAGCTTCATAACGGAAATGTACGATTTTATATTAACATAAAGTTATATTAACAGGAAAGTCATAGCGATGACGTATGATGGTTAACATATTTCAAACCTAATGGAAAATCTTGAACAATTCTGAAAAATGAAGAATACTTCTTCGAGCAATTAACACTTAAATAAACCTAATTAAACTTTTAACACTGGTCACATTCATCGAGATGAAAACATCCGCTCAAATAATTTATGAAATCAATAACTAATATTGATTGTTATTATGGTTATTGATTGATTCACCGTTTGGTTAATTGCATAATTAAATTTGGTACCAAAACATTCATTTAGTGCACTTATACTTTAATTTTAAAAAAGAACAAAAATGTTAGAGACTCGGTTTAATTAATTTAATAAAAGTAAAGATGTTTAATTAGAAAAAATTTCGATGAAAAATAGGTATCATTTTGACAAATTTGGTTCCTCTTACCTGATTAATTATTTCCTTTCTTCAATATTCGCTGACAAAGCTTCAGGAATGAAATTGTTGATCAGAGTTGAATTTTAAAAGAATTTCAGTTTAAAAGTCACACTTGATATCTGATCGATAGATACTATTAGTTGGTTATTTGCCGAGTTTCATCGTCTTCGGACTCTCGGACGTTACTGATTGTGAGATCTCGTAGCAATCCACGGTTACCCCGACTGTAATCGCGGAGGAGCTGTTGAACGTACTCTCGTGGGTACTCTTGATTGTCGTTGGGAGAGAAATCGAAAGTAAATTCTCTTGGATAAATTGAATGAATCGATCAGGAAACCATTACGGTTGTATAAATGAAAAAAAGGATGTCAAATAATTTTTTTTTTTGTAGTTGGAACGTGTACTTGTAACTTCAATTCTTGATTCATTATAAAATTGAAGGATGATTATATAGGGTGTAAATTTTTCAAGATTTTTTATTGAAGTACTTACTAAATTTTGCAAGTATTATTATAGTAGTGGACAAAGAATGTACATTTCTTTTATTTCATTTTTTATAATTTAGTAATTGAAGTAGTAATCAGGATTGGACTAGAAAATCAATTAAATAAATTAAAATTGTTTTACGTAGCCAGATTTTAATAATTCATGCAAACGCGTTGACGGTACCAGCGACAACAATGATCCGCATATAAATTACGGCCTTGAAACATTGAAATAATTTGACTGAATAAAACAGGAAAAATGGAATACAGCTTTTTACTGAATCCATTTCAGGGGGGAAAACAATTGAAGTGTCAGATTTTATTTTAACAATTAACTTTATTCGCTTTTATAAAGGACGATACCATTATTCTGTACAAAAAACAAACAATATTATAACAAAATAATTTCGTTGATTTTAAGTTTAATTTACACTATTGTCTTTCTGAAGCGCTCTTAGAATTTTTATAATACATCATTTTATCAACTTCCAAGTGTATCAATATTTCATATTGTCTAACACTAAATATGATTATTTAATCCTCATTATTTTATATAGTTCTGCGAATGCTCATAGAGCACTTTACAGTAAAAAAAACAAGTACTTACCATACTTCTTGTAACGAGTACAAAAGATCAGTTTTTTCTCGCGATGCACCTGGTGCATACTACGCTAATGAACCGATGATGCACCCCATTCGTCTTACGCTAACCAACTAATGGCACACCACGTGCGTCACTTAAGATCGACAATACATTAAGTACAAGACTATAATATATTATAGAACGAAATGTCTATGTGCTATAATAAATAGAAAATCAAGATATACATATAATTAAAAAGAAAAACAACAAGTCGTTACTAAAAGAAATGAAAATGAGTACATGATAGGTACTATATAAAAATGTTCATGACTGGGTTCGGTATGTTGCGAATGATACGAAATATTGTCAGGTCACGTGAAAATGTTACTGGAAGTCTTGTTTTATGATTAAGGAAGGGTTAAATTGATACTTCGGTAGTGGGTGGTTCTTGCCATCCGCCAAAGGCTTTCTCAATTCTTTGAGCCACGGCAATCGTTAAGTGGTCGTTACCTGCATTGGCGACAATCTATGGAAAATAATTATTATAAATATTTACGTAAATAATCAGCCCGCGATATCGCGTGAGCGAAAGTCGACATGAATCACTTACTTGAAGACCAATAGGTAAACCTTTACTGTTTAATCCCATTGGACACTGAGTCACTGGTAGTCCCAATACATTATAAATCATCATGTAAGTGAAATTAGCGACCTTAGGGTATGATTGATGATGATAGTGAGCTGGGGTGACGTATGTAGGATAAATCAAAACCCCATTGTCACCTAGGAGATCCTATAATTTCAACAATTTTCTCATAAGTTTTCCTTTTCCTTCTAATACTACACACATCAGGTATCTGACTTTACCTCAAATTGTTTCTTCAGTGCCATCTTCTTATCGACCATTTTACTGCGATAACTATTTGGGAATTTACTACTCACCCACTTTAACAATCCATAAGTGATCAGTGGTAACGAGTGGGATGATGCAAAGAAAAAGCATTTCAATAATTCGAGTAGAATCTTGCTCGTACCCTGTCCAATTGAAATGGTAATTAGCTGAGAATGAACATGTTCGGAGTAGAAAAATATATTTACCACAGCTTTGACTTCCTCCGTTATCCCGTCCACCTCCATTTCCAGTAACAGGTGCGTTGCTATATCGAACGCGAATTTCATATCGTTCAACTGTGCCTGAAATTTTATACATTATTCTAATTTTTCTTAAAAAAAAAAAGCCGTGTATTTACAAACAAACCTTCTGCACTGTAATCCCGCACGACATCTCAAGATGCTTCCTTAGACTCTGAATCGCTCCTTTCATTTCTTTGTCTATAGAATTCGTTATTCCACAGCAGTCTTCCAAATAAAAGAACTTCATGTCTTTTAGCGATACCTTCTGATCAAAACGGTTTCGTGCTTCTTCCGATTGAGATATGATTTTCATCATAAGAGAAAGATCCTCCGCGTATCTAACCATCGTTCCGATGGTAAAGTAATAAGGCCAGTTTCTGTCGTTCGAATCTGGCTTATGACCCTTGCAAGAGACCAAGCCTACGAATAGGACCATTTAAAAGAAGAAAACAAATTTATCGTATTATTGAAAAAATTCCTTAGAAATGAAAAGCTTACAAGCTGTAGGTTTGTGCCCAAAAATTCCGCAAAACATAGCCGGAAGTCTTGCCGAGCCTGCGATGTCCGACGAAAGGCTCAGAATGGATGCACCAGAGCCTAAAAGTGCAGCCTGAAAATGAGATTCTATAATCAATTTTCCTTATCGTATGAAAAGAACATAAAATTACAAGGATCATTGAATTTTCGATGAAAATGTTGAAAGGGAGGATACAGACCTCACCACCGGAAGAACCACCAGCTACTTTAGTAGTATCGTAAGGGTTCCAAGTCGGACCGGTCACTTTGTTGTTGCTCTCCCAGAAAAGGCACAGTTCAGGTGTATTGCTAACGAGAAGAATAATGGCACCTGCTTCGCGTACCATTTTCACCACAGTCGCATCCTGGCTCGCTTTGTCTGGTATCTTCTTTTTCACTCCAACCGAGTATGACATCCCTGATAAATGTCAAAATGATTTTCAAACGACGTGTACCTTTTTTCTCAACATATATGGATCTAAGCCTACCATGCTCGGTACTGTACGTAATTATCTCCCACGTCGAATCGTGTGAAGATGTCATTACGATCAGCAGTTGATAAAGTAGATATACATATTCATTGCACATCGAAAGATATTTTAATTAACATTTCAAATCATCAATTTGAAGTGATAAATGTCATTAACGTATTCCAGTTAAATTTTAATATCAATTCTAATTAAAGTCGCAAAATGCAAATTAAAAATTGTAAGTTAACAATGAACTTTGGACTAAAGTATTAGAAACTTGAAAAGCCATTAAAGAAGAATTTTTCTTTACCTCTTAACGAGCAATGATTAGTGTTGCTAATGGTGCTGATAAAGGAAACGATTAATAATGACACAGATACGTTAAAGAGAAAAAACGATACAAACACTAATATGAATATTATTGAACGATTAGAGAGCGTCGAATGAAACGTCACGTGTAAATTCGTCAATGTCCATTCAGTGAATGTTAGGGACTTCCGGTCGAAATCAGTACTGAATCTTTTAAAGTACTGAAATATATAAACGAATCTGTCGGCATATTACATGCGAATAAATTAAAATCCAAAAGATTGAGGCAGGTTTAAAAACAAAAAAATGGGTACTTTTGTAATTCTAAATTTTTATAATTTGGAAAATTAATCGTAGGCACAATTGCGGGGAAAAAATAAAATACAAAACCGCGGGAATTTATTACTATGCTTTCTCATAATAGTATCTTCTTCTTTTTTTTTTCTTTTATCAAACTATCTACTGTCATTCTATTCTGGTAGAAATGGGTCAACGACTCTGCCGCTTAGAACGTTTGTTCTTGTTGCCATTTCAAAGAGACCGTACACTCAATAACTACGCGGAGACAGGTATTTTTGTAATATATTTACAACGATTGCCACGGATCTTGAACCCATTCGAAGCAATGTCGAATGCAAAACCGGTTTCAGTTTACAGGATTCGGGTCTTACTCTTACACCGTGCGTAGGAGAGACTTCGTAATGAAATATTTTGCATATTCCTTTCTTTATTACTCGATCGAGCCAGTTCGAATAATAAATCGATTAACAATTTGCTCCTTTTTTTCAAATAATCCTTCGCTTTTCTTTCGAACAACGAAAGGAAAGGAAAAATTAGTCTGATCAGTTCCGGTCAGACCGGAAGTGGCAATAAAAAAAAAACAATTTTTCGACCATTCGTTGAGATTTTGATCCACTAAACACAATGGCGCAAGAATTTTTTAAAAACTATAGCCTTCTTCTCAAAATTTTCAATCTTAGATACGGGTTGGCTAATAAACTAACGGATTGATAATTTCGTTAGAGTTAAACAAACCTTGCACCGCGATGCTCTCTTTGACGGTCATGGGAACACCGAGAAGTGGCATTTCTCGAGCCAGTTCCTCTTCACTTTTTCTGCTCGACAATAAAAATTCATCGACTTTTCTTGCTTCTTGTATCGCTGCATCGAATCGCGAAACCACGATCGCGTTTAGAATCGGATTCACGTCTTTGCATCTCTTTACGTAAGCTCTGACCACTTCTTCGCTGCTAATCTGCAGGGGAAAAAGCTCGTATATCGATAAATCATTCAAGTTCGATTTGATATGAAATATCTACCTTTCTATTGCGAATCCTTCTCGCAATCTCCGTGGCTGAGAGCAATAGAACGTGACTGTTGATCGGTGGTAATCGTTTCCGTTTCTTGAGACATTGCAACATCAGAAACGGTGTAACCAGACAGTATAGCAAAAACAACAGGAACTTGAGGATCTTTTGAACGATCAGTATCACCGTGTCCTGTGAAATAGATATCGTAGAATGAACATTTCATACGATTGACAGGTTTCGCGTTTGAAGGTTTACAGGAAACATTTGAAACCGGCAGTTTTGCGACATAGACTATAAAAACTTTTAGAAAAAGAAGTTCAACACTGTTTATACGAAGAAATAGAATGTACAACTTTTCTGTTCGTAAATCATAATCACTAGTAAAATTAATTGATAATTATCAATGATCAAAGATCGGTGTTGATTTACTGGGAAGGTTAATTGAAAGGTTAATTATAATTAAAAGTGATTAAAGTTCATTTCACCGTTCGCTGATAACAATGAGTTTATTTACTTTATTATTTACTTCCTTTTTTTTTAATTTCAAAGAAACTTGCTACTCCGAGTAATATTATTCCTCATAATACAGACGTTGAAGTCTCTCGAGATGGAAAAGTTCGTTTCGATTTGTGTTTTTCACGCCTGACCGTGAATTCCTTCTATTTATTATAATAATTCGCACCGCAATTAGCATGATTACGATACATCTCGTTGACGGATTTGGTGTCGCGGTAACGAAAATAACCCATGATCAAAGTGCAGAGAAATAAATTTTGTCTTTTTAAACAATGGGTCAGAAAGATACTTTGTATCTTTTAAAGGGCATTGAACGTGAAAGGGAACGCAACCGAGCGGTTTTTACTTAATTGACTTGTCCCGTATTTGCGTTGACCGCGTTCACGATTCCTTTAAAGTCTCCACCAGTTGTATTCAGTCGTTAGCGAGTCATTGACACTTAAGCACAGCTGCTGGTAAATGATTTTTTTTTTTCATTTCACAGTACAGTTCGCGTTTTAATAGTGAATTTCTTTTTTAAACTGCGATATTTCAAATTAAATAAATAAAAGAATTTTTCATATTTTTTCATTACTCACCCAACGATGAACCATGATTTTCGTGTACACTAATGGTAAAGCGCATAATAAGAGCTCCATGATCGATTAATTAACAATATTTAGTTGATTATGTTTAATGGAAGTTTTCAATAGGTATTATTCCTCTTCAATTTCGTCGTTTCTTCTTGCAAGTTCTTAAACTTTTCGCTTGAAAATAACAACGACGAATCGCACTTACGTCATTGAATTTCGTTAGGCATTAACACTGTTATTGTTGAACATTTTGTTAAGATTAAAGAGGACTATGGTACTCTTCGTTCTTATCCTCTTTGTCCGTCTTATCAACGCGTGTTTCGTTATCGTTGGCAAACGCATGCAAGGCTTTCATTAATTTTCTTTTCCTTTTCCGTCGTTAGTGTTATCTGGGCAGAATGTTTTCATACGTTAATTTGTTTAGTCCTTTGCAAAAAGCTTTAATCAATAACTATTATCTATTATCAGAAATTTTTAGTAATTCTATTATTTTCTTTGTAGCAAAATTTCACAATCATTATCTTGAATTTACAGAATCCAATCACGATTCCAATTTCAATTTTAAACGTTCTCCTCTACTATATTTAGTATATCATTCTGTCAACCTTTTCTTTCCCGAATACTACGTTCGTGTTAAATGAACTCGGATAAACTTAATTGGAAAAAAATAATCGGTATGATATCTCGTTCGAGTCGTACATCATTTCAGTAGTCGCGGCGCGGACTAACCCGGCTCGACACGCCTGCAGCATACTTAAATGAAAAATTATAATGGTGGGGCGTTTTGTAAAACCCTCGACGACCTTCTCGAACGGGTAAAAGAGAACTAACATTCGAAAACTGGTAATCACCGTCCAGTCAATCGACTAGAGTAACATGTTGAAAGTCGACTGCACCGTTCGATGCAGTTGATGACGCACCATGTGCGTCATATGCCATATGCAATTCGATGAAATGTTATAAGTTTAAGGATACAAGAATTGCATTATCAGTAATAATGATCACAGTCAGAAGCTGAATAGATTAGTCTTAAAATGATTTTTATAATTCGAAAATAAAATATCAGTAAAGGAAAAAGAAATTATTGGCATTGCTTGTTTTTGCATTAAATTTAATCGACAGACCTTTAAATTGACCTTCGTCCAAGAACATCGAGGGAGGGGGATGAAAATTTCGACTCTTGTATGGTAATTGTAATTAACGGAACTCGCGCTGATATTTTTTTTTTTTTTTCTTCTATACTCATCGTCAATCAACTCTGACGAACGACAGAAGTGACTTTGATGGCTCGCATCATCGCCACCTGAACTTTGATTGAACGTCTTAAGAACTAGCGATTGTTCGGTAATGTTTTTGAACAGAATTCTTTTTTCGAGGAGTGGATACTCATCGAGGATGTTTCGTTATTTTCCATACAATTTATTGATTTCCTGCTTCGGAGTTGTAAAAACGCAATTCAATTTTTTTCCTCTCTTCTTGGAATACTCGTTTACCCTTTTGAAGAACAGTTGAAATATTTTTCTTTAATTTATTCTTCTGCTTCGATAACATTCTTTCTTGATCCTCTTCCGGGAAGAAAAAATCAAGATTTTATTTAATCTTCGAGCAGAGTTTCTCTGTCTTGTCGTGGATCGATAGGAATTCTAAGGTGAAAGCATTTGAAAATTCGAATGGATCGGAAAGTGCGTTTCAAATAGATTTTCATCGGGTCTAGGTCGACGACGAACAACAGTTGCACCATCCTAGAGTATCGAAGGACGAACAGTGTGGAACGAAGAGTTTTTCTTGGCGAACGATGGTGTTGCAAGTCTGCAAATATGTGGACGATCGTTCGTCACTTTTAAAACAACCTGCACGAACCATTTACAGAATGTATTGAAATATTCTTGTATCAAATGACTCACTGATACATTGCCCTATCAGGTGATATCGGTCATCGAAATATAGAAATAATTTCAAAAAAATTGTGATTACACTTTATCGCAGTTTTCAAGCTTTTCGATGAATTTTTTCGTTAAATCTTCCAATAATTGAGAGTTCTTACTGCGTAGCAATTAGTTATGTGATCCACGTACACTCGTGAAGTGTTTAACAACGTATCGCATGAATTATACAAATGGCATTGAAAGGAACTTGCAATTCGAAGAACTTGCAATTAGAATGAATGGAGAATAGAGGCAAGATAAAGAAATGAAGAAAAAAAATTTCAATAGGCTCTCCATGATCTTCTCAGGTTAATAGTTATCCATGACATTGAGAATAATGCAATTACAGATCATAAAAAAAAGCATTGCATTTTGATTGCATAAAAGTGAATCGGGTAATTTTCTTTCTTTACCTCAATATCATGATGTTTTGTTATGTCATAAAAAACGTGGTAGCATAGATGTTGTAGTAGTGTCTGTTAATATAAAAAATATGCTAACAAATTTCACAAATATCACACAAATCATTTTAATTGCAGACAAATCTGCTGTGTTTACAATAATGAATATCAGTGTACAATGTGTCCTCTTATTAATATGCCCAGTTTGTAAAAAATAATGTCCAGGCATTGATGCATTATTCAAATTCCATATGTTTGTCACGCATAAATTGTTAAAGTATTTATTAAAAAATTCTCGCGGAGATCAATTAATTAGGTAATTTGTTTTCTTCAATTAGCCTGAAATTTAACAATTCATGCAAATGGAATACGATATTTTAGAGGAGGTATGTAAAAGATTTTAATTGATATTAATTTAAATGGTAACTGGTTTAAACGTCATAACGAAGTAAATGAAAATATGGAAATTACATCGATGGAATTCACATGATCTTTCTTTTTATAACAGTAAAATATTTGTATAAATGCTGAAAATAAAAATTGAACAGGTTCTAGGATTATTTAAAATTGTTGCGATAAATCTTCAGGCAACTTCTATTTATGAACACGTTCATGCTACGGTGATTTTTTAAACTGTTAAAAAAAGAATCTCATGTTTGCAATGAATTGGTGACATTTCATGAAATTTGGGTATTCAGATTCTTTAAATTATCATAAATAAATGATACGATCATTGTTTGACATTCAATGGCATTGAACAGAAGTTTTGTTGTACAGGAAACATGGCAAATCATCGAAACGACTATGTTGTTCTTACTTTCAAACTCGATGTTGCAATTGTTACGAAGACTTGCTTGCTTATGTGCGAAATTTCAGTTTACAGGGTTTCGTGTCGTAATTGTACGATAATATATTGTGAACATGTGATTTTGTGAATCACAAAATAATGGCATTTGTAACTTCGCGAAATCGTGAATTAGTATTGGCCTAATTTTCAGATCACGAAGCGATTGTATGTGATTTTGTGAATGACAACGCGATACCAATTAATTTTCGAATCACACCGCACTCTTATTTCAAACGTCACGCATCACAACGCGGTATACCGGCCCACTTTTTAAATCTTTACATCGCAACGTCGTGTTATTTCAACTTATAAATCATTTACAAACTTATATTTTCATTTAAATTCAAAGTGGGTTATCAAACGAGTTTGTTAATGAATTACTCTTTTCCTCCCCAAAAAAGACTTCAATTTCAATTTCCAAAACTTTACGTACCATGATTCTTATTTAACCAACTTCGATCCCTTGTGTTTAATCTTCGACTTCTTCAACATCTACTGATCCGTATTCTTTCAACCGGGCTCCCTCTTTTCTCGTTCGAACAGAGGAAACGATTGTATCTCACAAAAATTCTACCGTTTGATTTGTCACGTGACGAGAAGTCCCGAAAAACTAAATCTCCTGTTAGCCGCGGCAACTTTCTCGGCAACCGAAATCATCATCTGGGCCAACGAATCGTTCTGACGCTTTCTCGAGTCTCTTCCGACAAAACTTACTTCTCCCTCCCTTTTCCCATAACTTTTGCCGTATATTTTTCGTTTATCTTACATTTTGTCGCGTGAAATCTCGCGTGGAATGAGGACAGACTCTGAATTTGCTCTTTTTTTCTTTTAATTTAGAACGTAAACGATCGTTATCGGTTGTTCGCGGTTGTGATTACCATTGAAAAAGGGAACTTGGTTCCACGTGGGGTACCGGCAACAGAAGCGACGAAACGGGATGTCGCGATGACCGGATACGATGAACGGTAACTCCGAGACTAATTCCTCACCACCTTCAACGCTTGAGTATAAAATGAAAACGTTCTTCTGATCGTTGGATAGAGTGGGGTAGATCGATCCATGTTCGAAATCATTTGATTCTTACAATCCATAATAACGTGTTACGAACAAAAAAATACTCATTATGAGAGTATGTCATTAATGAGATTCTAATAATGAGTTCGTAATAATACGAACTGATTAAACGATAATGCAATCGCTCATTACTAGGATAATAGGTATGTAATCAATACGTTGATCATCGCAATGATGTGCAATTATTAATTACAAGTATCCAGGACTTGATTCATTTTCTAAATTAATAGCGTTTGTAAAGTTGATTACTCGAAGTAAGAAAAAAATTCGAATTGAAGAAATTGTGATACTTGAAAAATTTCCTTTCCCAAAATAATCTCGTCGAGATAAATGTTAAAAATAATTTAATCATTCAGCTAATCGAACACTCTCTTCTCTGTGTATGAGAAAAAATATTCTTATACTCCTATGATGTTTCTCAATGGTGGTTTTTGGTCCTTTTTTATGGGAGATTTTAAGATAAGACTAACGAAGATTCATTGCCGTGCCGAAAGTTTCGGAGGAAATGAAAACACGGAACCGGCCTGTTTATTCGCGTGCCAGCCGAATCGAATTTCGCAAGAAAATTGGATAAATTATTTTACAATTTTGTTTTTTATCAATTGGAGAAGATTACGAGAGGACTTTGGCACGAACAAAGATACACCTCTATTCAGAGGTTGAAAAAAGAATAAAAGTAACGTGAAATGAAATAACAGGAGATGTAATCATTGTTTGAGAAGCAATCATTTATCCAAGGCAACAACAATTTTTCTAATAGATTTTGATGAGACATTCTTAATAGAGATGCAGTAGTTTACTCGATTGCTGTTATTTTAAGAAACAAGAATTTTTTACTTTCTTGCCTTCTTTGATACCAATTTTGTACAAATTGTTTTAACCAATTAATTTTGGCCAACATTTTCTTTTGCACTTCGGTTCGATGAATTGAAACACGTTTGTAGAACCTTGAAACAGAAATAAAGTAGGGAGAAATAGTCGAATGAATAGGAATTAGTGCAAATTAGCAACATTTCCAGTTACCCTTACGTGCTTCTTCGATTTACCGAAGCAATTAACGCACCACCGCGGCTGTCTCATTGTCACCCTTTGAAATTTACATTTGAACAGTTTCTCTGACGAGATTTCTAGCCGGTTGCTTCGTTAAACCATCGTCGTCGAGAGGGTTTTTACACGTGGAACTTTCTGTTTCTCGGTAAGCGTAACGCTGAAAATTGCATAGGTACTTACTAATGTTTCGCAAAACCATTTATTAGAGATTAGGAAGGATATTGCGAATAAATATTGCACCATCTTTCGTTCAAACGGAATTGAAATTGTCGAGAATTGCTTTTACCAGCCTTAGGAAAATTTTTTCTTCGGATGGGCCATGTCCAGAGAATATTAGAATTTTTGAATTACTAGAATTTTGGAACCTTAGAATTTTAAAACTGTGAAGGGGCCAATCCCTATTTCGAAGGAGGCCAATTCTTCCTTCTTTCGTCAACCCCTAGCCATGGTAATTCATCAATTTAATTATTTTTTTATGATCATCGAAAAAAAAAAATGAAAATTTTTAGGTCAGTTTCAAAAAGAATAAAAACACAATATTGTTTCCTGGTTATGCGTGAGCTTTCGTTTATTTGAGAAAAATATTATTTACATTGCACAGATATATCACTAGTATCATTAGAAACGAATGGACAATCGATCTTTTCGAAAGCTCCTTACATCAAAGTCCTTTTTTCAAAAAAAAAAAAAAAAAAAAAAAAATCGAACCTAGAGTGTGAACTTCAAGATTTAAGAAATGAAACAGGTAGAAAAAAAAAGGAAACAATTTTTTGTGCAACTTGTCAGTCCAAAAACGTAACAAATATCGGATTTACACGTATTGTGTTCTTTCAGTCAAGAATGATTAAAATGTTTCAACAATTTGTTTAGTGCTGTGACACGATACGTCGCGTTCAAAAATAATATATATAAATATCGATAAAGGCGTTAGCTAGAATAATATTAATAATACTAATCGTAATAAAAATAATAATAGTAATTTATAACATCATTACACGCGTGAAAAATAATTTCTAATTGATAACGCTATTCAATGATCTCCTCTCTCTCTCTTTTAAGAAAAGAAAAAAAAAACATTACTATAAGGTACGCAACTCTCCTGTCCTCTTATTAAGTACTGAATACAATATTATCGTCGATACGAGCCATTATTATTGTTAATTAATATATGTTTTACATTCAACGCGACTGTAAACACCGCAAAAGGCATCCTAACGACCGTCCATCATCTTTTCGGCTTCTTTTCACCCCCTCTTGCCTTTCAAATCGGATAAATATTCGTTATGGAAAAAGCTATTCGTTTGTTCTTTTCTTTTACGTTGTTTATAATAAAATACATCTATATTATTAAATCCTGGACCTCGTGAAATTTCTCATTGATCCTCGCGATTTACATGAAAAAATGGTATCACATGAACGTTACAATGGGCCTCGTCTCTTCGTATTACAATTCACTGAAAGACACAAACAGAAGCTTCCGGTTTCCGGTGGGTGAAAGTTTCGTTTTAAAAAAATAATCGCCTCCATAGATCTACCCTCGATCTATCGTACGATTTTGGATTTATGCATCTGAACGTTACAAATTTTTTTTATATAAACAAAAGTCATTGTATTTTTTTAAATTCGTAACTTTCAGCTCACTGGATATCTAGCCGGTTTACAGATAAGTTTCGCGTTTACAGGTAATACGTTAAATACATAAAAGATACAAAGAAATGCTATAGATTCTATTAAAGATCTACAGGCAAACCGAAAAGACTATTCAAAGTTTTAATAAACACTCTCATTTGTATAAAAAAGAAAACACTGCACGTACAATAAATTAACAATAATCACTAATAAATGCCAACTAAAGAATATCAAAAGAGGGTTAATACATTTCTTTGTATCTATTAGGATTCAGCCATTATGTTATGCGACACTTATCTTGAGACACACTGTCCATTAAAAGCAAACTTATTTTCTATAATCATATGCAATGATTTCTCATTCCCCTATCATTGCCTTTCCTGACTATTTACATTAATAGCGGTGTAAAAGCTTGCTTATTATTCATTCTTCCCCACGTAAAGATATAGTTTGTTATGCAACAAATGCAAACTCTGATCAGCAGATCACAGCGAAGGGTAGAGTGTGTGAACAGAAAACGTGTGAAGAGTATTTCTAGTTATAAAGCGAATACAAATGCATTCGTTTAATACTTGAATGCAACAGTGCGGTTCGCCGTACATGGAAACAGTAAACATCGTAATATAACATTATATATATTAACATCTGGTCTCCTAAAAGCGAGGAAACTATCTCGTACGTAGCTGAACGCGTTATAAACGAATATGTGTCCTATCTGATATTTTGTTTATTAATCAAATTACTCTTATTAGCGAAATCAATCACGAGAACGTGTACACTCTCATACGTTGTCACATGTCACGTCTGTATATATTGTTAATTATAGATGCAAAACGTTTGCCTTTTGCGTTTCTCCTGGGATACCCTGTATCCATCAAATTCATTTTAAACCACGATAAACTATTGCGTTTGGTTGAGTAACAGTTGTAACTTAAAATGGAAAGAAAAAATAGATGGAAAACTCTCGTGTCGTTAAAAGAATGTACAACTTTGACAAAGCGAAAATGTAATAGAAATGCATGAAAAATCTTCCCAGTAATGGAACGCAAACGGCTTAAATATAATACGCCTAGAATAGACTCAAAACTCACTCGTACAAGGGTGCGAATAAAATTTCCTAACTCTATAAATAATTTCTATCAAGCGCTTAACACGATAATAATCGTCCAAACTAATTACATAGTACGAAATGTAAATAGTATAGTATTAACTTAATAACTTTATGTACCAACAATGTGCAGTTAGCAATGATATATAAACGTTACATCCGGATCGTTAAATTTATTCAATAATGAAAACGCAACGTTTCAAAATAGTCTCGAGTGAAAACAGCTAACGGCAGCATTTTATTTTTCAAACATTATCGCCTATCTTGTTTCTATCTATAAAAGTAATGATACTTTTTAATGTTTTACAATAAAATTATATCACGCAATATCTCAAAAATCGTATTAACAAACGATGTGAATAGAAATGTGAGACCGAGTATCATCGTTGTCTGAATATCTTTTTTTTTTTTGTTTTTTTCATAAAACTATATCTGTTCCATAGCCGATATGAATTAGTCTCTTAGTGTGTGTGTGATCCACGCTGTGATTTGCATTCTTCAACTAGAACGCTTTTAGGGCGTTAACTTTCAAGTATAAAAATTGACTGCATAATAATAAATTATAATTTATGACGAAACACTTTGATTAATTAGAAAACAATATTTTCTGTTTTTCAAATTATGAAACAAAGCGAGTACTATGATGTGTACTGGATGTATAACTATTTTACAAAAGTCTACATAATAATCTTCACCCCCTTAACTCGTCACTCTAACCGTATATCAATTTTGCTTCGTAAATGGTCAAAATCTATTCTTTTTTTTCCCCAGCATTGTTTTCAATCGAATGTCCGCAATTTGTTATAAAATGTATCAGTCACTTGTTTTCTTATTCATGGATAAAATATGTTGTATTATAACCAGTGACTCCTGGTCCGAGGCAATAATCACGTTAGCAATGATTGGGTTAGTTAAATAACATGCGCGGTTACACGTTTGTTAAAAATATAGCACGGGTGAGATTCTTTGGAGGAGTTTTAAATTGAGATGATCGAGATCGTTCATCGGGCATCTTTCGCCGTTAATTTCTCTATTAATTCTTGCAACGGTGCTAATTCTCTTCTCTCTATCAAGTTAAATTCCTGCAACAAATGAGAATAAAATAAAAATATTAAAGAAGATTACATTTAAATCTCTAGTTTAGTATTTAATCTTGCTCTCTTTACCTGTACAAAAAATATGAAATGTTTGAATGATGTATTTAAATGTGCCTCTTCGCCGAGTTGAACTACTTCGCTGAAGTGTTGATGATAGATATGTGCATATACTCTAAACAGCCGTTTTAATATTGTCTTGGCAATGGACAAAAAATTTTTTGGAAAAGGAACCCCTGAGAAACCATCATTTTGATCAAAACATTAATAAAATGAATGTCACCATTAATAAGATAATATCATTTACCAATTTTTGAAGGAAACAATGTTTCGTCGTCTAACTGGTCTTGCACCCAGGTCATTAAATAATCAATGTACTTTGGTGCAGAACACTTAATCGGTTTCTTAACAGTGTGCCCATCAGCCCAATGATATTCGTATTTTGGTCCTGCAGACATGATGGGACAACTTTCTTCTGTACAAAACTCTGTGATAGTGCCATATAACATGTTGATTTGATTAAAGAAATCAACAGCTGGAACAAAAGGCAAGTTGATTGAACCATTGTAAAAATAAAATATATCTTTGTGTATCTTTATTACATACTATTTACTGCAACCCATTCATTCAAATCTTCACCCTCTGGAAGCATAACTGCCAGTCTCAGATTCCCAGAACCAAGGGTGGCAGCTGCATGTTTCATCAAGTCATACTGATGAGTTCCCTCAGGAATATTCTTCTTTGGTTTGAAGGTTTTTGAGGACCTGCTTCCGCTTAAGAAATTCATAAAAATATTTTTCAGCGATAATTAACCTTTAAGGAATATTATATAAAGTTACTTTACTTGAATAATAATCTATATTACAATAAAAAACTATACAAATCACTTTACATATAATTGTAAATTTATACAATTATGTTAATGTCATACATAAATTTTTATTTATACATTCAAAATTCAAATATAGGAAATTATATTCATATTTAAATTCGAGATGTATAATCGATCGATCGTAAGAATCGAACAAAACAATATAGACGTAATAAAACAAATCGAATACATCAAATATGACAATGTTATCGATTTATAGGAACTATTAAAAACTTTCTCAGTGTTGTATTATCAGTACATTGCAAATAAATTCAACTTCCGTAGTGCGGTGAAGATAAGAAGTGTCTGTGCTGATAAAGTTGACGTGCGATAAATATGTGCGCGTTGAACGACCGCGGGTGAAAGTGGCGATGAATAAGAGACTAAGATCATAGAAAACGAACGATTTTTTAAAAAGAAATTATGGCATCGCGCTATTTTTAGGTATCCAGCGATTGGTCGATCGCGATGTACACGAATTCAAGTACATCGGGTCGAGAACCTAAATTAGCCAACAGGCAAGCGAACGGAACTGGCCAAGCGATTTCTGTCAATATTTGTTCTCATTGTGACCGGTTCACGGTAATAAATTACCGATTCTCCATCGTTGTCATTTGTCAGTCGCGAACGAAAGTGTTGAACGATCGGATGATTAATCAACAGAGAAACGTTTATACAAGAAGATATGTTTGTATAATTTATATTGTGGCTTAGTCAACAACACAGAATATTGACGAAGTTAAAACGCACTAAAGGATAGTTGATTTTCATTTGAAATGAAAAAACCACTTACAATAGGAAGCTCATTGTGCGCACGTAGATGACCTGTCGATAAAATTCGATTTACAGCTACGCAACTGTACGTGTCGTTGATTTTCTTTGTATTACAAAACACTACACGATTCGGCTGTCGACAAATTTTATTAAAATCCACCATGCATTCACCCACGACACCACTATAGACGGTTTGTCAACTACCTTCCCTATGATCTCCCCCGACTTCAATCCTTCCAATACTGAACGGGATTGTACTTGGGTTCAGTCACGACCTCTGTCCAGACGTGACTGCAGATGCACTTTATTTTTCTATAACTTTATGATTTTTACTATCTCTTTGTTCATATATTTTGCAAAATATGTATTGAATTCAACCGATATACTGTTAAAACACCCATACTCTAAAATGTTTTACTATATTCAACACGATCGATATAGTAGATAAAAAAACATTATTACACGTTGATGATGTATTTAGGAACACTGAAATAGATCTATCGATAATCAAATAAATTTATAATTTATCATGTTATACTTCTTCCTATAATTAAATAATGGATCATATTTAATTTGAAACAACTACCAAACTCTTGTTTAAAGTAATAGTTTTCTTCAATTATTGTGTGTTCATAAATTAGGAGGTATCAGCAATTTGTAAACAATTTTCTTCATTTGTATCAAAATGAAATAGAACTTATCATTCTTTTAATGTAACTTTATGATTAAAATATTATATTAACTTTCAAATACTGTAAAATATCGAATAATTTATTTTTAATGCATTATTTTGATTGATGTAAACTAGCTTTAAGGTTCGTGAAGCAAACGCCATTTTGCTGATAGGTCTGTAGAGCGTGGTGTTGGTTGATCATTTGATGTCAATTAACTTAATTTGTAATTTCTTTTAATTTATAATTCAACACAAGAATACGTAAGTATGAATAGAATATTCATGATATGAAAAACAGATAAATTTTTTATCGAATAAAGCCTACAATAGAATGTTATTAATATTAAAAATTTTGTAACATGATTTTTTTAACGTTACTCAATATTTTTGCTTGAACATTGCATTTTTTATTTTCAAATTGTCTTGGTGATTAATAAAACCTAACAATTATCAAAATATTTCTGTCACTTCTTTATCGATGTTTCTGATTTATTGAACATTTATGACCTTCACATCTATGAACTGGTGTTACTGTAAATAAAGATGCACACAACAGTGCAACTTATGCAATAGCAATTAATTGCAGTAAGACAACGTTAGAAAAGTCAAACGTATAAAATATATATAATATCTTGAAAATACGTCATAATTATTAAATAATGTTCTTTTGTAATGCAAAAAACAGAATATTAAAATATATGTTTATATTATTTATAGTGTAGTTTATTATAGGTAGAAGCCATGTCGAATGGTAGTGGAGATCACGATGATGAAGGTTATGTGGTCAAATTACGTGGACTTCCATGGTCTACCACTGTTGATGAAATTATGAAGTTCTTCAGTGACTGTTCTATCTCAAATGGTAAAAATGGTGTTCATATGACTATGTCAAGAGAAGGCCGTCCTAGTGGAGAGGCTTATGTAGAAATGGATACACCCGAAGACATTGAAAAGGCTTGTAAAAGAGATAGAGATCATATGGGTCATCGTTATATAGAAGGTTAACAAAAAGAAAGAAATTATAAATATTCAAATATCTCGGAATATTAAAGGCATCTAACTATTTTTTTGTGTTATAGTCTTTAAAGCAAAAAGAGGTGAAATGGAGTGGGTAGTCAAAAGAAGTGGTTTCAATCTGGAAAATGCTATGGATGATGCTTGTGTGAGACTACGCGGTCTACCATTTGGATGCTCTAAAGAGGAAATAGCACAATTCTTCTCAGGTATCTTGTACAATATGTATGAATTTGTATGTCTATTTATTTTTTATTACAGTATATTACTAGTTCATTTACCAACCTTGTTGAAGACCAATATACCCTTTTTTTTTTATAATTATATTATCTCCTTATTGTGTTTTGTTAATTGATAGAGATTTTGAATCACAGAGACTGAATGTTTTTGATGGTTGTAACACATTTATACCATAGTGGCTTTTTGGTTTTAATTTCAAACAACTATAAATGCCTAAAATCAAGACCCAAAAAATGTTGCAATTTATATCCATCCCAAGCAGTGTTTCTGTGTTTCATTATTATTAAATAGCCTGAGTTAAGATTTAAGATTAAAGATCAATGTTCCTGTGTTATGCTGCCCTGTACAGACTAAAAGACTTTTGTTATAATTTACATATACTTCATATTTTATTTATATAACGTGTCTTTGTGTTTCAAAGGTAGAACTTAATTCTTAACTTCGGCGTAGTAACCTTTTCTTTTTCTTAATTACAAAATACATATATATATATATTTTTTTTTGTTGGAGCGAGACGTTTTGCACATAATGTGCAAAGGATATTTAAATCTTGCTTCTTTATAAGGGTTTTAATAAACTGACGATACTATAATTAATAATGGGTGTTTCGTTACAATGTCGATGTTTGATTATGTGTGGGTCAGGGTTGGAGATATTGCCGAACGGGATTTCACTACCGACAGACTACACGGGCCGCAGTACTGGGGAGGCTTACGTTCAATTTGTTAACAAAGATGTTGCGGAGCGCGCTCTGCAGAAACACAAGGAAAAGATAGGACACAGGTGGGGCACTGACGCTAGCTGGGTTTGGGTATACTTATGACTTTTCAATATCATTTTATGATCGTAGTATATGTAGGTATATAAATTTTGTTAGTAAATAGCGGGAGCGAGTTTCTTTTTAAATAGATGCAGTTTCTTTATTACCTATCAATGAATTTTATTTCTGAGACTAATATGACCAAGAGTTCATTCGTTATTACATTGAAATATATAAATTGAGTGTATAAAGAAACTGCTTCTCTCCGAACACAAATAAAAGAAAAGTTAGTCGTACGTAAGCGAAAGTACTGTTGGCCCAACTGATACCTATGGGTGGGTGCCGGGCGGGAGGTACCCCCTTACATCGTCACCAAATCCCATGGGAGTGTGGGTAGGGCTAACCCAGGATGGGTGGGCACTACAAAGGTGATAATCATCGATCTAATTTGGCACACCTGTTTGACAATTGCACAATTGTACGTTTTATGCAAGAAAGGAAACATATATTAATTTAAGCTCAAAGGCTTTGCACAATTTCATAAGATCACTATAATGAAATACAGCTCGCATTGCACGGAAATATTCATTGTAACGATATTAGGGTACACACTAATTATGACATTCTAGCTTTCTTCGAGATTCTTAAACTTTCTTATATTTCAAATACTTTATTTTAATCGTATCGCTTCTCGATACCTCAATATTATTTGTTATGATAAAAATTGCATAAAGTGCAATTGTAATTGTCATATACCTGAGGATCATCAACGTCTCAGAGGCTAGGGTGACATAAATACATCAAAATGCAATGTCACCGAGGGAGGGTATCTACACAGATTTAATAAATATGTGGAGGTGTAGTATGAACCAGTTATCTGTTATCAAATCTTCAATATGGATTTTTTCTTCAAGTCATTTCTTTCATATATATATACACACATGATAAATGAATTACTCCTGCTCCGCGCAGATTTATTTTAAATATTCATATTTCCTCTCTTTATTTAAACATTCGGACTTGTTCTCATTTATATTTTTGCATTGAATTCTCCAGTTTGAAGGCAGCCTGCTATAAGCGGCAATAATATCTATATTAAGATTCTAATAATTAATATCAATCTTAACAGATACATCGAAATCTTCCGAAGCACTTTGTCCGAAGTACGTGCTAGCATCGGGCCGAAAATGCGAGGAGGTCCAATGGGTGGTTTTAATCAAAGACCCGCTCCCTATGACCGAGGTGCTCGTTTCGGTGGGATGAACCGTTTTAGCAATAATGGCAGAGGTTCTAGAAATAGAGGTAAAATAAATGCATAAACATGATTTGTAAATCGTAGCCACGTTTAATCTTAATGTTTTTTGTTTTTTATTATTGTGCTGTATAGATTTTGATGGCGGCCCATGGGGAAGCGGTAATAACTTTGACTCGCGTGGAGGCGGTATGGGTATGAGAGGTGGTTTGGACATGAAAGGTGGAAATTTCCGAGGCAGTGGTGATACATGGGGTGGAAATTCTGGAATTCATAGTATACACATGCGTGGATTACCATTCAAAGCTACAGAACAAGATATAGCTGATGTAAGATTCTTGAGTCGGATAACATTTCAGTATTTTGATGTTGTTACCATTGTTATAACAAAATTTTATTGTATGTCCCTAGTTCTTTAGACCTATTGAACCTGTAAATGTTCGAATTATCCTTGAAAACGGTGGACGTCCTTCTGGAGAGGCTGACGTAGAATTCGCTACTCACGAGGAGGCTGTCAAAGCAATGTCCAAAGTTTGTTTAATAAACACTAATTTGATATAGATATTATGAACGTTGGTCACAAAACTATTGTTATAAAATTGTGTTACAGGACAAAAGTCACATGTCTCATAGGTACATTGAATTATTCCTAAATTCAACTGGTGGTTCAAGTGGAATGTCATTAGGTGGTATCGGTAATTTCTGCGGAGGTATGTTTTTCATTGGAAAAATGATTGTGTTGTTCTGTATTTTATATTTCATTTTTTTAACGTTAATTTATATTACCAGGTTTGGGCAATAACTTTAGGCCAGGATATTCTCCAAATAGAGGCTTCAGTTCCCAGTTAGGAGGAAGCAATTATAATAGTTTTTGAGGTCGGGTGTCGCGTTTCTTACGCCACCGACGATAAACTGTTTCGTAAATCAAAGTTTTGACATACTGAATTATAACATCGATGAAACCTTGTTTTTGTATTGGATTCAGTTAGAAATTAATTGTTTTACAAATTATATACACGATACTCGTAAACAAAACATAAAGATTATGTTTCGTTTTGATAAAACGTTTGTGAACATTGATCAGTTAAATATTTTTTTTGAAAAATAGTTTTGATAGATCACAAGTTACTATGTTCCATTTCTTTTTTCACTTCATTTGTTTGTATAAAAATTGATAATTAAATTATAATGAATTTTTTCAAACCATTGGCGTAATGCGTATTTTAATTAATAATTTATACAACTTTATAAAAGACAACACATACTCTTATAAATTATCTTTAAAAAAGTATTGAATAGTTTTTATTGCTTAGATTATCTTCTGTTTCTACATGTTGTATATTGTACATCTGTTGTTTAAGTCTTCAGAAAAGTGTTCCAAATTCTAATATTACTAGAGAATAAGCATATTTATAAATTATATAACTGCTTCAACACCAAGTTATTGATAAATTTAGAAATAACGATTTCATTCGTACGAGATATAGTTAGTTTATATTAAAGAAATCCACTCAACGATTACGATCCATATTGTAATATACTATCCAAATAATAATTCACAGTTACATTTATAAAGTTTATGTTGATTTTATCAAATACAATTGTTCTAAACGATACATAAGGTATTTCAGATGAAGAAAATGTTTAATGGTATAGATAAAGATACGAAGAGGAGTATGATAAATAATTTAGTGTATTTTAAATGCTATGAAACTCTATTCCATGTTTGGCATTTAAAAAGTTACTTTTGCAAATTTAAATTAATTTCACTTGTAGCATGTTTAAAAGAAAAACAACTTCAAAATATTTCACTAGGCATAAGTGAACAAGAATAGAGTACTCTCTTTTCATTGTGGAAATGAATGTTGTAAACAATGTGGGAATGGTTGTATTCATTTAGGACCTTATATTTTGTATGTGAGAAGGATCTATATTCAAAAGGTAAATGTATCCTTATAAGTTATTAACTTGTGCATGAAATTACTAGGAATGGAGTATGATATGATTCATGTTTTATAAAACGTAATAATAAATATCTTGATAAGTAAAAGTTCTTTATTATACCATTGTTCTCATAATTAATTTACATACATCATGAAACAAAGAGATTCGTCGTAACTATCAACATGCCATGTCATATCAAGCAATTCGAATTTATACGTGCGTAAATATCTAATTGAAGAATTTAAGCTATTCGGAAGTTTATAAGGTATACACACGAGCAAATAAGTAATCCCTGATGACTTAAAATTATTGTTATCTCAATTACCTAGATTTATAAAAGCAGATATGCGATAGTTTGAAGGAAGTTGTATTGTATTATTTGTTACATGAAACGTAAGTGAATTCATTATTCAAACATTATGTTCTTGATGAAATTAGTTTTTCAACTATCTAACTTCAATTCTAACATTACTAAATATTACAAGCATCACAGCCAACTCTATAATGAAGCGATGAGGCTCATTTTTCGTGAAGTTGTTATTACATTGATATTACATATGCGTCTCTATCTTCTTGTATAAAAGTATTTTTTACACTTTATATTTATAAATAAGGTTTCTCTTATAAGGGAGAATGTTCAAAATGCTAAATAAAGGTATCATTATCACTTTACTTAAATCAAACATTTAAAACTTGTCAACGTATCAGGTTAATTTATTATCATTATGCCATTGTGTCACATGCATTTGGGACTTTACGATTGTTAGAGGGGAGAATTTACGCGGAAATTTAAAAGGAGATATTTGTCGAGTCTTATGTAGTTTAATCCATCTATTATTGATTAGGAAAGATTAGATTCTTTATCAGACTTCTAACGCGATTGCTACTTGTCATGTGCGTTGAATGGTATATTGAACTTAATTGTAGTATATTGAAGTATATATATACATTATATGTATGCGCGCAGCGTTATAAATTGTCTAAATTGAATTTTTTTCCTGTTACTTGAATGTAAACAACAACGGAGGTACTAACTTTATTGTAAGATAAAACAATCTGTTTTCAATACTTGTTTTTCATAGATAATGCTTGCATTTCATTGTACCCATACCTATGTAGACTTATATTTTTCTAACTTGTGTATTTATTTGTAACTAATATATAGTATCGAAAGACAGTTATGGAAAAGAAAACAGGGGACACCAGTCTCAGCACTGATCTAAATGAAGATGATGAAAATCAGTATGCTAACAATGAAAGGTATGAAATTATAATTCTTATGGATGTTGATGTTAAATAAAACTTTGATATTTTTTTTAGATATAATGATTCAAATGGACAACATTTTTTACTTCCCGGTGTACACTCACGTTCTCCAAAAATAGCTGTAGAGTATATTAGAAGATCTGACATGAATAGATATAGCCCAGCTCTGAAGAATCTTATACCAATACGTCATGGAAAACAGTATGTATTAAAATAGGATTCATTTTGATGAGTAGCTATTCAATTATATTTTTATTATTTTAGGAATAAGGAAAGTATGCCAGCGGATAAGGCTGGTTTATTTTCATACATTTTTTATACATGGATGACACCATACATATGGAAAGCATACAAAAAGGGTATCGATATGACAGATGTACCATATATTTCATCTTATGAAACTTGCAAATATAATGCACATAGGTAACTATATAATGCTAAAAGAATTAGCAGCAAAAAATTTGTTTTGTTAACTAACAATTTCATATTTAGATTGGAGATACTATGGCAAGAGGAATTAGGTAAACGTGGTCCACATTTAGCATCATTTCCAATTGTTGCCTGGAGATTTGTGAGAACCAGAATATGCATAGCTTGGTTGTTATTAACTTGTTCTACAATTTGTGGATTTATAAGTCCTGTATGCTTTTCATTTATTTATAAAACACTAAAGACCTTAAGTTATTTAGAGATTTGATGCTGAAACATTACATTTTTTTAGATGATATTGATGAAAAAAGTATTGGAACATGTGCAATCACCTGATGAAAATATATGGACAGGAATAAAATGGGCATTCTTATTGACATGCTGTGATCTTTTACGGATAGTATTTTTCAATTGGACTTGGAATACAAATATTAGAACAGCATTAAGATTGAAATCTGCTTGTACTACTCTTTTATACAAAAAAATCATTAGATTGAATAGCCTTGGAAATAAGAGTACTGGAGAGGTATTACTTCAAATATAAATGTTGTGAAATAATTACTTTTAATGATTTAATATCTATCATTATTTTATAATTGTAGCTGATTAACTTATTTACTAATGATAGTCAAAGACTTTTTGATGTAATCGTTTACGGACCTATGATAATTAGCGGTCCAATAATTGTTACTTGTGGTATAATTTACATATTATGGGTATTTAGCCCATTGGCTCTTCTTGGAACATTTGCTTTTCTTCTGTTCTATCCCTGTCAAGTAAGTAACATATTTCTTTTTTTTTCAAAATTTGTATACATTCTTTATTTTTCCAAGATTTTATAAATGACTATTTATTTTGACAGTACCTGATATTTCGTGTAGTAGGATATTTTCGTTCCAAGACTGTTGTGATTACCGATACACGAGTAAAATTAATGAACGAAATCTTAGAATGTATAAAGCTAATAAAAATGTATTCTTGGGAAAGGTATTTTAGTGGCAAACTTCTTGGTATGATTAACATTTTTTAAATATACTGTAACAATCGTTATTAATTTATATGTTTTATTATATTACAATCATTATTTTTCAGATACACGAAAAAAAGAGGAATATTGGTTACATAAAACTGTATATTTTCAAAGTCTTGCCATTTCTTTAACGCCTGCTGTACCTGTTATATCAGCAATCATTACGTTTCTAGCTCATTTATCTTCAGGCAGTAATTTAACTGCTGCGCAGGTATAGATTAATTTATGATTATTGACTTCGGGAGGAATATTAGAATAAGTAATTTTAATCGGCACTGGCCAGAAACATTTATTCTGCAAAATGTTTGAAGTTATGAAACAGGTGTCGCACTTAATGGAATATGTATTGCAGGCTTTCCCAATTATAACATTTTTCGGAAATATGCTGAGATTGGCACTTGCTTCCCTTAAGAATACCACCCGATATTTTTTCGACGCTCGTATTGCCTTTAGAAGAATCAAGGTTTATATCTCGCAAAGTTTATACTTAAATTCATTTAGGTTTAGTTTATGATTAAATCGCATTCAAGTGCAACTTAAAGAGTAAACTATTACTAGCAAGTTTTCATATATTTGAAGTTAAACCAATTTTTTGTATTCACTGTAAAGTGAAAGTGAAATTTGATACAATTTGCACGGGAATCGTTTTAATCCTATGGACAGGGGAAGCTTCTGATAACAGTTGTGGGTATAAAGGGGAGAGTGCTGCATGTTGTGCAAATAAGTATAAAATAATTGCTTTTTCTCTTACTCCTCCTTGTGGCATTAATGTATGTATAGTATTATTTGACATTTTAAAAGTAAAATAAGCCTATAACAATAGAAATGGAAATGTTTGGGAACAATTTACGGGGAAATAATGTCTAAGTCATCATTATAAATTATTGTATATTACTTTTCCAGGTGTTCCCCTTCGTATCATTACTCAATTCCCAATTTCGTTCTTCTCTCATGTTTTTACAAGTGGCCCTGATTAATATCACTGAGTCAAATATAACTCTCAACAGATTACAGGTGTTTATTTTTGCCTATTTTGTTAATGATAATTACTAATCAAAATTGCACTTATCTTGCAAGTAACATTAGCATTATACATAAAAAATTTAAAAAATTGCTTTTCTTGTGTGTTATAATAACGCGTGACGCTTCATAAATTATTTTATATTTAATATTAATTTATTTCTTGTTTGGTGTTTTAAGAAATGTATATTAAATGTGGGAGCATTACTGCAATTTGCATTGCTTTAAGTTAATGCTATTATGCATGCATGTGTGTGTTATATTATAAATTTTATTATTTTATTTTATTACATAAGTGCTTTATGTAATAGTATGATAAATTTAATGTTTGCTTTGCTATTGGTTTGTTATGTTTACGAAAAAGTCATGAGTACAAGTTTTTGTATTCAACAAAATTTAGCATGTTGATACTAATTATTTGCTCTTACATTGTTCAAGTTACAGAAGGATATTATGCCACTTGAAACATCAATATGTTAAATGTTAGTTTTTGTTTGAGAAAGTAGAATTATTTGGAGAATGTATTGATTTGAATAATAAGTTATTTTGATAGTATTAAAAATTTATGTACACTTTTAATAATTAGTAATATTTGTGCAGAATGTATTGCTTTTAGAAGAGCACACATGCCAAATATCGAAACCAATTGTGAAATCACAAGCTGTAGCCATTGCTAATGGTTCATTTGTTTATAAAAATTCTACTTTGCAACTAACAAGTCAAAAAATGTTAATGCAAATAAGAAGTAAGTCTTTTTTTTGAACTAACAGAAGTTTGAATGTTACTTTTTATCATATTATTTAATACATTTTTGTATTTATTCCAGCAAAATTGTATGGAATTCGAATGACAGGTGTGAATTAGAAAAACTCAATGAATCTTCCAAAGAAAGCCAATACATAGAAGTATTGACTGATATTAAATTTGGAGCGGCAAAAGGTGGATTGATAGGAATTTGTGGTCTTGTAGGAAGTGGAAAATCTAGTCTTCTACTTGCTGCCTTAGGGCAATTAAAAATGACAAACGGCCATATACTGAGAGAAGGTTCTTGTGCTTATGTTAGTCAACAGGCATGGATTGTTAATGCAACTCTTAAAGAAAATATATTGTTTGGAAATCCATTTGATGCCAAACGATATTACCAAGCATTGACAGTTTGTAATCTAAAGGAGGATTTGAATATGTTACCAGGGGGGGATGAAACTGAGATTGGAGAAAGAGGTATAAATCTTTCGGGGGGACAGAAACAAAGAGTTGCCCTTGCTAGAGCACTTTATGCTAATAGGTGAGAATGTTCTTCAAATTTTATGGAAAATATAATTACATTTTCAAAAATCCCTTCTTTTATTTAAGAGATATTTATTTTCTGGACGATCCATTGAGTGCAGTCGATGCTCATGTAGGTTCTTATATTTTTAAGAATTTAATTCTTGGAGCACTCAGGAACAAATGTGTTCTTTTTGTAACTCATCAAGTGCAAGTATGTATTAAATATATAAAGATTTCATTTAAGATTTTATGCTGTATTTTATTGATTATAGTTTTTAAAACACTGTGATCAAATCTATTTAATGAACAAAGGAAGAATTGTAGAACAAGGTACACACGACGAACTAATGCAATTAAATAGAGAATATACTACAATGGTAAACAGTACAGTATTAAAAACGGAGGATAATTCAAAAGAGTATGCTATGTTCCATAAACAAGTTCTTAAAATTATAATTTTCATCGTATAAGTAATCTTTCTTATTATAAATTTATGTAGCAAAAATTCTACAGTGTCCCAAACAGATAGTGACAATCTTAGTTTATTGAAACAAATAAAAACTAACTCTACAGATAATTTGGGAAATGGTGATACATCGAAAGAAACACGTGGGAAAGGTATATTATACAAATTTATGTTATTTCTTTAAAAATATTTAATCCCAACATATCATAGGAGCATCTCTTACTACGGAAGAAAAGGTAGAAACGGGTACCGTAAAATCGTATACCTATCATACATACGTAAAAGCCGCAGGTGGTTACATCGTGGCTATTTTAGTGTTTTTTACACTTTTTCTGAATGTTGGAAGTTCTGCATTTAGTTCTTGGTGGTTAGCTATATGGATTAAGGCTGGTGGTGGAGTAAATATTTTTTATATTTTTATACAGGTGAAACGTATATGTCGTACTTTTTTTTTATACTTACCCTTCTTTTTAAGAACATCACCAATCTTGAAACGAATGAAACCATAATATCAGATAATTTGAATGACAATCCTGATTTTACATATTATCAAAAAATTTATACTTCTTTCATTGGAGTTATTTTATTGACAAGTCTACTACGTGGATTAGCTATTACATACACTACGATAAGCGCCTCAACAACACTGCACAATAAAGTTTTTAAGAAATTGATTAGATCACCGGTAACATTCTTTGAAGTTACTCCCATTGGAAGAATACAAAATATTTTCAGCCGAGATATTGACGAAGGTAAAGCTTGTAAAATACTTTTGTATTTGTTAACATTCATATTATTTTTCTTTTTTCTTGTTACAGTTGACAATTACATACCAATATCTGTAGAAAATATGGTTCAGAATATTTTTACTTGTAGCTTTGCAATTATATTTATATGTTCAATACTACCTTGGTTCTGTTTACCATTAATTGTTCTGGGAGTTATATTTTTCTATGTCGGCAAAGTTTTTCGGTAAGAATGATATTTCTATACACTATATTTTCTTATTTTCAAATACAGCAAAAGTAAATTTTTTTTAGAGTAGCAATGAGAGATTTTAAACGAATGGAAAGTAGCTCACGATCTCCTGTTTTGAGTTTCATTACAACTACCGTTCATGGATTAAGTACCATTCATGCATTTCAAAAAGAAAAAATATTTGTAACCAAGTACGCTTGTTGAAATAATTTGCATCTTTCGTTTAAGGAGATAAAGATAAAGACATTATTGAATTATAATATTTTAGGTTTGAAGAATTATTTGATTTAAACAGTTTGTGTGTTTATCTTTGTCAGTCAGCAATGAGGTGGTCTGCAGTAAGACTTGATAGTCTAGCAGCTGCTTCATCTTCTATTACCGCGTTTCTAGTAATAGCGCTGAAATATCAATTATCTCCAGCCTTAGCTGGTTTAGCAATGGCATATTCTACCCAAATGACAGGCGTTTTCCAGTACACTGTAAGACTAATGGCAGAAACAGAAACGCGCTTTATAAGCGTTGAAAGAATAAGTTACTATTTGAGGGTAAATAAATCAGCTATTATTTGTAATATCTTTATAATAGCTGAATTATAAATAATGGTGCACACCAAATACAGAATTTGCAAGAAGAAGATACCCCTAAGAAGGATGCTATAAATCCTTCGAACGACTGGCCCGCTTATGGCAAAGTAGAATTTTGCAAAGTTCAGTTAAGATACAGGAAAGAATTACCATCGATATTAGATAACATTTCATTTGTTACTAAACCTGGAGAACATATAGGTAACAGCACAATATAAAAGTGTTTTTACAATTACTAATTATTTTTATATAACAATAAATTTTAGGTATCGTGGGAAGAACGGGCGCTGGAAAAAGTTCTCTTATCGTTGCTTTATTTCGACTAGTCGAAATATCTGCTGGAAAAATTAAAATTGATGATATAGATATAGGAAAAGTGAATCTAGAACTACTGAGAAGCAAATTGTCGATAATTCCTCAGGATCCGGTTCTGTTTAATGGAACTATACGGTAGATATAAACGAAAAAATAGGTTTTAGGATTGGAAACCTGGTAATGTTTATAATTATACGAATTACAGATCAAATTTGGATCCTTTTAAAGAATGTAGTGATTCTGAAATTTGGAGCGCTTTGGAGAAAACTAAATTGAAAGAGAAAGTAAAAAATATATCAGGTCAATTAGATGCATTTGTTGAAGTTGGAGGAGACAATTTGAGTGTTGGAGAGAGACAACTGCTTTGTTTATCCAGAGCACTTTTACGTAATGCAAAAGTACGATTCTGTAAACGATAATAATATTAAATTAATTTAATAATTTTCTAGTTGATTCGATAAGCAAATTTTAGGTATTGGTACTGGACGAGGCAACAGCTGCCGTTGATCCTGAAACTGAAGCCGCTGTACAAAGTACAATACAAAATGAATTTTTAAATTGTACTACATTAACAATTGCTCATCGTTTAAAGACTGTTGTATCTTGTGATCGTATTATCGTTATGAGGAATGGTCAGATAATTGAATTTGACCCACCATCCGTACTTTTATCCAACTCAGACTCGGAATTCTCAAAAATGATGGATGCTGCAAACAAGGCTATAAAAAACAAATAACAATATTAACAATAGTATTATATTTAACAAGAAAAGGAATTAATCCGAAATTAAAAACGATAAGTATTTTTTATAACATGCTACGCACATTTTTGAAAGAACTAATATTTCTTTAATACTGTATTAATTTTACAATTTAAAAGAATATATTTTTTATATATATTACAATGTATCTTACTATAAACGTACGTATTATATAAAGTCATCTCAAAATAAAAATAGTATGTGTATTTTATTTAAACGAATAATATATTAGCAAAATGAATAAGCTGGTTACATTAAATCAAATCGTATCGAGGAGCGCGCGTTTCATTCAAGATTTAAAATATTGATTTGCTAGTCGACGATAACGCTACTGCTCATGCTCGTTAAGCTTTCACTGTCGGTTAAAAGCTCGAAACTCAACCAAAAAATGTTCGCCACTATGTCGCTAGCTTGTTGTTACTAATAAAATGTTTATTACACGTTAAGATTTATCGTTGCTTTATACTGAAATGTAGTCTATATGAATTGCCGTAAAGGCAGATTTCGTCGTCGTCCAAACTGTTAAAAAAAAGGTAGGTCAATTGTATTACATTTATAGACACAATAATTAAAACAGTTTGATGCTGCAGATTACAAATTTGATACATATCTTCATTTTTATCATAAGAAGGAAATGTTTACATGCTTCACGTTCTCTACATGTTTATATAATCTTTTCGTTATATGATTAGTTCATTGTTATATTGAAATTAAAATTAATATTTACAATTACAGGCCTCACCATTGCGAACATAATTCCTATTATGATGTTGGGGCGCAAGCAGAGCCTCAAAGGGGAACCCGTCTTGGCCGATTACGGGCCAGAGGAGTCCCTCAATGAGAGCGCTGACATAGAATGGGTGAATAAGGTAATTCATAAATATGCTCTAATCATCCATGGTGTACTAACTTTCATCATAATTATCTGATAATTACAGCTATGGGTTAGAAGATTGATGAGGTCCTGTGCTCTAATGTCTTTAGCTTCAGTTTGCTTAAACACTCCAAAGACTTTTGAAAAAGTTCCACCCCTTCAGTACTTTACTTTTGTTTGTGACTTGATTATTACATTCTTATTTACTGCTGAAATGATTGCCAAAATGCATATACGTGGTATACTGAAGGTAAGCAATAAAAACCAGAAACATGAAACATTGATACTGACTAAGTGTTTTATTTTACACACTTTATTGTAGAGGGATAAATCTTACTTAAAGGATCACTGGTGCCAATTCGACGGGAGTATGGTTGTCTTCCTTTGGTTGTCCGTAATTTTACAAATGTTTGAGATGTTAGGTTTCGTTTTGAAATTCAGTTATGTGTCGATACTACGAGCACCACGTCCATTGATCATGATACGCTTCCTACGAGTCTTCCTTAAGTTCTCTATGCCGAAAGCTAGGATCAATCAAATTTTCAAGTAACAAACTCGTACATAGAGAATCTATAAAATCAAATCTCATCTAATTTCAATACTAATTGTATTATTTATCTTTTTCAGACGTTCGAGTCAGCAGATATACAACGTGACTCTTTTCTTCCTTTTCTTCATGTCCTTGTATGGTCTTTTAGGTGTTCAGTTCTTTGGTGAATTAAAAAATCATTGCGTTCTGAACACAACAGATCCGAAACATATAACGATTAACAGTTTAGCCATTCCCGATACTTTCTGTTCCACTGATCCTGAATCAGGATATCAATGTCCTGATGGGATGACTTGTATGAAACTTGAGTTGTCCAAGTACATTATAGGTTTCAACGGTTTCGACGAATTTGGTAATAATATACACTTTTTTGATTCAACACATTTGCTGTAGAAAGTATATATTACAAAAGTAATTATACCTTTCAGTTACCAGCATTTTCACTGTTTATCAAGCCGCATCTCAAGAAGGATGGGTTTTCATTATGTACCGTGCAATAGACAGTCTACCTGCTTGGCGTGCTGTTCTCTATTTCAGTACAATGATATTTTTTCTAGCATGGCTTGTGAAAAATGTCTTCATTGCTGTCATCACAGAAACATTCAACGAGATACGGGTACAATTTCAACAGATGTGGGGAGTCAGAGGACATATCAGTAATAATACAGCATCACAAGTCAGTAATAAATGAGAGATCAATATATTTCACTCAGTTTTCTTTAGATTGAGTAAACAATTAATTGATTAATTAATATTGTTAGATTTTAACTGGTGACGATAATGGCTGGAAATTGGTAACGTTGGATGAAAATAAACACGGAGGATTGGCTTCTCCTATATGCCACGCCATACTTAGATCTCCTCAATTTCGTATGGTGGTGATGTGTGCAATTTTGGCGAACGGTATCACTACGGCGACCATGAGTTTCAAGCATGATGAAAAACCACGGCACACTTATTACGACAACTATTATTATGCCGAGATTGCGTTCACGATATTCTTGGATCTGGAAACGTTGTTCAAAATCTGGTGCCTAGGATTCCGCAGTTATTACAAGCATTCGATTCACAAATTCGAGCTGTTACTAGCAATTGGTACAACCATTCACATCATTCCGTTCTTCTATCTTTCTGGATTCACATATTTTCAGGTTTCTATATTAGTTTTCATTCAGCTCTAAAATAAAACAAATTGAACAATTAGAAGAAACGATAGACGGTACATGTACGGTTTTAAATGAATACAATGTTGTTTTCCAATTAGGTTCTTAGGGTAGTCAGGCTGATTAAAGCATCCCCAATGTTAGAAGACTTTGTATATAAAATATTTGGACCTGGAAAAAAATTAGGAAGTCTTATTATTTTTACCATGTGCCTGCTGGTTATATCATCCAGTATTTCTATGCAACTTTTCTGTTTTCTTTGTGACTTCACGAAATTTGAAACATTTCCAGAGGTAAAATATATATACAATCTCATGGAATTAGTTTGCTCAATGTTTTTTACTTAAACAATCGCTACAAAATGTTTCAGGCATTCATGTCTATGTTTCAAATTCTAACACAAGAAGCTTGGGTTGATGTTATGGATGAAACAATGCTAAGGACACACGAGACAATGGCACCTTTTGTTGCCATGTATTTTATTTTATATCATCTTTTCGTCACACTGGTAAAGACACATATGCATATTTTTAAATAAACATTCTTGTTAATGATGATGCGGTTAATAACTGTTTATTTTTTAAGATTGTGCTTAGTTTGTTCGTTGCCGTTATTTTGGACAATCTTGAATTGGATGAAGATATTAAGAAATTGAAGCAATTAAAATTTCGTGAACAAAGTGCCGAGATAAAAGAAACTCTACCATTTAGATTACGAATTTTTGAAAAATTCCCCGACAGTCCTCAAATGACATGCTTGCACAAAGTGCCATCAGACTTCAATCTTCCAAAAGTAAGTATTATTCTTTTATCAGATAAATAACATAGTGGAAGTACTCACATTTTTATACGTATCTAATTAGGTACGCGAAAGCTTCATGAGGCAGTTTGTATTTGAGATGGAAAATGAAGAAAACGAGGGGGTGAAGAAAATAAATGAAACTTTTGATTCGAAAATGATATACAGAAAACAACGTCCAGTAAAGATTTTAAATAATCCACCAAAAGTAAGAAATGTTGTTACCAGTTTGAAAAAAGCAGCTGTTATTTATATCATAAAGTAAGTAAAAAATTGATAACTTCTGTTATTATAATTTCAAATATTTATAATCACTTGTTTGATTATCAGTGATTCAAACAATCAGAGGCTATTACTAGGTGATTCTGCTATGATACCAGTACCAGGAAAGGGTCTTTTGAAGCCTCAGGGTACTGTTAGCAGTGCCAAGCAATTACGCATAGATCAAAAGAAGTAAGATTTCTTCAAGTTTAAAGTGTTTTATATTGTAACCGATACATTCCTTAAATATTTTTTAACAGATCCATTAGAAGAAGCGTTCGTAGCGGATCAATCAAGTTGAAACAAACTTATGAACACCTAATGGAAAATGGTGATATCGGAGGTATAAATAGAGTTAGTTCATCTCGAAGTAGACCGCATGATTTGGACATAAAATTATTGCAAGCTAAACGTCAACAAGCTGAGATGAGAAGGTAAGAAAGAATAATTTTTTCACAATTAGTTTCAACACTTTTGCATCTGTATAAAATTTAACGCTTGTCACATTGCACCTTACTTAGAAATCAACGCGAGGAGGATTTGCGTGAAAATCATCCATTTTTCGATACACCATTGTTCGCGGTACCGCGAGAGAGTAAATTCCGCAAAATCTGTCAGTCGCTCGTTTATGCGAGATACGATACAAACGTGAAAGATCCGTTAACTGGAAAAGAGAGGAAAGTTCAATATAAAAGTTTGCAGTAAGTCCTTTCTACATTAAAGCGTGGCTGCTTTTAAATTCGCCTTAGATCATCTGCTTGAAGAACTTTCTATTAGTATTAATAACGGCCGATAATTACGCGATTTTATAGCAATTTTCTTGGCTTGGTCACGTACCTCGATTGGGTAATGATCTATGCGACGACGATGTCTTGCATCTCCATGATGTTCGAAACACCACGATATCGCGTGATGGAAGTACCGGCGTTGCAGATCACCGAATACGGTTTCGTGATCTTTATGAGTATCGAATTAGCTCTTAAGATTCTGGCGGACGGATTGTTTTTCACGCCGAAGGCCTATATCAAAGACGTGGCTTCCGTTTTGGACGTTTTTATCTACGTCGTATGTTGACAATCAAAGAATCACCAGTTGCATTTCAACGTGTAAAAAATACATAAAGGCTAATTCAGTGAACATTCAGGTCAGTCTCGTGTTTCTCTGTTGGATGCCGAAGAGCGTGCCACCGAATTCTGGCGCCCAACTTCTAATGATCTTACGATGCGTTAGACCGTTAAGGATCTTCACCCTTGTACCGCATATGAGGAAGGTCGTTTACGAGCTATGTAGGGGCTTCAAAGAGATCTTATTGGTAACTAATCCTGATTAAACATTATTCGATCTACCCTTTGATTATTTATCTTAACATTCGTTTCATAAGATTTGACGCAAAGTTCAGACAAAAAATGAATAAGAAGCTTTTTAGGTGTCTACTCTGTTGTTTCTGTTGATGTTCATATTTGCAAGTTATGGGGTGCAACTTTACGGAGGTAGATTAGCTCGTTGCAATGATCCCACTATATTGAAACGTGAAGATTGCGTTGGAGTGTTCATGAGAAGAGTTTTCGTGACGAAAATGAAACTACGACCGGGCCAAAATGAAAGTTATCCATCTATACTAGTGCCACGAGTTTGGTAGGCTTATTAACAAAAATTTACATAGATATATAAAGAACATTCTTAAGCAGTGAATGAAATATTTTAGGGCTAATCCTAGGCGATTTAATTTCGACAATATCGGTGACGCGCTGATGGCACTTTTCGAGGTACTCTCTTTCAAAGGTTGGCTCGACGTTAGAGACGTTCTTATCAAAGCTCTTGGTCCCGTAAGTCCATTCATAACAATTTAAATCATTCATATGATGATTATCGTTTGATGATTTTTAGGTCCATGCTATTTATATCCATATCTATATTTTCCTGGGCTGTATGATTGGTTTAACATTGTTCGTTGGTGTTGTTATCGCTAATTACTCTGAAAACAAAGGAACCGCGTTACTCACGGTCGATCAAAGACGATGGTAAAACATTAATTAATTATTATATAATGTATATCTTAACATATTTGAGAGATAAGGAAATATACGTGTGTGATTGAATAGGTGTGATTTAAAGAAACGATTGAAAATTGCTCAACCATTGCATTTACCGCCTAGACCAGATGGAAAGAAATTTCGAGCCTTTATCTATGACATCACTCAGAACATATATTTCAAAAGATTCATCGCTGTCATGGTACTAATAAACAGTGGTCTTCTATGCGTTTCTGTGAGTTGAATAATTTTGCATTCTTTCCTTTTTTATTTAACACAATTATTTACAATACACCACACGAGCAACCAACACTGTTACAAAAATACTAATCAATTCTTCATATACAAACATATACACTCTTCGCTGAAGAACAGGATTCAATGACTGTTACTCTGAATCATTTGTTCCTTGCCGGCTACCATTAGACCGTGGTAAAAGTAAACCATACACGTATATGTACATACATGTTTTTTTGCGTTAATGACTTTTTTTTATTTTTTCTCCCCCCCTTAAGTGGAGAATCGAGGAAGAACACACGGAAGCACTCGCTACGGTGTCCACGATTCTGACACTGATCTTCCTTGTAGAGGTAATTATGAAAAACATTGCTTTTACACCACGTGGCTATTGGCAGTCCAGAAGAAACAGATATGATTTGCTCGTGACAGTCGTCGGTGTTATTTGGATCGTCATTCATTGTACAATGAAGGTACGTCGATTAAGTTAGACACCGTCCAATGACCGTTTTCAATTAATTATAAATGTAATGACAGGAGTGCTTTCTTACAGAACGATTTGTCATACGTTATCGGCTTTATGGTTGTGATCCTTAGATTCTTCACCATTACCGGGAAACATACGACTCTCAAAATGTTAATGTTAACGGTTGGAGTATCCGTTTGTAAAAGTTTCTTCATTATATTCGGCATGTTTCTTCTTGTTTTCTTTTATGCGCTAGCAGGCACTATCATCTTTGGAACAGTCAAATACGGTGAAGGTATAGGAAGGTAATGTTAAGTAATTCCTTCAACAAAAAGGGATTAATGTTAAGTGTAAACAATTTAAATGGTGCAGGCTGTTTTTATTACTTCAACATGATTCTAAGACAGACGATTATCATTTAGGCGTGCCAATTTCGAATCACCTGTGACTGGTGTTGCCATGCTATTCCGTATTGTCACCGGAGAGGACTGGAATAAGATAATGCACGATTGCATGATACAACCGCCGTATTGCACTCCGGCTGCTAATTATTGGGAGACAGATTGCGGCAATTTTCATGCTTCCTTAATTTATTTTTGTACTTTCTACGTCATTATTACTTACATTGTCTTAAATCTTCTGGTGGGTAAGTATCAATCTATCATTTCCAGCAGACATGTCCACGAAGCACATTTCTTTTAAGTAATACTGTACATAAAAATTGATCTTTCACGACAGCTATTATTATGGAGAACTTTTCCTTATTTTACTCCAACGAAGAAGATGCATTATTGTCTTATGCTGACATCAGGAACTTCCAAAACACCTGGAACGTTGTTGATAATCATCAGAAGGGTTTCATACCAGTGAAACGGGTACATCGAAGAAAATTGTTGTAATCTTATTAAATTATTGTAAATTGATTAGAAATAATTATGTATTAGTTTGTTTTAGGTGAAGTTTATTTTACGGCTACTGAAGGGTAGATTAGAGACTGATCCACAAAAGGATCGGCTTCTTTTTAAGCATATGTGTTATGAACTCGAGAAATTAAACAATGGTGAAGATGTTACTTTTCACGATGTCATCAAGTAAGCTTTCATTTTGTATGCATTCATTATATCTTCAAACTTTTATTTGATTTATGTACTATATTTTCTTCAGTATGTTATCATATCGTTCAGTTGATATAAGAAAAGCTTTGCAACTCGAAGAACTGTTAGCAAGGGAAGAATTTGAATACATCATCGAGGAAGAAGTTGCGAAGCAAACTATTAGAAATTGGTTGGAGGGCTGTTTAAAAAAAATTCGAGCAAGTGGAGTAAGTACTGGAACAACGGATAATCCTTTGTTTAGTAATGTTAACTCATACCTTATTTATTGTAGAAACAGCAAAATAGTCTTGTGGCACGTTTGCGTGCGAACACTGATCAACCTGTACCTCAACAAGAACATCCAGAAGAAAAGGGGAAGGAAGTAGCTAAAGAAGAAGAAACTGAAATAAAGGTAAATTATTATATTAAATATTACAGTTTGTTAATTTATGAAAAATTCTGATTTTCATCGAACCTTACCAATATATTTGTTGTTAAATAGGATACCGAAGCAGCTAGACACAAAGTGAAAAAACCAGGGGTTCTTCCAAGATCAGATAGTATAGGTAGTGGATCAGGAAGAAAGTATTTGACTCCAACATTGTCAGATCCTGCCTCCATTAGATCCGAAAAAGATAAGAACACAGCACCTAAGAAAAGAAACAATAGGCCACCACGTAAGTATATTCTTGAATTAGATATCCTTATCTTTTTACATCGTGTTTTTCTTCAATGTGAGCTTTCCATTTGAAGCGGCTGCGAAAAATAATTTACCAAATCTCGCAGAAAGCACAGAACCAACCAGACAACAGCGAGAAGTTGTTAATGCAAAGGCAACTGTACCAAAACCTTCTAGTGTTATGTTAGAAGTTCGGGAATGGTGGAAAGAACAACTGGCATACAGTAGCGAGTCCAGTGAAGACGAGGTTTAAATAAATTCGTGTCTTACGATGGGTATTTTTAATTTCAAATATGTGTTGAATATTTTTAAAAAAATATTTCAATCAAATTGAAAATGATCCAAACACGCATCATCAAGTTTATCAAAATAACATTCGAAGAAGAAAGACCTGTATTCAATATTAAACGTTTTAATGTACCTTTTTAGTTCTTACCATATAATTTCACAAGGTAGTTTCATATGTGAAAATTTGTAAGCTGGACGTATAGTAGAAACATGATTTGTATTAATTTTTTAATTGTTAGTTTGTATTAGAGTAGAACATTTAGCAACAGTATATTACATTGGAATGATAACAAATATTATTTTATTACTGCACGAGGGAATTGTAATATATAGTTTTAGTTTTTGAACTATTTTAACGTATCATTTGATACCAAGCTTTTCGATGATTATTCATTTTCACCCCTCATATTTCAACTTACAAATACTCAGGTTCCACAGAGATTAATGTTTTGTAGATAACAGCGCATTTTTGATATATTAAAGATAATTTGTTAATTAAGTATGTTATATATATATATATATATTTTTTGTGCTAGTTATTGGTGTTGAAATGTGAAATTTGTACAGAATTATAGAATTAGATACAGTAGGTTTTATACAACAAGAAATGTTAAATCAAATTGATATTGTCGAGGAAAACTGTGAGTACAATGTGAAGTTTGATATATTTATGGAAAGAAATTAGTACGAATTTGTTCATTTTCGATAGAAACATTACGTCCTGAAGGCCTGTATTATAACGATAAGAAAGTAGGAAATTTAATACTGGTAGTTATAAAGCTTTTGCATATGACTGTAAATGTAGCGTTTTTGTTATGCATATAGATATAATAAAACCTGAATGATTTGATACATTCCACAAATAATGATTTAATAATACAAATCGCTTGGATAAAACAGAGTATATCATACTGCAATATCATTTCGAGTGTATGAAGTTGAATGATATAGACATATTCAATCTGATTATTAAACTTGAGCCAAC
Organism: Osmia bicornis bicornis; assembly: GCF_907164935.1. NCBI lineage: Eukaryota > Metazoa > Arthropoda > Insecta > Hymenoptera > Megachilidae > Osmia > Osmia bicornis. The sequence continues at coordinate 11,973,328 of NC_060217.1, read as the reverse complement.
TAAAAAAAAGTGTACGATGTTATAAAAGTGAAGAATTTTTGTAACCAAATGAAAATGTGAATAGAAGAAATTGTATATATAAAAAAAATGCCTAAATATTAGAGATATATATTTAAACAAAACAGCACAACTATTTATATCTATGTGATATGAATTAGTTTTATATATATGTTATATATAAACATAAAACAGAAAGCCTTAGAAATATAAATATGTTTACAGTACTGTAATGAATGTTGATCACTGTTGCTAGTTTATGTGCCAATGTGCTATACTGTAATATGAAAAGATAATAAATGTTGATAGACATAATTATTAGAAGACTACTTTAGTGAAACAGGAGAAGAAACAGTACAATTTCAAACAGATTGTTTAATATTTATTAAAATATCTCGTAAAGTACAAAAATTCATGGCAAATTTATATAGTAAAAAAATATAAAATGACTTACGTAAATAAAGAATTTACATAAGAAAGATATTATCGTCTGCAGCCATAATTTGATTAGCATCGGACATTTTGTTAATTGCAGCGGTAATTTCTCCCGGTGTAAACTCTTCGGACTGTTCAGCGTTAATATATTCACGTACTCTTGATAACGGAAGTAATTGTGCCCTTTGTTGTTGGAATAACTTATGCAGAAGTGTTCTAAAGACTTTAAGTCTGAAATCAAATGACATATGTATATAAACGTTTTTAGAATTGAAAAACCTTTTCACTGACAATGAAATTTCAATATGATTTAATCGCTCACCTTTCATCGGTAATAGTTGCGGGTGTTTCTGGTACAACAGGTTGATCAGAGTCCGGCGTTGATTGATCGGATTTTGATCTAGTCGTTTTTATTTGTGATCTAGTTACTTTTCGTGTAACTTCATCGATATGACTATCATCTTCATTTTCAAAGTCATATGGATCATCTGATGCTGCATTTGTTTTTTCTTGTACGTTTTTTCTGTTTTTCATGCTCGTCTTCCCCGGCCTGGCTATCTTCGCTATCGTGTCGTCTTCGCTTTCTCTTTTCTTTTTCTAGAACTCGCTTAAAGTAAGCAAATTCAACGAGTTCTATCGCTGCAAAAGCATCATCAGCAGTAACATTTTTTGATAAACGAGCTTTTGCGTGTGCAGTAGACAATCGAATCAATGTTTCCAAAGTACGAGCTGTTACAGGTTGTGTCTAATAAGCAAATAATGAAAAGTTAGTAGAATAATAAGCAGAGTATTTCTTAATAAATAATAAACATTGTATACCCTCGCTAAATCGGAATCTAGTGATTCTTCTGATCGCAACTTTGAGTACTCGCTGGCAATAACTTCACAAGCCTCTTCCGTAAGTTTTGGTTTCATACAACGAGCTATGTGAATATATTTTCTCATAAAGTTTATAGTTAAAATTTGATCACTGAAAGACATTCATTGTTATATTAAACGTTATATTATATTATATTATATTATATATTATAATAATTGAAACTACACCTTTTTGAACGGGACAGACCATGCAGCAAAGGATCATATTTTTGATAAACCTGAGTTCCCGTGTTTTCATTAAGAATTTCATCCGGATTTTTCGTAGTCAATATATCTATTTTACTACCCAGTGGTAATGCTTCCCCATCTTGCTCTGTAGGATTTCTATATCTATGCATTCTCACAACATGATCACTTATTATTTGATCCTGTTCAGGATCGACTGTATCTAGCATAACAAACAATAGATCAAAACGTGATAGTAGTGAATCTTGTAGGCCAATATTTTCCATTGGCGTTTTATACTGATCATACTGCAAGAACAAACATATCGTACAGAAGAAATAAACATTATTATTTAAATTAAAGAATTATTTTCAGTAAATAAATCTTACTCTTCCGTAAACTGGATTTGCAGCCGCCAATACCGAACACCGTGCATTTAAACTAGCGTGTATTCCAGCTTTAGCAATAGTTACTTTTCCTTGTTCCATTACTTCGTGTATCGCTGTTCTATCAATATCCGACATTTTATCAAACTCATCTATACAAATAATTCCTCGATCTGCTAATACCATAGCCCCAGCTTCAAGTCTACGTTCTCCAGTCTCATTATCTACAGTAACAGCAGCTGTTAACCAACACCCGAAGATCCTCTACCGGTAGTTGGAATTGCTCTTGGCGCCGTACACAGAACATAACGTAAAAGTTGTGATTTTGCAACAGATGGATCACCTATAAGTAACACGTTAACATCCCTACGAAAATTGAGAATTAGACTTTGTCGAAGTTTCATTGTTTTACACATTATATGTAAAACTCTTTACCCTCTTAATCTTGTACCGTTAGGTAACAGTTTCTCCACACCTCCAAGTAATAAACACAAAATTGCTTTTTTTACATAATCATGCCCATGTATAGACGGGGCTAGCGATTTACTAAGTAATTCAAAAATATTTTTACACGCATTACTTCTGGCGAGTTTCTTACACATAGCTACATCATTATGAGAAATAGTTAGATTAGCTTCTTTGCTTAACTGCATGACATTATTAGCAATTAAAATTGTTCTGTAAAGATAGGTTTGAATGTTTAATTTCAGGTATAACATTTAAAAGTTTTATTATTGAATTACCATACTTGAAAGTCCCTGTTGTATATCCTCCATATTTACCAGGGAGGCATCTGAAACTTCCAACAATCTGAACTCTGTCTCCAGGTTTACAAAGATCTACCAAATCATTATCGCATACAACATCAATGCTTCTTGGTAGCTGACCAGTTGGTGCTTTTTCAGGCATTTCTTGTATAGTTATTGTCTGATGATCTTTGTAGGTAGAAAGACCAAATTCTGTTTCTAACAGGTTGCCATCATCATCCTACATTGAAATATTAAAAATATATCGAGTATTCTATTCACTCGGAAATAAAATAATATATTACAAATATTTACTGTAGTTGGATACACAGCAGCTTGTGGAAATGCTTCAAATGAAGTAAAATCAGTGTAAGCTCTTTCTGTTACAGTTTTAGTTGCACTGCAATAATGAATACTTCTTACAACCTTTGGCCTCACTAAGGAACCTGTAGAATGTTATAATATATATTATAAAGAGCTATACTATAATAAAATTTAAACACAAAATAAAATAAACACAACTCACATTTTGTAACAATACCTTCCAGACATACCAAGTTACCCAAGAAATGTGATGTAAGAGTTCTTGGTGTAACATGTTTACTTCCAAAACTTCCTTCAAATCCTATAAATAAATCTAAATTTTCTTTAGCATAATCCGTATCAATGCTTGCAACAAATTGTTTTAGAGCAAGTTGAAAAGCTTGATGCTCTTCAAAAGAATTATTTAATAGGCTATAAGAAAAATTAAGATTAGTATTGTAAAACATATTATAAGATGAATATTAATATAATACTTTTGTGAAATAAATGAAATATATTTGTTAGGTACACCTTGCTGCACGAAGAGGATTCTTTCTTCGCAAATCATTAACATTTACGTATAATCTGTGCTTGTTTTCTTCGATCATGTTCTTTACAAGAGTAGTATAAATTCCTTGGTCCTCCTACAGTACAATTACAAAATGTAATTCAATTATTAACTGTGTACCTATGCAAACATACCATATCATCTAAAAAATCCAGATATTCTTTTTGAATATCTTCAAATCTTTGATCCCTATCAAAACCATCCATTTTGATTATGATTAAACTTTATATCTTAACACAATACAATTCCTATAAATATCTTTTGCAGTTGTAAAACTAAGTTAGTACACAATAAACGAACAACGTCCCCTCTAGGGAAATGGCGGTCTAAGCCAGCGAAGGGGAAAGCGTCCCCATGACTGGGTATGCCAGTAGGCATTATACCATTACAACAACACAGTGACTATAGATAGTAGTCTACTATCTATAGTCACTGAACAACATTACAATTCAACAACATGATAGGCACCCGAGATGGGTGTCAGACGTAGAGGGCTCCAGGGTATTACAAATTAAGTCCCGGAGCCCTTCTTTAGCGCCAGTGTTGGTCGCCGTGGGGTTTTAGTCAGTAAGAATCTGACACTCCCCCGCCGTCCGCCCACAGGGCACGGCGGGGGGTCTTATGCAAGATTTCCCCACGTTAAAAAAAAAAAAAAAAAAACATTTACAGCCACTAATTCCCTTGCATTCCTGTATCCCTTACATTCCTGCATCCCTCACATTCCTGTATCCCTCACATTCCTGCATCCCTTACATTCCTGTATCCCTCACATTCCTGGATCCTTTACATTCCTGGATCTCTTATATTACGGCATTAGACCGCGAAAAATTGTGAAAAATTTAGTTCCCCTTTTCGCCACCAGATGGCGCTGATTCGACATAGAAAATTTAGTTCACATTTTTGCCGCTAGAGGGCCAAAATTTCGACATGCTTTAGTTCCTTTTTTCAAAACCAGATGGCGCTGATCCGACATCGAAAATTTAGTTCGCATTTTTGCCGCCAGAGGGCCAAAATTTCTGCGTGCTTTAGTTCCTTTTTTCAAAATCAGATGGCGCTGATCCGACATCGAAAATTTAGTTCGCATTTTTGCCGCCAGAGGGCCAAAATTTCTGCATGCTTTAGTTCCTTTTTTCAAAACCAGATGGCGCTGATTCGACATCGAAAATTTAGTTCACATTTTTGCCGCTAGAGGGCCAAAATTTCGACATGCTTTAGTTCCTTTTTTCAAAACCAGATGGCGCTGATCCGACATCGAAAATTTAGTTCGCATTTTTGCCGCCAGAGGGCCAAAATTTCTGCGTGCTTTAGTTCCTTTTTTCAAAACCAGATGGCGCTGATCCGGCATCGAAAATTTAGTTCGCATTTTTGCTGCTAGATGGCACTGTTTGCGGGAAAAAGTTAGTTCAAATTGTAGGAAATAATGTGATTTGGGGGTTGCAGGGCTATAAGGGAAGCAGGATTGTAAGAGAACAGACATAGGGAGATGTCAAGGATTGAAGAGTGTAAGGGATGGAAAGGTGTAAAGGATAGCGGGATGTTAGGCATACGGGGATGTGAGAGAGGCTGGGATGTAAGGGCGTTAGAGGAGTAAAGGATGCAAGGATATAAAGAAAGCGTGGATGTAAATGATGCAGTGATGTAAGGGATACAGGCATGTAAAGGATGCAGGGATGTAAGGGGATTAGTGGCTGTAAATGTTTTTTTTTTTTTTTTTTTTTTAACGTGGGGAAATCTTGCATAAGACCCTCTGCCGACCCTGCGGGTGGGCGGCGGGGGAGTGTCAGATTCCTACTGACTAAAACCCCACGACCATCGACATTGGCGCTTTCAATAACTATTTATCTATGTATATATATGTTTTCCTCAGAGGGTAATTAAGGGGTATGTTTTCTCACCCTTTACCCGCGGGGGTGGCGTATTCTAGGAACTATTGGTTGGAGGTATCATGTCTAGTGGTGGAGGCACCTTCCCCTCTACTGGCTTAGATCGCCATTTTGCCTTGGGGGACGGCATGCGCGATCGAGGGTGTATCTGTAATCACTGGTTCAGTCATATTCGTACTGACTATTTGATACGATGGAGTAGAAAACAATATATTATTTATTATCTAATGATTGAACATTATACATAATGGCTTTCAAGGATTAGGAACTATATAACATTACCTATTACTTTTAAAGTATTTCAGGAAAATGTTGAATGCAATGAATGTTAATCTTGAATTTTTATTGTATGGGAAATAATTTGTTTTCTTTCGTGCGACATCTTTAAATTCAAACAGCGTGATAATATATTGTCTGTCAACGTAATCACGTGTAAATACGTAATTATATTTTGAAGCATAAAACCAAATTTATTTAGCACCACGCACTATTATTTTTATACTCATTTTGTATGGTATGGGATTTGTAAAACATTAATAAAAAGGTTGACTTCATTTGTTTATAATAGGTGGTAAAAATAAGTCATTTTGTACACACCACAGAAAGACTGTTATTTAAAAGAATATCATTGTATTTTCTACATTACAAATTTTGCAAACAATGCTTTAATTTAGATGCATCTATTATTTTATTTGTATTTAATATTGTTTTATCATTAATAAGCAATATACTCCTACAGAAATGCTGATTGTAATTGAATAACATACATAGGTAGATTAGTTTATAAGGGAATGATTCTATTAGATAATACATTTAATAAACATAATACAATATTATACAGAGTAAGATATGCTTGCTTTATTTAATCATAATTCTTTAAGCATGTTCAAATAGGATTGCAGTATGTATAGTATTTCATCTTAAAGTGCACATGTACAATATTTTAAAGGAGACAGTGCATGAAATTGTCCCAAAGAAGAACCAGAAAAAAATGTTGTACTGGCTGAACTTGCTAGTAGCCAGATCTAATTTAATTTTCACAAAAATGGTTTGAATCCTTTTTATTATTATCAACATTCTTTCATTGTACTATTCACATTTCATCTGCTTTGTTATGCAACTATTATTATTGTAACAGGATCATAATAAATATTTCTGAAATCATTACAGGAACATATAAAATCAAGGAAACATGAATTTAAATTATATACAAGAAAATCATCAAATGAAAAGACATAGTAAACTTTTATATCGATACGGATATTTTCTATCAATGCTTTTCTGTATGATACTTGCATCTATTAGACCACACTTTGGCAAGACAAATGGTATTTCTTATAAAATTATTGTATTTATAGTTAAGAACAATATATATATTGTTATTTTTATATTGCATATTTTAGGTATTCTCAATGGGAATGTTATCATTCGTTATTTTGCTGTGCCTTTAACATATCTGGAAGCAGGTTTATTATGTGATCCTAAATCACTATATTCAACATTAAACAATGGCCCTCTTTTAATATTTACAATGATCTTTATATACATACTAATGCCATTTTTAATGAAGATCGGAGTATATTTATTAGTATACGCCGATGTTAATATATGGCTGTTAAAGGGAATGGAGGTAAATAAATACAAAGAAAGATATTTATAGAACACCTATGAATCATTTCTTTTTTCTAGGTACTTTACTGCATGCCACCTCCATTCAATACAAGTTTTGTTCTATGTAGATTGGCAAAAGCAGACTTGTCAACAAGTATTGTGATAACTTTGGTATCTCATTTCGGAGGATTATTTATATCTCCTATATTATTATATTTTGTGGTAAATTACATATACATACATCGATTATTTTATAGAAGTTATTTCATGTATCACTTATTTGATAAAAATATATACGATTCCTGTTACAGTTAGGAGCATCTACACCTCCTCTGGTTGGTGTAAACATTAAAGAAACCGTTTATAGTACAATTATACCATTAATCATTGGTATTACAATTCAAATTGTTATTTTAAAGTATGATTTTTGTTTCAAAATTAAATCCCCATGGTTTTCTCAAGCATTGTTATTAGCTACAGCGTATCACTGGTTTTGTGATGCAGTCTTAGTGGATGCATCATCTTTACAAGCCACCGATGTGTTATTGTGTGTATTAATAGGTAAGTTTATTGTTACTAACTGTACTAATATTACATTTTTATGAGCAGATAAATGTTACTAATAATCATTGTGACAGTTGCATGTATTTATTTCAACTTAATGCATTAAATGTATCACAGATTTGAAGTAAATGCATAATACGATAGCTTTCATTAACTCATTGTGGCATTAGAATCTCTTATGTTTAAGCTTGCGTGGGACAACTCTTTGTTAGCTGCTTATGTTGGATTTTGTGCTCTCAATGGTTACCTCGGGATATCGTACTAGCTACACTTTTTACAAGTACTCACAAATCAGTTGGTCTTGGCAGTTGGATTTTACGTGGTGCTTATCATGGTTCAGCTCATGGCCCAGCAGTGAATTTACCATTATGTATACTACCAGTTGCACAATTATTGTTGGGTAGTTTATTGGCTAGTTGGTTGTCTCCATAATGTAAAAAGTCTCACATGTAAAATTTAAACAATGTTATTTATATTTTATTCCTTGTTACAAATTGCATGTATGTACTATTTTTTAAATGTAATTTATTTTTCATTTTCTTACGTGCTGTTTGATACATGTCTCAGTTCGTTGCTCTTAAAACATAGTACAAAAAGTACATGCTACTTTTACAGTAATTTTGATTCTGAAATACTGTACAACGATTTACTTAATATTATTGAAGAAAGAAGAGATTATTTTAAATACCACATTAGCTATATTAGAAAGAATAGTTTATAGGAATGGAGTAAAAAATTGTTTTTCTTGACAAAATAAATCAATCTTTTTATTCTTGTTTCATAAATTGATACCGAATGTAAGTAAAAAAAATTAGCTATATAAAAAAGTTGCCTTAGTAACTAGTGTTTGAATTTGAAATAAGAGAAATTTCTTAAGTAAATTACATTTTTAGAACGTAATATTTAAAACTAAATTGTCTGCATCATTGAACTTTTAAAAATAAAATACTTAATAAAATATTGGGTAGGATTTTACTTGAAATTATTTTCAAAATGTATCAAATAAGTTTATTTCTATGTATAACGAAATGCCAAAGGCATTAAAACATAGTCTGTGATTTTCTTTTTTCTAAGTTTCACGTACAGTGCACACGAAATTTGTTTATTGCAGAATTTAATACTTACCTTGGAAATTAATATTAAGAATTTGTATGTAACAATTATATATATATATATATATATATTATTTTTTCAGTATATATTGAAACAACTAGTGTAAAATTATGCACGAATAAAGTTTTCAATTCTAATCAACTTAGTTTCATTGACATTTGACAGAAAGAAATCATGACAATGATACATTACACTGTACATCATTACAGAAACAATTTTAAATAGTACATTAAGTGAAAGTAAAAAAAAAAAGAGGAGAAACCAATTACACTACTCAAAGCGTCATACGCTATATGTTACGTGATAATTATATAATAAATTGTATTTGTATCTTACAAGTTATAAATATAGTTTCCTCACTTTCGATTGTAAAATTTTTGAAAATTATAAGTATCTACTTATTCTAAAAGTCTGGCTACAGTTATCATAGTTATATCTTAAAAGAAATAACAGTAGACAATTCACAGTACTACACACGAAAGAAAAGGACTGAAATTCAGAATAAGATGTTTTCCCATACAAAACATAGCGATTTTATTCTACAAATAATGGGATAAATTTGGTTAGTTTTTTTTTTCTTGTTGTAAACTTGCATATCAGTTTTCTATTTTGCAACGCGCACTTCGGTACGGTATGTTTCTTTATAATACCGCTATAATGCGCACGCGAATATATTTAATAATATTAACAAATAGTGTAACACTCATGATAACGTGTATGAGCTCGTAACCTGATTTTTTCGTGAAAATCATGGCATTTGATGCATCAAACGACAGTGCAGTAATGGCGCAAGTGTTGGGCACATATTGATTTGCCCAAGTCATTACACAGTCATTATAGCTGGTACCAAATTTATGTCACGAACGACGCTGACCCTGCTATCGCCGCCAACTTCGAGATTCACCATCTTCGTCCTCTTCCTCTTCGTTTTCCTCCAGAAGCAATGCTTCAGCGTTACCCTGTTGAGGTTTTAAAAAAAGAAAACAAGAAAAAAAGATTGCAATTAAATAAAACAATATATGAATAGAATAGATATATATTTTTTTTAAAGAATTTAAAGCTCACTTCTAAATCAACATCTTCATCGGTGGTAGGTGGTGCTTGTTCGGAACGGGAGGAAAGTTGTACGGATGTATTTGTATTACTACCACTTCCGCCACGATGTAAGTGATGCCCGGATACCCATGTAATGGACAGTAATCTATCTTGAAATGTGCGTCCCTTTGCTAAAGCCACCTCGGCTTCTTTCCTGGATTTATAATTGATTACAATCGAAGGGGTCGCATCATCTACTATTTGACTCACTATTTCTCCGAATTGCTGTAACATAACAAAGTAAATAGCGATATAGAGAAAATAACGTGCGAGTAATTAAAATGATCATTGTTAATCCTTACTTGAAAATGCGCTAAAACTTCAGCCTTTTCTTCGGTTTCGTAACCAGAGACTAGAAGACTCGTAGGTCTATGATCTACCGAAACATGAGTAAAACTACCTCTACCACGACCCCTGTATGATAATGCATGAGTACCTCGTATAACTCTACTAGGTCTTGTACCTCTACCAACGGCCGTCCCTGTATTTAAACCTAACGCAGCGGCCTGAGCTCGTAATTCATTTAATCTCTTTTGTAATTCACCGGCATCCTGTCCCTCCTGTTGTGCAGTCATTAAATCTAACTCGGCGTCTAAGATTTCTTTCTGCGTTTGTTCTCTGGATTTTACTTGCGTCTTATTACCACCGATTTGACCATTCGCAGCTAAATCCTTGCGTAGATTGTCGATAGACTGTTGCATGGTTTTTATCGTTGCCATAATTGCATCTTTTTGTTCTGGATTTTTCTCAGCCTTCTCGATCAAAGCTCGTATCTCTATCAAATGCTTGTCTAGTAATTCTTGTTTTCTCTTACGTAAATCAGCGGTTAATTTTAACGCCTCTTTACGTTTTTCCTCTTGTTTTTTCTTTAACGTTTCCTTAGCAGCTAATATCTCTTGTGTCTTTTTTATTGCAAGAACTTTTTCTTCTCGTGTAGGAACAGGTGTAGTTTTTGGTGAGGTGGGAACCGTGGTCTGGGTAATTTGTTCTTCGGTGGAACGACGAGTAGGAATATATTCATTTTCATCGGTTTTCGCTGGCACATTAACAGCAGCACCTAATCTCTCTTTGACAGATGGACGGCAACCTAAATAAATGAAAGAAAGTGTTAAGTTAACTAAACAATTGGCACGCCTAATGATTAATTAAATATTTCAAAGTATCAGCTTACCCGGTGGTACGTTTTCAATAGCGCCACCGGCTGCATTGTTGTTAACATTGTTATGCCAAAAAACTTTGATAAATCTATTATTCAACACAGCCTCTGTACTTCTATATGCAGCCTTTGCTTCAGCTGGTAGCTGGAAGGTGACCAACGCTCCCTCAGGGTCTCCACCGAAATTAACTTGGATATTTACAATTTTACCGAATTTCGAAAAATGATTATTCAACTGGGTTATATTGTTCAGGCTACGCGGAACTTTCTTTAATTCCAGAGAACAATTAGCTGGATTATGTACCACACGTTGTTTTGGTCCAAGACGATTGAAATCAAATGCTTGTTTACGCTTTAATGGATTTGTTTGAGTATGCGTTACTTCAGATGAATTTGTATGCGGAATTACTGGTACGCTAATCAGTTCTCTTTGACCCCTCCCATAAATACCAGGTCCGGGTTGGGGATGTCTTCCCCATGGCATTCTTGGTTCCATGCTTGGCGCATCGGGATTATATTCGGCAAAAGCATCTGTCAGCATTTATTTCACATTCTATAATCATTCGTTTACAAATATAATCATTAAAAATATAATAAAAGAGCCCCTTACCCATGTTAGAATGATGTTGATTTCTTAAATGCGGAGGAGGTAAACTTGCAAGAGGAAGGTGTTGCGGTGGAGCATTTCCATTAGGTCCTGGAGGTGGTTCTGGTACGGCTGTTACAGGTACTGTTCCTGGCGCTTGAGCACTATGCGGGCCAAAAGTTAAGACCCGACTTAGAGCTACATCCTCTAATACAACTGGATCTGTACCATGATCGTAAGGGCATAAATCTCCTCTCATGCAATATCCCTTTTCTGCAAGTATAGATTCTGTATGTTAATTTCATTTATTTTTAATAATTCAAAAATTAATTAACCTGGACGATACAAACCATCAAAATCTCTGCACCTCCTTTTCGTTTGAAAACCTGGCTGGCTATTTGGAACATTAGAAGCAACAGCGACTACGCTTTGAATTGATTGACTAGTAGTAGACAGTCTCATGTCTACATCTCCATGATTACTATCCTGTGTTGGTGTACCACCCCCAGGACTTCCTTCGATTCGATCTGTTCGATCCACGTCCATTCTCTCAGAGCGGTCTATCTTTTTACGATCTAACGATCGCGATCGGGATCTAGATCGAAGAGGTGTTGGAGATCTGTTCCTAAATCGTGCTCTATGATCTCGATTATCAGGACCATCTCGTATCCTTGGTCGTATCGGTGATGTACTACGACTTCTACTTCGCCTATAGAGAAAAAGAGACCAGGCATTAAAAAAAAAAAAAAAAGATTTATGAATTAAAATACTTCATCTTTTGATGGAAATATTATAAAAACCTTCTGTCATGCCGCCGTGTATTTGGTGGTGACTCGTTTCTCCATGGCCGACTCCTATCGCGTTCTCGATCACGTCGGATATGTTCCCTGCTCCTAGACCTACGTCTATCTCTTTCCCATGAACGTGAACGCGATCTTGTCCTAGATCTCATTCGGCCGCTCCTGAAACATATGCAATTTCCATTGTTAGATAACGTTCGGATAGTTTAAAACTTTTTTACAATCCAAACGAAACTCACCGACTTCGAGAACGTTTCTCTTTTTCTTTATCAACTTTATCAGAGTCGGATTTTCTGGTTTCGCGTTTACCTATTGTCATAGGTGCAGATCCATTCATCTGGAGGGGAACAGGGGGATTTGTATTCACAGAAGCAATTGGAATTGTACTTTCAGTTACTTTTTCCACGGCTAATGCAGGTGGTGGTGGATTTACACCTGGAGGTGTGCCACCACCATCCGGATCATTTTTTGCTGGTGGAAGTACGTATTCTTGAGTTTCCAACGTTTTGAATAGTAATTCCACAAAGTTTTTGGTTTCTACAAAACGAGAATATTATAGACTAAACTGAAGTAACCGATTAATACTTTCCATATGCATTGGTTTGATACAAAATGCAAAGTACCTTGTTGTAAAAATACATCAAGTTGTTCAACCATTCCACCCCGTAACTCTTCCAATGTTTTATCCTTCTTCACAAGAGCATATACATATTTTGCTAATGCAGCAGGATCTGCATCACAACTACAAAATTAAACAGATGACAATTATTCACTGTGTAAATAGATATCTATAACTGCAATTCATATTAAAGTGTCATGATCAATTTTCACCTGATCAGCTGTATTATTGTGTGACATAATTTTACATGTTTACAGATTATAAAATATAAGTAGAATGACATTATTAAGTCAACAAAATTACATATGATGTTAATTACAAGGATTTAACTAATCTATTAGATATCAGTAATAAACACATTTTCAATAATACAAAAAATTAATGTACATATACAAAATAAATATATTGTTTTCACAAAATTATGCTTAATTAATGTACCCTATTTTTACACTTGTCTATTAGCTCTTAAAATATGTATGAAGAAAAGAAAATTAATGTTCCTAATAATAATTCATTTCAGAAAGAGAAATTATGTTTCATTTAATAATTAATGTCAACAAATCCTACTAAAATAAATCATTCTTTTAGGTTGTTTATATGGAAAGATTATGAAGTAAAATGCATCTTTATGTTGCATTATTCGATGAAAATACATATAGGCTTTACATTGCAGGATAAAATGTAACAAAATTAAGTAATCTTTGTTCAATCATTTGAAAAACGTTTCCTATAAGATAGAGATGAAACACATCAGTTAGGGAGATATTATTGTGAAGTTGGTTGTTGTTCAATGCATGATAAGCCTGGCAAAAGAAGTTGGTCCGAAATGATCTATCAACAATCATTTAGAAAGAGCCAGGTAATACATGTAAATATAATTCTGCATGGGGTGTAAAGCATAGCACATGTACGGCCATTTACAATATCAAATGCATACACATACACCTAAAACTGTACTCGGACAAGCTGGCCTACTTACAGTGGCTCCAAGACGGCTGTGAGCCACGCCTTGAATTGATCTGGATTCTCTATTATCATTTTCAGTGAATATGCGCTGAAAAACACATGGAACTCTTCAAAGACACGCGTTAATTACACAATTTCTGGGCGGGAATAAGTACTCTCCTAAGTAAAGACAGTCGCCATTCTGAAATCTCTCTCCTATACATGCAGTATTCACATAGATGAGATTTCATTTCTAGAAAATGTCACAGGAGTCGCTGGATGCAGCAGTGTGTCAGATAAGTTAGGTTTCTCACTTTATCATTATAAACTGAGTTGAACATAGCTGTAATTGTAATATTTTAGGTCAGATTAGGTTTATTCCTTTCTTACTGTATTCCCGAAAAGTGTTGTCTCAAAGAAAGACATAACGACTACGGTTACGATATGTTTATAGCTTATGGCTATTTCTGAACGTAATCTTATGGGTTGTAAGGATACTCTTACTTCATGGATTGCATGCACCATCCCAGTTTATTAGGGCTGACACTACAACCCTGATAAAATCACTAGGACAAGGGCGAAAAATATAATCATCCACTTCGCGCCGAGACGCGTCAGTTTGTCTTTGAACGTTGTATTTTTACATTTTACATTGGTTTACAAATTAAAACGTTAATTGCAATTTATGCTGGAAGATCGATCGATAAATCGGTAAGTAGCTTTTACTTCTTTTTGATAGAAAGCGCCACCGGTTCCTCTCGTTTCGGAAACTCGATCGGTAAGTTGTTGAGTAGTTTCCACCATTTTCGAATAGAGGGCGCCATCCGTTCACTTAATTTCAGAAAACCAGTCGGTAACTCGTAGAGTAGTTTCCGGTATTTTCGAATAGATGGCACAACGATCAAATTTTTAATCAGGCTACAGCCATTCAAAAAAATGATTCCTGCCATTTATTTAAAGTAATTGAAATGAAATATTATCAGTTTTATTACCCATAAATGTAAAAACAAAACAGTTTAATTCCAATAGATGAATTAATTTTATTTATAATAATAAATGAGTATATCGTTCATGTAATTTTATATTCATTCTTATATTGTAAATTTTTAAATCCTTTTTTTACTGTAAATTAATCAATATTACAATATAAAGAATCATTTCGTTCTATGTGCATAATTCCATTTCTTCTGAACCAGGAATTTGTTTATTTTTGTTATAATAATGAGTTATTATACCAGCACCTAGGGCATCGCCAACGATGTTCAAAGTCGTTCTAAATCGATCGCTGAAGAAAATGTTATTTTATTATTATCAATGGATATTTATAGTTATATAAATACGAATGAAATGCTTACACAAACCAGTCAATAGCAATAATTAATGAAACGTCTTCTACGGGGACTCCCACGGAATTTAATACCATTATTAGCATTACATACCCGCCACTGGGTAAGCCAGCAGCTCCAATACACGATACGGTGCAAGTTATGCTATAAATGTTATTAGATATTATTGTATGAAAATTCCAATAAAGACATTATTATAATACAGACCTGATTATTATGACTTTGAACAACGAAAATTCTAATCCATGCAATTGAATAATAAAAATTGCCCCAATACTTTCATATAATGCTATACCATCCATATTTATGGTAGCACCAATTGGTACAATAAATCGACATATTTTAGGAGGCATTCCAAAACGTTCTAAGCATGATATTGTTATTGGAACTGTAGCTGTACTGAATTACAGTTTATTAAGGAAGAAAATAATTTAATGAGTTTGGTACAAATTGTAAGTGTAGTACTTGTTTCAATCAATTACCTGGATGATGTACCAAATGCAGTAACAAAAGCTGGTCCCAGTTTAACTATAATCCTATACGGAGATTGGCGGGTGCATATGAAATATATTAGAGGAAGTATTATTAACCCTTGTATAAGTAAACCAGTGAAGACAGTTAAAATATAAATTCCTAGTCGTTTGATCAAACTCTCGAAATCTTCCACTTCAAGAATTTTAGCAGCAATAAGAAATAATGCACTTATTGGTACCAGCCTATTAAATATCAATTTTTGTATTAAAACTGTTCACTTTTATTACTATGTTTAATAATTAATAACTTTACATTATTGCCCAACTCATAATCTTCATCATTGCATCTGATAAAGATCGAAAAAAGTTAATCAAAGGTTCACCCTTTGTTTCTATTTCTCCAATAGCTAGGCCTAGAATTAAACTAAAGAATACTAGTCCTAAGACATTTGTTCCTGTTATAGTTGTATGATCTATTTGCCATTCATATATTGGAACTAAAAAGCCAGATTTCAATAGTCTTATGTATTTTGGGATTATTTATTTTGTTATATTATAATGTTATTTCGACATACCTGATTCATTTGTTGGCTTGACCAACATAGTTTGATACTGTAACAATGTATCACACATTTTTGTTTGTAATTTTAACAAAGATTGAAAAAAAAAAAAAATACCATTACCTGAGATAAGCATGCACTCATTATATTTTCTGGTACCAGATTTCTATAAAATAGAAATAATAAAGATGAATAGCTAATAAAATTTAACAGTACTATGAATGTATGTGTACTATAAATGAAATACCGAAATAAATCTAAAATTGTATCCACAGTCATGAAAGATTTGGTTGAATTTTGTGATATGATATTTTCATTTTTAAGTAATTCACCAGGTTTTATTGTTTGAACAAGTACAACACTTAGTGTTATTCCAAGTAACGTTGTTGTTGTATAATAGTATAATGCCATTGTCCCAATTCGGCCTATGTATTTAAAAAAATTGATGAGTATCAAATGGTATTGATTTATAATAATAAAATTAATGTTAAATATTTTATATTTACCTGATTTTTTCAAGTTACACGTAGCACTCACGATGCTAGACATTACAAGAGGTAATATTAAGCAATTTACCATTCTCATAAATACTTCTCCAAGGAATTTAAGATACATTATATTTCGTTTAGACCATGGCTGAGGAGTACTAATTTTAAGAACAAGACCTATTGTTATTCCAGCACATACACCAGCTACAGTTCTTAATATTAATTTTTGTCTCAGTATTTTCTTCAACATTTTCATTATGCTCCGAAAAATCTATGAATATATAACGTATCACTGTAATTTATCACAAATTTTAATTGAAATTTTCAATTTACACTCCTTATTTTTAATAGAAATATCAGTGCAAAGTTTTAGATTATTTTGTATATATCAAGGATGAGAATTCTTATCTGATAGACTGATGAAAGTAAATTTCTCTTGTTATACAGTATTCTGAAAAATATGACTTTATGAAATCTACTGTCTTATCTACAATGTTAGGTGTATGGAAGGAACATTACTTAAAAATAGTGGATATTACCTTGAGAAAGATATCATGACAGTGGATGTATTTATGACCCTTTTATAATCATGATGGAAGCTGTAAGGAGGTTCTACCTTTATCTGCTACAGTAAATTCTTTTTCTTTATCTGTAACACATTTGATTGGGTATTATCGAACTGCGTCATTGAAAAATGTTGTTAAATAAGTAAATGGGTAAATATCGATATTTTGCTTTTTATTTATTTTGCATCTATTACAATATAATAAATATGATCGTGCACAATACATGAAGGATGTGTATTTACACACGTTTTTAATCTTCAGGCCATAATTTTACGTATTTGTAACTGAGTTTCACATTATATCGTTATAACCTTTTGTTTTTCTTAATTATTTAATATAATTTATACATATCTTTACAACTCTTTATCATCCTTTGAGTTAATCAATTAAAACATCACATTATGCATTTTATCTGCATCCAGTCTTCTGAAGGAAAATCTCATAACGTATTGTTCTTTTAAACTCATGACTATTTAATCCTTAAGGTTTCAATAATTAGTTCATCGCCGTTTATATGAAGTATTAGTGAGATCAATAAAGAATTTTTATTAACGTTACATTTATACAAAGTCATGTTTTGTAATGTTTACATTGCTAGATCTACATATTTCTCTATGCTGTTTAATATTTGGTTTTGTTTGTTTGTAATATTACGCATTATTCCTTTTTTTTCTTTTCATTCTCATCTTCATCGCGATTCTTATAAATCTTTTGTTCATTTTTTAATGTGAGGTAATTTGATTTTGCTCAAATAAAAAGAGAAAAATTTATTTATTGACTTCCGCTTTTTGGTAATTACGATTCGCCAACCGCAATAACGGATTCCGGTATCCTGCTGAGGTGGTGGTTCAGACAATACAGCCTATATCACAGAAATGAAAATCTTCATTAGATTATCATTCTATTTATACAATGTTTTGCAATGAATTATTACGCAAATGATAAATAAACTCGACATGACGCAAACACACTTAATAAGTGGAGATTAGTGAGACCAGTTATTCTGAAAAGATTAGAATATTAAAATTGTTTTAAAACTCACGTTTGCTAATTCCTTATCTTATTGAAAGATCTAATGTTATATATAGTTATCTTTGATCATGCAAAATCGATAAGTTATGCTTTAGTAAAAAAGAAATACAAAGATCTACTGATACCACTTCCAAAACTGGACACTGTAGTATTACACAGTGTATAAGGATCAGCTACTTCTATTTATTTTTATATCATTTAATAAATTGAATGATCATTCGGATACTGTAGTATTTCAAAAGATCTAAGAACTTATCATTCATTCTCCTTCAAATTAAAACTGAAAATTGGATTAAATGAAATTCAAGGGATGGAAGTATTGAAAATTCTAATACTAAGTGTACGATTCAATAGAAAACATTATATATATCCATAAAGCATAATGAAAACCGTGTGGTGCATTGTAAAAAAGAAAGAAGATATAATACACTGTTTTATTAGCTTGAGAAAGTTTCATTAGCTCTTCTATATTTTATTATTGTTTAACGATTGTTTAAATTGCGTTGCTTTTTTTTTAGCATTAGAGATACTTTTAATTTGTGATCCTCAAAAATGAAACTGTATTAATACCTGTCCCTACAAAGGTGTTTCCTTTCGTGCCTCTGCTTTCCACTGAAATCCATTTACTCGCGTTGTAATTGGTTTATTTCTATTAGTTGCATTCTCAATTCCATTTCTAACACCTGCTACTAATCTCATGGCCGGGTTGGAAACCAAGCCATTGCGCTTTGGTTTTGCATTGCTCGCACTGCAATCAAACATTATCATATTAGTTTTATTAATACACAGTAAAGTAGAATAATCTTTTCGCGATATGCCTTTAGAAATAAATAGAAATACCTGGCAGGCGTATGTTCAGAGGTATGTTTCACGCTTCTGCCAACACCAGCCCCACTGTTACCTAGTATTATCCTCATATGAGTGTCCCTAGTGAAGTGAGTATCAGCCGAGTTTCTCTTCTCGTCGAGGCCATTTTTCTTGTCTTTCGCGACACTTAAACCTAACATCTCGTTCGTCAGTTCGAACGGTTTGCTGATATCGTTCTTGTCGATGATCTCCGTCTTTATGTTAATAGGTTCGTAGATGGCTGAAGTATGATTGTATCCACCGATCTGAGCTTTGTACGGTACGTTCTGATTAGCGGTCAACAAAGATACTCCAAGCTGACTTTGTATCACGTTTGCCGCTGTTTGGGCACTCGGTGGACTGGTATTCGTGGGCGAGTAAGGTATAAGGCTGTCGCTCAACGGTGAATGAGGCGGCGAGGCATAGATCGGACTTTGGGGTTCGCTTTTCAAAGGCGACAACAATTTGCTCAGCGGACGACTCTTCGCTCCCCTCGAGCATTGTTGCAGTTGTTGCGTGAAAGATAATGGTGTCTAAAATTATAGGAGTCAGATAATGGCTTGCTCTGCGTGGATCCGAAGCTTGTGTATAGATCGACTTAATCTTTACATTTAACGAGACTATAATTAGGTTCAGCTTGTACTCGAGAGAAAGAAATCGAAATGAAGAGTGATTGAAAATAAAAACGATCTGTACACGAGTGCATAAGAAAAGAGAATGGATAATAAAAACATGCGGAAAAGTTAATGAAACGTAATGGATGATCCCATTGGAAGTGGTATCGGAGGTCGAAGATTCTTCAAGTACAGAGTTAATGGAAATAAAAGCATTAAGAAACATCACTGTTACCTACTTTGATTACCTGATTCACCATCGAATTCTGATTGAATTTTCCTTGATCGCTCTTCGTGCTGCCCGTTAGATTGCTACTAGATTTACTGTTGCTAGAATTATTGCCGAGGGAAACGCAGCTTCGTCTCTTCGTGGAATCTGGCGATTCGGCTGGACTGTACTGTGTCGATAGAGGATTTAAAATTGCGGACGATGGTTTCGTTTCCGCTGTCGAGTTTGATGTTACCGAGGTAGCACTGCTACTACCACCTGCGATACAATATTACGTTGAAGGAACCTGAAAAGCTTGTTCTATCTACAATTTATGTACATTGAAACAAACGGACCTCCATTAATGCCGGGTCTCAGACTTCGTTGATTAGCCGAATGTTCCTCTAGTAGCCTGACGACAGTATCGTGGCCACTTTTGGCGGCCACTTTGATCGCATTACGACCACAGTGATCAGAATGACTAGGATCCGCACCGTGATTCAGAAGAGCTCGTACACAGTGTTCGTGACCTTCTTGTGCAGCAATACCTGAACCGTGTATGATTTTTCATTTATCCGCATAGTTTGACAAGGGTTGTACAAAATTTGAACGCGCGTTTTACCTAGAGCAGTTGCGCCTTGATTACAAGTATGATCAGGAGTAGCCCCGTGTTCCAGAAGCAATCTAACGATAGCAGCATGGCCTTGCCAGGCCGCTGAATGAAGAGGAGTTCTGTTCTCGTTGTCGCAGGCGTTCACACTGGCACCACCTTCGGTTAACAGTAGAGCAACCATCTCCACGTGTCCTTGCCAAGCACTCACGTGCAGAGGAGTTCTTCCCTGGAAGATAATGTAAAATTTGTGCGTTTCAAGACTTGTAACTCATAGAAATACCGAACTGAAAAGACATAAACTTATTAAAACTCTGCTTACTTCCGAATCTCTACTTTCCACGTCAGCGCGAGCGTGTTCCAACAGAAACCGTGCCATCGCCAGTCTGTTCTCCAAAGCAAGAATATATAGGGTGCTTCTACCATCAGCGTCTTTTGCGTTCACGTCTGCGTTGTGAGCCAACAGTACTCTGACAGTGTCGTAATGCCCTTCTAACGCCGCGACTCTACAATCATTTGTTTTCTTCGTAAGACATTTTGCAAATTGAAACAACGTTGTTACCTGTTGGTTAAAGTAGAACAACGATATGGTGAAATTACCTAAGAGCTGTTTTCCCATCGTGAGCATGTTGATCGATGGGTGCACCATGTTGTTCCAGCAATCTTTCGACCAGAGTAGCGTGACCCTCTTGCGCGGCAAGCATCAGAGCACCCTTTCCATCGTTATCAGTTTCGTCGATCTTAGCTCCAGCTTCCAGTAGAGCTTCGCAAACGTCGATGTGACCTTCGAACGCGGCGTAGTGCAACGGTGTCCAGCCAGAATTATCCCTGTGTTGTTCATCCAAACCTGTAAATCATTGAAACGATAAATGTATCAACCGTGCACAGAGAGTATTAAGTTACAATGGAAGACATCATGTACCTCTGTCTAACAATTGTTTTACTACGTCAGTGCCACCCTGTGCAGCGGCCACGCTCAAAACGGTTCTGCCCTCGTTATCGATGCTGTCAACGTAACATCCCCAGAATAACAGAAGAGCGACCACCGATCCGTGGCCCATGCTGGCGGCTGCCCACAAAGGTGTGCGTCCAGTGGCATCGCAATGGTCCACGTCTGCCTCGTATTCCAACAGCAACTCGCAGACGTCTCTGTGTCCTTCAAATGCAGCCACTAACAACGGAGTCATGCCATCTTTGTCTTGGTGATCAACAGCGGCACCCCTTTCTAACAGTATTGTAACAACCTGTGAGAAAAGATTAACATTCATTAATTCAATTGCAAGTACATTACAGGTTAGAGGAGATAATCTTGAAGCTTTCAAAGCACCGTTTGTCACCGATACAGTGTATTCTTCAACTCCTGATGAAGCTATAATTGATCTAAGCTCAGCTGGTTGCTCAAGGTCTCTATCTTACTTTTTAGATATGATCATTCTGGATGAAGAAGAGCGGAGAACAGAGTAGGAAGAAAGAAAGTGGATGTTAAGATAGGAAGGTAACTAACGAAGAGGCAGAGGAGAGTCAAGTTGTAAACGGAGACGCGTAAAGCTAGAAGCAAAACTAACTTTTGCATAACCATGATTGGAAGGAACACATAGAGCAGCTACACTGAGAGCAGTCCTTCCATCGCTATCAGCATGATCGATCTCCGCGCCGAAGTCTAGAAGGTGTTCGACAATCTCGCTGTGACCCATGTAGGCAGCAGCAATTAAGGCGGTTCTGCCCTCGTCATCCGTTCTGTTGACGTCGGCGCCGTGCTGCAGAAGTGCTTTAACGATGTCCTCGTGGCCACCCCACGCAGCTGCTCTGAGAGCGGTTCGTTGATCCCAGTCAGCGCAATCCACCAATGCTCCGTGCTCCAACAGCATTTCGACCACCTACGCGATTTTATTTTCGTATTTTATATTACCTCAGACTTGCAATTTCTGTTAACCTTTTCAATCTGACGCTTCACACGACCCGAGAATAATTTCGTTACATCAAATCTCTCAAAACTTGCTTGATACAGAGAATTTGTGTGTAGGGTCAGAAGGGTGAAATGGTAAAATATTAGAAGTTAAAGTGTTAGAATATTAAACGTTCGTACGTTTTAAGATTTACTTAAAGACTATCCAATGCCGATTCGTGATAAAATGTTCTTCTACTGGCATTCAAATATGGATTGAAGAAAAGTGGCATAAATTATCCATACATCAATTACAAGTATTCTTTAAGTAAATATTAAAGATGTACTTTGAAGAGTTTCTAAGGAATAATCACCTGAGTGTGTCCACCCCAAGCAGCAGCTCTAAGGGCTGTCCATCCATCGCAGTCAGCATGATCAGCGCAAGCTCCAGCAGCCAAGAGTACTCGGACCACGTCTGCGTAGCCATGTCTGGCAGCAAGATTCAAGGGTGTTTGACCATGACGATCGGTGGCTTCCAATTTTGCCTGAACATTTGATAAAACGACAGATGGTCTCGGTAAGAAACTACGTAAGATGTTAAGATGCTTTTCTTTTAAAGATTGCAAATGTTTACCTGAGGACACGTTGCTAAAGCTAGTTCCAATAGAGATGCATTACCGTCTGCAGCAAGCGTGTGCAGCACTGTACGCCCGCAAGAATCAGCTTGATTGATGTCTCCGCTTTCACCGAGTAGTTCTGTTAATGGCTCGCTAGGAGACTCATCCATAGGGCTCACATCTTGCGAGACCTTTTATAAGAAACAACGTAGTAATCGTTATATAAATTTCATCTGTAATCTTATCTATTGTCTTGGAATTTCATAGCCGTTATCAATCAACGATATATACGTTGCACGAGAGAGAGGTTACATCGTAAGAAGAGGAAGAATCACCTGACTAGAAGAAACAGCATCCTTATTTGTGTCGTCTTCGACGACCTTCTCGGATGGCTTGGCGCCTGCATCGATCAGTAGTTTCAGCAGCTTCGCTTCCTGCCTAGGCCAGAGGATGCATTCGGAGCTATCCAAGTAACATTCCTCGATAGGTGCTCCGCTGCCGATCATCCAGAGCACCTGGAGCGTGTGCACGTCTAAATTACAGTTGGTGGTCGCCACGCTGGTGATAGCTCTTTGGAGATGTTGTCCCAACACGCAGATCTCGTCGGGATTCAGATCTGGACCGCGAAGAGTGTAGTAAGCAGCCAGCATCGCGTGTCCTTCGACAGCCGAGCAGAGATATTTCTGCGTGCAGTGTTTCACGTCCAGCAACCATTCGGCGAAGCTATGATGGAACAGCATCAACGCTCCGGCACGGGATACCGAGATGACTCTTCGTAGAAGATGCAAACGTCGATTGAAATCCTCGATTGTGATACTGACGCAGGCTGTCTTGACGCATTTGTAGAGGATCTCCTGGGTGATCGGCAGTTTCGCGGCTAGGATCACGTTCAACAACGGCTGTACTTTGGCAAATTGCTTTCTGCTGAAGAGTCTTTGACACAGCCAGAGGTAGAGACCGTTCAGGGTGCCTGGTATCTCTCGAACCTCGCGTAGCACGATGAAGTTCTCGGCTACGCCGTCGAGAACCTTCTCCAGGTACAGGAAACAACCGTTGCTCTTGATGTGCAGCTGGTTTAGCATCTCGGCTGTGTCGCGCGAGATGTGCTGCCTGATAGGGGATAGAACCAAAACTTGTAAATACACTCATTTCTCCAGTAATACTTTACAAACATTCCATCGTACCAATTAAAGCTTAATTAATTTATTTACACTCACCTGAGCGCATCTTCTTGATCCAACCGCGCAAGAATGTATTGTTGAACGTCTCTCACAACCTGCGACTTTCTAAGATCGTCCAACGAGATCTTCCTGAAGCCGGTGAACATGCGGGAGATGGTTTTGCTCTGACGTCGAGCAGTACATACCAGCAACAGCCATTGAGGAAACAAGTGATGGTGATTAGCTAGCAGTTCGGCAATTGTTCTACTGACATTTTCGTTCTCCCTTCTGGAGTCTCTGGTGCCGGTTTGCGGAGGATTAAGCGTTTGACCTTCGTCGATCGAATCGACTAACAAGAATAAACAACTTTTCGGTGGCTCCACCTCTAACAGGGGTATCAGTAGAGCCTTTTTCAAAGCGTCATCGGGATCACGATCGAGAACGTCCGGTTGCAACGCGGCCTGTATATCCGGATCTGTCCTGAGTTTCTCGGCGTAGGCTTCGGCCACGGCTTCCCTCGAAGTTAGAGGTACCGTGGTGGTGGTGTTGGTGGTTGCGGCGGTACTGCTCGGAGTTGGCGAACTTGGAGAGGCTCTGCAAGAATACAATATTTTTCTTAATTAAAAAAAGTTACTAAATATTCCGATAAAGGAAAACAAACGAATCGCTAACCTATGAATACCATCGGAGCTAGCCTGTAGAAGCTGAGCAACCAAGGATCTGACGAATTGCGCAGGAGACAAGGATGCCTCGCTTCTAGCCTGACAGAAGTGCCTTGCGAGCAGCCTCCTGTTCAAGGACCTTTGATGTCTAGCATTGGCACCGCTCGATGGCCATGCTAATTCGGCGCAAAGAGCCGTCTTCCCACTTCCTGGACCACCAACGATCAGAGCACCGCAGGTCTTCGATGCCGGCCTCTGTTCCAAACAGTGGGACAGCTTGATGAACGCCCATTCACGGCAGAAGAACCGTTTCTTCTCTATCACCGGTGCAGCCATGTTCCCGTTCTTCTTCTTTCTATATTTCTTCAATCGTACAACTGAATCGTCTGTTTGTTCCTTTGATTTACCGTCATATTAAATAGAAGCATGTGCTTAGGGAGGATGAGGAGGCCGTCTATGGGTATAGGCAAAATCGTGTTCGGATGTGTAAAGCTTGACGATGTCCAAGGTTTTTCGTTGATCGACGATACAACGGCAAAAGTTGGATAGATTCGCGTTTACGCGGATATTAGCAGGCGGCTCGGGTCTAAATTGGCTTCGAGCTGGTGCGGCTACGATTGATCTCGGTGCAGACGGACGAGGGAAGATTGGTCGGAGCCCCAGGGGGCTCTGAGGATTCCTCGGCCTCCATTCAGCCTTCTCATAGCCTCGTTGCGAACGAGCACCGCGTCTCGTATCGCTGCATTCTAACTGCAACACCAAAAGCATACACCGTTTATTGCACTCCCCCGGGAGGTGTATCTAACGTGAAATCTGTATGCCTGAATTTTTCATATTTTTCTGGGTACCTCGTTTACATTGGAATTATTATTATTTTTTCTTTTCTTTTATTAAAATTCAAATTGGATTTCACATTGGAGAGAAGCTCGTTTATCTCTGAAACAGAGTTCATCGTGGCTAATGTTAACGCTAGTCGGATACAGTGCATTTAACACGGCACTTGGGGGCGAAAGAAAGGCAGAGAAACGGTGTGTCGCGACTAATGGAAAGCTTGAATTAGGTTTCCAAATTGCACGTTAAATGATCTGAAATTCGTATTAAACGGGCGTAATAATTGTCTGTTGGTGGGCGACAGGTGGGATGAAATTACGAGAGGGAATGCTCGAGTCGAGGGAAATACGCGGAAGGGTTAATGACAAACTAGTCCCACTAATGAGAAGGAGATACCTAGATCTCTCGTCGTCTGACTTTTCTAATTATTAGTACCGTGTTTCCACTTGCCGTCAGCTGGACTTCACCCGATTGTCAGGCGAAACAGAAACGTGCTTATCAAAATGTTTCCATAAACCATTTAGTAATTAGTAAATGAAAGAAAAAGGATAAAAAAACAAAGAAAAAATTATGGAATCTGGAATATCGTTGAAGATGGAATGGAACGACCGAGATTGGATCTGTTCAAAGTCCCCGAGGTCTTCTGTTCACTAGGAATTTAATGAACACGGTGCATCGGCTAGACAAGCTGGCCAAATACGGAAGCCACTGTTCGCTGTCAGTCTAAAATGGGTCAAGTCTGCCTTGACTTCGCTTCGTATGAATTTTAAACAGTGCACAGCTGGATAGCGATCTTCTGCGGCATTACTTGCCCGGTTTAGAGTAGCGCCAGTCATAGTTTCTCCTTTGTCGAACAGATGTTTCAATGCTAATCCTCTGCAATGTTAACGAGCCAATAGTTGATCACCGGCAATTCTTCGGTTTATGGTTAATTACCTGGACAGGTGGGATTCCAGTCATAGCGATGGCTTGGAAAGTGCTAGTACCATTTAATGATTGGAAGTGAAATTTCTGTTTAATTAAAATTTTGTTTCAACGAAGACGTATCAACGATGTCTCGATGAGAAAAAAATTGCAATTTAAGTAATTTGTTTAATAGGGTAGCTATTCCCTTGGAACTAAGACATTCGAATTCGTTATTTGCCGTTTAAAAGCGTCTGGGGAGACGCGTCTCGTCGGTATACGTTCGAGATTTCCACAATGATTTTAACGAAGCTCCGTGGAATCCTCGAATGGAGAGAGATCCTGTGCCGCGAAACGAAATTTCCCCGGATTCGCACGTTTTAATTGCTGTAAATCTGTCCCACGTCGGCCGTGAGAGGTCTGCGAAAACGTGAAAGTGCGTTTTCCCTTGCCACTCAGCCCCCGTGTCTCGGCTTTTCTCACGACGATCAATTGTTCCTCTTATTCCCTTCCCGGCATCGTTCAGAAATGCAATTAAAATGTAGCCGATCGTCGAGATTCGTTGACGACGATTTCAACTCGTGAGAAAAGAGGAACACACGAGAAAATGTATCATTTGCATTTTTAAATAATTACTAACGTTTCACTTTTTAATTTATAAAATTATAATATTTAATGATGAATTTTTGCGGTTAACAAGCTGGAATTTCTTCTTTTTTTTTCAAATTACTCGAGAAGACATTTCTAACACTCATCTTCCGAGCTGCTTGCAGCAACGCTCTTTCATTAAATGCTTATTCTAAGCTCTCTCTTCTCACTTCGCTCGCTGTATTTCCCTCTCGAGGTTACGTTGAATACCTCCAAGAACACTTGCCCCCTTATACATGCACTCGTAGCCACCGTTCTATTGTCGCTAATCCTTATTTCTAAATATTATAACGCGTTCCAAGCTGTGATTCACCCAGTGCAATTACGTGAATATTCGTTATCGTACCATCTGCGGACGAAATTACGCTCTGATTTAAAATATCTCTTCGTTTAGAATTTTCATTGAAATTTATATTCATAGCGATCAAAATCTCAAATTACCCTCGATCTAAACACTCGGAACAATTTATGATAATATACTGATCGATTAGTCAACGTCAAATTACGCTTGCAATTGGGAATTAAGATTTAATTAACCGTTTGTACGTCAGAGCGCATCAAAGCGTATCACGAATACACCAGTCGCTCATATGCGTATCTATTAGGGTTAAATATTAATTGCCTCCCTATAGATACCAAGGATCCGTCCGGAGGGTCGGCGACGCACGGTACTTGGACCCTGGTTCCTTTATTTTCACTGGAACTTGAATTTTTCGCCTTCAGTGCCATTAGACAGATAGAATTCGGACTTGAAACCTTTTCTACCAATAATTCATGATAATTAAAATTTCCGTAAAGTGCCGAAGAACCACGAAGATACAGAAAGAATCCGTTTATTATTTAACAAAACCCTGGTCCCGGAGCGTCGGGAGCAAGGACATGACAGTCATCTTGAAAACGTCGCCCGGTAATTTGCGTCGACTCCGTGTTACCTGACAAATTGCTTTAATTACGCGGCGGTCTAGTTAATTCCCGACTCGATTCACGCGGCGTTGGCGCGGAAGAAGAAGAAGAAGGAGGAAATAAAAGAGCGGGGACAAAAAAGAGCCTCCAGGATAATTATGAATAGTTGTAAAGCGAAGGTGCACACGTTTGTTCCTCGATTTCTATGGGCATCGACGTTTTGAGAGTCGGGTCACCTAATTACTACAAGGCTGGAGGTTCGAGCGTTTCACGCTTCGTTTGCTGCTTGTCTCGCACGAGTGTTGGACATTGTTCTCTTGCACCGGCTGGTACATTGCGTTCCCGGTTAATGTAATATGCTGTTAATTACCAGGCTAGTCGATGAATTCTGTCGAGGTTCTGTGTTATTTCTTTTTTCTTTTTTCGATGAGCACCTATTGATCGGTGACAGTAGTTGGTTCCAGGTTTAATCATGAACAGTTTCTCTTTCTTTTTTCTTTTTTTTTTTCTATGACATAGTCAATGGAACTATTGAATGGAGCTCAATTAGTCGTACGTTAATCCTTTCGATTTTATAGATTTTTCATCAATAATTCATAGGTATGTAATTAAAATTCTTACATCGCTTAGAATGAATAACGGTAAAAGTTGCAGATTCAAAGGCAGACGAAACAAAACGGGAAAATAGAGTTGGATGGTTAATAGAGCTAGGATGAAATGGAAGAAGATGACGGGGGAATGAGGAGAGATATTTCGAACAATGAGGATCAAAGACTGTACGCGGTGAAGGAAATCGAGTCGAAGTTACACTGGCGGAATGACAATGCTCGTTCCACTTTGAATTCGCTGGTTAATAAAGCGGTGCATTCACCTGCCGGAGGTGGTAAGACCAATGGGGAACGCGCAAATTGAGACGTCTCACCTGAATGGGAAACACGGGGCCAGGCTAGCAGGCCTCGACGCTATTATCACTCGATGAGAGTCAATTTTACACTGGACTGACGGCAATTCAATTTCACAGTGGATTTGTCTTCCCGATTTACCTGAGAAACGTGTTTAGAAATTGTCATCTGGAGGAACACGTCGAAGAAAATTAATACATTATTAAATAAACGAAATTTTAACCTTTGAAAATAATTTTCGTTTGATTCATTCATTTTTATATAATCGATCCTAGAAAAATGGAACCTGAAATATTTTTTTTTTTAGAAAACTTTAACTTCCATCGATCAAATCCGTCGACCAGTCGTCGCAATTAAGCCCCGTCGAAAAATTATTCCGCTGTCATAACTCTTGATCCACTTCTCTTCTCTGTGAATCAAAAACAACCAAAAAAAAAAAAAATGGTAGTTAACCAGTCTAACTGGATTCGATGATGAAAACGAAGAGGCATTGTATTCAATTGTCAGGACCTCTTTCCCACTGTAGGGCTGCAATCAGTCTAATACCTCGAAACCCGTTAATTAAATCCTCTTCTTTTATTTCTTTTTTTTTCCTACCCTCGTCTGGACGTTTGTTTGGCCACGATTTACCATGGCTGAGCAGATTAGACTCGAGAATGGTAAATCCTGACCAACGATGCACATTATGGAAATTTTTATTTTTCATAACCCTTCTTCATCGACCAACCACGAATTCCAACGCGGTGGAATTCCACTGAATTCCGTCCTTTTCAACCCCCTAGTAACGTGTTTTTAATTAAACGATAACTTGATGGTACTTCGTTGCTAATGAAACAATCCCTCGCCATGAGATTGAAATACTAATTTATTAGTATTAAAATTGTAAATGTAGCTGAATATTTTCGAAAATGAAACGTTTAACCCTTTCGCAAGCAATGCTTCGAAAATATATCTCAATAAATAATCATTTGAAATTTTCTACGGCTCATTTATTTTCTTCTTTAACCGTCACTTACATCATTAACCATTTCAACTCAATTGATTAATTAGCAAACACGTATCCGAGTGACGCGTGAACGGTCGCGCTTCTCGTCGTTAATTAATTATCGCGCTCGATTCAGCGCTGCCAGGTAAATCACGGCCGGTATTAATTATAATTGGAAATGAAACGATAATGGTCTGAGGGAATCCTTACGTCTCTATCGATGCTAGAACGTGTTATACGGAGAAATATGTTGCTTCTGTCGTCGATCGATCGCGAACCACCCTGATAAACCGGGAGGCCAGCTAAATAAATAGCCCTATTATCCCTTTCGATTTTATCGTCGTCTATTGTAATAACAATAACCAGGGTGATTATTAAACGAATAACGACGGAAATATGCAAGCTGTTTAATGATTCTCGTTGGATATTCAATTGCGGAGGTAGGCAATTTTCGTGAATAATGTTATTGCAACGCGACTGGAGCTAGCGTTCTCCAATTCATGCAATTATAACAATGAAATAGTTAAATAATAGTGTTACTTTGTGGGGGTTGTGGATTTAATTTAATTGATTAATACTAGAAATAGACTTGTCGAGTTAAAAGAAAATATAAAAAAAATTCATTAGTACTAAAGAATTAAAAAGGGGTGTAATGGAAATAAATAATTACGTTACCATAGTTAATTAAAAGATGGAGAAGGAAGAATAATTTTGAATATCATTAAAATTTTACCGTTATCAATATTCTTTAACACTCTAATTATCATATCATGACTATTGATGTATTGCTTTTTTTTTTCAAATAAAAAACATTCTAAAAATACTTTTAACGTTAGGTGCAAAGATTAAAGCTGACTAAGAGTCTGTGGTTGAGCTGGATCAATGATACACAATTCAACGGACGAAATCCTGCATCGTATAGGTTCGCTGAAAGCTGCCTCTGAAATATTTATAAGCTGTACAGGCTCGTAAATTACGGTGGATTTTTGAGGGAGGGCTTTCTCCACCACCAACGCCATGTTCGGCAGTTTAATTTTTCATGGGGCGAGCACGACGAAGGACAGAGGCGAGTGTCCGCTAACTAAACGCGTGATTAGAATCTTGCGGAGATTTCGACCGGCTATTTTCGTTGCCTTTTACTTTTCTGCACGTTGAACGAAAGATACGAAGAAAATATGAAAAAAGAATTGCTCGACCCACTTCTTCGCCGAAATGTTTGGATTAATTTTAACCCTGGCGTTAATTGCGATCTGAAAATTCGTATCTTTTTGCAGAAATTCTTCTGATACTCCGGAATGTCCGCAGAGATGTTTCAATTTCCAATACTAATCGAGTCGAATAGCACATGGTCCGATTATGGCATCGTGTACGAGCTGGCTGACCCAAGAACGATGTCCCGACCCGACTGAAACCAGGTCGTTGCTCAATCAACCAAATACGGCCAGCCATGAACGCATTAGCCGATCCTGTATCTACTATTTTATCGAATAACAGAGAGAAAATATTCACGGGACACGAAAGTGTTTCGATACGTTCGAATAAAGTACGGATATGTTTATGGTAATTGGTTAGATCGTTAATGAGAATTGATACGCGACGAACAAATAGTCAGATTCGATCGTTTCGCCGACTGGTTTACGTGTCATCTTTAAAATATGATCAGGATTTATACGATTCGTTTAACGCGTCTACATTTGTCTTTCGGAACACGTGCAGTATCTCATCTTGTACAGGGGTCAAACAAACGGAATGCGCCGAGTTAACTAAGCTCCAGATACGTTTCATCCTTTTCATTGCATTAACAGTAGGCTGTTTATATATTTTTAAAAAAAATTCTAAATAAATTAGGATATTTTAAATTGCAAAAGTCGTAAAAATGTGAAATTAACGATGTGGGTCACCGATGAGCCCAATAACCGCAAACCTGCTAAGCATTGTCCAATTTAAAGCGAAATTTTAAACTGCTAATGAATCGCGTTTCGTAAGTGGAGCAAGTATTTCTCACGCAAAATGCTCGACTTTCTTTCTCATCATTGTTTCCACAACTCACTCTGTTGTTTATTTAATCATGATTGTTCTCACGAAATAAGTGCGCCTAGCAACGAGAATGCTCCATTTTATTTGAAAGGACATGCATGTATTTGCATTACAATCTCGGTTCATATTTAAGTTCATATAAAATTTAGGGTTCCCTAGATTTCCAAGTTCACTTGAAAATTCCCTGTATTCGAAAGTGTCTCTCATGATTCACCTCATGATAAGGAGGTGAACGATCCTTTCGAATCTATTTCGAACTAATTATCTAATTAATATTAATGTAATCGATGGGTAATTCGGTAACTAACGAAGAGCAGGCAAACACATTCAACGACCGAATTCAGCGGGTATCTTTAATTGCTTCAGCAGAATTTCTCCGTGGTTTCCAAACGGTTCCCAGCAATATACATGCTAATTAGATTACTATTAATTACCCTTTTCGCCTTCTTTTTCGTTGAAACTGCGCCACGAACGAACGTCCACCCACTCGACGGTCATAAATTCGTTTATCGCGTTGCAGACCAACTTTTTTCCTTCCTTTTTTATCCAGCAAGACGATTAACGCTGTTATTACCGCGGAGAGGACATTACAATTATGCAGGATCTCGTTCGGATGAGGAAAAAAGCACTAGAATTTATTCTTCTTAACGCGAAGTTATAGCAGGAAAATTTTTTTTTTTGTTTTTTCGTTGCGAAAAATCGGTTGGCAGTTTATGAGTGGCCGTTTCAACGGGAAAATAAATCAAGAGATTGATGGTGCAACGCGAACGCGTTGGAAGGATAAGAGAACTAATGAAATTTGCGAAAACTAGCCGGCAGGAAAAGTAGCAGAAAGTAACGAGGGAACTTTTAAGTTTCGTTCATTCAACTTTTTCAATTTTCGAGTAGAGTGCAGAACTGTGTCCGATGTATCGTCCCTCAGACTGTTCAAGTAAGTAGATATGCCTCGAAGAACTTTTTACCGGAGCGAAACGAGGTTTTTTGTTTCCCAAAACTTCAAACTTTTGTGCAATATATTCATATTCCGTTTGTATATTATGTTTCAGTCAATACGTATATTAACCTATCAACAGTTAACGCGTGGGAGAATATTTTAAAACGTTCGACTTGGAATCGCTTTTGAAGTTAGAAGACTATCTAGGGTTCCCTAGCATTCTAGGAATTTTTAACGATTTATGAAACATTTTAGATAATAGAAATTTAGTTTGACGCGTGTTAGGATGAAAAGAGTGAATCGACGGACAGAGGGATGAACATCGATACAGTATCGTTGCGAGTATGTAAAACTAATAACTCAACAGTGGCAGAGAAACGACGAAATAGATTTATCACATTCGCGAAACGGATCGGATTCACAGAGAGTCGGGTGCTTTATCATTTATTATTGGAATCTCTGTCGCCTGTAACGGCGTCCCTCGTCAAAAGCAGCACCAGCACTACGGATACTTTATTCAGCAAGTTGACTCGCATTAAAGCTGAAAGTCTACTTTGCTTCTTTATTAAGGCTATCCTCGCCGTGTCTCCTTTTTCATTCTTATCTCTCTTTTTCTCGGCTCGTGAAATCGCTTATTGAAATTTCCTCGTGGAATTTTCACACGTCCGAGCGTCATCGACACTGAAAATAATTTTTCGTCATTTTAATATGTACAATTTTCTCGGTAATTTCGATCGTTGAAATACTTGCCCCCGTTCCTGATCTCGTTTGGTCAACAAACGAGTGGAAACGCGGAACGATTACGTCAGTTAATTATTCGGCTGTCAAGAGCAACGTGACTTAATGAGACATCATTCGTGTAATTACCAAAGTTGTGTGATAACGACCGAGCGAAATTGCTAGGAATTTAGATCGACCGCGAGACGTCAAAGGGGCACTTGGATTTTTGCACAAGCTCCCTGATTAATTGCCAATTATTTCTCTAATTACGACCACTTCTATCCTGCCTCCTATGTATTTTTTCCTATTTCGTATCCGCTGATTCCAGGTAATTGGAAAACTTATGCTCCAACTGCTCGTGCGTTTTTCCTCCTTAATGTTATAATAGAGAACGATTTACCACCAAATACGGACGAACTGTTGTAAAATTAACGCAATTATCCAAAATTGGAACGATCGAGGCAATTATTTCGTTCGAATTTGTTTTTTAAATTTCAAGAATTCCGTCAAGTTCAAATGAAATCAAATAGAAGGTCAATAAAAACAAGCGGAATTGTATAAATCCGGGACAATTTGATCGATAAACCATCCCGTTGACCTATAACTCGGCCGAGTGTTCTTTTAAAGAAAAGAAACCGAGTCTTTGAGGGCAAAGAAAATCCTCGATACAAAAGCTCTCTGTAATTGAATAGAGGCTAACCCAACCATAGCGGAAGCAATCTCTACAAAAGCTCATCTACAGCAATAACCTCGAATATCGAGCAAAAGTATTTGTCAACCTTCTTATCGGATAAGTAGTATCCGCGAAGGAATGAAATCTTATTTTATTATCGGATAAAATCGATGTTAAGCAAAATTTCTTTACACCTCTCGTTAATCCAACACGCTGTACCAAATGGTGGCTGAATTTCTTAAAAATTTCAATCCGGGTAGACATTCAACTCTGTTAATTTTCTTTCATTCTATTTTCGCCGATGAGCTTAGAAGTTCAAGGGAGAAGAAAATAGAAATTCGCTGATCGTTCGGCGGTCTTTCTAGCTGGTAACCAGAACCGGAACACCCTCGAACACCACTATTTCCGATACAGCTGTGTCACCGTAGATTAACGATTCAGCTTGGCGACACGTGCATGACCTATCGGCTTCCGGCGACGCTGACTCTGTGTCAGAACGCCACCCCTATTCACGGACGCGTTCTTAATTAATTTCACAAGTAGTGATCTCGAAAGCGTCGCGAATTCTTGACGATAGTGGTGCATCGATAAGGGTGGTCCTCTTCTTTCTTTATCCCTGGTCGATGAGCCCAGAACGAGCTATGTCTTTAACCCTTCGCGAGTAAAGGGTTTTAAATTCACAATTTTTAGTGTTTCCCTTGATATTGATTTTCTAACAGAATAACAAATTCATTTTCATTTCACTATGATTCATCTTTTAAATCAGACGATTATAAAGAAAGCAACTTATCATTTATTATCTCTGATTACTTATCTTCGTTCTGAGAATAGCAGAAATCACGCGAACCGTTCGTGCGATGCGTTCAAATGCATATCAGTAAGATTTCCTTAATTTACCGTTCTGGAATATCAAAAGACATTTTTCACGGAGCTGAATGTTTAATCAAGTATTCGGGAGACATCTGGGTGATGAACGAGGTCAGAAGTAATCGTGATTTTAAAAAGGATTAATATTTTCTACAGAAAGAGAATCTTGGAATTTGAATCTATTATCATATTTCGCGCTGCACTGAAGCGCGGGAAAATATTTAAATTTAAAAAATAGTACGATCATACAAATTGAATTGCAGGACAGAATAAACGATCGCATTCGAAAGCATCTATTAATCACGAGATTTCACTGCGTTTTCTTTGACAATGAAAAGCGTTTTTCCAAAGTAGGTACATCGATTGCTGCTGGTTGCGACTGGGGAATAAGAGTCGACCAATTTCCTCGGTTATCTCGGCACCCAGACCGATAATTATCCCTTTTTTCTTCTTCTCGCGAGACAGAGAGACGAAGGGGCGGAGATTCTGGATAAGAGGGAGAGACGGGAAGTAATGTTTGGTCAGATGGGGTTCGACTCTTGCCAAGCTTCTAGGCCGCATTGCAGATGCACGTGCAACCTCTATACGGATTTTCAATTTCATTTACT
Source organism: Osmia bicornis bicornis (assembly GCF_907164935.1). Classification (NCBI taxonomy): domain Eukaryota; kingdom Metazoa; phylum Arthropoda; class Insecta; order Hymenoptera; family Megachilidae; genus Osmia; species Osmia bicornis. Next base: position 11,937,399 of record NC_060217.1, on the reverse strand, counting down.
TTGTTTTCGCCAACTATCTGCGGTCTAACTCGTTCGTAAACTGAAAGCTTGTTACAAGACAATCCTCCAAAAGCAGCAGATATTTTTTCATTAAAATTCGTGGATAAAATTGTAAGATACTTAAAAAATTTCAGAAGCGTTAAATGGTTTAAAAATATTTTTCTATAGAAGAAAATTGAACGATATTTCATTGAATTCGAATAGTAACGAGTAGAAACTTGAAGTAAAAGTTTCCTCGAAGCATGTATTTTAGGAAAAAGCAAGGTGCAAATGACGCGAATAGAAAGGAGCTACCATTATTGTACTCCGTCGAGAGTTTCACAGTAATTTTCTCCTTTCAGATAATTTATTTACAGTATCCTTGCTTTCTTTGCCAGATATTTCAGGATTTGCCGATAGCCAACCGTGTAAACTGTGATTCACTTTGCGTACATACTGTGAAACCTCGTCATTTTCCTCGAGAGTAACCATTATAAATTATACGCGAGCACCGTTCACCTGTCGTGATTCATGTTCTCAGAAAAACATCTGTCTTATTCTTTATCCTAGATTTCTCGTCTTAATCTTTCATGCAAACGTGTAAATCTTCTTTCTACAATTTGTGTAAGTAGCAGGAATGAAACTGTACGATTTTCCTGTCTATCTTCCAGATAAGATAGTTCCACGACTGCGAACAAATTTCTTGATCGACCTTTTAATTTTCAACTGCACAAGCCTCTCATTCACTCAGTCAACCAAATGACTCACTGCTTTCGAGATACGTATTAGTTAATGATGCTGCTTCTCGCCTCGTACTTCTCTATGCAACGCGATGCAGTTGCAGAAAACTGCATCGGTATCGCTTCCTCCCAGTACCGATTTTTTACAATTTCTAATCTAATGATATTTCAATTCGCCGTCGTATAATTCACTAGTAAATCTCGGCAACCGACTATAATCGTCCTTAATAATAGCGAAAGGGTTAAATATTCGATAATCAATCTGACGTGTTCCCGGCAACTTCCGTCAAGTAATAATCCCACGTTTACGAGGTGGTCTAAACACAACGGAACGTCGAGTACGCATAGCTACGATGATGGGAGAAGGAATAACTCATTAGCTTTGTAACGTGTAGAACACGATAAAGCCGCAAGCTGTACCAGCCTGAATTATACGGCGAATTACATTATAATACAGGATGACAGAGATTCCACCGAGCGAGAGGATCGCTTACACCAGGGCTACATATACATCAGCGGGAGCCTTGAAAAAGTTTTCGCATAATTTTCCTATAAACTCGAATGTTTCCGTGGCTCTTGCCTAAAGTAACACTGCCTTTCCTCGCGGTAGTCTCCTCTCTGCCAGTTGTAAATCTTTCAAGTGGCTCTCGCGGAGTAAAGATTTTCGCGTTTACTTCATATCCTGCGAAGAAGATAAAAGGAAGCAAGTTTAATATTAAGGCAATAAACTGCCGCAGCTTTGAATCCTTCCGGCCGATATATCTTGCTCTATGACATCGGCCGGTGCACCTTTAGAAAAATTTTCCGGCTTCTATTCGAAAACCACTCTAACAATACCTGGCTACAACTTTTGTACTCGGTTTAAAAGCCTGTTAACACTGTGCTATGTATTTTACACTTCTATAAGCAGGTTTGTTGTAACTATATTCTGCTGAGATCTTTTTTAACGCTACGACTACCGACGTTTGATGCGCGATTATTTTTCAATTGAAAATAATGTAGAAAATTAAATAGATAAAGAATGAAACATAGTTGAATATATATAGTGGTTCACAAAATTATTAAAACAGAATATTCGCTGTAATATCCTGTACAAATAAATTATTTACAGATATCAACATACTATTAGTTGGCCGCTGGTTGCTGATGGATGGCTAGTGTTGACTATTGGCCTAACTGGTAACTAGCCAATTTACCGAGTTGATCAGACATCTGATTACCAAGAGTAATTAGCGGCGGATCGGTGTAGCTGTGTTGACAGCCAACGAACGAGTAAACTTTGTCCCTCATCTTGCATATAAATACAATGACCCGATGTTGACAATGCGGTGAACTTTTGTTTCTATTCATGGAACCGAGTCAACTGCCTAGTTTATTCACAAACGTCGAATCGATTTGCCAAATTATTACCGATGTTTCGATTAATTAAATTACGTAAACGATAACGATACGAGTCAATGATAATCGGTCCTTTTTCGTGGCACAGTTGGGGGGTATTTTTCGCCAAGTTTCCCTTATATTTTTCCACCTTGCCAACCGGAACGGATCGGTTCTTTACGACCTCGGTTGCTCTGCCGTTTACGTTCCACCGAGTCTATCGAATCCAACTCGGATTTACGTTTCCAGCTTCCCGGAAGCTTATCCTAGCTCGTTCGTAGATTTACTTGAAAACGACTTTGACCGCGCTATTCGAGGAAGACGGTTTATCGTATCAAGGAAATACGCGGGTATTATCATAATCATTTTCGTGAAACTTTAAGCTTTCTATTGATATATCGTAAGTACTATTCTATGCTACTTTTATGTGCTTGAATTGTAGCATGAATTTCAAGTAGAAAATCGTCATCCATCGAAGCCATTGCCAAATTTTGTAGTAAAATTTTCTGAATTAATTTTACGATACAAGAGACTATTTCTATCGAATCCAACGACAAAGGTTCGTAATTACGACGTTATTAGAGGTGGATATAAATCGACGTTCCGTTAATAGGTACACGATGTTCCACGTTAATCGTTTCCACGGAATTCTATTAAAACGAGACGAGCTTTCGCAGATTTTGCGGTTAAATTAAATCTGCTGCTTGCCAGTCTTATCGTGCACCGTTCGCTTTGACTAGTTAATCCTCCGCTATCATCTACAGTGGGCGGCAAAATTATTCGCTCACCGTATGAAACAGAATACCTCATTTAAAATTGGACCAAATGACTCGAGGTTTCTCGAGAAGCTGTACAAATTAATTTACTAAGATATGTAGGAAATTGGGATATCGCGAAATCGGGAAAGAAATAGCAAAAGGCAGTTTTTTAACTTTTTTATCTGAGCTTCAGATAAAAATTTTAAGAGCCTTTTAAATCCTCAGTGTTGATGAATCAATTTAAAAATAATCTAAATATACTCGTTCGTTCGGGGGTTGTGCGAGAGATTTTCAAATTTTATGGTGGCAGATTACATCACCGGTTGCCCCTTATCTCCCGGACACTTTATTGGAGCGCGATAATCTATAAGCATTTATTGATTAAACGTCCCCTTAGAGCAGCGTGTCACGTTAAAATAAAGCGTTGCAAGCGGATCGCAAGCGGAACACGCCAGAAGCGATACGAATCAGCTGTGGAGGCATTAAATTTAATTCTTCGATCTTCTATATCGCATCTCTAGTTATTAAATTAGAAACTTTCCAATAATTCAATTTTGAAAAAGAAAGAAAAACACGTAAGAAGGGAAAATAAGATACAGACTCGACGCGATGATATAATTAGGAGAAAAAGAAGATGTAGAGAAGAAAGACACGATCATTAGTAAAATTGTAGCGAGAGACTTTGAAAGAAAGTGCATTGCGAATGCACTGCTCGCGTGCCGTGTAGCTGCATCGACGACAATCGTTAGGCATTCGAGCGAGATGCACGTGACCGAATCGGAAATTCCGTGGATGAAGTTGGCCAGCGCTCGCTTACACGATTATTTCGGTGCACGTACGGCCGTTGGACTTTTAAACCACGGCTTGGAAACGTCGAAGAATGTTTCGGAGGGAAAGGGTCGCGAGAAAAGGGAAAACATTGGACGCGTGTTCGTTATAGAACGCGAGACTCCACAGAGAGTACAGAAACAACTTATGACCGGTGAATTCTCGGCAAGTCTGATGAACGTGTTCTCGCGAAATTGCGAGAAAATTACAGAATATTAACATAATTTTTTTTTTTCCAATTTAGTTCAAATCAATCGATCAAGAGCGTATCGTCAAAGTAAAATCGATAAAGTAAAAATCGTACCCAGACAAAGGGTTTGCGACACGCGTCTGGCGGAGGCGTTCGAAGAATTTCTTTGTCCGGGGGTTTCGTTTCGGTATTGAAATTCCGAAGAAAATTCGTCGCCGCGACGTATTTTCCTTGGCTGACCAACAACACTCGAAGACAGAGATTCGCCGGATTTTTCCGGGGTTCTTTTGGTGGCTGGCCTGGCAATTAGCCGGTCAGCCGGCCAGACTAATTGATTCGTCGACTGGTAATCTTCCCCGAGAACGGAAGGCAGCACTCGTGAAAGCCCGCGAGACTTTAATCATTCCTTCGCCTCCCTGCCACCACCCCCCTTTGCTCTCTTCACGAGCTTCGACTACAATTTCCAAGGGGCCCTGGGGCCACCGTCGCGATATTAACTTAAGACGACGGACTTCCGTTTAACGCCGCGGGATTACCACAATTTCGGTAATTAATATTCACGCGACGCGGCTTGAATTCGCCTGGCGGCCTCCGGTCGAGACGCGTTTATTAGCCGACGACGACGACGAGGAGGACATCCCTCCCTCCGTCTGTCTTGCTTATCCTTTATTTATTCTTTTTTAACTCTGTTTTATAGCCGCCTATTTTACCGGAATGTGTTCTGTCATTAGGCAAACGAACAACATTTTTCTTCACCCTTTTTATCCATTTCTCCTTCTAATTTCATATTTTATATTTTCAGAAGTGATGCGATTGAACAACGTTATATACGTATGGAGAGGGTTAAGAAGGAGGCAAGTTAAGACGCTCTCCCGCGTAGACTAATTACTAATTATTTTGTAAGTCAATGAACTGACGTAATAGAAGGGCTAGGTAAATCTAGTCGTAGCCCGTTTCGGCCACCTTCGCTAAACGCCCTTGCTGTTAATGTACGAATCCACTTAGGCGCACCCTGCCACGTCTGATTAGATTAATTTTAAGGAGCCTTCCTGCAGCTCCGCTAAGATCCTTTCAACGCGAACGATTTCGCTGCAAACTGCAATTCTTGCTGCACCTTTTCCTTGCGTTCCACTCGTGAGAATCGTAGAATCTTTTTAGCTATTTTAATCCAAGGAAAACGATTTGTATTCTACGAAAACTATACGTAACGTGGGTAGAAATTATCGGTCAATTTCAATAGCAATTATAGGGAAAAAAATCCTCTATAATTTCATCGATGTTCGCAGAATTTTTCTCAAGGTTCCATGGTAACTCGATTAAAATCAATTTCATCGACGTTCACGAGTATCGTGTTTCCTGCATACGCGAATTTTTGTCTCGAATTCAACTAGACACGGCAGAAAACGTGATCGTACGATTTCACGGTTTAGCAGCGAAAAAGCAATAGATGAGAGGTACCTGCGAAACGGGTACAGGTTACACGCTATCGAATAACGTTAGGGATAGTTTCTAATCCAAGTTGTCGACGTGGTGGGCGTCGAAATCTTGTCGTTAACGAGTCAACCCACGTGTCTGCCATTTACCATTTACCAAGCTCGCTTTCTTAGGAAAATTGGCGCCGGCTATAAAAGACTGCCACATCTCCTGGATTCGCTATTGCGATTCGCCTGTGGCCAGATGTTACGTTTCTATTTTCCTGTGGAATCAACTTTTGTTACGTGACATGGCGTATCTGGTGTATCGTATGAAATCTTGGTTTCCAATCTTTTTCTTTTCGTCGAACAATAACCATAGATTTGAACATATGTGTCTATTTGATGGAGATTCGATTATCCATAGGTTGAATTTAAAATTCTTCGATCAACAGCTTCCAATTCATTAGCAACAATGTTCGAATTGATTTAGACGCTCGAAACGCGTTTAGATTGAAATATATCCAGGGTTCTAACGTAGGACGTGGTCGTATCATGCAAGTCAATCTTGATCTAGTCCGACAGACGCCTGTAACTTTCCGTTTGGCCAGTAATAATCGTCGGTAGTATATTCATTTCCATAGTAATTTCTCGAGAGCTGACGCGATAACACCCGGCCAACACTTTGCCAACAGAAATTCCGTGGATATTACATATACACAACACACGGTACGAGAATTACAATTTCAGATATATCTTTGCGCTCCATTGGAGTCGCGCGAAACGCGCAGGTGAACGTATTTCCAGTGTCTCTGAATTAATTGGCCCGCGAAACACCTTCCCAACAAATTTCGTTTTCTCCTCGACACCCGTGTGTTGTTCCTCCATTTTAGGGCAGACAAGTTTGAAACAAGTCTGATATATGGCCCGAGATATTTCTCGTCGTTGGTCACCTTTACAGTAGCTTCATTCGCGGTTGTTCCCAATTGTGGTCGCAGAGAAATTACTCGTTTATGATTTCGCGTAGGGAAATGTAGATTCTAAGATTCATTATTATTCTAGAATGTGTTTTAACTAGATTTGATTTACTATAAATTTAGGGTATTTTTGTGTGTTAATTATTGCACTTTTGTATGAAAAAAACATTTTCCGACTCGATGGGATTTGAACCCGAGACCCTCGTAGTGACAGTCGAGCACTTTCCACGTTTCGCCAATAAAGCGACAATTTTTCTTTTTTTTTACTTTGACATTTCTTTTACGGTTATTGTATTTCCGATGTAGAACGCGTTAGGAGGTTTTGAAATCAAAAACCTTTTATATTCAGAGTACTTTTTTGCTAGCAACGTCGAGTACAGTCGTTCACGACAGGAGGCTCGAATAGCACGCGCGCATTGATATTTTAGTTGAATAGAATCTCCTTCAATTTTTCATTGTACAGTCGCGATGACTATCCATTTTATTTCGACTTTTATATCTTAAAAACACGATTTCGAGGTACAAAGCGTTCATCGATGACTGGCTGACAGAGACGAGGAAACAAATTACCTGGCACCCCTGAAAAAAGGTCTCATTGAAAGCTGTCGAAGAAAAGTGGCGCGTAACTAACCAACGAAAGAATACCGGCAAAGTCGTTTTTCATTTTGAAATTGTACCGTATAATCGCGACGACGGAAGTCGTCGTTCGCGACCTTTTCACGTCACCCTCGCCTCGTTTGCTCCAGCCTGTAGCCGTTCGAATTAGTATCCTATTCTACAGTCGGAGAGAATAAGTAGCCTATCTGTACGAGCCACTTTATAAACCGAGCACACCAGCCTCGTCATGAATTGCAAACGTTCCCCGGTGTGCCTTCCGAATTACTCGACGATTCATCGTAGCCACGCCAGACAAAATGGCTGCTAATTATTGCCAGAGAGCATTAACGGAAGATCGAAGACCCGACGGAAGTTCGCTAGTACACGTAAGACGATTGTCTACTTGCTTCCACTGTTACGAATATTGTTTCTGACACACGCTTTGAATATCGTTTCGGGGATGTACTTTGACTCAAAGAAAATTACGCTAAAGTTACATTAAGTCGCTGCGTATTCGGTTTCGAATCCACGAGAAAATTGAAAGAGTCTCGAAAAATCCTTCTGCAGAGTAATTCCTTTGCTAAAACAGAATGGAATTGAATCAGAAGCGAAGAGGTGGCCTTAGAAGTCTAAGCGTGTACCTCATAGACGTGTGTCTCTCGTGCTATGCACTCGGTGATATTTAAAAGAGCAAGAGATAAAAAATGGTCCCGGTGGAGAAAGAAAAAAAAATTCAATTACACGGAGAGATCAAAGGGAAATAGACGGGTGAGTTTCATACGCGTGTATCCTTTTCGCGTCTATAGAGCTTAATTAAGGGAACGGCGATGATGAGCGGCAAGATAGGAGAGACACGAGAAAGAGAGACGGAGACGATACATTCATTAGTCTGGTAACCTCAGTGAAACACAGTTCGTATCGGCTAACGTTGTTCCATGCCCTTCTGTAACCGTGCATTTTGTTGTTCCGTGAATAGTTTTCTACATTTTATCGAGCATCCTTACCGGTCTCCGTGTGCTTAATACGCGGAAAGAATAGGAATTTCATATTTATGTCAAGAACCGATCGATACAGAGGTTGTGACACGTTGAGAACAACGAGAATACTCCGTGTTATCTACCCTGTATTTAAAAATCACTTTCAGCAACGACGAATCAAAAGAAAGGCTAAAAATTTATAAAAATTGCATTAAAATTATTATTTCCTTGAATTCTACGGAACAACGTTTCTACTTAAAATATCGTACGTCTATCGCGTTCAGAGTATCCAACGATGGCCACTTCTGATTTAATTCCGTCCCGGCACGGAATTACCATCCTATTTTATGCAGCTTCAGCCTCACGGCGAAATAGGGAAGTGCGTCCTCCATCTATCCGCCTAAGTATCCCCGGCCACTTTGTAGGTGAACACCCTGCTAGCAGGGTGTACGATGAAACACGAGTCTCGGTGAATTACAACGCTGTCCCGTATAGAACCCACCTCGCGATACATATTGGCCCATGGACGACCTGAACCAGCGGCAACCTGAGCGAAACGAGAGTTACGAGGAACACGGCGAGGGAACCCTTTTACAGGAGAAACAGACTCGAAGGGCCCCCCTTGTATTTATATAGCGGACTTGAAAGAACCGGAAGCTGAACGAAGACCCCCGAGTACCAAGGACCTGTATTGTCTCGTTCTTCCAGGTGTAAGTTGTATTCTTAAGGAAGAAATATTCTTTTTCAATATTTCAAGAAGCCCTTGGGTTTTTAAAAATTCGAAGAATTAAACAAATTTTTGAATAATTTTTACACATGAGACACGGTAAAATGAATGCAAGGTGTATCGTTAATCGGCCGAATATAACGAGTTAATTTGTTTCATTAGCGGTCGCGTCGTTATTAATGCCGGTTAGGTAAAGGTATAAGGGAGTTGCAAACAGAGCAGTGGCAGTTTCGGTGTTCGGGAATAAGGTAAGAGGAAAAGGACAGACGGTATCACGGCTCACCGGGGAAACAAAGCTTCCTCTATATCAGTTTGTGTTACCTGAGATGAAATTGCTTTGGTCGTACCGAATGCGGCTAACCGAGCACAGACCTCGATAAAACGAGAAAATACATCTCCCTCTTCCCTGTAACTTTGGAAACTTTCTATCTACTGTTTCTCTGCCATTTGCTTTACGGGGGAAGAATGCCTCGGTATCTCTGCTTAATTATGAATGATTAATGATGGACAAAACAAGCCGTAACACTGGAGGGGTGAAGGAACGATGAACGTAATGGTACGTTTCACAAAAGTGTACCATTCAATGGCAAAATAACGAAGTGACACAGATTGCGTCTCTGGAAAAGGATTACACCGTCTTTCAGTTGGAAACTTACTAAAAAGCAATTTTCTTGCCGGTCGAGATTCATCGTGAACCGTGGTGGACAAATAGAAGGGGCGGAGACAGGGTGATATCTGACCAACTGTGTTTCACGTAACTTACGCCGTACCGTGACGAACGAGGCCGGAGTCCGCAAGACTGGGCAGAGTTTCAAATTCTTGCCTCGGTTCCTTGGCCGAAATTTAAGTCAAGGAAACGACCGCGGAGAGTTTGTAACAGATGTGCTGTTCGCATTGTTCTCTCCGAGACTCCCCGAGCTTTGCTAGACAAAAACAATTATCCGAGTAACAACTCGGATTTGTTTCCCCCTCAAAAAAATTAAAATTGAGGGAATCGAATCGAAAATGATAATCGAGGATTCTTCTCTCCCACGATCATATCCCCCCTTCACGTTTTCTCGTTTAATCGAGAATCCAACGGCGAAACGAAGTTATTAAACTGGTCGAAAGAAGGAAAGCCTTTCCCACGGCGGTGTTTCACCGGAAACGAGGCTACCTATCCTCTGTTACGCGGAGACAGATAAACCGTGAATTTATCGCGTCAGTTTCGCTCAGAGTTGGATTTGCGGTCGTTCGCACCTATATTATCGGATCTTTAGTGTCCGCGCCCCCTTCACGGCAAAGGAATTTATCGTGTCGCGTGGGCGACACTTGGATTTGTGGCTTTCGACGAGCCTGGACTACCATTCGACCAGCAGCTTCTTCGACGTACCCTGATCACCTCCCTCTACTCTTCGTCATTTTATTTCACGCTTGATAAACGACCACGGAAGAATACGCGATTACAGGAACGAACCGGCTACGAGATACGAATAAAATTGCAGTTTGATGAAATCGTGCGATTCGTGTTAGTATACTAATCAATACCTATTATGTTATAAACGGAGCCTTTGGAGTTTTGATATACGATGCTTCTGCTATGAATAAGAATATAATTGAAATTGTATTTCTGTATAAGTAAATAAAATAAAATTATAAAAATTTTTTAATAATAAAAGAAAAGAATGAAGTAATAAGTGTCTGGCTATACACGACTGTTTCTACTGAAACAGGTCTACACTTATTCCAGAGTTCCCTCGATATTTAACACTAAGAGACTGGAAGGAATTAGTATTTGTATACATTTCATAATTCTATTACAAACCAACATACGTTTTAAAAAAAATTATTTAGCAATAAAATCGTAAATGAGTCAAATTGACTCCTACGGCAATCTAGTGTTAATTGAAATGTAGACTAATTACCCAGCAACGATCCCATCGAAAGAGCTCTTATTCTCCTTCGAGAATTTTGAATTATTTTAGTAGAAAGAGAGCAAGCACGAGGCCAGCTGTGAAACAGAAACATTCTCGTGCCCGGTACATAAGTCTTGTGACGAGAGACTGGAAAGTTCGAAACTGTGTCGATTCCTGAGTGCATTCATATTCACGTTGCCGCGTGTCACCGTTCGGACAGCTCGAGTAGGAGGAGGAGGAGGAGGGGGATGGGTGTCGTTGGGTATTATGCAGCTAGTTGCATCGCGAGAGGGAAGTGTGTATGCAGCGACCGTTCGATACATCGGCAGAGATGCCGGCCGTGTTCGACCCATTTTCCAACAATGCTCGACCCGTTTATTATTAGATGCGGAGACTCAGATACAGCCAGGTTGCCTACTGTCGACCAAGCTTTGCCTGAATAAAGACGACACGATAGAGAAACGTTCGTATAGAACCACTCGAGCGGACCAACACACCGATCGTATTCTCTCTGCTCGCTGATTTCAATGATTCAGGAACCGATTCCCGTTGCACTTTCAATCTGCGCACTGATTCGATCGAAGGCTATTCATTTTCCCGTTTCATTTCTGTTTCTATACGTTCGGTTAGCCTTCGAGGCTAACTCTACCTGCTTTGTACGATGATTTTGCATCAACGCTTTTGAAGTAACAGTAACTCCAACTGATCTAAATCTTATCGTCCCTAGACAGGCTAAGAAAATTATTCTTGAATTTAAACCGTAAATCAGTCGGTGGCTCGAGTCCCGGTATTAACTAAAAAGCAACCAAAGGGTTGGTTATCTCTCGCTAAACAGGAGCGTTGAAATCCCTAAATCCAATACATGAGCTTTAACTCGTCCCTGAACAGAGATACTCGACAATATTTTTCATCCCTTCGGAGGGAGACAACGGTTGTTTACGGATGCACGAGCGAGACGAACAGATCGGTGCAAGCTCCTTTTGCGACGCATTATGCAAGCAGCAAGGGTGCTGCAACTGCACCAGATTCAAGAGGGATCGTGTTTACCGAAGACGAATGCGGACGACGGAGGGAGTAAGTCGTTGGCAAACACGTTCGGGTTCGCTGAAAAATCGTGTCATAAGCGAAATTCCGTTTGAGTTTGTTAGACATCTTTTCCGTGCGCGGCTTGAAAATTCTTTAAAATGCACGCTGCGTTCCAGTTGCTCACCCTGAACAGCACCTGCCCCCGCCTCTCGCAATTTCCACCTGACGATTGTGTACCCGTTCAGGATCTGAAACAAACGTGTCTATGTTAGTTTAAATGAAATTGAAATATTCTCGATAAGTCGAGGTGTTTCTCAGAAATAAAGCAGCAAAAGTTTTAGAGCTCTCAGTGTCAGCTTCTAGTTTCAAGTTATTCCGAAGCGACGAACCTTTTACCAAATTGAACCCCTCGATGGCGGAGACAAGTTTTTATCGATAACTCTCGAAATATCAAGGCGACCGAAAAAATAAACAAAAGTTATTGCTGCTGAAGTGGACGTATCCCTGCCGGCGAAACAATTGATTCCAATTTCATCATAGAACGAATCCACGCCGTCATAGATCATCGACAGAGAAACGCAATGTAGGACGGAGGGAAGAAGGATCTTGTTGGGATGCTCACGGGGCGTTTAGCCCGACGCCGATCGTCGGCGTCGCTGGTCGTCGAGCCACGGGTTCAACGAGCTGGCTAATCGAAACCGCTTGCCGAGCTAACCACTTAACTCGAAAGAGCCAGGCGAGAGCAGAAGTCCATCATCTGCCTTCCTTTTATTCCTATCTCCCTTCCACCCTTTCCTATTATTCTTATTTCAAAGGACGAACAACCCAATAATGTCTTAACGACGTGTTGCATCCTTGCATGTACAGGATTTCTAGTTGCTCTAATAAAAGTATGAATTTTCATGGATCGAATAGAAAAAGAACCGACTGGTTGGGTGAAAGGAAAGTACAAAGGTAAAAGGACGTTTCCATTTCCTTTTGTAATAATTCTATCGACGAGTGTGTGTGTGTGTGTGTGTAGGTGCGAGGGTGTTATTAATTGAAAGTCCGATTCGGTATAAAAAATGGGTCACTTCCCTCTTCTTTTAGAAGCGAAACTTGAAATTCAGCGAACCGTGACTGCGAATGGCTGCACGCTTCGATGAGAATTGTATCGAGGGAGACAAGACCTTTTTACGGGAACGAAGATGAATTTAATGGAGGTCCCTCTCCCCTTCTCTTACTCCATCTCACCACTTCGTTCCTTCAATTTCCTACATTTTCAAGAATGCAAGAGGGTCTAACATAATTGCAGCTGTGGTAACGAGGTCGAGCGACACTTGTGCCTGTTTTCTCGCTTAATGAATACGTTTCTCGATAAATCGTCCATTTCTTTCCCTCCTGCTGATAATTATAATTTCGTCAAGAGTTCCCGGGCGATTTCCAAATTTTCGAATTCCGAAATTTCCAAATTAAAAATTTTGATGATTTGGGAAGTTGGGAATTTGGAAATTTAGCAATTTGAAAACTTAAGAGTTTGGAATTTTGGGGACTTGGCAATTTGGGAATTTAGAAATATAAAAATGTAAAATTATCAAATTCCCAAATCGGCTACTTATCAGTGCCCCAGCGAGCACAATTACCCATCAGTGCTCTAATCGCATAAAAGTTCATTCAGCTGTGCTCGAAAGCGCATCGTTAACAAAAGCTTGATAAGAGCGTTGTTCGAAAGACAGATAAATATTTGTACAGCGTAAAGATAACAAGGAACACGAATACGCATATGTTCATTCATAAAAGTAGCCGGTAACAGTGTCGACACGAAACACGTCAACGCGCTTGAAATTCGCGTGACAATAAAACCGTCTCGCGGATATATTATCCTTATTTTTCTACAAGCTTGATGGATTATTACATCAAGTGATGCATTAGCTGCAACCACCTGATACCTGCATTTATTCACCGCGACTCGATAAGCGGAACGAAAACAAGAAAGCAATTGTTACCGCGAAAATATCGCGATAGATATGAAACGTTCTCGTTACTTTCTACCTTCGTAATTATCCCATTTTTAAATAGCGCCGTTTCATAAATGTACCAACGCTTCAGCAAGTTACTGCAGCGTAAAAATATAACGACAGACGAAAAAAAGAAAAAGAGAGAGGATTTTAAATAAAACAAAAATATCCTTGCAAATGAGAAGAATTCTATTCAGCACCAGAAAGAAAGGTACAAATGTGGCTTTCTGGAAACTTGAAGCAGCAACATTTAATACCGTGCAACTTCCCAAATTTGTTTCACGGTTGCAGTGAAATTCGAGCCGTCTAACAGGTGAAAAACACTTGGAATTATTTTGAAAATGTAAGGAAAGAGATTTTTTCCATTCATTCAAGGTGTTCAAGCTGCTTTAGAATTTCAACACCTTGGATATAAAAGAAATTTATTTCTTTTCCTACATTGTCGTTTCCCCCGGGGATTGTTTACGAGGAAAAATGGGAACCTCGGACATAGGTACTTTTTCTGAAGAAGCTTGATTTGATCGCGAGTGTACGTACACGCAATTCCTTATCGTTCCCATCCAACTTTTCGATCAATGCCACTCACCGGTCTCCTGGTTTGTTCACCTTCTAACGTGTTAATTCCGTACGTGTTCGCGTGTCACGCTTTCGTGACACGTGATCTGATAGGACATCTATTTACCTTGTCGCTTATCCGGCTGGTTAAACGATCGTTCGAAACAGTGAAAGCCGAAGCGCGTTAATTTTCTTAGATATCACGAATTATTCTAATATTCCTGTTAAATTACGTGTAATTTTTCTGAATCAAATTCTTTCATTTAATCAGCTAACTGTTAATTAATCTGAGAAGAGAATTGGCATTAGAAACGGAACGAAAATAATTCTCCCGGGAATCATAGGTTACAATGTCTACACCGTAGTCGAAAGTTCGCGTCTAAGGTGCATAGTACGGTTTCTTGCTAACAACAGCACTTTCTCGTGATTTGTAGGGTCAGCCTGAGATCAATCTTCCGCGAGAAATTACGTAAGGGAGAAAGAACGAGCTTGAGCTACGGATAATGCTGGAATTCCTCGATTACTAAAACAAAGTTTCCGTGCTTCCGATGCAACGAAAAGAAAAAAAGAATTGGAATTCTAGTGTAACCAACTGTAGAAACACGAGGATATCAATTAAAGTTCTGTTATTTGAGAGTACACTGACGCGAGTCTACTTGAAGCTGGATCCGTAGAATTCTGAAAAGTCATAAAAGTTCCAAAACCACTTCGCGACGGAGTTGATACACGGGTGTGTGCTTTTGCTCGAAACGATATCCCATTAATTATTCCGGGTTAGGCGGACTAGTTTACTCGAGTATGCAGCAAGTTGGCCGATGTCTTCGGGTTAGCAAGCACTTCCGGCGATTTCTGCTAACACGGATAATTCAGCGACTCGAGTTTCCAAGTCTCGTGTGTTTCAACGACCCGGAAGGTTGGACTCTGCCTTCGTCACGTTTTGTCCAGTTACCTTCGGTACGTGTGCAGAGAAATCTCTTGGAAGATTGCTGTAGGAAATCCTTCTCGAATACAGGTACAATTTCAGGGGAATTCTTTGGAATTCTTGGTACAAATTCATTTTGATGAAATATTAGTGGGATTACAGTGGAATTCATATGGAATTCCAACATAAATTAATTGCAATAGAATTCTGGTACCATTCTAATGAGATTTCATTTAAATACTCGTGGAATTCTAGCAGAATAATAATGGAATTCCAGTGAAAATTCATTGCAATAGAATTCTGGTACCATTCTAATGAGATTTCATTTAAATACTCGTGGAATTCTAGCAGAATAATAATGGAATTCCAGTGAAAATTCATTGCAAAATTATCCCAGTACGATTCTGTGATAATTTCCAAGGAGCTCCTAATGGAATTTCGCTAGAATTCCAGCGTCCTTCTAATTTTTCTTCCTCGAAATAGAGAAAAGGAGGTGATTCGTTAAAACTTACATGAAAAAAGAGCATTCCACGGTTACCTTTCAAGCTGCGACGAGTATCGATTTAAGGAACGGGTCGCGCAGTCACTTTCAGCGGTTTGAACGTGTTTAAAGAGAGGGTGGAGGTTGGTCTCAAAGTGTCATAAATAACATTTCCCACATTCTGAACATTCAGCAAGTTAATGCAGGTTTCTGCGCTAACCTCCAAACTAACTAACTTAATTAGGCTGGCACCGACCGGCCACTTAACTTCATCAGGCTGCACTGTTGATCCGTACATTTCTCCGTGTAACCCGAGGCGAAATTGCTTGCTTCATTGTTGCACAGCCCTGAGCAACACCTGTTTTCCTTTCGTTCAATTTCATTATCGTACAAATGCAGCCTCGTGAAACGTAACAAATAATTAATATCGACCTGAATCTAACCGTGAAAGGTTAAAGTTCATTGTTTCCAAGATCTCTTTACCCTTTCTTTCGTGAAAGGTACATAACTGGAGCGGCGATCGTTTCATCCGAAAAGGTTTTTCCACCGGTTTATTTAAACCTTTTTCTCAACAGCAGGTTAACGACCTCGCCGGTTTTACTGCTCGCGTGTTTTTTTTCATCAGCAAAAGGTTCTCCACTTAACTTTACGCGAGCTTTCTCGTATATCCGGCACAGATAGAATTTGATATTTCATTAGATATTCCTCGAAACAGAGTAGCGCTTTTACCGTTCAGGTAGCAACGATTTCTACGCGAGAAAGGTACGTGCCGTGAATTCCACGGAAGTGCCGAAAAACGCGATGTAACAATACCATTGCCATGTAGAATAATCGTATTCCGATACAGCGGCAGCATCTTCCCGCTGTTGTGCATAATGCACCGAGGAAATGGAAAGACTCTTTACATCTTTTCTTCGGATGCTTCCTTTTCTCGGTAAGTACTGGAAGACGCTCATCCTGGAAAATGCTTTTCAAAGTTTCCGCTTGGAAAAATGTTATTCCATACCAACGATTCCGATTTTAAAGAAGCAACGATTTCTATTTAATCTGCTACATTTTTTTAAATATTAATATCGTCGAAATTAAGACTGAGAATTCCTGTTTTTTTTCCTTTTTTTTTCTATATCGTCGAATTTGTAAGAAACAGAAAATAACGCGTAAGGCGTGGTAAAACGTAAGCGGAAGTGGAAGGGTTCGCGGTTAAGGAAAATCGCATACTCGTCGCAGCAGTCAGATAAATCGTTGGAAATGCGTTTAGTTTCTGTTCGAAGAAATACGGTCGGAAGCGAGCCAGATACTCTTCATTTCCGGTGAATTCCGTGACGAACGTCGACCGCGTGATAGCGTCGTACGTGAACTTGAATTGGTTGGTCCTTCTTTTCTCTCGTTCCTTCGACCTCGATTTTCCACTTTTCTCCCCCTACCTGCACGTCGGAGAATGACGGAGATATCGGTTGATTGAATTCCATGGAACTCCTTCAGCGATGCCCATAAATTTCGTATCCTGGCCTCTGCCTCGGATAGAACGGAGAGGAAGGGAGTGAAATACATGGAAATCGATCGAGTATCGAGGCGAAAGGGAAAAGCAGCACGTGGAAAGGGAAACAATCCCCCTGGGTTCAACGAGATTCTTGCGATTCACGGCTCATACCAGTCCTTCGAGGATCTTTCTTATTTGTGAATCTATTTATGGTTTCTTTCCAGCTGCTTCGAAATGTTATTTCCTGTACCATTGGATGTAATATCTATCCAGAATAGTTTCTGACAAATTGTTCTTTACTGAAAAATTCTAATATTTTTCCTTAAAATATATTAGTTTTCAATCTTTCCAATTTTTATACAAATTTTTCTTTTATTTTCCATCGGTCGGATAGAAGTATTGGTAGCGAAGAGAAAACGATCCTGGCTAGAGGAACGTGGAAAAGGTAGAGGACTATTTGGATATTAGAAAAAAAGTTCGTCTAGACTGAATTGCAGAACAGGCAGAGAAGCCAGCGGGCGTCTTTTCTATAGGGAAGGATTGCTAAGCTCCGCTTAGAGGGTAATTTGCGAGAAGCCATCGCTAAGACGTTAAGAAAGCTGACTAGCTTCCAGAATCTTCGTTACCAAGCGTAAACGTCGATAGTTTCTACCCTCGAGTATCGACTAGCCTTCGTTGTTTCTCCGAACAAGTTAACCGACTTCCGGGTAAACTCAATCTCCTCAAATAGACATTTCCATCCATCTCCCATCAACCCTTAACTAGTTTCCTGTAAATTATTATGTATACAAAATTGAAACTTGCTTAGGTATTTTAATAATTTCACCGTTATTTAATAAATCTCTGTTAAACATTAATCAGAATCGCGGAACCTTCCCCTTTCGCAGTCTTTTTCCCATGAAAAGAAGAAGAAAAAAGGGACTGTACGAAATCCCTTTTGGTAGGAAGGAGTCATGAGTTGCGTCTAGAAGCGTTACGCGCGGGTGAACGGGCGCATTCGAGCGGAACAGCGCCGAGAGAAATTAAAAAGCGGACGAGAAGAAAGTAGAAGGGTCGCGTGTGCTCGTCCTCTGGCAACTTCCCTCGCGTAATCTCCTCTTTCGCCACGTGCGTCCGCGCCGTGTGCTCTTTTCATAGGAGCCACGTATTCGCGTTCAACGACGAAACCTCGTCGGTTTTTGTCCTCGCTCGTTCAGCCCCGACCCCGTGAAACGTAACGTTGTTATTGCACGATTTCTGCCAGCGAGGGCTAACTTTAGCCAAAGTAATTCGCAGCAGCAGCACCGTGAAAGGGATCGAGTAGCTGTCCCCGACGGATGAAACTCATCGCGAATTGAATAAGAATTTACGTTTTCCTTTTTTATTCTTTTTCTTGCCTTCACTCGAGTACCAGTGAGTTTCGAAATTTCAAAGACGATGAATAGACTCGCGAGATCTCAAAGAGACAGAAGGGGTGTTGCCAAGAGACAGGGGAGAACGGAGTTAGCGGGCGTGAAGACGCGTCTCCCACTGGAAGTTCCGACGTCGCGGCGTCGTTTCGATTGTCTGACTTGATTTTAATTGTATTTCGAATCAAGCGCAAAGGGGTTGTCGCGGGGTCGATGGAATCCGGGGATGAAAAGGAGCGAAGGGCTTCTCGAGAAGTTCAGAATTTTCAAGTACAAAGGTAGATCTATGCTCTTGGGTGTACAATTGAATTTTCCCTAGAGAAATGTACTTTGCTCGACACTGTACAAGCACCGACCTAACCAGTATACCGATAACTGTACTCATCGCGGATATAACGCGAAATTGAGTTCGCAGCGAGAGGTCACCGAATTCTTCTGGCAAACGTGTTCGCCGCTCGGCGAGACCAACCGGTGGTCTCGAATGACCCAGCATCCGGCATCGAAGAGGAGTATTCTACCGAAAAACACGTTCAAAGGGAATCCAGGATGACGCGCATCACGCGAAGGGTTAAGTAAGCACCGTTTGCTTTGCTCTTTAGAGGAAAGGCGTTGCTCGAGCGTGGAATTAACGAACGGAACTCGGTTGCTTACAATTCGGACTGGTCGAATTCGAGTAGACAACAGTTTGGCAAGTGCGCTTGCCCCTTTGTCTAGAACGATGCAGTTGTGTTGCTGAAATATAGGGAGGAGTAGAGGGTCTATAAACTGGCGAACGCACGCAACGCCTACCTTTGTTCGAATCGGGCGAACCAGTCGTTCGTTGGGAGGAGTAGATCGGTTCTAGCGAACGCGTTGTCTCTTTGAACAACGATACTCGAACACGAGTACAACACCAGGCTTCCCTTGTTTTCCAATTAGAAGAACCGGTACACAGAGCGCGTGTAACTCGGTGAGGTCGATTACCTGGACGCGTGGGAAGATGTCTCGCATGCAGAACAATCGTTTCTCCTTTCCTTACGGCATTTCTTATTGACCTTTGATGAAATATCACGGTATATTCGGTCTGAACCCCTTGAAATTTTTCCCTCGTATCGGTTCGATTATTATGTTACCGGCAACGATGAAATTTATCGCGCGTTGGAAACGACAGCCGCTCGTACATTGTTGCGGTGCTTTTCCTAGCTTGTATTTAACGTCAACGGAGAGCGAGGAATTTATCAGCGAGGACACGGGGAAAATGCATTTTCCACGTCGCCGATAAATCTTTCTGGTACATAATAGAGGCGGTGTGTCAGTGGACGCACAGTTGACAGAAGCGGAGAGTACGCGTGGTTCGCGTGCGGCCACTTGAACCAGAGGAATGTATAATTTTTCATTAATTATATCAATCGCGATGGATTTCATAGGGTCTAGCTTCTTCGCAGTGAAATATTTATTGTTCGCGTGGAGTTTCATAAACAATCCCGGAGGCACAGGATGCGTCTAGCTCTCCGGAGAACGAAACTCGTTAAACTGTGTACAACTTTCCACGCCTTCGCTTAAAAAATTGCTACAGTTTGTCCTCGGTTTTTACACCCACTAACGAATGGCCCGGCTTCTCAACTTGAACCGTATTTATGAAAACGATAGTTCGGTTCATAGTTTGCTGGTGTAAATGCTCCCTTTCGTGCCGGAGGTGAGAAATAACCCAGACTACTAAGTTTAGACGATTCTATGGTATGCGCGAACAGCCCGTGTTCTTAACCCTTTGACTACGACGGACACTGAACGTACCAGCCGTACCATACGATAGGAATTCAGTCGCACCCTAAACCGAGAACGGCGAAATTTTTCGTCAGGCATGCATTTCTGAGAAAGTAGATTGAAATAATCAAAACACTGAATTCCATTACGTTAAACTAATGTAATTTAAGCGCCAACAGTAGTCAAAGGGTTAAATATCCGAAAGCTAAACGTTTGATTTTCGAAGTACATTTGTACGAAAGGCAGCAGCGGCGTTGAACGCGTTATGCTCGAATCATAATGCGAGGGAAAGATGTTTCGGAAAATTGGAAAGCCTCGGAACGAGTGCAGAGAGAGATAGTATAGAAGCTTTCCAATTAAACGAAAGGATACGTTAAGCAGCGAAGGTTAGCAGTATCCGAGCATAGGTTGAATGTAACGCAAATGAAGCCGACAAACGGGGCAGAAAGCGTCGAAAGGGTGAAATTGAAATGGTCAGGGGGTGTGTACGTGTAGAGGGGAGGGGACGTATTCAAAGCCGAACGAACCCGAGATAATTTCCATCGCCTTTTCCTTCCGTAATCAAACCATCCCGCGGCTTCTGTGCAATTACCTAGAGAAATTGATTTAAAATCGGATGCGAGCCGGCCTGCATCCCTGGCCAAGGATCCTATTACAATTTCGTTGAAACCTCGAGGGAGGAAAGAGAATCGAGAAGAAAGAATATAATTGTATGATAATTATTTTTCCTTTTCCCCATTCCGGGGGTTGTTTGACGAATCTGAAACGAACTTGTAGCGTTGTCTCGCGGAAACGAACGGCCTTTTTCGCGGTCGTCGCATCAATTAATTTCATTTCTCCTCGCAATCAGTGAAAAATACTTTAACGGCATCCTCTTTGATAGGTGGATTTAAACGAAATTCAATTACATCAACGATGATTTAAAAGCGAAGCAATTTACTTTGAAATAATTAAATTACAAGAAAAGAAGCAGAAGATACGTAAACGGTTCGCTACTAAAAACGTGAGGAATATGTAAAGTAGCAGGAAGAGCATCGTCATTATCAAACTGGTCGGAACGTAGAAAGAAGAGGAATGGGGAAACTATGCAGGATGGAAAGTTGGTGAAAATTTTTGTCAACACGATCAACGACAAAGCGATGATGTCGGGTAGTTAACGAACCCTGTTTAATTAGAAAAGTTGTCGAGCCGGTGGGCTTGGATAATTACACAAAGCGTTTGTTCCGAAATTGTGCGAAAAGTGATATAACTCTGGGTGCTCGGTAAACTTCAATTTTCGTCGGCGATAAACGCAGCCGCCACGTTGCAGCTGTCGCATTCAGAAAATTCTGCCCGAACAAAAGGCGAACGTGGCGAAAACTCGGTCGCCACACGTGAAATGTTGAAAAAAAAAAGCAAAAGAAAAAGAAAAAGAAGAAAAGATACAGGATGTACCATAATGTGGGGAGATATCTCGAGTGCTGCCTTCAGCATACATAAACGTTTCGTGTCGTTTCCGAGTTTGTAGCAGGGACAAGATACCGCTAGAGAAATCACAATTAATTTCAATCGATTGCAATTATCGATCGATCAACTAGATCTTGTATAATCTACTATCTCGGTCGCTTTATCTTGTCGGTCGATCCGGTCGGCCATAATTTCGCCTTCACGTCTAAATCCACCGGGTGTCGACTGGTTTTTCGTTCACGTACACGGAACGTATTACCCGGTTAATATTACGATAATGCTAATTTATTATCGATTCGTTCAGCCGACAGACCGGTGTGGGTCGACGTCCGTGGAAAATATAAAATGCAAAACTCGCAGGTGTCACTTTCACGCCTTCTTTGGCAGCGGTGCATCCAGCGTATACCGTGTTCACTCTATCAGCGGTGAGCTGATGGTGTAAGGATCGCGTTACGGGGGACCAGGAATCCGACGAGTAACCGCAATCTCAATTCTAGCGGTGAATTTTTCAGACGGTGGAAAAAAGAAAGACGCGGTATGGGCCAAGGAAAGGCGACAGAAATGGCACGTATAGTGGTGGTATAATTAAAAATAAAAAAAATTGATTTTCGTGTTTGGGATTAAGTCTGCGATTATTTTATCGAGTTTACGTTCTCCTCTTTGTATTATCGATAATTGCCGATCGAATTCCGAGAACTTTATTCAGCCAGACAGGGAACAGATGTTGGTTGGCTAGGTAAACGATTTCCTTAATTAGTCCCGCCATGGTCAGGTGCAAAGCAGGAAGTCGGGACACGGAGGTTGGTACAACTTTCATACGGTCCGCAAGCTAGTTCACAGTCAAAGAAGAGAGATTCATAGTGGTGAACACACGTGCTCGGGAACGGAGAAAGAAGATTGCCCTAGCAGATATAGGAACGAGAAAATTCTGTTCCTTGCGCAAATAATTCCTTTTCTACGCTCGGAGTTACCGTTGCGGACGAGGGATTTTAATTCGAAACGTGGAAGATAAGATTCTGGAATCTAGATAAATGAATCACTCGCTTGAAAAGTTTTAAGATTAGTGGAAAAATTATTATGCCAAAGAGTTACCAACTACAGCTGTTGCGCGAATCCGAACGCAAGATCTTCGGTTCAAATCCCGATTCCCTAAATTTGCTTTTTTTATTTATAAAAATTATTTTTTTACATAAATTTAATTAATTCTAATGCACATAGTATAAAATTAAAATTTTATTCAAATACCGATTAAAAATCTCAAATAACCCATAAAATGACACAATGAAAAGCAGATCACTGCGAACATACCTTTTCGTTCAAATTGAGATTAATGCAATTAATGATAATCGCCTTTGTAAAAGCAACGTGTCGACACTGCGAACGTACATAAATTGAACAACACCGTTCGTCCTAAGTCTTACAACACATACGAGTACATTGTAAACCGGTTTAAGGTGGCATTTAGCGGTGCTGTACGTCTGGACGTAGCTGGATAAGGTTCGATCTCGCAGCCAACAAATTAACAGGTCGTTTATCGGCTTCTTTCTGTCGCGTGGCCAAGCGAGCAGAGGGAAGGAAATGAGCGAGGTAAAAGCCACAATTAATGGCCCCCGGCACCCTTGTAAACAATAAAGTCGCGCGTGGCTGGAAGCGACGCGGACCTGATCGTAAATAAATTCACTCTCTCGCACGATACACGCGCCCAACATCGTACTTTTTCCATGTTCGTACGTAACACGTGTCGATGCTCGACAAAGTCGATAACGTTACCCCGGGGAATTCGTTTCCAACCCCTCCTCCAGCTTCCAGATAACCTACGAAATTTTTGTTTTCAACTCGTAATTTTTTTCCCTCAATTTTGTTTCACTCCATTGTGGGGTGAACAGCGATTGGAAAGCAATTTGTAGAGGAAAGGAGTATATTGTTACCCCCTGTTGGTAATTCGACCCCCGAATAGTTTTCGTATTTTTCGTGGAGAGCTACAACGATCAAAAAGCAGTTTCTTTTTTTTAACCAATTAACGTAGTGCTGTGTGGTACAATTCAACAGACATCGTGTTCGACAAGGGAACACCGCTATTTTTCCCTGTTCGTATATTCAGCGTTTTCCATTACATGGGAAAATCGAACGAGATCGATCGCGGTAACATTCGTTTACACATTTTCAGCTGGAAAAGCTGAAAGCTTTCAATGCGTTCGAATAAGAGGATTGAAACGGACGCGCTTATAAACCGCACACGCGTGTTATTTTGCTTGCTCGTAGGCGCGCCCCTCCGCCGGATCGGTGTTACAGGATTTTCCCTGATAATGGCGTCAATGCACCCCAACACGATTTCCCACGTTTTCACCAAGGTACAAGGAAGGAGACTGTAATTCCGGAAGCTTTTCGCGACTCCTTGAAACGATATACAGGAGAATTTCGTGTTAAGGAGAAAAGCTGAAAGGGGTTGAATTCAACTCAACCCCTTCTGTTATAATATCGAACAATTTTCAAGCAAGTATTCGCTATTCATTTTTACACGATTCTAATTACAAGTTATATTAAATTTGTGACGCTGGTTGCCGGTGACGCCCATGGCATTCAACGTGTTAATTAGTTTTAGACAAAGTTCTTAATAACGCACGTGCACGAGGTTCTACAGTATGTATTTATTTAATGCGACGAAGTTAAAGTCAAGTTTAGTTTGTTTTCGTTTAAGCTCAAGTTAAATGTTGACTGTGTCACCGGTGACACCGTGTTGCTCTCGCTGGAATAACAGCGCAATGATGAAATAAAAAACAAAATTTAAGATAAGACTTTATAATTTCTTATGATAGCAATTTAGTTTCTCATCGGATCGATTCTCTTTTCCACTATTTCGCCCGGTGAAAAATTGCCTACACCTTGTACCCGGTTACTATTACAGAATCAGCTCGTGCAAAGCAATTTCGAGCAATGTAACTGGAAGAAACGAAGCCGCTGGAACCGTCAACCGGTGCATAAAACGACAGCCATTATAATGGGAACGGTAGCGAGCGCAGCTTATTAAAGAAAAATATCAATCTGCTGTCGTCTGCAGTTGGTACCACGGGTTCAGCGGAAACACCGATTCAAAGCGGACGCGCACCAGATACTAATGGTTCCCAGTAACCACCAGCAGCAAGCAAACGATCAGGAAACTCTATCGAAAATGGCGCGGACCATTAGCTGGTGGGAATTTATTGGAAAGATCGCAGAAACAGAGTAACGAGAGAATCGGGAGAGATTAATTTCATTTGTAATTTGGAGTACTTCGAATTTTAGGGTTTTGGAATGTTAGAATGATAGAAATTTATCATTCACCAATTCACCCCTATAGATATACAAAAAAGGTACCAAAATTCCGTCCGGAGAGTCGGCGACTTCAATTCTGAACTCTCCCGATATCTCTTATCGAATCTAAAGAATCTCGATACCCCAGTATCGACTTTATCAAAAGAAATGATCTCGAACGAATGGAAAGGTTAATGGAAATTTTCCATCTCAAGTTGTCCACCCGCTTCGAGTGACACACTTATGACTTTCCCTCTGTCCTCCTCGACTAAAGCTTTCCGCGCTCGTTGTAACGTACACCTGTACGCGATGCGCTTACTTCGATGACGAGAAGGAGAATGGTACTCACTTGAAAAACCTGTAACATCTCGCTGGTGAAACAGGTTGGAAGGAAAAGGGCATCGTTCTCTCGTCTCGGCAACCGATACGTTTTCCCGTGCCGGTTTCGTATTTCCGGCCCGTGCCACGGCAAACGGCAGACGTACAACCGCACTTTAACCGTCTGCGTTTCCGGCGTTCGTAGGCCGCGTTTCCGTCAGAAATGTGGAGACAAGATTTACCTTCTTATCGCGTACCACGCTTTCAAACTGATATTTTTACCGCTTCTTAAAGCACCAAGCAGACGTCTGCCAACATATTTATTTCTTCTATTTTTATTTAATTAAACGGACCATTTAATGGTCCCGTCATCGAAGGTACCATTTTTTCGCCATTTATGGAATAAAGATTTCACTCTCGACGAAACGGTATTCAGGCGCCGGAGCTCGCCACGATCGGCCGTGTGGCAGTCGTAAAAACAAACTAACATGCAAAAAGCAAACTCTTGCATAAATGCTTTCGCGAATGCATGCAACCGCTATTATTCAAATGCATCGCGCCGATTGCATAATAACGGCGAGCCGAATAAAACTGATGCAAAGGAAGAAAGCGTGGGGAAGTCGTCGAAATATCATCATTACGCAAGTCCAAGGTGAACCGTTTTACAGTAGCCAATGAATTAAACAATTTTTTTGAAAAACAACTCCTTAATTAATACCCTGGGTTTTTTTGCACGATTACCTCCTTCGCTCTTGACTACGGTTAATTTGCAACAGCTTAATTGGGACTCGAGAGTCGTCGATAATTGGCAGTAATCGTTTACAAGAAATACTGATTTAGCAACTTATCAAGAAAACAAACGGCAGCTATTTTGTTACGACGGAATAGCAAGTTTTTATTCGAGAAATCACTCGGATGCCATTGCCGGAAGATTATCTTTTTTATCCAACTCTCCTGTCTCTTTAAGATACTTCACAGTTTTTCAGTATTAGGATTTATTGCATTTCTATCTATACTTTGATAGATAAACTTTCAGTGATCTCAACTATGTATAGTTTTTCCCTAGGAAGATCTATGCCCGGTGCTGTACGACAGTGGCGTAACTAGGACTTTTAACTTAGGAGTTTTAAAAGGGTCACCCCGTATCTAGGATTGATCCACCCTACTCCCTGCCTAGTTACACCAATGTTCTCTAACTGTTCCCCAATGAAAAATAAAAACTACCCCACGGATTCGTCGTGGCAGAGAAGAACGGAAAGCAGAATTGGCGATCGCGTTCACGAGTCCCGAATACATTACCGATACCGCAGATATATGGACCGATTTCGTATCGGTCGTTGCTCGAACGATCCGATAAGTTTCGCAGTTGAATCCGCGAAGTTAAGCGGATTGGGAGAGGCGGGAAAGGATTGGCGCGCCGTATGCCCCTAACTTTCGGCCCGTTCGAGCGTTCAATCTGTAATCCGATATCGATTGAATTTCCCCTTCGATTTTTTTTTTCTCTTTTTTTTAAACTCCCTCTCCACTTTCCCTTGTGCTCTTGATTTTTTTTATCAGCGTGGTTGAACGACCCCTGTAGCTTCTGTCGCGACCACCACCGGATGGATTTCGTTGCACAGATGAGTGTGCTTCTTTTCTTTTTTTCGTTTGAAATCGAGACACTTCAAGTTGAGAGTTGTATACGACTGAGAGCCACTTTTCCTTTTTTCCACTTTTTGTAATCGTTTTATTTAAGGAATATTGTAATGGCTAGCAAAGTATCAAAGGTACCGGGGTTAAATGTTTTCTTGTATTCTCGGTTACACTTGATAAATCATTGAAGAAGTGTGTTACAGTTGTTTAGGAAAATTCATTGAGCAGAAAATTGTGAGAAACGTAATAAGAAATTTATCGAATTCGGGTCTTTATCGGAGAGAAATTTGTTGAAGTATTATCTAACGAAGGAAAAGACAGATTTATTTAGGGACAATTTCATGGATAAAAAGGTCTTGGACAACCGTACGGTTGTTCTTTTGATAACCTTTCTTTGCCCCTTCGTCGGAACGATACGATCTTTCTCTTTTTTTTTCCCCCCTCGTTTCAGTAACGTATCGATCCTAATTCGATCAGGACAAAGCCCGTGTAATGACGTTACTCCTCGGATTAACCCTATTTCACCAACTTTTTCGTTTGTAATCCCACTTTTACGGACCGCTTTATACCAGCAATTTACTTCTTTTCTCGCTTCGATCCTTCATTTCTTTTCGGATATAACTTTTCCTATTTCGTGTAGTAGGCGATTATTTGGAGGATTATATTTGACAGCTTCGTTCGGAATTTTGGAATTCAGCAACTTTAGAAATTAAAAATTTATAAATTTGGAAATTTTAGAAATTGAAACTTTGAAAATTTAAAATTACCGAAACGTAAAAGAAAAAAGATTCCTTTGAAGAAACATCTGAACACCCGGTATCTCCATATTTCATCGTGGAACTCTTTTCTAGGTCTCGGCACGTGCCTATGCTGTTTAATGCAATTTCCAGCGACCTTATCTCTTCGTTCAAGTTCCATCGTCGAGCCGTGTTTCCAAGTAGCCATCTCCGAGGAAGAAAAATCTCGCCCAGCCCAATAAATTGCCGCTACTCGAATCAACTTTTGAATTACGACTCGAGAGAGAGAGAGAGAGAAAGAAAGATAGCTCGTTACGACGTCCAACGAAATCCTGTTAGCCACGTTGCAACCGTAATGAACTTGTCGGATATCCAAAGAGAGACGTTTCGATTTAGCTAATTGTAAAATGTAACCTTCCTTCGTTCTTCTGGGATAAGGTACTTTTTATTAAGAGGCCGTTATTAGCTGAGAAAAATCGTCGATGTAAAGTTAAGACGTAACTGTTCGAATTAAGAGCGAACACTCTGGTATATAGGTACCTGAGGAAAACGGCTAAATGGGCTGGTAGTAGCCGATAGTTACGGTAATGGCTTTGTAATGGTACTTTAGGCTGCCGTTGCGAGCTTTAAATGGGCTCTTTAAAGTGCCCCTTCGAGTACCTGAGTTTTTGAGGTAGTCGACAGCTGTAATAGCCTGATTATCAAGGTATATATAGTTTATAGCTTCGGGTGCCTGATACCAGTACTCGAATACCAGCTTGTAACGAGAAGAAGACGAATTTATAAAAACAACCGCGTTAATTTTTGAAAGATAATAAAAAAAATTTCCTAGAAAACGTTAATTGAAACACGTAATATTACTATCCACCTTTGTCTCCCTGAAATATTATCACATTTATACCAGGTTACTCGTGAAAAATACGCGATATTAAGCTCCATAAACTTGTGACGTTCTACTCTGGAAAGTTTCTAATGGAGCGACGGAAGAGACAAATTCGACTGTTTTTTCATCAACTGTCCCTTTCGTCTTTGATTTCACAAGGGTGAAACTTTGGCGATTCGTCGTGGATGAACAGTCGCTCGATTTCCAGGATAAACAAGTATATATTGCTGGGATTTCTTGCTCTTTTATGAGAGAAAATTGTTTTACGTAGGCCATCACGGAGGGTAATTTCCTTCCGATTGATTCCCTTCGAGTCGTGTGGTCTTTCGTTTACGATCTTGCGGCCCCATTAATAGCTGCCATTTTCCATTTTATCTCGATCGTTTTAATAACCAAGGAGAACCTTTCACGAATTTCTCCATTCTTTTTATTTCTGTTAATGTTATCCGAGAAGGGAAGCAGAGTGGTCGGGCAGAGAGGAGTTTTGAATTTTTCATTCTCATCAACAAGTTATAAAGATGTTGCTAGGGGAGGGAAACATAATAACGTTGCTTGGAATTTTTCAAACGATATTCTTCGGGGAGTTGCAGAGTGTAAAGTAATCAGTTTCCTGGATGGAAACTTCTTTGACTGAAATTACTTTCCCCTCTTTTTCTCTCTCTCGGCTCGATATTCTTTAATAAAAAATGTGCAGCTTCGTGGATATCCTATCAAGGCGGAGGGTTATTGCATTTGCAATACTATTCCAAGTATTTTTTATTTAATACAAAATACTTACTCGGATAGCCAGTGTTCCATAAAAATGTTACATCGAGTAGCATTGTTCACGGAATCTCGAGCAACGAGTTCTATTGTGATAATGGAATATACTTGGGTAAGTTTCTTGCCGAAGCAGAGTGTGCAATAAAGTTTGAAGGATAAATCAAGTCGACGTGAATTAAGTGCCACTGATGCAAACTCCGACTGCCAGAGTGCAGTTTTTGGAGGAATTCTCTGTTTGTACAAGGGTGGGTGGAGAAGGAGGGTGAGAATCACCGAGACTCTTAGTTATATAACTTCTATTCTGGGATGGAAAACGAACAAAATTGTAATTATTTATACAACGTTGAAAAAATTTGAATAGAAAAATTCCATAACGAAGAACCGCGTCTCATATCGCTAAAAGTGTTTTTTTCTCCCCGTTAAGACGCGTGGTTTCACCGGAAAGAGGGAAAACATTTGGATAATCGTGGTAACCGGGTGACATTTTCCCTACACCCATTAACACAGGCTATTTCTATGTATATTACACATAATGCTCCGTTTTACGGTGTCCGTCGTTTCCTGAATTTCCCTTTTCTTCTCGCGAAATTACGTTTTAATTCAAACCTCGGCGCACCCCCTCGACAGACACTGACCGTACGGGCGCAATGTTTTTTCGGAACAGAGACACGAGGGTGCCTTTGTTCCAGGGTAGAGACGCGCGAATAATTTGCACGTGTTTTCATCTTTCCAGCATTTAATCGTCGCTGAATTAGCATCTTTCGCCTCGTTTCTTCGTTGGATTTTCTCCTGAAATATCGCTCGCCATCCTTTACACAACATTTCAATGAAAATTAAATAACCAAGAATTTAATACCCTCTGATTGTTACTGCAAGAATCACTATGTCTTCTTGCAATATACTTCATGAAAAAAAAAAAAAAAATTCACGAAGAACCGGCACGAATCACCCCCGTTATTCGAAACCAGCAAGGGGTTGATCCGTCTGCCCTAGTGAAGGTTTAAAAAAGGGTTGAACGTCCTGGATCCGAACGAACGGAGTGAAGGATTTAAACCGGAACCATTGACGCGGAAGTCGACGTGCAATTCTCGCGTAACGATGGGGGTGAGGGGGTGTTAGATCGACTGGCCCCTGCTCTGCGCACCACCCTTTCGGTACACGCGTGCTCACTTTTCAGCGGGTACGCGTACGCGGAGGCCGCAAGCCGCCGTTAATTAAAGCTTCTTAGGACAGTCTGGAGTAGGCGGCCGTGTATGTAATTGTGCATTCCCCCGTTGGCAGGCCTGTTAGAGAGGCTTTGTTTCAAGCAACGACCAGAGGAAGGGGTTGCGTAGGTCTCCGCACGCCCGCAGACAATGCTCGCTCCACTACAATACAATCCTGTGTTTGTATTTCTGCTGCACGAATTCTGCTTCGATATCATCTACGATCCCCGGCTCCCTGTTTCTCTCTGTCAACCGTCTACCCTCCTTTTCTCTTTTCTCTCTTATACCGGGTGACGAGTAACTATTGCTAACGGGGCGAATGGAAAAATGGAAATCTTTCTAGGACCTTTGATTGCTACGTTCATTCATGCGTGGGTGACCATATCGGTATCCGAATAAATTTACACTAGTGGAATTAATTCTGGACACTTTTAAATTTTTACTTAAATTTCGCGTTTATTCAAATTATTTTATATTTTATATTCTAATCATTGTTTTCTAATTTTAGAAAAACAAAATTAACAACACAGTTTAGATTTCTTTTAATTAAAATTTTCAAACATTTACAAAGCAAATCATGTGAAAATATTAAGTATAAACATTGTGGATTACAATGAAAATATTACAGTATCAATTTAGCACAAATATGAAATAAAGAATATTTTGTCTAGAATTAATTCCACCAAGGTATATACTACTAGAATTTTCGGTTACGATTGATTCGGTATTCGTCACAGGGTAGATCCTCTTTGTTTCACCAAGTCCTCTGCGACGGGAGCTTCTATCTAGGTATCTATCTCTTCGGCTCTCTCTCTGTGCTCATTTTCATTTCTTTCCCCGCGATTCTCTCACAGCCTCGACATATGCCTCTGTCTCCGTTTCGATGATCACATCTTTACCCATTCGTCGACTCTCTGCTCTCTCGTTTCCCTTTCCTCTCTGCTCTATCTCTTCTTTGTACTCCCACTGGTACCGCTTGTCTTTCTGTCTCCCGGAGCTCTTCTCTTCAATCGGTCCGTCGTCGCTTTGTCGTCTCGCCCGTGCGATACACCTTTCGTTTCCGCCTGTCGAACTTTTCAACTTCAGAGTCGAAGGAGAGCGGATGATAAGCCGAAGAGACTTTATCTCTTCGAGGTGGACGTTGATAGTCGAAGGTAATTCGAAGGAAAATGAACCAGCGTCGAAGGGCATTGGATTCTGGTAGGGTTTGAAAGATCGAACAATGAGGAGAAGGGATAAGGAAAGGGATGAGAAGTTCTGCGAGGGATCGGAGCCAGTTTTGAACTGGGACTCGTCGAAGGATTCGATAGTAATTCAGCAAATCCGTGTCTTAGGTTTCAAGATGTTTAGAGTTAGGATAGAGACTGTTCGTTGCCGAAGGATTCTCTGTGGACCAAAATAGGTCGCGCCAGAACGAAGACGTTTGTAGATTTATAAAAAAAAATCACTAGCATTAATGACAATTAGGATTTCAAAAGATTGTGTTGGAATCTGAAAATATAAAGAAATCTCGGATCAATTGCTCGAAATTGGGTATACGAGGCGAAGTTTTTACCGGAGTCGACTTCAGTTGGAAAATAATCGAATCACCTGCTACTTCGAAACTTATACACCGGCGCATTCTCGACAAATGGAGGATCGTCGGTCACACGGCTGAGCAATTGCTTTCGATTATCCGTGAAACTTCTCGCAGGATCTAGATTTATCTTCAAAACGTATAATCCTCGAGATTTATCGCCGTTTGTTACCTTCCCTTTACAGACAATTTTCCGAATTTCTATTTCCTTCGTGAATTTTTATTATAAACAGATTCTATGATCAAACTCGTTAAACGATTCGAAGAACCGTTCGTGATTCACCTCGATCGAAAGGAAGACAAGAAAGCATATTTGTCTTTGGTCGCGGTTGATGTTCATCGATTACTCATTTGCTCGTCCTATCGTTTCCCCTAACCTCTTCTTTATTTCCTTCGGTAAACCAACCCTCGAGAGGTCTTTCGTTAAATCCCTGCCAGCTACTTAAAGTCTAATTCTTTTCTTATTTTCCCTCGAACGCATCTTCCTTTCCCTCCTGGCACTCAATTATTTTTGCCTACTCAGCGAGTGATTATCCAAACATTAATCATTAAGATTTAACGCTTTCATTTTCTAAGGTTTTTTTTTTTCAAATTCGACCGTGTGATTTTAGTATTTATTGGAAATTGTATTTTTTTTCTCATAGGTGCTCGATATACTGGCGAGGTCGGAATTCAGACTCAACGCACGCAGGAGGTGGAGCTTACATTACCCGAAGATAACAAGAAATTCTTATTCCTATTCCGCGTCGATCGCTATCGCGAGTAGAATTTACCGTTCCCCGTTGTCTTCGTGACTAAGCCTAAGTTTGGTGCGAACACACCCTCGGAATTGCTCTTATCGGCATCCATGCGGTCGCGCTACTCGTTTTCCACCCCTTTGGCTTATCTCGCCGGCTGGGAAACCCTCTTTAGCCCGACCATTCTCTCCCTTTCCTCGCCTGCAAACAATACCTTCTAAAAAGGTATCAAACTTTTTAGCGACAGCAAAAAAGGCGAGGAAGGGAGGGAGGGGAGGAATAGCTTAGAAGGGTGAGAAACAGAAGCTAGTGAGAACGCTTTATTTCAAGACACACTGGCTGTTATCCCCTTCTCACCCTTACTCTTCTACCCTTGAAATACTCTTAAGCTACATATTCAATGGTAAATGATTTTCAAAAACATTTTTATTACAAATACCGCTGCTAAATCTCTAAACATATCAAATAGAAACCAAAGGAATTTAATTTGAAAATTAACCCTTTATCTATTGGAAATTTATTAATAGGCTGAAAAATTTTAAAATTAGAATTTTTTGAATTCCTGCTTTCTCTGTGTCGCTGATTTCGTTCCTCTCATTTTTTCACTTTCTTCTCGGCTCTCTTTTGTTTTTTGGATTTTTCAACTTTCCAACGATCCCTCGGTGTTTGCCTGTTTGTGCGTAACGTTGACAAAGCGTTCGCCCGTTCGTTTGGTTCTGAGAATAAATATAGCAATTCACGGAATGCCAGTGGCTCGTCAAATATTTACTACTAGCAATTGTTTGAAATTGCAGCTGAACCATTCGTCTACATCTGTTTCAGCGCACTTATGAAGCGTGCAATATAAATGTTTGAATTTACTCTATATTATTCCGTTGATTGGATGCTTAAAAATCTTCCTTATCGCAGCTCGTTTCCGCGCTGGATCGAGGAATTTACGAGGTTCCACGGATGTCGTAACTTCCGCTCGAATACAACAGCCGTCGAAATTAAAAGCGAACGATCGTTGGAAAATGTCGAGAGCCGGAAAAAGCCAACTCACCAGAGGAAATTGAGTTATCCTGCCAGCCGGATTGCGTGACGTACCGTTTCGATAAAATTAAACGCCAATAATGCATCGCTCCAACGTTCACTGATTCCTCTTTCCTCTGGTGATTGATCGAAAAAATCAATTTTCAAAATTTCAGAGTTAAATCGAGGAAAGGTAAAGATTTAAAAAATTCTCTGATAATTCAAACGTCGTACATACTACGAATACGTTAATCAAAGAAATTTCCCTCATTAAAAAAGTTACCGAAACTTCTTTCCTATTCAAGTTTATTCTTCGAAGTTAACTGCATACTCTCGGATCTCACCAGGTGTTCCTGCGAGTCAAACGTATTTATAACTTGAAAAGCAAGCGTTTCTGAACAGATGTTTTGTATAAACTTTCCAATGATTAAAATATGTCGATTGAAGAGATAGAAATAGCTATGTCCAGAGACGGACCGTGGCTGAAATTTTTTCTACAGGAAAATTAGCGATTTTTAATTAATTAGGCCTCGAATTCCTACTGGGCCTGTGTCTATGATTAATTTTTGAATGCAATGCCTCGATTCGAATGACCCCCATATCGTTTGAGGTCCTGTTAAAATAGCTCGGAGTACGGTACCCGAGGGCCAATTTGTCAGATACCCAGCTAGGGTATCGGTCTCCCGCATACAGAAACCATTTCCAGTTGCCCGGCGATCTTCGTGGGAGTAACGGGTTCAATGGTTCAGATTCAAGATGGGAATCAGGCTGGTTAACTTGTCGCGAGAAGAAAAAACAGCCGGCCATTAAATATTTTGCACCGTGAACGTTTGTTCCGTTACATTCGATGTTCGAGAATAACTAATTAACCGAGGAAAAATAAAATTTCCAGAAACGTTGGAAAATATTTGCATTCCGATAAATCTCAGCTAAACACGCGTTTATACGTAATTCTGATCCAATTTCCTTTCTTCTATTTCCATGAAAGACCTCCATCCGTTTTCTCGTTCGACCGAATTAGCGTGTCGGCTTGTCGAGCGTCCAGAGAATTGCTCGAGAGATAAATCTCCATATTCCCGGTCGTTCTTTGCCTATCTCTTTGTTCAACACGCTCCTCGTAGCTACGAGAGTTTCTTGTTACGTTTCCGAGGGCGAAACGCCATCAGTTTCTTGCATACCTGTAAAACCCTCTGCTACGAGCACTCGTGTAATTTCAGGCACCGAGGCAAAATTGTTGATATTTTATTTTCACTCGTTCCATTCAAATTAACGCGATACGTCGTTAATAATAATTATCGTCGAGGACTTTCTTTGAATTCGTCCAATTTTTTCCAACCAACCCCGACCCGATCGACCGCATCGGAGAGTTTGTACACCTTGATAAAATCGTGATATCATTATCACGCGTTATCGCGTATAACTCTGTCAGTAACAATGCGCGCGATTCGTATCGATTCAACTGGGATTGAACGGTGGCTCGCTTAGATAGAAGCTTCTCGCATCTGTCAGAAACAACCTCCTCGCGTGAATCATTCAGCGCTATATGCAGTGCACGAGTGCACCCGGTGCATCGGTAAAGCGTACCCGGAAACAGGTGTCGACGGTGACGTTGCATTTACGGGGCGAACAACGGGTTCCTCGTGTGTCACACTTTCCATCGATTGCGACGAGGAAAATTCAAGGGAGAATCGCAGCAATTGTCGCGAATGATTAAATAAATATTTATATTACACGATAAGAGTACTTTAGCGGTACCGGGAGCGAATAATAGGGAATCGGGTTAAACAAAGGGAGTCGAAACGAAACGTCGTAGCCTGGTGCGGTAATGATCGGTAGCCCACGGTCTCAGACTTCTGCCACCAAGAATTTTCGTCGTTCTTTCTATCGTAGGGAACAATCGCCGGAACTCGTTAAAAGCCCTCGCGTCTGTCAGTCGGTACGACGTACATTAATAATGTACACTCTTCTGCATAATGACTGGTCGGTCCTTTTCTTTGTCTATCCCCTTTAGCTACCCTCTGCCGTACTTATTTTAGCCTCGACGAAA
This sequence comes from Osmia bicornis bicornis, assembly GCF_907164935.1. Taxonomy (NCBI): domain Eukaryota; kingdom Metazoa; phylum Arthropoda; class Insecta; order Hymenoptera; family Megachilidae; genus Osmia; species Osmia bicornis. The sequence continues at coordinate 11,901,705 of NC_060217.1, read as the reverse complement.
TGTCAAACACCATTCCAGACTTGATATGTATTAATTTTTTAATTCGCTCTTTAATTTTTCCTAATTCAAAATGTTATTTTCCTTTTCTTTTTCTGTTATCATGAGTGACTCGTAGCACCCACGACAAAAAATCCTGGGTGCTACCCTACCCACTAAAATCCCTCCCCCTTTCAACCTTTGGGGTTATCCCAGGAATACCAGCGTAAAAATATTATCTTCCTACGTCGCTTCGACAATACTCCAATCGAATGGTAAAAATGAGACGGCGGATAAATGGCCGTCGTTATTTCAGTCGCGGTTCGAGCCCTGATCACGGTTGCCGGACCGCCTAGTGATTTTGCGGTGGAAAAATGGCACGCAATGGGAGAGCGGTTTCGGTGATCGCCGAAACGGAAATGGCAATAAAAGCGGGGAAAATCGTTCGGTCGGTTAACTCGTCGTAGTCCGGTGTCGTGGAAAGGTCGAACGTGAGGAAACGACGAGAGACGCAACCACGATCGTTTCCGCAGTATCTTCACGTACGACATCGAAGACGCGCACTTGACACTCTGCACCATCGACGAGTTCACGCGCGATAACGTTCACGGAATACCAACGGCAAGAAAGAACACACCACGATTCTTCTAGCGCACTCGAGAGGGATTACGCGACCATACGGCAAGCAGAATCGACCTATCCTCGAGGATCGTTCTGATTTATTCCAAGATAAAATGTGGGAGCTTCCTGAATGGTCGAATGGAAAGGGGATGCTGTTTAGTTGTCCCCTGGTTGTTAGAAATACGTTTTCCCAAGGAGGATTAAAATAATTTCTAACAAGGGACCATGTCCAAGTGATAATTTCAGATTTTGATGAAACTTATGTATAATATAGTTCTCGAAAAAATATTTGACACGCCGATATTCGTGTTAAGGGGGTGAAGATAGACCCCAAAGTGAAGGGTGAGAAATATACTTGATTGAATATCTCGGAAACCTCCAGAGCTAGAAGGATGGTGTAAATTATGTATTTTTTTATGAGGAATCCATTTTTGTTAATTTTTCTGATCACAAGTTGATACAAAATACGGATAAAATGGAATTTTTTTTCATTGCAACTGTTTATCTTATTTCGAGGAAACACGAAATTCTACGATATCGGAGTTTCACCTTTCCCTGGTATCGAGCAACCAACAAAGCGGTTGGTATAAAATTATGCCCCCCTATATCCTCGATTCGACGCCCATAAATGCACCGACGTAGGGACACGAATTTTCATGTCGCAACTCGTCCCTGGAAAAAGACACGAGGTTCCCTTCGATCGTGTGTCCTCCGACCGGTCTGTACACGCATAACAATGGATGGATGTAAAACCGTGGAAGGTAAAGTAGCGTCAAGGGAACTAAGGGGCGTGCGAGGAATTTTCAAAATCTTTCCAACTCGACAAACTCGCGGTCCCTCCAGCGAGAGAGGGAGAGACAGTGTCGTATCTTGAAAAGCTATCGTAACAGCCATCTAATATTTGCAACGATACTTTGCCGCGTGTATAAAGAATTCTATTCTATTCGATGGAAGCACCGGTCGGGGTTCGCCAGGCTGATTCGTAAGAAAAAGGGAAAACTTGTAAATGGAATACGCGAAGGGGTGGGTTCAATTGCGAACTTTGTACGGCTTGGTAGGGCGATTTTTTTTCACGAAAGCACGAGAGGAATCCGGTTCGAGAGAAAAACAGAGGCCGTTACGCTGGCTCGCATAAATTTCGTCCCTTGGATATTGAAAATTTCAACCCTACCCACCCTTCGTCCGAAGGTTTGATGAGGTTGCGCAGGATTCTTCGCTGGAGCATTCAGTTTATCATAGTAATCTTGACTTTTTTTTAATTTAACCCTTTCCACCCCAAATTAAGGGCGCGCCGGGTTGCCTTCTATCGTGGCAATCAATTCTTCGGACCACTTTTCTTCAATACAAGTTAATTACTCTAAAGCATCGACGGATAACGCGGTAATCGTCTCTCTGCACGCGAAGCAAGGGAAAAAAAGCTACCGCGTGTCGTTGACCGGAGTTTCGCTCGAGTTTCACCAACGGGTGTTACTCTAATAGAATTCAGTAAATTACTTACCAACAAGTCCCGCGGTGCACTCCAATTGCCCCAGGATTCAGCGGTCTGAAAAAAAAAAGGGAACAACGACCTATTAGTAATACAGCGGTGAAGCGTATCGATTATTGGATTCAAAAGTACCGAGTTCTATTTAAAAAAAAAAAAAGGATCTTTCGCAAAGTTGGAGGAAACAGGAGAACAAGGAGAGCGTGTAGCTATTAGTATCTGAAACTCTCTCTTCCTGTTTCGCCGCTAAAAACGAGCCTCCATCGATCATCGAAACGGCTATGCAAATTTATTTTACGGTAACTCGTCGACTTTTTACTCGCCTGTGAAATTAACGATCGACAAGCTCCGCTCCACAAGATTGACTCCGCGACATCAACTTATCGCCAGTTGCTTGCGTTTAGCGAGTCTGAACTCCGAGGTTGAATTAAAACGTGAAAAATCAGAGTGTTATTTACGATCCATGGAAAAGGGATAAATTTAGCCGGATATTTGTCATTTTTCGTGCAGCGAGCAGCGACCATCGATCAAAAGGGTTAAAAGTTGAAGGGGAACGTCGAGCTTTGACGGTGCCTGGTGAAAATTAGCGATATTTCGAGTGACAGGAAAGAGACAGATCGTATGTAGAACGTCGGTAGCGATCGTTGAGGAAATTAGCGAACCGTGGAACGAGACGAGACGAGTGACAGCTTCTCGGCTGAAGAAGACTGCGCGCGGTGGCCGGGTAAAATTAACGCCGTTTCCTGTCGAGCCAGCGAAACAGAACGGATTCAACGCGCGCCACCGCTTGTTTCGACCGCTGGGGAAAATTAATACCGACCGCTCTGGCGAATGAAATTAGCAGCAATCGCGTGGCGGACGCCGAAAATATTGCCGTTTGCGGTCGAACCTGGCGCCGCTCGAAACTCTGCCTGACAATGTTCGCGCCACTGATTAAACAACGCCATTGATACTACAAAATGATTGCCTCTTTGCCAATTGACACGTTTATAATTGTATTAAATGAATCGAGGGGAGAAAAGTACCCAGGTATCTAAATTTGAGAAAAATAAAAATGAAATTCAAGTTCCCACTGTCCCAGGATTAATAGATTCATTTCCAGCAAATGGGTAGCTACGAATCGTAGAACGAATTAGGGGTAGCAAAGTGCTAAAAAAGGAAATTGAAGCCTCTTTGTTCGTGCTTTTTACGCGGAGCCTCTTTCCGCGGTACAAATGGATCAATCGATCGGTGACCGGGGAAAAAAGGAGGGAAGAAAAGATAGGATAAAATGAAAAAAGGGAACAGCTTCAGCGTCGAGACAAGAAATACGTCCAAGTACCCACGGCGAATTACACTGATTTATTATTTTAATTGGACCGTTCAATTGGCGATCCGATTATTCGCGACACGAGTCGACGTAACGGCGCGACGATTCGAACGGAGCGAGTTCGACTAGTCGAATCGATACTCGCGTTACGCGCGCTTGCGTCCTCGATATTTCCACGCACGTGCGTTGCACATCCTAGATTTACGGCTGTTTCGGATTTCGAGCGCAGACACTCTGCTCTGCTTTAAATGAAACTGTTCGCAATAAAAAATTCATTTTTATTTGAAGGGAAATCATTTTCAAATGAATTGCATAAGAATGCAACTGAAAACCATACGTGCATGGTTGAATAAAAAATGTAACGAGCGCATAAATAGTGATGCATCGATCGATAACAAGTGATATTAAAGCGGGCAGACACGGAGGGTTGGAAATGCGCATCAAAGTTCTTCATCGAACCAATCCCGAGATCAATCGACTGAAAGTTCATTTCAACCCATCAGACTCTGGCTGAAATCTGGATTAAACGTTCGGGTTATCGAATTCAATCGACCCTGCTGCGCGCACCCTCCAACCCCCTCGCTCGGACCCCCATATTAATCCCTTAATATTTTCGGCGCGAAAAAACGAATTAAATCAGCGCCGAAAAAACAGCCTCGTACGAATTGATAAACTGACAAGGGTTGATACATTATTTAATAACAGAGGGATAAATGAAATTTCTTTCACGAATAAATCAATCTACGTAAAATTAAACCGCCGATAGTATAAATTAATGAAATATACATTGTATGTAAAATGAGATGAATTAATAATATTTTACGATTGTTCTTCCATTGGTCAGTTAAGAAAATAATTAAATTTCTGTATAATAAATGGAGGGATATTTCTGAAAACGCCTTCGAGCCAGAATACAGTGAATTAACTGGTCGTTTGAGAACGCGTGACTCGACTAAGCGATTCGTCATTCGAAAACGTGCTCAAATTGTGCGTAATGAGTTAACTCATTACTCGACACCGCGTACGATGAATTAACCCGTTACGTGAGAATGTTTCCTCGGTCGCGCGTAATTGAGAACGGACTGTTATGAAAAATGAATTCGTGTAAAGCGAGAATTACTCTTCCTATAGCCCGATGCCACTGCCGATCGGACTTCGATAACCACGATAATTGCGATATTCGATGGGGAAGAATAATTCGGTACAATAAACAACGTGGAAATTGTTCTTGGCGGAAACTACCAGTCGAACTACGGGTTGTTCTCTGAACGGGTTAAATCACGCGATACCACCGTTTTCCAGTAATACCAGATTTCCATGCGAACCCAGAACTACGGAACAATCCCACTTTTACCACATCTCAACTGTAACTAATGCTCAAGAAATTGCTTCAAACCATCGGATACCGCAACGCAGATGTTGCCGCTCGCTCAAGCTGCGTCAATTGCTTTACCCTACAACTATCGCGATAATTTAGTTTATCATAACTATGTCACCGATATATCGGCAAAGTTTTAGAGGAAGCTAGTGTAGGGTACAGTATCGAGCATAGCAGGCTTCCCTTTACCCGTTCCCGAGGAGAATGACGATACAGGGGGTGGAGGTCCCGACCCCCTATTTTTAACACGTTGAACGTCAAGAATAGAAATAATTAATTTTCAAATTTCAAGCTTTCTATTTGTACCATAGCAATATTACTTAAAATAATATTTTTCTGTTGTTTTCTTTTAATTATTCAGGCGTGTGCAAGTTGCGGGGCCGGTCACCGATGACCCCCATGGCGTTCAACGCATTAACCGACTTCAAAAAAGGAGGAGGTTGATCAATTCGATCAGTTCTTTTTTTTATGTTCGTCGTTGCATTTTTTCTTACCGTACAATAGCAACGAACTCCGTATCGACGAGGAAAAACACGGGTGCACGAGTTGCGAGCGAATCGCGTGCGTTGCAGCTTGTACGCGCGTATAACACAGCCTTCGAACAATGCGAGGAACTAGCGGCCCATTATAACCGGAGGGTATTGTACCGGATGTCTCGAGCTGCGCACGATGTCCCCGGACGAAAGCGGCCAATAGTTTCGCCAGTGCCTAGCGCTGTCTGTTTCGCATCCACCCACACGTTCTAACGCGTACGTGTAAGTTAGCGAATGCGTGCGTCGTTACCGGGCTGCACGGTTGCCCTTACGAGCGCCATGTGCTCGCAACATGCTCCCTAGCCCGGCCCTTCTCTCGCGTGTCGCCCCCTCGACTGGAGGAACGGTTACGGTACAAGGCCCACACCAGCCCCATCGTCCATGGGAAATCGTAATTTTCCCCCTTATGAGAAATCGTAATCTCTCGTTACGAGGATATTATGCAGCCTGCCGACGGAAAACTGCCTCTCGGTTGACCGAGAAATTGCGACGCCTTCGAAGGGGGTTGCTTTCTAATGAGTTCAGAACCGAGGAAATTTCTGATGGAGATTTATGTGCCGAACGGGGGGATGTTGCGTTCAATCCCCTCTTGGAAATATCGTTATTACCATGAAAATAAAAGGAAAGTAGTTTTCACCCTTGGAGATAAAAGTTATTGTAGAAAAAAAAAAGAAGTCTTGAAATAATTTTATGTAAAATTGAATAACTGCAGCGTCGAGTTCAAGATAAGATAGGAGACTCGAAGGGATAAGGTTGCAGTGTGATGCGGAGACGCGGTAGGACAAAGGGTGTTCAGCTCGGGAACATCATATTCCGGTAATTTTGGGATTCCATTACGGGGATAACGAGTTTTGAAAATCGATCGACCGCGCTCCGAGCCGGCCAGGGGCAATTGCTTATTCAATAGCTGCTCGTTGGGAGGCCATTCAAAGCAATCCCTCGAGTAATTCGCCTTCGAGTAATTCACTCGAACGCAGAGACGAGAAGTACAAGAACTCGTTAAACTTTAAAAATAACCGATTCCAACGTGGTTGCTCTTTCCCAATTCCTTGTTCCTCCTTCTTGAAAAGTGACAATTTCCTCGGATTCAAGCTCGACCGACATTTTCGAATACCCGTCCATCCCTAAGTGTAATATTACATTCTGTTTGAAAGATTTTTAATGAATGAAATTTTAGAAATGGCCGAATTACCATAAATAATTGAAATCTCGTTCATCTGCAAAGGGTGAAAGAGGGAGAAGAGGAAAGAGCATATGTTAGTTAGGTAGATGGTGTCTCGAGAGGCTCATTCGTATCAGCCGGTTGCTAAACAAGCAAACACACGCCTAATGCAAATGATCAATTTATGTTAAGCAAGCAGCCACTGCGAGTTGCCAAAGCGCAAACGAGAAACTCTGGAACTGGAGGGCCAAGTATGACGGAATTAAGGGAATTCAACGGGGCCACACGAGCACCGTTAAATAAGGAAGTTCATTGATGACAGTTAACGCGACGTCGCATTACGTCGGCCTGCAATTCACTGACAAAGGGCGAAAGTCGTGTAACCGTGACAACCATGGGAAGAAAGAGGATCCTCTCTTTACTTCTGCCACCACTGTCGCGAATAATAAATTATACTCTCTCGGCCATTTGTTTCGACTAACGCGACCGGTATTCATTCCGCTGTTTGCGACCGATCTTACGAATATAATTTAATTAAATTGTAATTATAAAAAATTCGAGCGATCTTGCTCCTTTCGAATTCTCATAACAATCAATCACCGATGCTCGAGAGCTGATAGAAAAAAAAAGAAACGAAGATAAGAAAAAAAAGAGGGGGAAAAAGTGGAAGATAAAAGGCTAGAGGAAATGGATAGCTATTTTCCGCGGCGTAATGCCCGGAATATTCATCGGACGATTTGTCTTCCGGTGTAACGAAAAATCGTGCCTTACCCGCCGGTAAATTATTCCCCCGGGATATTTATGAATTTTAGGAGACTACGGCGATAAAATTGCAGCCTCTTTAAGCCGGCACGCTCCGAACCGCGTCCAGCTGGAACGCCGTGCCACGCCGGCCGAGAAAGATCGAGCAATTAAACCGTACATTTTATTACCCCGATATACCCGTGCAGCTTTTCGAATTACCATAACCTCGTGGATACCTAAGGGAACGCCTTACGTGTATTTCTATAGAATATGCGAGTAACTTTTGAAACACCCTGTATATCGCCTATACATAATGTACGCATTATTACAACCTCGAAGTCTCGTTCGACGGGGTTGCTCGAGAGGTAGTTTCTAGAGAACTTGAATTTCTCCCGAGTTCGCCGTGTAAAGAGGTTTAAAGAAGGTCTAAAGGAAGTCCCAAGAGAAAGAAAGGAGTCCATGGTTAAGGAATTCCAGCTCCACCATAATAGCAAGAGGAATTTATTGGGGATTAACACGCAACTCACTCTATCCTAGCGAATTTGATATCTAAACGAATTTTACATGAAATTATCAGGTCGTTCTGTTACGTACCATATAAAAGTTGATCAATCACGGAGGTCGTAAGTTCGTTTTTCCGAAAGCTCCACGCGGGCTGACGTCGAGGGGTATCCTGGATATATTTAGACGTCGGTGGTAGTCCCTTGCTCGGAAGTTTTATCACTCCCGAGGGAGGTCGATGAAAAACCGGGACGCGCCGCGTGTGAATTACAGAAACACCGTCTTCCAACTCGCGCAACAGTTTCGCTACGAATACAAAGCCTCCCTCGGAATACTGGGAGAGTATACGTATAATTCATCCGGCAATCGCGAAACTGGATGTACCGAGTGGATTAAAAATATAACGGCGAATTTACGACGCTAAGACGATTTTCATGGGATAACTTCAACTGCAATAACTGCTCTGACGATAATCCAGAAATTATTGCGAATGAAATAAAGCTAGATTTGATATTCTAATTCGCCAAGCTCAATATATGTATTAAATTATATATTATGGAAAATTCGGGTGAATTTTCAATCGTCTTAGCGATACAACACGGTGTACACGGTGTGTAGGAGGCGAATACGCACGCGTCCCTATGTATAATTCATGACGATGCATTACTCATTCATTCGTGCAATCGTGCAGAAGCTACTTCCGAGAAGAATGCCCTAACAAGTTTCTCCAGGATGACACTCTCCTCTCCTTTCACCTACTATTCACCATCTTGTTATGCGGTAAAGCAGGGGCCGCCAAACTTTTTAGATCATTGACCCCTAAAAATTAGTTATTATCTTATCGACTCACTTTATAAAAAAATGTTAAAAAAGGAAAATAAACTTGCGATTGAGTAGCATTGGCATTCATCGACCCCTAATTATATTATATCGACGACTTTAATGATCCCTGGGGTAAAGCGAAAATGAAACGACGCCTAAGATCGATAAAAATCGATGCTGAATCTGAAGAAAATGCAAAGGTTAACAGATCCTATGGAAATTAATAAAAAATATCTTCGACAGTCGCGACAGCGCCGAACGGAGAATGTCCGGGCTACAATATTTCGGACGAAATTCAATTCCGCCTCGACACACCTTCCAATAACCCTTTGTTCCGGTCAAGTTATCGTATCGTTGGCCGCGTGTTACGGAACCAGTCGAAGATTCAACCGTTCGTATCAATTGCATTCCATCGATAGAATTCAATCGAGCGACGGCCGCGCCTGGCCCTGGAAACTGGTGCAACGATGCCAATCGGGCTCCCCTAACTGTCCGCGTTCATCGAAATAATCTATCGATTCGGATCGCGATTCGACAGGGAAAAGAACCGTCGTCCTGTCGTTCAAGGGTGAAAAGATACAAAGTGGAGCAAAGGGTGCCCTTTGACGGGAAACCGTGAAAAACGGATGCTTTACCTTTGCCACGCGACCGATAAAATGGAACCAGGCAAACTGACGGTATTCCTGTTCGCGTCAACATCGGAAATGGCAGGTTTTTCAGCCATCTTGCCAAGAGGCAGACCGTATTTTCACCTTTCTTGACGGCCTCTCGAGAACGCGAGAATCGAAACGAGAGAACAGCGAAAAAAGATAAGACTCTCGCGGGAGACGTTATCCGAGCGTTCGGAATCAATTTTACCCTTCTTGAGATATGTCGGGTAAAATGTAGAGACTGCGAGGTTGCGAGTACGGGAACGGGGTGTCGGGTCCGATCGAATGAAATAAACCAGATGTCGTGAAATTATATTCGTATGACGGGAAAACGAGCAACGAAGAACGTGAGAAAATTCGGGTACTACAGCCTCGAGTCAAGTTTCACAATAAAATACTCGAGGAACACCCTGTACACGCATCTCTGATATTAACGTTTTAAAAAGCGAAGGATCGAATGGGTATTTTAATAAGATTAAAAAATAAACTGAATTGGTGCAACCCTGCGTTGGATCGTTACCGTCAAATGAAATCATCGCTGATTGTAATTAAAATTTAAAACGATGCGTTACGTATCGTTATAATTATCGAGCATCTCTGCTGCGGTACGTCCCACTTTCTTATGAATCCATAAAATCACCAGTTTCTCTTATTTTTCAGCAAACGATGTTGCATCGTTGGCCAGACTATCGCCGAACGATACTCTTATGCAATTTCGAGGCTGAATACGAATTTACGTGTCTATTAAAAGGGATATCACAGACACGCGAATCGATAATCATTATTTGTTTTATTTTAAAATGCTCCTCCTCTGGAGAATGAATATTCTATTTCATAATACCAAATTAATGAAAGGGTTAATCGCACTGCAAGTACCGAGAATATTCTTCACGAAAGCGTGATTCAAGTTAGGCGATGAATTATGCCTGGTAACGTCTCGAATCGGTTCATATCTTATCGAACTCCGTGGACAAGCTTCTCTTTGAACACGAAGCATGCTAAATCGGAAGGAGGATATCGATCTGCAACATCTGCGACATCCTCTGCTATCGAGAATTATTCGTATCACGAGTTCGCCTTTGAGCTGTCTATTTCGTTTAGACAGCCAAATACGAGATTTAAGGTAACATACAGGAATATATACATATCTCGATATCCAACCGTCCGTACCTGAAAAGAAGGTACTCAGGGTGGTAAGAGGTCCAAGAGAAAAGTGCATGGTTACCCAAAAAATTCGAGGAGGATAAAATAAATTTTCCATACATAAAATTCTATCTTTAAGCGTCTAAGCTATTTGGAGGAGCAAAAAATTCCTCCCCTAAAGGGTTTATAGGGCTATTCGTTTAAAACGTTCGAACAGATAGAGTAGCGGTTCTGGCCGGAAGCGTCATTTCCTCCGTTTCATAAATAAGGACGATAAAATGCGCTTGAGAAACACGGTGCCGCGCGAATAGTCGTGACCATTTTGATATCGTTATAAATCACTGACTCTCGCGATCGATTAGGTGAAAGTATCGTGCACCGAATGCCCGTTGCAACGATCCATCGCAAGGTAATCGTTCGTGGGAGATTCGTACCTTTCAAAACTGAGAAATTACGATATTTAAACGTTGGAATTTATTAATTAAGTAAAGTCATTAGCGATTGATAATACATTATTTCTGCTGGCTAGAAAAATTTATTCAGTTTGTCGAGTTTCAACGACCCGATATTTAGAAAAGTATAAAAATTGAAAAATTGTCTCTTTGTTAAGACAACCCGTATGAAAGTAGTTTTATCGAGATTTGCGAGGAACGCGATCGATCGGATAGCGCAGAGGTGGGTTGTTATCTCTAGGTGAATGATAGGTAGGCAGATAGGTATGTGGAACACGACTCGTGTCGGGTATTCATCCGTAAAGTGGGCCACGAAACGTTGTGTTTTGTAATTCGTTCGCCGGAACACCGAAAGTTACAGATAAAAAGTTTATTAGCCTGGTTGGCGTTCGCATGAATTAACTGCACTTCTCGTGGCCTCGATGCTCCTGCCATTCTCGTGAATAGGTCCTCCTCCTTTTGTTTCACAATCTCCCTTCTGCCTTCTATTTTCTATTCTTCTTTACCCAATTCAATGTACAGAATAAATTTACCTTGCAATTTCCTGTTTTTCAGGAAGTTCCAAGTTTCAACGAGATCATAATTAAAATAAGAAGCTGTCTTTGTTCCTATCATTCGAAGGGAAACAAACTAAATACTCCATCGACAATATTCTGTAAACTGAATATTCTTGTTCGAACAAACAGAGAAATATGTTTTCCATTCGGTATTTACTACAGATTGTTCTGCCTCTGAAAACGGTTCGATAGAGGGGGCAAAAAGTGGCGTTGGTAAATATCGAGCTTTAATATTTCCAATTTCCGCGACTGAAAGTACACAATACAGAAACCCGTGTAGACGACAAATCGATACTCGAAAATGGTACTCGCGAAATTCGTGGAACGTTTTACACGACGCGTCAAATTGTTGGCCAGCGAAATCGGCAACCCTTCTTCCACTCTTCCTGTAAAACGTCCCCTCGAAAACAGTTATTTGCCCGGAAAAATTACCGGGCTCCTGTTTCCACTAATATAAAATGCTCGCGTTAATTGGATCCTCGTTTTTCCTGGGGTTGCTTTCAGCTTACAACCAGCGGCAACCGGAGGATCAAATAATTTCCGTCAATTAGTCGCAACAAACGAGCCAAAGTACATTGTACGTATTTCTGCTGTTTAATATATTATACCTAAATCACGTTTAACATTAATAGAGGAAAAAGCAAAATTTGAAGAATTCTTGCTATAGTAGGTACATCGATGCATGTAGAAGAGTTGAATGGAAAAAAGGGGGCCATTTACTTGGCGGTGGAGGATGAGATAAAAAGGCTCGTAACTCAAGCGCAGCCGGTATTTTCGAGGCAAACATCCCTCTGAACGGTTATTCCGATTCTACGGGGTATAATATGTAAAGAGAGAGATCCAACCCCGGGCCCGTACCTATCCGCGATTTCCTTCCAAAGTGCCGCGTCGATTTAGCAACTGCGAAAACGCTATTCCTATCCTATCGAAAACGAGTAAATTATGCACGAATTATTCCCGTCTAGCCGACTTTACGTACGACCGTTGCGTGCGTTATTTATTGCTACTCTTATCCGTAATTATGGGCCGTGGGAACGCAAACTCGCCTTTCATTCCTCTCCTACATTTTCGCCTTTTAAAAAACATTATTCGCAGGGTTGTTACGTTTCAATTTCGTTTATTGCATTTTGAATATATTTGTAAATTTTAATAAGTCGATCGATAGAGAGATTTACACCTTTCTTTGAAACATTCATGGATAAATAGAAGGCCTCCTCGATGGAGTAAACCTTGTAGAACGATCGTTTGGTATGTACAATAGTACGCCTCTGCTTGAATGAGACACTAGCGATAAATAAAACGATATTATGACCGGCAGCAACTGGTTCGAAATGCTTTCACCGGTATCTAGTGCAAACTACTTACACAGCCACGTATTATCCGGCTACTATCTCATATTTTATTAGTTACACGTCTATTACTTTTCTATCGATCAGCTACTGTACGAATTAACTACATCAATATTAATTATTGGATTTAGTTAAATTCATAGCGACGATCAACCCTAAAAGAAATTTACCTAAATTTTAGGGGTGTGTAAGAATATCGAGTACCCGAAATATTTAGGTTGTCGCTAAATTTTTATTAAATTCAATAAAAGGAGTTAGCGGATAAAGCAAAACTGTAACTTTTGAAACAATAACTTTCCCCGAAGTTATAAGAAATTTATCCATAAAAGTTGGCGGTATATCGCGTCGTTTCACGAGTCACCGAACGAAACTTGCACTTTGCCAGACGAGTTGGCGACGGTGCAACACAGGTCGAGTTTGAAAAATTCATAAATCTTATCGTTAACATCTGCCGGTGACACGTTCACCGGCTCGTTCGTCTTGGCCGTCTTTCGCGCTTCGCTTGTTTCTTTATTCCGTCCGTTCGTACGGCCGATACTTTTTTCTCTTTAACCGAGGCGCCACCGGGGCCAATTTTCTTCTTCCCTTTTTACCCCCGAACAAGGGAAATGAGAGATTACAAGGAAAGGTTTACGTTCGGGACAGCAGGTGCGAACGAGCTCGAGCGTCGCGTAATAAAATTTTGTAGAATTCTCGATGAGACGCGAGTTTTACCGGATCCTCTGCTTCTCCTTCGCTTTCTCGGCAAATGTGAGAACGTAAAACTCGAATTTCGAAAATTCCCGTTCGAGTGATCGAAGAATTTTCAAATATCTCTGTTGGACAATGTAGGCGTTTTAGTGGAGGGGGAAGGCGCCCGAATTGCAATAAAAAAAGGCACTTCAATAGAAATAATAATAATTGTATACCGTCTTTGTTTTCGCGAATCAGCTTAGGAATCGAGCGTAACTGAACGTATGGCGTGGTTCGCAGAAATAAATATTATATTTACACCGTCACGCGGAGTTTTATAAAGTGTTCGAGAAAAGTTTCCACGGGTGTTGGTGGTCGATTTATTTTCGCGGCCGATGCTCGAGATACACACGGGAATCAGAATAAAACGAAAAGCCAACACGAGAACCGCTACCAGAACGACGATACACACGCTTTCTGTACGCGTATCTTTGGCCTCGATGACATAACATCCGACCACCACATGGTTCGTCGACTTTTTATTTTTTTTATTTTTTTTATTTTTTTTGAACGTCCGGTCGAGAAACGTTCACGTCCGTTCAACGCGTTGCGAAGAGCTTTTTTAACCCTTCGCCAATGCGAGAGCACCCAAGCGTACACATGACACGATATCTTTTTATTTAAAATTTCGTTTCAGAGCTTGTCTTTGAAATTTATACGCATATAATACAGGGGTGGATTAGGATTTAAATTTTTGCAGGGGCCCTCTAATTAGATAGTATTCAATTCATAGAATAAACGTGGGTGGAAATCGAATGAATATCGATTTACTTTCGTCAGAAGAGTGTTTCAACAACGGAGTGTTTCACCTCTGTGAATATCCAGAAAAATATACTCTGCTATAATATTCAATTAAGCACACATAATCGTAAGAAAAATTAATTTCTGACATTATCAACTCTGATTGCCTCCGAAAGATTAACGCAATGTGTAATATGGCAACTTCATAATGGTACGGTTTATTTGGTATTATATTCCTTCTTCTCTTCCGTTTGCCCGGGAACGAGGAATTGTTAATTTCACCGAGGAATTAATTTCTCCTCTTTCGATTAACGGAGTGGCAAGTTGGCGTAGCGTTTTCGGTCGGCAAACGAAGCGAGGCGAAGCGGATTATTTCACGACTTTCACGCGCGACGGCCTACGAAAACGGTTCACTGGTACGATTCAACAAGGACGTTAAAATTGCGAGCGGTTAACATCGAGCAAATTGGTGGCATTATTACTGGGACCGTGGTTAAATTATATCACTGCTTCAGTAGGCTTCCCTAGGGAAAAATAGCGTCACGAGAGAAGCAGAAATTCTCGTAACGTTAATTTTGAAAAATCGCAAATATTTTCAGTACCTACTTCAAAAAAAGATTAAAAGAATTACGTTGAAAGCGACGGTAGCAATAGAAGGCGCATCAAAAGGTGCGTTGCAATGAAAATTTCATTCTCATAGAAGTTGCAACGCGTAAAGTGGTCGACGTTCAAAGGGTTAAAGATAGTGAAAAATGTGTGTGACGCGATGATGGTCGATGAAAAGCAACGCGAGGGTAGATGAACGAATGGAAACGAAGTCGTTTATCATGTTCCTCGTTGAACGTGACATACGGCCGTTGTTGATAACGCGAAACTGTGATAAAGCTACACGAAACACGTACGATTTCCTTCGCCGCGGCAGCGATGAATCGTCCAGCACTCGGTAGGTGTTAATTAGCGCTAATTAATTCGCGAGAATGCTAATCACCGCTAATTGATTCTATGCTAATTAAGCGTTTTGCTGGCGATAAGCTTCGCGGCGGACGACGAAAGCCGAGAAGCTTGTTGACACCGGACGATCGATAGATCCACGGTAACGATCCTGGGAAAAGTAGCTAACGATAGCGGAAAATAGAGATTTTATAACAATCACGTGAACCCTTTTTCTATCCACTAGTAGACACTATTTCTCGTCAAAATTTTCTATTACATCTCTGGGTGAACTACTTTTCATGAAGGAAAAAAAATCGCGATGAATTAAGTTTTCACAGCGTAGGCAAGCAGGACGTTAATCATCCTGATCTGTCGCGGAATTAATACGTTCTCTCCGGAGTGCCCTTATCAGCCCGGAAGCTATTAACCTGGTAAAACTTACTTTTCCTAAAACTGGGTTAATCATCTGTTCCCGTGAACCGGCTGAATTATCCGATTTCGCGTCCTAAATTCCTGGATACGAACGCAAAACTAACGAGTGTTCGCCCCCCTTCCTCGCACCCCTGGGCCAGTCTTTAATTAGACGTTAATTGGGCAACCAAATGGATTTTCCGATTTTATCGATCGTTAAACAATTTCACCTATGGTTTCTCCAAACAGAACGAAACTACGTCGCGCGGAACGAATTTCAACCGATGATAATCGGTTTTATCACCGCGTTAGGATTCGCTTGAAACAACGTAATTGCAAACAGCTTTTGATTTAATTTACTTTACAATTTCCTATGTTTGCGCATTGCACGCGTTCTATTTTAGTTCTCAGGATTCTGAAAACCCGACACGATACCGAAACGTGTAATAATAATTACGCGTAACGCTGAATTTGCCGACGAATTGAAAGTTCGAAGGTTGAACGGAAACAGGAACGGATGCCCGTGACATCGTTTCCAGCGAAATTCGAAGGCTGAACTTTTCGACCGTGAAAAGCGCAGCTTCTACTCGAGGAAATCCGGTAGTCGAAATTAAAAGGCAACCTCCGGTCGAGGAAAGTTCCGCCCGTGTCCCGCGACTAACCCAGTTTCCACTTTCGACCCGACTACCCGCTATCCTCTCACGGAAACTTAATTAGTTCGGTTCGTAGGGAGACTCGAAACGATTTTCCAACGTACCAGGGTATCTGGTCGGCAAATATTTGTAGCTCGAGAGGACCGGTTAGTTCGTTAATTCGCTCGCCAGGGAACGAAGGATAATTGAATCTTCGATGTTTCCAAGGTCCTCTTCACGGTCCCCGGTTCATCGAACCAATTCACGTGGATTCGAAAACGAAAGGATCTCACGGTAAATGTTAATGGTGCTACTCTACTTTCAAAACGTAAGGAATAAAAATAAAAGCAACGCGAAATCGTGGAAAGTGGAGTTTAATTCTTCAGTTGGATTGTCGCACAGAGAAAACGCTCCCTAATAAATCTAGTTAATTAATTTCCGTAATTTAGCTTTCTAAAATCTCTTTCAACAACGACGATGGAAAAAGAATTTCATTTTTGTAATAAAATTACCGGAGCTACAAAATTCGCGTTCAAAGTTCGCGAGCATGCACAAAGGGGAAACTGTAACAATTTATTAACGAAAAATTCCCGCGTACCCGTGCGAAATTCGATCAGCCCTTCGAAACGTTACGATTCGTGTAACCGGCAATGAAATTTCGCTACGCGTCGAAACTGTCCATAAAATTCTGCTGCGTAGAAAAAAAAGTGTATTTTTAGATGGAAAAAGAGCGCCGCGAGGAAATCTGTAAAACATGATAATAATTTAGAAGGGTGAATTCGTATTTGTAGCTAGGCGATCGAATAAAGAGATGATACCGACAGAAAAAACGAATAAAACGCTCGACGAACTGCGTGCGAAATTTTTCAATTTCAACGGGAACCAGGAATTTTCATCGCGAATTTTACGACGTTTTGTCCGCAAACAACATAAAAAAAAAAGAGCACCGATGACGAGGTCGTTCGAGGAAAAAATTCGGTGTCCAAGCGATTTCGAAAGCCATTCGCGCGACATTATTTGCGCGATCGGTCGTGTTCTCCCACCTCTTTTTTTTATTTTTTTTTTTTCCTCCACGGATGCAAACAGAGCGATTCGACGATCGAATGAATTTGCACGCGCAAATTGGCATCGTTCCTACCAGCGAACTCCATATCGCGAGTTACACGCGTTCTACCTCGTTGAATTTTCACGGCGACCCTTTTCAAATTTCACGAAACGATGAGGGACCATCGACGACCCCTGTTCTCACGGATCTATGACGTCCAATCAGTGCTGGCTTAAAAGGAGGTCTAAAGGGGAGGCTACAACCGCGGGCTTGTTTAATTTTATTTCAAATACAATTAGAGGCACTCGCATAAATTGACGATTTTACATAAAAATTCTTAATTAAATGAAAACCTAGTTAAACGGAGTTTTTGTTATTTTTTTATGATGAAGTTTATTTTTATAAGTATTTTCCTGTATATAGTGGAAGATTATTGTAAAAACCTTAAAATTGTGGCTCTAATAATTTAATCACCCACTGTAAATTTCGATAACCCCAGGGGCTGAGAAATCTAAACGCAGTCCTGGGTACAACCTCGCGCATAGATGGTTCAGTTAAAACGGCGAATAATAGAAATATGCCGCGTTAAGCCGAGAAATGCATTTTACCCTGCGAGGATTAAACCTATAAACGTCCAACCATAAACCATACCCAGCATCTTATCGCCGGTGTTTCAGAATAAATTCCTAGAGGCTTTCTAGAATGCAAGGAGCAACCTCGCGGTCGGAGATCTCCGAGTTCCTCTTTTTCCTACCTCCGCTCGCAGATTTACCTAAGCTCGCCTGAACGGCTTCGGGGTTCGCTGGAATTCCTCTGCTGGCAACGTAATTTCAGTAATTACTATGACGTCACATAGGCCGTTCTTTGTGCGATTCGCGTGTCCGGAGATAGGCTGGCCGATGGCCTCGAAAGAAAGTCTCAAAGTCCTACGAGGCAGAAGAACGATCAACGATTGCCACGTCGAATCATCGACGGAACACCAAATACCCGGCAATTAATCAAACCGCGATAACGTTTACGTATCCCTCGCGGTTATTGCTGCTTCGCATTTTATCGGGCCAATTTTATCGTTTCAATGCCGTCGTCGATTTCCATTTAATCGCTCGCATCCCTCCTTCCCTCTTACGTTTCGATAAACCACCACCGTTGCTTGTTTTCAATTAACGCGCCACGCCGATAACGACGAATTGTACAAGCACCGAGGCGGATGCGATTTACCGTACCCATCGCGTAATCACGCTATCGGTGATGTAAGGTGGGATTCCGTCGAAAGGGTGGATTATATCAGAATTCCGAAGAAAAGTTGGGGAAAATTAATAACTGTTCACTCGATCGGAGAAAGTCGAGTGTAATTTGTTCGGTATCCGTGTAGCGTACAAGATGGTTACACTATCCACGTTGCAAATGAATGGCAAACAGCAGGATCGAGATGATCAATTACACGGAGGCACAAAAGAAAATTGAACGATTTAAAGACTGATTTATCGAGGATCGATGTTGGCTCGGGTTGTCGCGTAATAGTCCGAGTATAATTAATGAACTTTTCGCATTTTTCAACGCGCCAGACATCGTTCGGATCAGTGTCGAGCTTGTAACTGATCGAAAGAAATTGCATACGAAAAAAGTGATATGCAATTGATCGTGACGAGTTGCTTATGCAGACTGCAAGACGATCGCCGAAGGAACTTTCGGTCGACAGTTTGATGGATTATTGTACGATTTCTTACCGGGAATTACCCGTCGCGAATTTCTACCATTTCAAATGTTACATCGTGGAAACCGTGTGTACGATTAACCTGAAATTCCGAGTTCGAAAAGTTATTCGTTTCTTCGAAAATTTTTAACTACGCTCGACGGAGAGTGGTTCAACTTCCGTGATTACAGAGAGAAAAGAAAAGGAAGTAAGAAACTAGTGCAAAACGTTGGAGAAGAAGGAATCAATAATAAACTGGCGTTGTGCCCACGGACTGTAATGCGGATGTATCTTTTCCTGGTCGAGCTAGCTTTTCAAACGGTCGATCGAAGAAAATTCATCTTACTCGCGTCGACTCGAACCCGTCATCCTCGAACAAAGTTTATTCGAATGTAGAACCTACGAGAAAGGAACGATGTATTTCTACTAGGAACGCTAGAATTAACTGGTAATAAAATAAATAAAAGACGTTAGGATTTCGCATCGAAGCAACGTCGATGAAGAGTTGACGGACGAGTTATCGAAGCGGATATTAGGAAAAGGATCGATGGATCGAGGATCGTGCATAGGGGAGATGCTCGCAGGTTATTGACATTGAAGGAAGCGAATCGATAGCCGGAGCGCCTCGATGTCTAGTCACGGAAGTAGAATACTGATTGCTAGCATAAAGCCTATTGTGTCGGCTCGGTTCGCTTAAATATAGAGTGCAGAGGAAGCCCGTTGGAGTGGCGTCCGGGCGTCGTCGTTACTCGGTGAACACGTGATGAGACCAAAGGTGTCTGAAGCGTCGAAAAGCTTTGACTCCAGACATAGCAACTTCCTCGTTATCGACGACCACCCCTCTCACCCTTCTTTCATCTCTAATTGTAATCGATAGAAAGAGAGCCAATTTCTGACTTATGAATTAAACCTTTGATTAAGAAAATTAAGATAATTTTTATGTAACAAACGAATAAAAGCTTGCGAAAAGAGAGAAACTTTCCTCTCCTAGCTGCACGTACGTTTGGGGAGAAAAGTCGATAGAGTTAAACTTGAAAGCAGCAATTGCCACTGAAACTGAATTCCGCTTGTTTTGTTAGGAACACGGCCACTGGGAACGCGTTAAATCTGTTTCGCGATGCAGTTGAAGAAATCCTTTTACAAGAAAAAGAACGACAGTGACGTAAGTTGGAAATAAAAATACGGTAACTGTGAAGTAAACAGAACGATAAATAAACCGAAGGAACTAAGAGAAATGAAAAAAAAGAACGAGACAAAAATATAAATATACTCAGGGAGGAATCAGAAATGCAAAGAGAATTATGTTTCGTTATAAAAGATTTTCAAGAAAAAGATTGCTTCAGAGGAAGTTTACCCTCGAACAAAAATGTTCTTTAATAGAAGATAATTATAAGTTTGATTGCTTAACCATATTTACCTGGAAATTTGCATGGAAGAAAAACGAGTAATAAGCATCTTCTGGTAAAGAGTAAGATAGCTCAAAGAATTAACACTTAAATAGACTTTAACGAAGAGCAAAGTGTTTACCGAGGATATTGAAATGAAAATTTTTTCATTTTACCATCAACTGAGCTTCGTAAAAAAATCTATCGATCGATCAATTCAAATTTGCTATATAAATTGTTTAAAAAATCTAAAATATAAATTATTTTAGAAACTCGCCACACCCGAGGCTCGAGTACCCGAATTTTTGGAGTTTCAGTTAAAACAGAAGCTTTGATCTTTAATTTCTTGGCAATACGATATTGAGAATCGCTTTTAGAAGCTATGACCATTATTTTCCCAACACTTTGTACAAAGATAGGTGTGTACGATGCATCGGCTGCGATAACGGAGCTTGCGTCAACATCGCTCGCTCGTTTGATCTAATAATGACTCTCAGTTTTTAAAACACCGGCTACGCCTTTATATTCCCGCGTTAAACGTCGCCTTTCGACGCGTTATGCGTCGCGATAAATAGTAAAAGGTAGAAGGCTATGAAAAATTTTCCTAAACTTTCTGAACGATCACGGTAGCTTGTAAAAGTTTGATACGAACAATCCCTCGATAACAGCCGATAAAACGTGCAATTACGGTATCGGGAGTGGCGGTGATTCACTAGTTACAAAAAACACACCGTTATCAAATAAATCCTTCGGATCTGATATACCTAGACCGCCAGCGATATTGTGATTTAAAAGTCGATCAAAACAAAAGAAAACAACCCGAGTTTTAATTTACGCAACGCGAATTCAAAGCTCGCGTGATAGCGTAATTTCGATTAACATGGGTATCGGTTTTCGTAACCATTCCTCAAGAACACCATCGATCTCTGATTTTATTCTATAAAAGAATGATCAAAATTGGTAATCTAGATTTTGAGTTAAAAAATCAGAAAAATCCCGATTAATTCGCTCCAATTAATTTGAACTTTTCGCAAACCAAGTACTTCTTTCAAATAAAATTGATATCGGTTTAAAGGAAAGACCAAATACACCTTAGATATTATGGTGATTAAAGTAAGCTGTTGTAAGGGATGTCGGAACGCATTGAACAAACGTTTTATTTAAACGCGAGGGTAGGAGGAAATGATCGCAGTAGTGGAAAGAAGGCGATTAAAATCGATGCTCATTCTGTCTTATTAAAGGTAGAATTCTTCGGGAATGACTTAAGCCGTTCGCGGAACGCCAGCCCGTAAGCCGTTGAAACATGTCTTCCGGTATTACGTTAATGGACGAGTTTGTCGCAAAGGTAAGAAAACTCTCCGCCATGGTTTACGATACAATTAAACGCGCGTAATTACCAGCAGACGTTTTTGCTAGCCACGATTTAACGTGACAACACAATTTTTCCGAAACGAACCGCATCGATCTAATAAAAATGGAAATTTTTATTTAACCCGAATCGACGGGAAGAATTCTAGGATAACAGGAAAGGAAGTTCCTTGTCGTAATCATAATTCCACACGAACGGAATTAAAACGCGAGACGAACAAAAGCCAGAAAAGCACGTCGCTGTTTCTAACCGTAGAAAGAACGATCGTTTGATAGTTCAACGGATAATGGTTTTCCCTATTGGTCGGACGGAATGAATTGTCCTGGAATATATCAGGACGGATCTCTCGATCGCTTCCGTTCGCGTATCTGACGTTCGTCGAGCGGAAAACGCGGTTGACAGTCGCACAAAACCCGGACAAAAGGGGAAAATCAATACGTACGATCAACAGAAATTTTCCGAATCGTCAACAAATCCTTTGTAAACCATTTCCACCGACATGCTCTTCAAAAGGAGCATCACTCGCCGGTAAACGAAAGAATTAATTTAAAAGCAGTGAAATTTATACGATTTTTAAGTAAATGTACGTGTACTCGAGAGAATTTCAGATTCAATCTTCTCGTGTCCTCGTTCCTTTAAAAAAAAAATTCAAGCAAAAACCTCAGCCTACATTTCTGACCCGTTTTCTCAACGCTTTTCCTCCTCACCTTGACCAGTAGTCGCGAATCTAAATCTGGCTCAAAATGACGAAATATTTTTATATCCTAACAAAAAATAGTTAAGGGACGTCCCGAATCGATGAAATGATTAAAACCGATGAGATAAGAATAATTTGCTAAAATGAATGCATAAATTGTGGTGCATAAATTTCGCGAAATATAAAGGCAAGAATGGCGTGTGCGCGCAAGTTGGCGAGGAACTCGATGCACCGGCATAAAGACGAGCAGCCGGGTCAATGACGTGAAACAGCCATCTTACACGGTTCTACGGATCCCCGTGGAGTTGGGTCATCGAGCTCTTCGTCATATCCAGCAGGGAATAGCAGGAGGACGGGAAGGCGTATCTAGCGAGACGCGAGACACCGGCTATCTTTCCATTTACACCCTGTGTCATGATGAATTCGGTACGTTGCTTAGCTGCGAGAGCGAGAGGATAAATAGAAAGAGGACGAGGAGGATCAAGGGACGGGGAATATATTTGCATGGCCGGAATTGGAACACCTGGATATACGTGTCCCGGAGAGAAATTGCACGAAACGTCCTTGCTCGCTTCTACCATCAGCTTCGGCCCCCGGTTAATTCGAGATAAGTGGTTGGTTAATCTACCGGGCGATTTTCTGAAACGAGTTCGATGGTCGAGACGAGACCCTTCTCTTTTCATGCTCGACACGCTTCCATCCGAGGAAGGAAATGGCCTCTCGTTAAACATTTTTTCTCATTTAAATTAAATAATTAATTTCGAGCTGCGCGTTCTAAAACAGGGACGAGGCCCACCATACTTTCTCGTGCAACCCTTCAAAATTTTCACTTTTATTAACTTAACTTTTGGAAATGATGCCGACATCATAGATAGGCACCGATGCCATCATTTCCAAAAATTAATTTCTGTAATTTTTTATACTAGATTCAATTTGTAGCTAGCCGTTGTAAAAACAGATTACTCGTGCGATAACTGAAAAATTTCGTCTACCCGACTCGACCTGAATCGAATCGAACAATTCCAAGACGCGACTCGATATTTTCAGTCACAAAGCGTCAATTGTTCGGGATGAAAGGAGACGTTTCAAACGTACGATAGAAGCGAGTTCTTCGAGTTTGAAGAGTAGGATAGAAAAGGGGGATAGGTTTGGGCAAACTGTTGCGAATAGAGGAAAGATGACTGCGGGCTTGGTGAACGTAACGATAGGGAGAAACGACTTGGCTCGATGACGTCACTACCTGCGTTACAGCTCTGCCAACACCTGGGGGTATGGGTCAGTCTTGGCCAGAGTACACGAGGAGCTTTCGTCCAACTATTCCAAGTGGTGCAACTTCATTTGCAAGCGAGCTGCATTTACCGAGAACGCGATACGCGAGCTCAACTTCCACGAAAGTATTTAACGGGACCGAGCCAGACCCGTCGTTCTTCGACTCTCGGACGAAAGGAAAACCTCTTAATGCGTTCGCTACCTAAGAACCAGATGAAATTTCCTTCCGTAACGTTACATTTTTAACCTGTTTTCTCAGTGAAATTTCACATTCCCCGGCAGTGTGTACTTTAAATTAAGAGGCGAAACCAGATGGCAACGTTCAACCGTGGAAAAATTATGGTATACAAGATGCAAATTGCTTTCTTTCTTTTTCCCTTTTATGATTTATTTCACTAACCGATTAAAGTAAGCTAAACAGAAAATCGTTAGGCAATGTTTAAATTAACATTTCGTTATTAATTAACGAAAATTAAATACAGTCTGTATTAATAACGTTTAATTAATTCAATTTTCATTACGAAAATAATTAACGAATCTGTAATTGAACGAAACTTATTAAATGTGTTCGCGCGATTTGGTTACAGATTAAATAGCTGTGCGGATAACAGTCGATAACGATGATAATCGATCTGTCGTTCGAGTCGAATCGATAAAGGTGTCTTACGTAAGTGTACGTCACGGAACTGTACTACGAGCTTGTTCAATTCACAGGAACAAGTATCATTGATTCCCAGAATAATTAATGTAGGTCAGTGTCGAGGCAATCAAACAAACGATACATTTAAAATACTCAGCACACTTGATATAACACGTCAAATATTGCCACTGATGTATCATAATATGTAAAAGTGTGATTAGGATTTACTTTTCAAAATTAAAAATTGATTCGAAAACTCGGGTAATTAATATTATAATAGATAAAAATGTAAAATTTAATCGATATATACATTCCATAATTAAAAAATTGATCCGAAAATCTCGGGTACCCGAACCTGACTTAATTTATTCAAAATATATATCTAATTTATCGTATACTTGTAAATTGTAAAGAGAATAAAAATTTCAAGTTTAACGCCTTGAAATGAATGAATGTTTCATAAAAAGCGTCTAGTGAAATGTCTGACCGCGAACGAGCTCGGTTCACGGAAGGAAATGTTCATTAAAATGCTTCGCGTTCCGATCGTTTAATCGCTGCTCGGTTAAGGTCAACGATTTCCTATCGCCGATACGTTTCTATGAACGATTTTCCTCCGTCGATAATTCCACCCCTCGCTACGAGACAAGAACGTCGAATCGAATTAAAACGAGGATCATGCCCTCGACCGTACAACGAATGGCTAATTGGTCGACGATAAATTCGCGTTGCAATGTTAAATCGGCTCGATTCGAACAACTACATCGACGAGGGATTGATTAGGTACAACGACAACGGTCATTCGTTCTGTAACAACGAGTTACCCTCGACGTCTTTTTACGAACAGTTATCGAGCAGGCAAGTCGCGTAAACAAAGCGAGTCATAATCTTTTCCCCGTATTTCAGTCTATCGTCGTTTCCACGAATTCGCGTGAATGGCCTACGTTCAAAACATAATTGTAACCTTCCAGGTACCGTAAGCCGTATTCGCTAGGACAATAAGAATAGAACCGGTCACCACCCCCTCACGGCAATCAACGTATTAAAATTCTAATTTCAAAAGAATTCGAACGGCAAAGACGGCTTCTCCATAGGGCCAGGTTATTAAAGCTTCCATTAAGAGGGGTAAAGTTTGAGAAAATTTTCGAAAGTTTAATGGAAGGCCTGTGGGAATATGGAAGCCGTTTGCGAAGAAACTGAATGGAGTATTATGCGAATAGGCCATCTGGGCGGACCAAAGTGTACGGCTTTCTATATTTGATACAGAAGCCATTCTACCGAACTAACGTTCCCTTCCCAGATACTGTTTATACTGCTCGTTTTATTATACGAAGATATTCTCTTCGTACCGATATAAATAATACTGCTTAATTTATTCTGTATAATATGAAAAAAGCATGTGAAAAAGATTCGCAAAAAATGACATGCACTTGAGTCGATGCAATAATCGTACGCGATTATCGATCGAGGAATCGCCGTCCACCTAACCTCAATGACAGGATCGAGGAGCGACAGTGAACTTCTCCGGGCGATGCTATTCGAAGGGATCGAAACGCAGGAAGACGGGAGAAAGAAGAAAACCAGTTCACTGGTCGCGTAGAGCTACGTGACGTACGTAAAATAATACGGTTTCCATGAGGGAAGCGTCGCGTCATTGGTCGCGTCCGCGAGAGCGCGTATTCCTGCAGTTCGATCATTACTTGGACATGTAAAGGAGAAAATTCATCGACTTACGTCAACTGCAAGCACCGTTCTCGATCGATACACCAGGATATCTCGCTCCTTTCTCCTCTCTCGTTTCACGGTCTCTGTCCCTCTAATCACAGCCCCGTGGGTCGTCCCTTTGTTCTTTTCGCGATATCGTCCCGATGGATTCACCAACAATCACCAAACCAGAACTGAAGAACCAAGGCACGAAAGTAAAATAACGCGGAGGGAACGGTCTTCTTTTGTCACGGACAGGTTAGGACGCGATAGACAGCCAGGTCACACGCGGCAAAACAAGGGAAAAACGTCGAACACAACACACACGCGGTCGTGGCGATTCCGGCACAGCTGGTACGGAACGAAACGAAGTTGCGTCGTTTCAGTCGACCACTCGAAAACTCGACCGTGTTTCAAGGGCAAGGCTAGCCCTCGTCGTCGAAGGAACAAGATATTTTCATCGCGTCGCGAAAGAAACGGAACCAATTCACCGGGGGGGAAACAAGTAAAAAAACGCTGTCCGATTCGAGTGTACGAGCGAATATCAACGAACCGACCGGATCGGACTTTTGTTACGCGACAGAAGAGGGAAAGCGTCCTCGCCGCGAACCGACTCCCTCGATGGACGCGACGATACTGAAGCGCCGGCGTGTTTATTGTCCCCACCACCGAGCTCTCCCCACTCCTCTCTCGCGCTCCTACCGAGCTATCCCCACTATTCGCGTTGCTCTTTCCATCTCTGCTAACCATGCCGGATTCATCCCCTACTACTACCATCCTACTCACCCTACTCGAGCTTCATATTCAACCCTCTTCCACCTTCGTCGCCGGGTCTCAGCTGTCCTACGGGTGTTCTGCTTCCAACATTTTCTTTCTCTCTCCTACTTCTTTTCTACGTATGTTTCTCCGTCTCTTTCCTTACGCACCCCCGATTCGCCATGATGCACCAGTGGTCCAGAATTGAAATGTACCTGTTTAAGATTTACAAACAAAAACGTGTGAATTAAACGTTTCTACTACCATCAATATTTTTTAATTGTGAAGGACAGTTTGCAACGTCCTTTATCCATCCCTTCCCCTTACGTTCTCGTCCCTTTCTCACACCCATTGCGGCGTTTCGTCGCGTCAAAACGTTCCTTTCTTTGTAGCTTGAATCGAAGGTACAAACTGGGTCGTTGCGTTCACGGGTGTTTCGAGTGGGGTTTTTCGTGTTTCCCCGGGGAAAGGGGCTGCAAACACGGTGCACCCCTTCGAAAACACGAGGCTTTCGTGAAACGGGGACGACAGAAAGGGAGGACGGCGTTCTCGACGACAGGGATCGCTAAAGGCTGACCGAGGATTAGCCGAAGTCTGTTGGTGGCGAATCCAAGAGAGCGGGTGACACAAGGATTCACCCTGGCGAAAGTGGCTACGCGATAGAGGGAGATGCAAATGCGGCTTGCCGAAAGAAAGTGGAAAAGGAAGAAAAAGAGCCGCGATACTCGAGCCTCGCCTCGGTTCCTCTCGAGGAGCGCCGTGACGCCCGAATGATTCCGCTCGAGGATCGCTCGGGATTATGTTCTTCCTGCTGCTTTTCTCTTACGTAATGCCGATAGAACGCGCGTTCAACTTTTATCGACCGTCATGAACATGCTGACGTGATTCAACCTTATATCTCCGAGTTTAACGATCCTCCATCCTCCACACTCGGATGAATATTTGTCCTTAGTTTTGAAACTTTCATTGCCTTCTTTAAATAAACGAGACGTCGAAATCACTTTGATTATTATTTACTCGACAGAGATCGAATGGCGACGAATAAAATTTCCTAAAATTATCATGTTCATAGATGCCATAATACTCGTCAAATCTGTTTGTAAATTAAACGCAAATTACTCGTTTAGATTCAAAACGGATAAACGTAAGGATAAAAATGATATTGTGCAATTATCAGGCAGGTTTTCATCCCTTTCCCAAGACGCGTTTAAGCCATCAAACCTGACCTTTTCTTCGTGCCAGCGACACAGTCATTTATTACGGTATTCATTTATTAAGACCACCTGGGATGTGTGCTGTAATTATACGGCCTGACTGTACGAAACCAGTTCGACATCGAGCGTGGCGATAACTAAGGACAGCCTTATACGTACTCCGCAAATTTTTATTTCTTCCTTTTCTTTTCGCTCTTTACGAGCATGGAATTGCTGCAATTAAAGAGCTACTCCGTGAAACTTGACAAATTCGCGGTGTTTTGCCTGGTCACGCATTCCCTACCGTCCATTTGTTTTCTATTAATAATTCAACCGTGAGTATACCTCGTCTCACAACGTAATTATATTTTTCACCTTGGTCATTTTTCCTTTGCATTTTATATACCGAACGCTCATTTCTTCTACCGGTTGTTGGTCGTTCCAATTATCTCTCATTCGGCTTGCTACACAGTTTTTCACTTTGTCTTACATTCGATTTACAGCCGGTTTTCCGTTCATTGTCGGTTTAACTGGCGCTCAGGCTATTTGCAATCGGTGTTAACCACTTGTTACCGTTTCTATTTTTACCTTCGTTTCTAAAGTAGATTAGTCACGTTCCCTGTTCTTTCAACTTAGTTCTCCTCGTCGAACGCCACTTGTTCCTTTAACGTTTCCTTTTACCTATTGCAAGCTTCGAACGTCTGGCTAATGGATTTCGATTTCTGTTTGGATTTCTTCAGTTTCCTGGTTCGAATGCCTCTTAGTTTTATATTTATACGCATATTACGTAGGTAGCTTTGTTCGAGCGTGTACAAGGGTGATTGAATAATTGCTTCCCATAATCGCTAATTTAAAATGAAGGTTTTCAGAATTTTTACTTCCTCTCTAGGAAAATCTACCACGCTCGATACTGTCCACACTCCGCTCGATTACTCTTCAAGGAGCTCAGGTTGTAAGTTGAAACGCAGATCACAGGGCCCACCGGACAATAAATTATAACTGGATCCGGAAACAATTGGCAAGGTGAGACCATCCGCGACGCAGCACGCATTCTAATTTACCTGCGCTGTACACAAGGCACGACTTTATTACTCTCACCTCTTGTCACGATGAGTCACGAACAGGTTCCGCTTCAAAGCGGACGAATTATCAAATAATTTGCGCAATATGCTCCTTCGCGTGCTGCTGTCGTCGCGACGATGATTCGAAACGAATAATTCTCGTTTGCAGAGGGAATATTTATTAACGGAATGAATTATTTACAATCGTCCCGAGAGAGACTGATATTTTACCAACGATTTTTCCAAACGATACACCTTCGCAAATTTGCACTCTTTGAATCATGGATTTAAACCGTACTGCAAATATTAATATTTGGACGGTGTGGTTAAAAACGTCGATATTTTCGTTTCGAACAATTTCAATTCTTTACCAGTCAGGTGCGATTATTATTTATTTGTCAGATTAAAGTTGACGATTTATTTGATTAATCGGGCAGATACGAAACCATTTCACCTGCGGTGAAATATCAGGTTCGAATAATTTCGTTGCAGATTCTAAATGGCACCTCGGTCAAGTATTCCGAGTCTCTGATTAAATCGAGTTACGAATAACGCTTCGAACACTGATATTTCTGTCGTAAAATATGTTACACCCGATGTTTCACGCCATGGCCGCGTTAAATACCGTCTGAAATACCGATAAAGCTATCTACAGTTAAAATCGAAAGTACTCCATGCGCTTAAGGCTTGAATTACATTAGCGATTCAGTCATGGTACGGTCATGGTCCGTTCAAAACGCTATTCAATGCTCTTAGGCGTGACTGAACCGTGAACATTTCAGAAGAATTATAAAACCTGCAGCAAGTAACCGGAACACCGTTTCGTGAACTTTGCAAACATCGCTTTTCCCTGCAATTGATTCGAATCAAAATATCGTATAATTCACTCCATTTTATCTCTATGTTGGCAATTCGTAAAATTTCATTTTTTTTGTTACCATTTTGGGTGAAACAATGGTAATTCAAAAATGACGTTGCCTATGAGGTAAGCAACGAGAAAAAAAAGCCACGTCTTGATGAAAAATAGGTTTGAATTACAATCGCGAACGATGATCTGAAATTCTTGAAACCGAGCGATGAATCACGTCTGATGTAAGCAGTCTCTGCAAGATCCACCTCGAATCTTCTATTCCATTATTTCTCCTTTTATCTCTTTGATCGTCCCGATTTCTCGAAAATCCAATCATGAAAGCAACGCAAGAATTTATAGCGGGATCCGTCGGTGTACCAGTTTCTCTCCGGAGTAAAAAGCAAAAGACGAAAGAAGGAAGATTCGTTTTCCACGGATTCCATCGCGTTCGTAATTCGCGTCGCGATAAATCCAAGGGAAATTACGTATCGCGGCAGTTCGGGAAAAACAAATTGGCCGTGGTATACGGGTAGAAAATTTCGAAACGTTCCGCGTTAAGTTAATCGGTGGAGGAGCAACGGAGAGAAACGAGGCCGGTGCATGCGAGGCGCGAGTGAATCATTCCGCGGAAGTGGCGGTAACATTCACTGACCACAGTCACGGTTTCTGGCAATAAGCGTTAAATGCACACGACCGTGATGCGACTGGCAAACCTGTTGTGGTCCGTAATAACCCGCGCGTGTTCGCCTCCGAGCGGGCAGTGTCGTTTTCCTTCCCGTAAGGCGTCGACGTGAAAATTCATCCCCCATAGCAAGAGGTTCAAGAAGACTCGATGAATTATCTTTGACTTCGAGTGGTTGCATTTAAATAGGATGCTCCATCGTTAAACAGGGGCCATCGAGTTTTTGTTGCACGGTAGCGGTTTCGTTTTATTGGTCCCACGCGTCTTCCGTTCGAGGCTCATTATAAAAACGTCCGATCGAAGTGTATCAAAGCGTTCTCCACGGAGCACGTCCGTGAAATGATTTAAACGAAGGAACGAGTTCTGTTTGCGATCTTCCAACGTGTCGTTAAAGGTAGCGATTTATCATAATTTATATGATGCTCGCCAGGCTTAACGAGACGGTCATCCGATTATGTTATTACAAGCGTGGGTGTCATTTTGATGTACGCCTTCCCCGCGGCCTTCCAGCTCCTAAAATATGCATACGGTGTGCGCGGGTTGCCGTTGATATCCTCCCCCCGCCTGCCGCTCTACCCTCCAAATGTAAATTTATGTATATGGCTGTTCGCTTCTGGCACACGGTTGCTCATTAAACGTTTAATCGAGTAATTATTCTTCTCGATCGCAGGATGTTTGTTCGATTTTTTTTCTCAGAGAGATCCAACAGCGTGGATGCTGGATCCTGGATCCTAAACTATGGGTACTTGAAAATTTTCTCCGATTCGCGAATCTTCGATGGATGCTCGATCTTTGAACTTTGGATTCAACGGCAAGACGAAATCTAACGAGCATCCTTTAAATTCGTTACGTAATCTGGTTTTAACGCGTGCTTTCGCAGCGTGTATCTATGTTATGTAAATTTCAGCACACGGTTTAATCGATTTTAGCACGAGCCCGCCGCCCACTCGAAAGCCAAAGTTTAACGCTGACGCACGAACAACTTCCACTTTACCAACTGAAATCTCACTGTGCATCTGCGATTCGTCCGATAAAACAACTCGAAACATTTACCGCGGACATTGTCAAAATACGAGTATCATCGTCCGATTGTCAGACCCTCGGGATCCGAGGAATAATCGCAGACAAAATTCCTATATCCATGGCGTGATCTAACCCGTAAGGATCGAAGACAAAAAGCAGACTGCTATTGCAGGCTCGTAAAAGAGTCGTACATTTTCACGGTATCAAAGGGTAACAAGATTTTTCCAGCAAAGCGTTCGCCAAGCTTTTACCACGCGGATGCGTACCACTTTTAGCATCGTCTACCCTCAGACCAACGCAATTGTAATCCGTGGCCTGTCGAACTCTCTACGCTTTGCAACCCTGCTCTACTCGCGAGCACGTGTTTCAACTCGAATCCATTTAGCCCTTGTCTAAACTCCGCCATCTACGCTGGAAATCTCGCAGATTGCCAGAGCGTCCCCGACAGAGAAACCTTATTCTACGTCCACCGTGTTCCACGGATTATTTTCACTAAATCCCGCCGTGTTGGCCTTATCGTACGAACAATACCAGAAATGAAACTATCCTCGCTTCCATCGGTTATTTCATTTACAATAAAATAATTTATTTATTATCGCGATAACGCCGGGGAGCATCTGGTGCACGCTCACCGCGTAACTCATCGGTACGGTTGCACCCGAGGTCTGCCGTTAATAGTTCACCCCATGGATGGGGTTATCCGTGATTCATAAGTTCCAGACGTGTTGCTGGCCCTTCCAACGATACCTTGTAACGTTATCAGCGGCTACTGAAAGCGATACCGCCCGCGGGCAACGCTACAGTGCCGCAATTGCGGGGCAAAAAACGACGCGTGGGTGTCGTCGCCTCTTTGTTCATCTCTCGGCCGGGTTCGCAGAAAAATGGAATAGTGCTGGTACGAGGTTGAACTTTTGTATCGCGGCTAGCACAGAGGAACGACCGCGAGTGCTGCTTCGGTTCACGAGGCAATTTTTCTTTGCCGCCTCTCCGACCTGCAGTTTCCATCACGGTTTTCGTGAAAATACGTCGATCTTTTGGTTGAAAATAATATTTTAGTAGAATTCTTTTAAACGAATTCCTAAAGTTGGACCTAAAATGGAGTTCGACTGACCAGCCAGAAATCTGCTCTCAGACTCGTTTGCTGTTTCATTAAAAATGCCCTTTATCGAGCTAACCAGGTATCGACGAAGCAGTCGAGTTGTTGCTTTAAAGGAGAATGCCTGATCGAGTTGGCTAATTCTATTGATCCTGTATGCAATTTCACCGAAAGAATACTTTCACCTATTAAGCTTTAATTAAGAACAATACCAACAGATCACCAGTCCCTGTTTTCCTGTAAACCATCGATTCCCTTAATTCCCACAATTCCAAGGGAATCATCAGAAATCCACCGCAATCTATCGATTCGATTCCGTCGAACGCAGAGTTCCAGGATCATCAAGATACCTCTCGCGGTCGATCAAACATCCAAACCATGTTCGTTCTCCAACTAATTAAAGACCAGACTGAATTAGACCGCGATCTAACGATCGATGGTTAGAGCGAAGTGTTTCCCGAGGAAAAGTTAGGCGAACACCAGCGGAAGGAACATGGTAGTTAGAGGATGGCTGGCAAAGCCTCGAGCAGAAGGCAACGAGTACTCGACTAATTTCATTTCGGTCTGATCGTAAAAAGAAAGAGGAAAAGAGCGGTTGGAGCGAGGAGCGAAAATAGTTGACAGCTAGGTCACGCTTCGAAGCACGTCAGTTCGCCGTAATACTTGCGGTTCCTCGGGGACGGGTCAAAAGGTTCGCTAGGAAAACGGTGGAAGCGCCCGCGACCGAAGAGAAAGAGGAAGAAAAGAGCAGGCTGGTAAAGATGGTAGAGAAAAAAGGGGTGAGACAGTTGTTGGCCGTTCGAACAAAGCGGCCAATCTAGCGGGCTCGAGCTCGCAAACCTTTCTACCCAGCGGACAACCACCTCGGCACCACTTGGCCTGGCTCGCTTTCGCGAACGTGGCCGAGTCCGCTGCCAATCGCGGCTCACCGATTCAAACGAGCTTGTTACACAGCCGAGGAGAACCTGAGGGATTCGGGAAAGTATGAGAGGGAGGAAGACTGGGTGCATGAATCGTGATGAAAGATTCAAAGATGGTGCGTTTTATCCTGGACCTAGTCTGGTTTATATTGGTAAAGTAAATAAGAGAATAAGACTAGGAAGAAAAATTGTACACAAGTAAAATTAGCCTAGTCTATCCAGAATTCTGGCTCGACTTTAACCCTTTCGTTGCTAAGGGTGACCGCGGACACCCATCGCTAAACGCTCGGGTGGGTAATAGAAGTCGCGTAACAAAGGTAGAAGAAATACAGAAAGAAATATTATTTTTCTTAACAACTTAATACGTGTCCTGTACTTGATTGACAACGAGTTGTTCGTTGAATCGTGTTCTGTTAAAGGTTCGACACAAGTTGGTTCGAGCTTTTCTTATTACGGATTCTTGTTGGTGTCTCTTTTACCCTCGGGAAAGGACGAGTCACCGAGAGGATACGAAGAGACAAAAGTTTTTCGGTGCGTCGCGAAAACTTTTCTACCCCGTGGTAGCAGGATAATGACGTTGCCCGATCGTTCCTTCTTTCCTTTCTTCTTTCCGACCCTTTAATTCAGCTCGCGGAACTTTAATAAAAACGACGCGTCTCCGTGACGACACGTCAAACGATCGGACCGGTGAACCGGAAGTTTGATGGATGGCATCGAGCCTCTTGAATTCTAATTCTCTTCCGACAGATTTATTATTTGCTTACGCCTGAATGGAATAGATAGAATTTCGATGCGATATCAACATTTTCTTTCTCAATTTTAATTTCAGAATTTTCCTTTAGTCGAAATCTCCGATGATTCCGAGTAAGTAGAAAAGTTCCTCGGATTCCGATTCGAGTGGAGCTTCTTCAGCGAGCTAATTGGTCCTCCTTTTTAACGACGAATCAAGAAACTTCAAACCACTCCACTATCGTTCCCTCTCTCCCTGACAACAGGAACGAACGCGTATATATCCGGGTCGAAGAAGAAAAGTTAAGATATGCCGCTGGAATTACACTGGCATCGATAATGCTTCGAAGTCCCGGAAGATAATTAATGCTGCAAGCGAGGCAATTAGAATAAACAAAGGGTGAATTGTTTTCGTTATTTCGGGAATTTTCATTTTTCCAAACACCTAGGGTAGATTTTATTTCCGTGGCGGGTCAAAATGACCCTGGCGATGGGGGCGAGAGTCGAACGAGCGGTCGATAACCGCGGCGCATTGTCGGGGATGAAAGGAGGGAAAGAATGGAAGATTTGGGGAGGAAGGGGGACGTTATGGGGCTTCAATCGGCAAACAGGACTGTTAAGCGAACAAGTTGGACGCCGTGGAGCCTGGGTCAGACGATTCGATGAGATTACGGAAAGACGTTTCGATCGGTCGACCGGTTTTTTGCCGTTTCGTTTCTTTGCACACGACTTTAGCAAGTTCGCTCGTTTACCGAAGGCTAAGCGCGTACCGAACGCTAGCGATCTGCTTCTCCTGGAACTTCCAGGCTAGA
This sequence comes from Osmia bicornis bicornis, assembly GCF_907164935.1. Classification (NCBI taxonomy): domain Eukaryota; kingdom Metazoa; phylum Arthropoda; class Insecta; order Hymenoptera; family Megachilidae; genus Osmia; species Osmia bicornis. The sequence goes on along the minus strand of NC_060217.1, from coordinate 11,866,655 downwards.
CGAGGCCACTTTGTAAACTGCTGGCGAACACTCCCTACGAGAACTCGTACTCCTCGCTTTTCTAGATCCTCTGATACTTGCAACAAGTTGCGATAACATGTAGAGTGTCCAACAAAATTCTACCAATCTTTTTATTTTATGAAGACTCTAACAGTATCCCTCGATCGTAATAGGATCGATTAAATTTCATTATGCCTCACTTTTTCCTACGCAAACCTCTTCTATGCGATCACACATTATAATTTGTAATTTATAATTTTTAATTTCTATTGTAGACGTTTAATGGAGGGGTAGAGGGTTTCGTATTTGGTTCGGGCTGACAGACGATCCCGAGACGAAACGTCCCTTTTTCTCTCCATACACTATAGAAACCTACTTAAGGTAGTACTTTCTCTTGTACTCTTTCGAGGTCTTTGTCACACCCTCGTAAAATAAATTAAATTATACAAATATTTTTCCATATTAGGCATTACTCAAAGATTTCTGGTAATAACAGAAAATATAAAGGGAAAGTTTGCGGTAAAAGTTTGCCGGGTAATTTTCTTTCACCCTCGAGAAACAAAAAGTTTCTTCTTAACATATTTTATCCACACGACGCCGTCGAGAATGGCGAGAATACTTTGGATAATGAAGTTAGACGAATGTTTGTATAAATCGTTCAAGGAAACTAAGCAGAGAAAAACAAAATACACCAAGTCTGATATAAATTGCAATAGAATTTATAAATTATTCAACCTGTTTAGGTAAACGAATGTTTCTGTTTCGAAAGTGGAAGATTTCTAACCCGAGAATAGGGAACCGGGGATCCATTGGAATAACAATAAACACTTCCATTAGAATGATACGAGTAAATTGCATAAAATACGTATTGATTAGGAAAACATGGCCAGGGGTCAGGTCGTTTGTCCGTTTAATGGCGAAGATCTCGAGGAAAGCTCTACAAATCCTGGACGAAAACGAGGTTGCCCTCGCGGGACGAGAGGAAAACGATGGAACGAAGGCAGTAAATCTGCAGGAAAACGTGGAAACTCAACGGGAAATTTAAAGTATTTATAGTTATACGTATGTACGTGAGAGGAAGAGCTGTTGAACAAGGGTTACATCTTTTATGCCTTTGAAGGTTCCACTGGGTACTCGGTATCGGTGCTCAAGGTTTCTCCGATCTTTTTCTAACCTTCCAATCGATCCTTGATATTAGATGTATATTTCTACCTCCTATCCATACCGGACGAAAATATACGTTCATTTTTAACCGTACGCAATCAGTCGGCTTTGACCTTGCACCCTGTCGTCCAATTTTATCCATGCGACGTAATCCCGGTGTTAAAGCGTTTTTTCTCAAATCACGATGCAGTAGACATTTTAATCGATGAACAGTTAAAAATGGTATCCGATATTCAAATTAATTACATCCTCTATAGGGAAGATAAGCTTTTAAGCTTCTTTGCACATCACGCATGGGCTAATTGAAAATTCGTGTAATGAGTATTTATGTTAATGTTATAACAAAATCACGTCAAATTAATTTGCATTTTCAGACTTGTAAATTGATAACCTTGAAATATTTTTCATTTTATTTTTCCAAAAGCTTTAACGAGTGTTTTCGATATTTTCGATATGGATCAGAAAGGATCGTAGCCATTGCATTCCCAGGCTTGCAAATTCGCAACCTTGAAATATTTTTCATTTTATTTTTCCAAAAGCTTTAACGAGTATTTTCGATGTTTTCGATATGAATCGGAAAGGATGGTAACTATTCCCAGACTTGCAAATTCGCAACCTTGAAATATTTTTCATTTTATTTTTCCAAAAGCTTCAACGGGTGTTTTCGATGTTATCGATATGGGTCAGAAAGGATGGTAGCCAGCGTACTGGTAGATCTAATGGATGTCATAGTGTCGTGTTTCCGCTAGCGCATACCTGTACAACGTCGCGTCGCATCTACCGAGGTATCGTGTTTCCAGGTAACGTAAGAAGCATGAAAATGAAACCGGACATTACACTGGCGGAATAGAAACCATTGTTGTATGACATAATAAAGGGATTGCTTGGAAACACGGGCAAAGATTCTCTCCCTCTTCTGCGGTGGAAGACAGGTGACGCTTTATTCTTCGACGAACTCTCTTTGATGTTTAGACGCGACTACGGTGCTACGTATCTGATTTGTTTGAAATATTGCAACTTGGTACGACGGGCTCTTGTATCGAGGGCCTCGTGAATCGTAGCACGTGTAACTACGCGTCGGGGAGGAAATTCCTGCCGGTGCAATAACGATTCTGAAAGGCCGAGCCGCCTGGAATACTGTAACACTCCGTAGCGAAGGGTACTGAATAGACCATAACGGTAACCGTTATCGTTACCCACCTATGTTGCTATACCTACGCCCAATCAAACGCTACCTGCCTCTACACTATCCTCCTTCTTACTAGAAAGCTTGCTGTGAATTGAACAAACGTGCTGTCCCACTTTCATTCCAAGACCGATATCGTGCAAACATCGTGAAAATGATTTATTTATAAACGACTGTGTAAAATAAGTTCCCTAGGAAAAATAGTGACGTCGTCCCTCTCCCTGTAGATTTTCCCGAGTTCTCTATCTCCCCCCTTGAGCTTCCTCGGGTTCTGTCCCTTCACCTAACTCCCTTTTTAATTTCTTTGATGGAATACTACGAGTTTTTCTTAGGTCTTTATTTACGATCTCGATGCCAATCAATTGTTCAACAATTTTCTTTTTCTTTTCTTTCTTTTATTGTTTCACATTCTGAGGAAATACGCGGCATCATCGTCGAACAGTTATTTGTTAAATGCGAAATTCATGGGAACGTGGGTGATAATAAAAGAAGGAGGTATTGGGAACTGTTTCCAATAGAGGCTATAAGAATCTTTCTGTTTCTCTTTGAAAAAGAGAGAACGATTTTCTCGTATTGTTTTACCGCAACGATAATGCTATTCGTGCATTTTCATATTTAAAGTGTGGAAAAAAATTGCGCAGACATCAATAATAATTACGTTATAAAGAAAGATTTCCTTTTCTTCGTAGAATGAAAATCCTTCGAAAGTAGTACGAATTAAAGAAACGAAGCGCAGTCTAACCGAAAGCAAAGAGAATGCAATTATGAACTTTATTTTATGCCGTTGCGGTGAGACTGAGCTTCGCAATTAACCCTTTGAATAAAAGTTTACCCTCGAGTTCCCGTCGACGTGGATATTTCGTCCGAAAAGTTCTTCTTACAGAATTACGTATTATAAGCAAACACAATGAGAGGAGAAAAAAAAAAGCTTCGTTACAGAGAATCACGGTCCGATTGCGCACTCCGTGATATCTGTTCCGTGACGGGCCGAACAATTCTATCTTTTGATTCTACTCTCCGGAATGAAGTTATTAACACGTTCCACGCGAAACCTTGCTACCGCTATTTCGTGTTTCCATATCGTTGTTATTTGAAATACTCTGAAAGCTTGTCATTTGAAATTTTTGCGGTTCGAGAATGCATCGAGCTGGATGCAATACTTGTGGTATTTTTTTAAATGCATTTCTCCGCATTCTGAAATTTCAGATTTTCAAAATATTAAAATTTCTGACTCGTCCCCAAAAGACGATCCAAATTACGCCAATTATTATACCTACGTATAGGAGGGAAATTAGCGAGATGCAAGATAAAGAATTAACGCGTGAAGATGACACGGATCGAACGAGTTCATACTGGGATGCATAGAGGATTGCGGGAGGTGAAAGACAGGTGCGTATAGAGACGTCGAGGAGGGGTTGGATATTCCCATAGCTTGGAAAATAGATTGCTTTCGCGTGCACACGCGACGAACGACCCTGCAATTCCTACCATTTCCTTTTTTTCCCCGGCAGACACGATCGCAGACGAGATTCACTTAGCGCATTTCGATAACGCGACACGATCTTCAAACCCCTAGCGATCAACAGACACGTTACGTGGCGGTTTTCAAGAATCTCCTTCTGATTTGCATACGATGTAACGTAGGCTTCCTTTGGTTAAAGCGAGCTCTTTTTTTTAAATGATTTTTATAATATAGATATAATATAGATTTGATTTAAATCTTCTTATCAAATATCAAATATTAGACCTAATATCGCAGAAATCTGCAAAAGCCGACATTAAATGATTTTATCCTGAAATAAATTTCATTCAAGAATATATATATTTTTAATTAATTTTATTCTTTCTGTTATGTAATAATCAGTTTAATTTTTAATAAAAGTCAGGTCTGTATATTTTTTTTCTATTTATAAAATATATTATTTTTCTATTTCATCAGATATAGAACCATTGGATTAAAGGTAAGGATAGAGAAAGAAGGATCTTTTGGAAAAAGAAAATGATCAATTCCTTTCTCTCTACACCTCAGTGCGATAACAAAATGCAACTACCACTAACTTACAAGACACCCAGCTAGCTGTGTACCAGACGTTTGCAACATTTGTCAGTTCATCACATTTTATTCGATACACCAAGAGAATTCCGTGCGAGGTACGCGAATAAACGCGAAGCATTTGCAAGCGAGCACGGTTGCTCGGTCACAAAGACGTTGAAAAGTGAAAGCAGCAGGGGAAAAGTCGCGCATTCGGTGGGCTCGTAATTATTTTCCACTTGAATTGAAGCCGGAAGAACAGGTGGCATCGGTTGCGACAGTTCGCCTGCCCGTTAATATTCTGCAAAACGTTTTTCTTTCAGTCGAGCTAGCTCGCCGGCGAAGATCTCGTTCGTAAAGAGATATTTTTACCAGCTCCTTTTCCACCGCTCGTTCGACGCTCGCGATAAGAGAGGAATGAAAGAAATTCCTTGAATCATTGTCCCGCGAGTAGAAAAGATCGTAATAAGTCCGTCGTTAAAAGACGCTTCTTCAATACGATGCATTCGACTTCGTTCAACCCACCGGATCACAACCGAGAGGGTTCTTCTTCTTAAACACGTATTAATACATTTTTCTTTTTTTATTCATCCAACGCTGGTCGGTTGAAACTGCAATTTCAATTCACCGCATTGTTTCCCTCTCTCTCTCCCTGGTCCGCGTTATTCGAACGAGGGTTAATTACAACAAGTTCGTTTAAAGGATTATTAAAGATCCATTTGCAACGTTCTTCTCTCGAGCACTCGCCTTTTCGACTGTATTTCTTCGTTTGAAAATTTAACGACGATAAAGTGGAACGTTGCGAGCTTTGAAGGAGCGAATTAAACAGGGCGAAAATGAAGGAACGTCGGGGGGGCGTTTGGTGGGTTTTTTTTTCTGTACCACCGTTGATCGAAACTTTGCAGACCGCTTCCGTTGGTCTTAAATCAAGTCTACCTTCGTATAATTCAAATTGCAGGTTGTATTTTATCTGGAAATACGCGAGTACCCGGGAATATTGCCATCCGCGTTAGCCATTTCTCCGTCACGAAATTGATTTAATTTCTTTTTATTTCCCTTTAATAAAGGGAACAAAACGTCCGGTTACAAAGAACTTACACGCTCCATTAATCTTTGGACGGGGACAAAGGAAGTGGCCGTAACTGTGTCAATAATTCTTGCAACGGAGTTCGGATGGAATTGATTTTCGCGAAAGGAGAACAACAATAGCGGCGCGCGATCTCGACGGTTTCATTGAATAAATGATAAACACGGTAAACAGGGTCCTTTCGTCTCTTCAGCTGTTTCGTCGAGTCGAATGAATAGAGGTGAAAACCCCGAGCTTCGTTTTTCAACCCTGAGCTCGTGTGTTTCTTCAGTCTACGCGGATAAACAAAAGTATTTTTCCCCATCTCGTTTAGAGGGATATCCTTGCCATTTAACGTAACACAGTCCGTGGAATGCGTAGAAATGACCCTCTTAGGATCGAGATCAGGATTATTACCTACACAGATGACAGGGAAACGTACCGACGCGTGGACCGTACGCTTGGACGAAGCGGTTCTCGTCACCAGTTTGCTTCATTGTCGACTCGATCGCCTCGGCTTGGAACTTCATTGAATCGCTTGAAACGAACTTCATCCAAGTTGGAACGAATTGGAGTGGAGACGCGGAAGTCGATATCAGAGAGCGAAGTTTCTACATAGCGAGGTCGCGATGAAGGAGTGGTAAAGAGCGACAGGGAAGAACAGATGACGGTACGGTAAAGTTTCAACTCGCTTGTAATTTGAAAACTGTGTTCCGGAATACGTATAGTAAGTTTGATTTAAGCGTACTATGCTTCTCTGCAAATACAACGGATTCGTCCGGAGAGTCGGCGACGCACGGTACGTAGAGTACATCATAAACCGCCATCAAAAACAGGGCCCCCATAAGACGATTTTGCGTCTAAGAATGTTTACTTGAATATTAAACGATATAAATGCAAATCTAAATTAGTTATACAAGCTTTAATTTTATAAATTTGGCTGAGCTTTACTTCAGGGGACACCAAATTTTCGACATTTTTCTTTTTCAATCTATAGCTTTTGATGCGTAGAATCTGAAAATGCAAGTTTAACTTTAGGAATTCAATGGTTACAAAGTTATAAGCGTGTAAAGTTTGACATTTTTCGGAGCTCGCCTCGGACCCTACACTAATCAACGTGTTTGATCGAAATAATTAAAGATACAAAAAACTGTACGATTCGATGAAATCGTGTACACGAGCATATTTGTTTATTCGTTGATGATTAAACAGAATATTTTCAACGGAACGAGCTTAAATTCTGAACGATCGGAATATTGGGAATATAAAATTCAACTGGTAAAATGTAACTTCTCTTGGTAAATATTTTATAATCCTATCGTGTTTGATCACGATCCTGATTTTATATTGAAACGTTTCGTTCGGATATTCAACAATTTAATAAAAATCTGATGGTCGAGAATTTAACGAACTCCGGGATCGATATCGACAACGAAATCGATATACTGTTTCGTGTTCCGGTTGAGAACTAGACGGTGTTGAGGCCATCACTACGGGGCTTGGTACGCTGGTGTACACCCAGTCTAGGGTGCACACGAATCCCAACCACATGGAATACAGTGTATTCGAACCCCAGAATAGCTGGAGGACGCCGCGTCGCGAGCTTAATGATGTACCGACCAGCGAGACAAGAGCGAGGGGGGTGAATGGAGGGAAACGTGGCGGGAAATGAGAGCCCGGCAGCCGTTGATATGCATTATGGAACGCTGTATCGTTATTGTTTCCCGTTCGTTTTACCGTTCTGCGTTTTCTCCAGCGGAACCCCAGTCAACGCGACTAGAAAAGAACTCTGATTGCACCGAGTCAGCGATTTAGCTGAGTTAAGAATTTCTCTCTTCTCTCGAGGAATTTCCTTCCCTTCGTTTTCATAATCATTGGTATCGGTAACCGAAATCCCGAATCTCTTCGCTTCCATCTCACCGTCGCCGTATTGTCGCATCACTCTCCCTATTGTCTTACTATCGCATCGTAGGGAGTCGCGAACGTTTCGTTTCCCGAACGAGAACAACCCCCATCGGGGCAGAGGGTCGCATAAAATTCCGCATAAGTTCGCCGAATCTCTTGCTGTTGCAAATAAACGATGCCTAGAAACGCCGGTATAATGATATGGTTCAGGGAATACAACAGCGAAACGGCTTCCCGCTGGTTCATACATTCCGAGGGTATATCTGTTTTGCGGGTTTATTCCCTTCGGTGTGCGGTTTGAATCGCGAGACAAAAGGGAGGTAAAGAAATGATCAAAGTAATTTTTATTTCTACGAATATTAAACTATCCGACACTTTTGTCTGAATATAAAATCAGAAGAGCCGGTTAAAAGTGCTTTCCTTCATCCCTGGTTGATTTTCTCTGACACGTTTCCACTTTGATCGCGAACCGTTTAATCATAAATTACACACCATTGGACCCGCATTGTTCGACAGTTTCCACGGAAATGAATTTCCCTCGGTTTCAAAGACAATTCATAACTTAGAAGCTTGTTTAAGTAACAATCATTCCGACTCCTTTGACCGATTACGTTTCATTGAGATCAAGGATATTGCTTTGTTTACCGTAGCTTGCAATGCCTTTGCATTATTATTCCCTGTGGTTTCTATTAATAATTCATCAGCTACAAACAGATAAAGCTTGTTTGCAATCGTAATCGGAAGGTAAATCGAAGTTTGTTTCGCGTTAATGTTTTTCGCTTATTTTATTTTTATTTTTATATTCAAATAGGGGAAGAAATGTAGGACGAAAAATTTGTATTCATCGTTCGATGGGAATTGGAAAGGCGCGGGGACCTAAAGTTTCAATGCGATTTTAATTAAACGCGAGCTTTCCAATTATTATGCTATTAACGGGAAAGCAATATCACAGTGTAGTCGAAATATATACGTTCAGCTATTAATTGAAATTCCTGTTTTTATGTTATATATCACGTGCGGTAATTATTTGCAAGGATACGTTCGAAAGCTATCCAGTGTATAATATTGTGAATTCTATGAATAATATTTCGGAGGACATTTAATCGAACGCGATCAAATTTACCATCCATCGATGTGTTAACTAAATTTTAACACGCTCCCACAATGGAATATTTAAGTATATCGTTAAGTATTATTGCGCGTTAATAGATTTGATTAACATAACGATAACGATTAATATTAATCAGAGAATATAATTGAATTTGTTCGATCTGTTTTCTCAACAAGCGTCGAATATCAATCGAAATGAAAAAGGAAACATTGATTTTCTATATCGTTGATTGCAATAGAGGAAGCAAGTTAGATGAAGCAGCGTATAAAAGTGTGCGTATGTATCGACACAAGAGGGTGAGTCTGGGAACGGAGAAGAAAGCTGAAATTGCAGTTGGCAACGACATTTAATCTTCGATCAGCAGAGCCAAGGAAGCTCAAACCGCGGTCGGATCGATAATCCAGGCCTGAATTCGCGAGCTCGCGCGACTAAAGCTGATCCGTGCGAGTCACCGACTCGTACGCGTCTTCCTACCCTTATTTTTCGGGCTAATTAGCGCCGGTATTGTTCGTCGAGTTAACGTTTCGTTGAAAAAGATAAAACACGGAAAGCGATTCGGAAGAAAAAAGAAATTTTCAAACGCGTATCTTCGCGTTACCGTTCGCCGGGGATATCGAGCGTTTCGCGTGTATTATTTATCCTGAAATCCCGGACGGTGAACTCTTCCGTCGAGAATTCTGCATACGTTCGAGCGAAAAGGTCGCACTAAAGCCCCGATGCAGAATACATTTTCGGGGTTGACCAGAATGCGAGCGGAATCGAAAACGCTTCGTTATAATTCCGTTGTACATCCTCGGGCAACGATCGCCTCTGCTTCGAAACTGTACCGCGAAGACGAATTAAACTTTTATTTTTCTATAGGTTTCGGAAGTCAGAGATTTTAACGAGAGTCGAGAATTCGAGAATCTAGGGAATTCTATGAGGTAAAAGGAGATAATCCCCGGACATCGCCATCTTCCCTAGGAAAGCTCACCATTCCTGGTGCTGTACCTATATGACGGAAGGTTTCCTCGGAATCCAGTTCTCTGTTTTATCGCGAAGGATACTCTTTCATTCCTTTTTCGAATGGAATCGCCTTGCGTTATTTCGCTCGCGCGATGGAATTTTGGGAACGACGGACACGGATGTTATACGTGACAAGCTTCCAAAATCCTGTGTAATCAATAACAAAAGCTATACCTTTAGACAAATATCTTTTCTACCTAGTAAAATACTATTCTTGAGATACATATAATTCTCAACGCGTTACGTTAAAAAAAAAAGAAAGGCGAATTGAAAATCCAATTTCCTATAATTCAAAAGCGACTGATACGTTCCTATAATAAAATGGCAGAATAAATCCGGGAATAGAATCCCGAGCAAATTACTCGGTTGCTTTTTGAATTTGCTCGAACGAACGGTGGCCTTATCAAAAGATATAAAAATGAGCGTAATTTTTTTTTTTTTTTCTGTTAGCCCAACGATGAATCCCTTTTCGGTCCTCGAATCTTAATTAAGGCAAGGATAACGAATAAACCGGATATAGCACAAAAGCGGAAAAAGAATAATGCGCATTGTCGGCCGTTATAACAATGAAAAAATTCATCGCGCTGTATTTTTATCTCGCTCGAACAGAGGATCATGAGTTAGTCGTTTTCCATTCATTCGTTTCTAAATAGAAAGTAGACGATGGAAAGGACGCGTCTCTTCTCAGAGATTCTATTCGTTGAAACAATCGATTCCGATACGAGACGTTCTTTCTATTCGGGTAATGGTAAGGTAATTACGTGTACCCGAATAAATTTACCTGGCAGATGGAAGAATAAAACCCCCGAAAGTTAAACGAACGGTATGCATAGAGGAGGTAAGGTTTTCAGGACGCGGGGTGAACCGTCGCGACGTCGAGCGACATTTAAAAATAGGAAGAATGACCTAAGCTGCTTGGGGCAGCTTACGCGCACAGACACAGTGTATGTACGGTCATCTATAAATGTGGTGGAAAGGAAGTTGGCCGCGTACGCGTCCCTGGATACCCTGGCTATGTACACATAGGAGACACCCTCCTGGCTCCCTGAGGACATGTTAGCTTCGCACGTGATATTCCCAGCCTACCGTCTTTACGACGAGAGCTCTCGCTGAACCTCTCGAAAACGCGCCCCTCCTTCCACCCTGTGTCTCAACTAATATACATACATCTACACCTGTGCTTCCGTGTACACGAACCCCTCGCTACCCTTTTCTTCCACGCTTCCGCTGCTCGAATCACGAAATCTTCGTCTACCTGGCGAATTTTCCATTCGTCAAATCGCGACTGAAATATCGAACCATTGACGGATATCGAAGTTTTGATTAGATTCGAAGGATGGCAAATTGCACGGCGCTTAGGAAGATCGAATCAATTTTTCTTTTTTCCTGAAATTCAAATCGAGTGCAGCTAAAATTGCTATATCCTCCTTTACACGCTGTTTATCCAATATCGAGAGGTGTGGTAATTTTGAAACAAGGTGACGAGTGCAATCGGAGATCAGTCCGTATTTAATTATCGGTTTGGTAACGAGCTCGATGGCCTCGTTAACACGGAGGCCGACTTGATACAGCTGAAATTCGGATCTCTGCCTAGCAGGGGGGAAGGAGATTTCTCCCTCCTCCTTCTCTAATTATTGAACAATTTACTGGCTCGAAGATGGTGCATTTTTCATTAAGCATTTTTAAAAATTAAATTTCAGAAGAAACTTGAGCGTTCATCCCCTGGACGATAGCCCAACCCACCCCTCAACTCGGTGTATGGAAACTAAGCCAAGCTGTTGTGTATCGGAATATCGGCTGTTAGAATAAATTAATTAACCCCGTTTTGGTAAATTAATAACTCTCCTGTTCGTGCATATACATACCGAAACTTTAATACTTCATATTCGATGCAAACAAAATGCAGAACTAACAACTGCAAATATTAATTAAATTAACAAGGGTAGTATCGCAACGTTTCATTCGATAACGAAGGGTTGGAACAAAGTCTGCCCTTTACACCGACAGTCTCTGTTTCTCTGCAAAGTCTGGGAAGTTTCAGAAGATGACACGTGTTGCAAATATTTGTAAATAAGACTTTGCGTTGAAGTAGAACAGCAAATTACAGTGACGTTCCAAGCTGAAGCTAATCTACCACCGTTCATTCTTCAAATTTCTGAAATATTTTCTGAAAATTCTGTTCGAGATCACCGAGAACACGACGGCGGGTACTAAACGGGGTTTATGTCGGTCGGAAAAAGGAGTTAAAAGCTTGCAGAGTTTAATGACTTGATCCGAGTCGGATGGGATACTTGGCTCGATCCATGGTCACTAAATCCGTCATAGCATCGAGCCGGAATAAAAAGAAGCCACGTGTTTTACGAGGGTCGGCGAATGCAGTTCGTCTGCGAGAAAATTACGGCGAAACACGAGCCTCGAACGACCGCGAACGGGAAAGCCGATTGAATCCCTATTATCCTTTCGAGACGGCGGGTTAGAGGTGATTCTTTTCGCTACGATTTTCAATTTATTTATTAAGTAGAAATATCGAGAATCGAGGTAATCTCCTAAAATTTCTTTCACCCTTACGGAAGTCCTTGGAAGATTTACATTCGGGTACCCGCACCCTCCTAACAATTAATCACCCTTTTGTTTCGTGAACCCAAAAGATTTGAGTTACAAAGGGTTTTAACCCCAAAATCAGAACTGGGTTAATCGTAAACGAAATCTCTGAAAGATATTATGCAAGTACTCCAATTTTTTAGAATAACAAATTTAAATTTCAAATAACACGTTGGATCGGCTAAAGAAATTATAAGGAAAGGGGTTGAAGATGAGATATTTTTGAACACGTGGATGGGTGCTTGATAAGCCGGTATCGCTAAATTTATAGGGGGTTGAATTAGACCAGCTAGGATTAGTTGTTTACGAGCCTGTTACCCTATATTGCAAGAAAATTGCCCCGTAATCCTAAACAGTGAAACAAGTTGAATGAAAATTCTCTTTCTATCAAATTAATTTACGAATAAAAGTGAGCTATAATGAAAATTCTGAATAGACGGGAAATATTGGATGTAGTTAAAAAAGAGAAAGAACGATATTTCTTGAGTGTTGTATAGTATACCAGAATTAACGAACCAGTTTTGTTGTTACTTTTAACGAGGTACGCGTTAATAAGGGTATACGCAACAAGACGTATCATTTTTCGCAATTCACGTTCGTTGCCCTCGCTGGCCGCTTGTTACAATGTAACTCTGCGTTTAGTCCGGTTACATTAATGTCACCTGACACAATGGACCACTAAATCCTGCTAAGTGTGACAAAAGAGGGCAAGGAAATGTTGAGATAAGACAACGATTAATATAGGGTTATCCAAATTGAGTGTCACATCTTCAAATTCTCAATTTGAATAACCCTATATATTCAAATGAATTTCTCGAAGCTTTAACTTTGAAAAATTGATCAATTTTTTAATTTTTTTAAATTGAAAATTCACTGTTTCATCTTAACCCGGTAACCTCGTCTCTACCGAACCTTGCAACAACCATAATCTTTCGACCTAGATACACTTCACCCTCCAAGTCTTTTTTTTTTTTAAGTAGTATACAGATGCGCGGTAAACAAGCGCTATAAAAGAGAAGAAGTTGCAGTAATTCGAGTAGAAAGGTGTGCGACTAGGAAAACTGGCTACTGGAAGGTAAGACGAGCTCTCAAGGCAGAGGGAAGAGAAAAGAAAAAGGGAGAAAAGGAGAGAGTTTATTACGCTTTCGCCAAGTTTTACGCCCTTTAATCTACGCGACACTCCCGGGAGAATTGTTTTACGCCGATGTCGCACCCGCAGGATTTTACGGGTCACTTTGGATAATACGGAACGAGAACCCTTGCTGAAAGTTCGAACGAGCGAAAGCGAACGCATGGATTAATGCGTCGCTGAAATTGAGCTGGAAGTTCGCGGAACTATTGAGAGAACGATATTCGGGGAAAAAAAGAAAGTAATTTTCTGTCTGAGAATTTTATGAGAAATTTGACGAGGGTTCGACCCCGGTTCGATCGACCGGACGATTTCATTCGATATCTTCTGATACTTCTTGTCAAACAAAGTTGTATAATAATTGAACTCGGAGATGTCTTGATCGAAAAAATTAGGCTACACTCGCGATCAAAGGCTTCCATAGGAAAAATGCTTAATTAAAAAAATAATAATAATAGATCCCTTGTTACAAACAACCCCGTTTCCGGTTCCGAACCAACCTGTCTCCTCCGCGATTCAAATTTCTCTTTAATCGAGTTTAATATTTCCCCATGGGGATGAAGCGTCGGAAGAATTTTCCCATCGCGTTCGTCATCCTCCAAAAATGTACAAATTACCTAATTTACGAACGCGCCACGGGAAACAATTAACCAGTGCGTCGTAAATTATTCAAACTTGTCCCAACTACAAGATTAATATCCTAAATGAAATATATCCGAAGATTCGAAGAAAATTCGATAGGTGATCGAAGATTTCGAGGAAACTTAAAACGGCCTTCGGACACAAAAAAGGGCATTAAAAAGGTAGCGGGTTACGTTTCCGGTCGGAATGTAACGTGTTCCCGTGAGTCTCTTACAGAGATTAAAAATCGATCCACCCTTAGCCCATTCTAATTCGCATGAGCCATCGACTGATTAAAATCCGCTCCCCTGGATGCGACGACAGTGCTGTACGCACGTGTGCGTGTCACCCTTGCCTCGATCGACCTCAGGCATCCTTTCATTTTTATCCAATACCAAAATCCGAAGTGATTTACTCGAACGAGATTAAATCTGAAAACCAGTGGAAAACATTTAAACAAACTCCCTTGGGTTATTTATTTTCCAAAAGTATTGTTTGTCGCAGGGAACCAATCAGTGACATCCTTCGAATCAGCCTCGAAGGTACTCGATTTTAATAAATTTTCGTCCTTAATAACCTCGAACGTCATTTGCCGTTCCTCAGAGGCCCTCGTGCCAGTTTATCGTCCAAGTTCCCGTTTCTCTAATAACCGAAAGGTCCGATCGAAATAGTTAACGAAGGAGTACGAGAGGTAGAGAAAAGAAGGAAACAGTAGCGGGTAGGAAAGAAGAAGAGGAGGGGAAAAAAAAGCAAATTTCAAGCATCGACCGTACTTCCGTAAGCAGCTGATGCCTGGAGAACAGGCGCCGCGGCGTCTAGACGCCGGCGGGAAAACCACCCCCGTTGTTCGTCCCTCCGTCGCCCTTTCAACCCGTGCCACCAACCAGGCAAAAATAAAGCTTTCGACCAGATTCAGATATTCAATGGCCAACGTACGAATAACAAGTGAACCATTTTTTTTCTTTTTTTTAGTTGCCTGGTTTTCTTTTATTTATTTCATCCATTCGAGCGGTCGACGACAAATTTTCGTGTTCGCGCTTTCACGCGCGACGATAAACGAAATTAATAACGAGACGTAATTGTGTGCCAGAAACAATGGGAACGAGGGAGGAGCATTGGTGATTCTTTTTTAAAAAAGTATTTCACAATTAGGAAAAATTTGTTTTACGACAAGATATATTACGATTTTATGGCAAAATTAAGAGGTACCGTTGAAACATCGTTTTGAAATGTACGAAGAGGAAAGAGTCTCGGCGAATAACCAGCAGCAAATAGCCCGTAAATTTACGATACAAAGAGGAGAGGGAGACTGGCCGAAAGGATAAAGTTATTAATCAATGTTCCACATCTGGGGATAACGATTCCCGTTGGTATTAATTAAAATCCAATAGCCGAACCTGGTCTCGACGAAAAATCGCGATGAATTATACATAGCCGGTCCAGTTTTATGCTATTTCAAGCTTGAAACGCCAATAATGTGAAATAATAAACTGAAAATTTTAATTACAAAATTCCAAACAAGTTTCCAAGTGATTGGCTTTAAAAAAATATGAAATTAATATCGATGCATTAATAATTCTTTTCGTAACACGTTACCCCGAAAAATGAAACCCTAGTGAACATGATCCAAATTATTCTATTCAGACGATACAAGCGACACGAAATTGAATGGAATCAGAGATCTAAAGTAATAAGCGTGTATCCGGTCTGACCACCCGACGCGTGATTAATTAAAAGTGTAAGATAATTAGCAATTAGCGGTCTCTGTTGCTAGGACTAGACAGGGGACCGAGGTATGGTCGTTGGGGCGAGGGTTTCTGTAACGAGCATGCGAAGAGTTAAAATGTCGGAGGGTGAGGCACGTGCATACGTCGATAACCCTAATAAAGTCGTTATTGCATTACTTTCCGTCCGACAACGGAGGAAACTCTCGGCTACTCTAATAGAGCTTACAGACAAGTCAATCGAACGTCCGACAGAGTGGTCAACAAGATAAACTAGTTTATTTCAATGA
The DNA here is from genome assembly GCF_907164935.1 of Osmia bicornis bicornis. Taxonomy (NCBI): domain Eukaryota; kingdom Metazoa; phylum Arthropoda; class Insecta; order Hymenoptera; family Megachilidae; genus Osmia; species Osmia bicornis. Next base: position 11,850,821 of record NC_060217.1, on the reverse strand, counting down.
CCGCAGCTCTCACCCTCTCTGTGGCTCCGGGCGTTTAGCTAAAGGTACGTACTTACAGTATCGAGCAGCTGATAATTGAACTACTAATCGTAAGGAAAATGAACAAAGATTTCGGAAGGAAATACATTATCGATTGGAAATTCCATACCCGGTGTTCATACACAAAGACGTATTCGATTTGCGAGGTGTTAATCGGGAAAACGAATTGCACCGCTGGCTGGGAAATCGGTTGTAGTCGATTCCGACTACAATTAAATATCACGAACGGCTGTGTCCGATTTATCGGACGAATACGGGCCACGGGAACGCAATCCTCGAACACTGCGAAAATCTGCGTTAGCCCCGTTCGCCAAGTAATCAATGGCAAACCTCGAGTTAAAACTTCTCGAGCAAACATACGGATAATCGAGTTCGATATTCCCGATACGCAATCGTGTTACGGATTGTCTACCTTGGTATTGTTAAAAGTTTACTCGAATTAAAGGCAAGCTTTGCCGATCGACGGAACTAGACGAAAAATGAATGTTCCATAGAGATTTGATCGACGGTGTATGGTTTAGTATAACGCGAACGTGCAAGGGCCTACGTAAGGGTTGGCTCACGACTGGCGTCGAGTGTAAGAGTCTCTTTGCACCCCGTCGATCAATATTCCGTCCAGTGGCGTAGCACGGAAAACTATTTCTTTTTCCCCTCCCCCCCGACCCTCAACTACTTCGCAACTTTGGCCGGTGTGACTAGACTGGCGAATAAACGACTGCCTCGAAAACCGACGATAATACAGCTTCTACGCTGTCTGGGTAATTCCGCAACTTGCGAAAACTACCGACTACCGTAGTAGATCGTTCAAAGCGTTCCAAACGCCAGACAGCTACGAATTATTTCGAATCTCGATCAAACCTATCTCTCGTTAATTTGAAAAATCCACGCCTTGATCTACTCACTGGGTAAATTGTGATTTGTTAAAAAAAAAAAGAAATTACACGAGATCATAGAAGCGATGTAAACGTGAAATATTAAATTCTATTGTATCGCGATTCGCGTGTAACGAGAGCCATCGGGGAGGCTAACGAAGACCATGGGACCGAAAGGTAAATCGAGTTCGTTTCAGTTGTACATATTTGAGGGAGGACAACAGGCGATGTTGGTTCACGTCCAATGTTCATACACCGCTACGAATATTATGCATTTCGCGTAGATATTCTATTCGAAATGGTTGCCATGAATATGGAGGAATTCGCTGTTTCCTTTCAGCCGTGGCACGATCGTGCCAAAAAGTCCCTTGGAAACTTGCAGTTATTGAAATGACTTCTCTCCTTACTCTTTTCTAGTCTTCCTAAGAACAGACTTGTTTGCAATTAAATTTATACTCGATAAACGAAGACATAGGGTGTGAATTTCAATGCAAATGTTAATGATAATACCGATAAATAGAATGAAAGAAATGCAGGAGAGAAGTGGAGGGAACAGAATTTCCCTCCGTTTTTTTTTTTTCGAACGAACGTATAGGAAGAAGAGGAAAAATTCTTTTGGGAATGGCACGGTTTAACGCGGCGTTTGAATTGATATCCGTCTGTCGAATCCACGGTGACCCTCGTGTTGCCTACGGCGAGACATCATCCGTTCTGCTTTTGAGGATCGTTACCACTGCTGGTACCCAGCAGTTACCCCGTTCCCAAAGAGGGGCGGAGGTGAAGGGTCGCGCGAGCCGGCGTCAGCCGTGCTTCACGTTCGCGGTGTACCGCGATAATTGGATCACCGAGCTCCTATGAGTCGAGGGACTATACCAATGGGACTAGATACAACGCGGAATACCGTAAGTTTCCGGTATTCGAATCGGAATATTTTTCTTTTCAACAGAGGTATGATTTTAGCGATCTTCGAAAATGAATTGTTCGATTTGAAAATTTAGAAAAAGCAAATTTTTCTATTTGAAATTATATGGAAATTTTCTGCCAGGTAATTTATACGGCAGATATTTCTTGTAGTAATCTGTATGCTGTTACGAGGCTGTCGCATCAGAAGAACTTAAGCCGTCGAAATGGTAGGGTGGTAAAGAAAGCGGGGTGGAAAAAGCTTCTTCGCCGGAAGAGCGCTTTGTACGAACGAAAGTTACACGCTACTAAAGCCACTCGCTAGCAATTTGTAACGGATCTAAATTTCCTTCTATTTATTTACAAATCACTCTGTCGGTGATATACGATTTCTCTTCGATTTCCCTAATTTTCATCTGTTCGAATCTAAAATCAATCATTTCAACGAAAAGAAATTTAGAATAAAATTCGACAACGAGTTCGCAGCTTCGCGAGGGCAATTGATTTCCGTTGAGCAATCGTATATATAAATCGGATTGCAGTGGGCGGAGATCGTGAATACTCGACGTATATTCGATGCGACGTACACACAATGCTCTGCGGAATGTATTTTCGATAGAAAATAGAAAGCTCCGTTACATGCCGGGGTGAAACGATCTAGAAAACTAGGAGCCGTGCGCGATAAGAAGGAAATCGTTTGTACGTGACCGAAGCCACCGCTGTGCATTCGTCGTTCGAATTGTCAGAGAAAACTTATTATGATCTTTCGGAGTACTTTTCCGGTTGAAAAAAGAAAATAAGGTAAGCGGTGACTAGAAGCGAGAGAGGCGTGAAATAACGTCGATAAAAATTGTAGAAATTAAATTAAAATCGAGCCTCTCTCTGTGGTCCGCGCTCCGAAAATTAAATTGATTAAAACATAAATGCAGTACTAATCGTAAGTATCCCTGATTATTCATAGGCTTCTGAAATATTCAAATAATTTACAAAACATAATAACAAATGTCCCTTGGTGCACGATACTCTTTGAAAATATCTAACAATAAGTTTCGACGCATAGGGTACATCAACTACCCTAGAGAGAAAAATATATACGGATACATTGTCGTCGAAAAGATACACGAAAGGCGATAATATTGCCACAACATGCACATATACATATCGTTTGGCGAGCGTAAAATATCGAATATCGATTTAACTGCAGGCTGAAACCTTGGCATTGAATTCTCGTCCTCTCGCTTGAGAGCCGCTCCTCCGACTTCGCTATCTTCTCTTTATTTTCCGCTACGCTTTTCATGCGTCCCGCTTTTTCTTCTCTTTTTCATACGCGCCATTGTTAGACTAGACGATCTGAAACTACTTTTCACCCGGGGGGCTGCACCAACACGCTCATCCCCTTGCAATATCTACCTATATTTCGTCGTTACGACATTGTGGTCCCTGCTACAACCTATAGTACAGTTCTTTGTTTCCCCAGCCACCGAAGCTTTGCGGTTCTCCTTTAATGCCCAAATGATTCGTTCTAACGCGAGAGACTTTATAACCTGCGGTTATGCAAAACCAGACGATACAAAGATTTTAAAATCTGGATTTGATATGTTCATTTTCAATCCTTCTTTCACCTGTATCGAACCTCTCGGGATGAAAGCAGAGAATATCAAGAACAAGCGAAAAGTAACAAGTAAAAGTAGAATGGAAGACAATGTCATTCTTAAACTCCAGCAAAGGCGATTTATTCGACACCCGAGGGTCCGGATCTCCTGCAAAATTGATTCGAAATTCGAGAGACAACGAACAGACATAGGTAGAATGAAAGAAGCTTAGACGTTATCAGATAGAGGCACAGAGTCGGCAGATTGCTTGCTAAAACTTTCAGCGTAGCCTGAAACGAAATCCTCTGTTTCCAGAAAATGATACCGACTGCAAGGATACAATAACGAAATAAAGCCGTAGAGCATGGTGCCTTTGCGCGCATGAGACGCAGCTTATGTACTGCTATGTGTACAGATGCTACATCATGCTTCTATACGTGTACAAGGTGTAAAAGGAGTTCCCTATCACCCATGATTCAACAATAAAATTTTTAACCAATTCTGAATCGTTTTATGGATCTCTTATGACGTGTTATAATGTATAATTAGAATAACAGTAGAATCATTTGCAAAAATCATAAGACAAAACTTGTTTTACACCCTGTACACGTACATACGTGTGTATGCACCACGCGAAGGTATTGGTATCCACGGTTTTCAGCCTCGTGACCATTGTTCAATGTACACAAGAGAGGCTGTGTCCCAGCTATGTTCCTCGAATCCTCCGTGTCTTCTTTGCAACGACCTGTGCCATCGACAAATTAAAAACTATGCAACCTTTCGCGCGAACCTACATGCATTATCCCAAGGCACAAGGAACAACAGGAGAACTTAATACAACGACGATGGCGTTCTGCCAACAAGCCCCGACGACCGCGACCGTCGTGCCGGCAAGATTGAATTTGTTAAATATTTAAAGGCCATAGCTAGCAGAACCGAGCGCATTAATACCAATGCTCCTTCATTGTACCCAAGAGATTTCTACGCTATTTTTTCTTTATTTTCTATCTAGGAACTCGTAAGCCTGTCTCTCCTTGACTCTATTAGAAAATACCGTGATCCTTAGCCGTTGTCCATTTGTTTCAGGCAACCGGGTAAACTGGAGGCGATTCATCGGTTTGTTATCTATGGAACATCGTATGTGACTCACCGTATCGGGATCCAAGGACGCCGTCACTTTTACCGCTTTCAGTAAAAGGGCTCCGAGACTCGCGTGGACGAGCACAGGCCATAGGTGAACTCCAGGATATTACCAGCCGGTGCTGCGGGCGAACCATTGTCTGTAGAGAAGCTGACGGTGGATCCCAGACAGAGAGAAATGAGAAGCAGAGAAGAATCGCCGTGGATCTCGTCGTTTCCTGTGAAAAGACCGTGCAAGAGTTAGTTTTAATTTGAACTAACGCGGCTGAATATAATCATGAAAAAGAAAAAAAAGATTTTTTAAACGACAAATATGACTTTCTTATCAATAATATTCGTTACAAGAATAATATTTTTTCATTACTTTTATTTAACTTTATTCTACGCGTCTGCAGAGCTGTTAGTTTTCCTAAATTTTATGTGCCTGCCTAATGTGTACATGGCAGACACGTCATGCATACGAAAAAGGATGACAAAAAAGGGGGTGGGAGGTTATGTTGGTACGCTACGCCAGATATGTGGAAAAAACGATGCAAAATGTTTTAAATAGTTTTTTTTTCACTATTTTGAGAACAATATATTATGTGGTATTATTCTAATATTTAATTTGTGCTCGTAAACTGTTCCATAACATGTTGGGAGTAATCAAATACAAACAGTTAAACAATTGTATAAAAATAGCCTGAATTTTATGATTTACGACGCTACCAATGGCATACTTACATATTATCGTGCATATAATATTTACAAATTACTTTCATCCTAATTAATGAACATTTCAACATATTTTAAGATGCTTACCTGTCTTTTTATGCGTTTGTTAACTCTTGAAATTAAACACACACAAAAGAAACACAGATTTAAGACAAAATTAAGACGCCGAACAACCACTTTGCTAAAACGCTGCAGCGCTACAGAAATACGCGCGCAAATTTGACTGCGGTAGTCAAATTGACTTCCAAATATATATTTCGAAATCATAAGATTTTTTCAAAAAATACAAATTTTAGTGAATATATCTTTTTATAAAAATTTGTTGACTAATTTTGTAATTATTCGATAATATTTGCTTTTAAAAATTATGTAATTTATATCTATTAAATAACTTTATAAACTCTCAATATACAAGATGGCGGACGTATCCACATCGGAAATAGAGTTGTACGAATTTTGATATATCGCAAGTATAGATTCATAATGATTTATCATCGTAACGAAAGTTATAAAATTCATGGGAGATTGTTGTCTTATTAGTAATTCTAACTAACCTTGTGTCATCAAAAAGATATGCGACTCCTGTTGCACCATCCGATACATCTGACTCGTGGACAACCTCGAATTCCTTCCCTAAGCAGAAAAACTATAAAACATGCACAGAATTCATTTTTAGGTATTTTCAACTTACCGTATAGATTTTCAGATGGCTGTTCTATTAACTGTTGCTTGACAATATTTACAATTTACAGTTCAGATCCCGTTGCTTCGATGAATAGTTCCACATGCAAGATTCCGCGGGCCGTTACAAACGCACTTTCCGTTTTAAGTATCGACATCGCAACTTATCGATTCGAGTCATATACGATAGTATCGAATGGAATTGGCGCAACTTATTCAAAATCCCATTACTTCATGAAAAGAATTTATAAAGGGATAGATCGGATAAAATGATTAATTCTAGGTCAATGCGCAATGACGATAAGGGACGATTTATTATTAGTTGTAGCAAATCGTGTGTGAAATATGCAAATGCTGGTCCAACGTGTAATACTTCGTTATTCTATAAAAGGGAAACAATAAATTAGTTTTATGTCAGACTATCCATCCTTGAAAAGTTATGTTTTATGTTCCGTAAAAGAGAATCTTCCGTGATAAAATAAAATTTATTCTCGAAAAATTGATCAAATAAAATTAAATACATATACATGTAGGAACACATTATAAAACATTAATTAATTTTAAAGTAATCCTATTACGACACGGATCTTTTGCAACTACCTTCACTTCTACACGTTGACCTATTGAAACAGTAGAATTGTTCAACAATGTGGTTGGTATTAACCCGCATGTACCTACTCCTATATCAACAAATACTCCAAAATGTGTTACATTTCGGACTGCACCAGTTAATACAGTTTCAGTATTTATATCATCAATAGTAATCATATTCTTCTGAAAGAGAGGACCAGCGGTTTTAAACCTTATATCTTCATCTTTTTTCATAGACAAGCCTTTTACTATTATCTCCATTGTTGCTGCATTCGTACCACATTTTTCGGCTAAAACAGCATACCCTTCATCGGCATGCGATTTTATTTTTTCAATAAACGTTGTGGTTCCAAGATTTTCTAAATTGCAATTACAATATTTTAAAAACCGTTCAGCTATTTTATATGACTCAGGATGTATCCAAGTTTGATCTAATAAATTAAAACTATGTTTAGATTTTTTAGAGTCTTTAATTTTTACTGAATTATCAGTCATTGAAGTTTCTGGAAGTATTCTAATGAAACCAGCACACTGTTCAAACACTTTGTTTCCAATTCCTTTAACATCCAACAATTGTTGCCTGTTTTTGAATGCACCAAATTCAGTTCTCCATTGTATAATATTCTTTGTTCTGACTGCATTTAGTCCAGCAACTCTTTTTAGAAGACATTGGGACGCAGTATTTACATCCACTCCTACAAAACTTACAGCTTCTGAAACTACCTGCAAACATTTTTATTATTATTGAAATATAATAAATAATCATATTTTTAATACTAAATAGATAGGACTTCATATTTACTTCATTTAAAGTAGTTAATAACTGTTTCTCGGGTAGATCATGTTGGTACATTCCTACACCCAAATGTTTAGGTTCTATTTTTACTAATTCAGCAAGTGGATTTTGTAAACGTCTTGCTATAGAAATAGCAGAAATTACGTTTGTATCAAGATCAGGAAATTCAGATTTTGCCTCTGCATTACAACTGTAAATTGATGCTCCTGTTTCATCAACTATTGTATATAAAACGTCTAATGAACCAAATGCTTTAGATTTAATCAATTTATCTAAGAATGATTCAGTTTCTCTGCAGGCTGTAGCATTACCTAGTGCTAAAATTGTACATTTATGCTTCTTAACTAAATCTATTAAAATATCAGATGATTTTTCAAACATATTCGAGCTACCGTGCGGATAAATTACGTTTGTATCAAGTACATCTCCATGCTCAGAAATTACTGCTAGTTTGCAACCATGATAAAATCCTGGATCTATACCAAGTATCATTTTTCCACGAACTGGTGGAATAAGAAGTAACTGTTTAACATTATTCGCAAAGACTTCAATAGATGCTGTCTCTGCTTTTTGTTTTAATTCATTTCGAACGCGACGTGTTACCAATGGTTTAATAAATTTCTTATATGCGTAATCAATGCTATTATGTAGTATTTCGGTGTGTAGTTTTGATGCTGCCATAGCTTGTCTGTACAGTTTCAAACAATATGCTTTAAATTGTTCTTCAAAAGAGTTAGGTAAACTTAGTTTAACGCTTAAAATTTTTTGTGCTTCTCCTCTATTAATAGCTAATATGTGATGTGGTTTAATGATTTTAGTATTTGTATCAAAATTATAATACATTTCGTACTTCTTCTTTTTATCTCCTTCTTTTTTATCATTCTTAGATTTACCGCTTTTACATTCTGTACTTTGTATGCTTATGATTGATACGCTTTGGAGCTCTTTAACTCTGTCAAATACCATTTTATCTTTATTTATAGTTTCTGCTATTATGTGTATAATACCATCTTTAATCTGTTGTTCAGTTTTTAAACCATCCTTGTCAGAAATAAGAGATGATAATTGAGGCAATGGGTGACCTTGTAATATAGAATCACTGACAGGTCCCAAACCTAATTTTCTTGCTTTTTCTGCTAAAGATGCTTTAGATGCAGGTTTAAAAAAGGAATATATATGTTCTAAATCATCCAAGCATTTTGCAGATACAATAGCAGCATGTACTTCTGGTGACCATTGTCCAAGTTTATCTATACTTTTTGTTATAGTAGCAGCACGTTGTTTAATTAATTTAGCATGATCAAGACTCTCTTTTAAGGCCCTTAGTTTATCCGGCTCCAGACCACCAGTTATATTTTTTCTATATCTTGCAATAAATGGTATTGTATTCTCATCATTGAAAAGTTTTATAACATTTTCAGCAGTATGCCTATCAATACTGTTCTTTTCGCAAACATAATCTAATTCAGTCCATTCTTTGCATTGTACAGAATTAAATTGAATATTTTTTAATTCTTTAACATTCTCCTTATCAATAGCTTGTGTTACTGTCTTTTTACTTTTTGTTTTTTTAGATTGTATCTTTTCTCTTAAATCTGTTTGTTCTTCCTTTGAAGGCAATAAAAGTGTGCTAGACTTTCTTTTTTTACGATCTACATTTGGATCATCTTTTCTAATTCTTTTTCTTGTTTGATCTACTTTTGAAACTTTTTTTTCTGGAACATATTCATCATCCTTTATAACATTATCATCATTTTCAGAATCACTCAATTCAATTATCTGTTTTATTTGAGTCGTTTTACGTAGGCTTCTTTTCATTATGCAATTTTGTTTCGATGTAATCGACAAGCAACGATGTTTTCTAGAAAATAAAATAAAAGAAATAAGAAGTGAATTCTTTAGTGGTTATGTAACAAATGATTTTTTGAGTAACAAATAATCATGAGATACTACGACATTACATACACAGAATTAACTGTTGAATAAATAAATAGACTTATTCGTATCATGTAAATATATTTTTCATATATATGTTTTTCTTTCCTATATAAGTAGACAATTGTCAACAAAAGTTCCTAACCAAACCTGATTGTACGTTGCAAACGTGTCTTTAATAAGTTCCGACAATGTTATTCTTTTAATTATTTTACAATATCTTTCAAGCCGAATTTAAAATAAAACTATAATGTACTAAAGATTTCTTAAAAAATGATTTATATTTGGTGATAAGCATCAAATATATAGAAAATTAATAAATATGACTATAACTTGTAATAAAATTTGAGCTAATTCACTGATTTAATTATTGCTCATTTTTATCTACTTTAAATATGTGTACATAATGGCAGAAAAATTTAGATCATTAATCAAGCTTGTAACTAATAGAATAAATAAACACCAATTGTTTAATAATGCAACTACAAGGATCAATACTGCCACAGGAAGGGTACAAGAAAAATTTAATAATGTACAAAATGCTGTTGCTGCAAAATATGATGTTGTTTCAAAGGTATCATCATATATATTTTTTTTTAATGATTAAAAAGTAGGAACTGAATTTGATTACTATCATTTATAATAAAATTGTTTAAATTATTTGTAAGTGCTGATGCAATTTAAATTGTAATGTGAGTTATATGGAACTAAATTTATTTGATGTATTTCAGCAAATCAATAAAGATATAACTTTAATGCAAAATTTGAATGCACCACAATTAGAACCAAGTTCATTACCAAAGAAAGTGTTAAAATGGTGGCAATGGTATCAACAATTAACAGGTTTAGATACAGTTGAATTAGCCAAGCAACAAGTAATTACGGCTCAAGACAAATTGTTCAAGTGTCAGGATGATAGAAGACATCTTAATCGTCAAGCAACACTAATAAATAATAAATTAAAAGAAGTATATTCTGAACTCATTCAAACTAAACGGGATGATCCAAAATATGTGCAGTTAACAATAATAGAAAACAAAAGTCTTCAAGATCAAGCAAAAATTGTATCACAGCTTGATTTATTAGAAAAAGAAGAAAAAGATCATTTTACATTATTAGCAACTGCTATCAAAGAATATCATGATAGTCAAACAATGAATGCACAGAAGTATAAATACCTGTCTATTCTTGCATCTGCTGTATTAGCAATTATATCATTGATTGGTTCAATGACATATAATTATAGTAAAATAGTAAGTATTCGAAATGTCATAGCTGAAGCACAACAAAGAAATGAAAGTGTAGTTGAAAATAATTTAAATTCGCTAGAAAATAATATGAATAGATTATTTTCTGAAGTTATTAAAAGATTAGATAATAACAATAGCAATGAACAAAAAATAAATGTAGTTACTAAAGAATTAAATTCAAATAGTTTAAAAGAAATGCAAGCAACTTATATTGTATTAGGGCTGTGCTTTGTTGGTTTGTATACAATAGCTAAAATGCTGATAGGTTAAAGATTAATGTCAGTTATTAATGGTTTTCAAGTATTTTACTTATTTATGTCTATATGCTTTGTAAATAAATGTACATTGAAGTAAAAAGGTATTAATATATGCTTACAAAGTTCCACTGTTTGTTATCATACAATTTAACTGCATTATATCATCTTCTATTTATGGAAAGAACAGGAATCATAAGTTGTCCAAAAAATACATATGTATATTTAATAAACTGGATAAATACAACATAATACTCGAATAGAGACAATTATTTAACTAATTAACTTTATAATATACAAAGAGTATCCGCAGGATAAAAAATATTAGATACATTTTTAGCCTTTTAAATATTTGTGATTTCCATGGAAAATAAACTAAAATTATCTTTTTAAATAATAAGCAATTTAAATATCAACTGTATTAGCTGTCTTATGGATTCCAAGGTTTCCATTCCATACCATCTGGTGGTTTTCTTTCAACTTTACCTTTGCTTACTTCTGACCAATTTGTGCTTAGTACTGTACCACCAGACTCTTGCTGTTTTTTGAAATAATTTAATATTAAAATCAACATCAAACTTTGATAGTCTTTATCAAATTTCTACAAAACAAATTTACTTACAAAGGATTTATTCATTGCACGTCTAACTTCATCTGAACTGCTGCCATATATTTGTTGAAACAGAGCATTAAGAGCAGCTTCTCCTTCTGGTTTTTCCTCTGCTTCTTGTTTTGCTATTTCTTTTTCTACCTTATCCCAGTCCCGTGACTTTTTACTAGAACTAGGATATTTTGGTGGCTGATTACCAGCTTGTAGAATCTCTTAAAAAATTAATTTTTGTTTTAATCTTATGGTTCTGAGCATGTATTGTTAGTAATATAATTTCAACATAAACAATACAATTTACCTCGAGGTATAGGTTGCACCGGGTTTTGTACAACTGGGTTTCCTTCTAAAGCAGTCCATCTAATTCCATCTTGTTTCTTTAGTTTGATTTCTATTTTGGATGGAACTACTTTATGTGAACATTGTTCTGGTACAATAGGATGAGCTAAATCTAATTCCAAAGTATATTCATTTCCTGATGGTAACATGGCAGATACACTTAACTAAATAAAAACAAAGATTAATGGATTAATGTTACTTTTACTGTAAAAGGCATTATGCCTAATACGGGCACAGAATGAAGGATAAATATTTCTTTTGTTCCATTATGATTTCTGTATACTTACCGTAGTTTTTTCATAAACAACTTTAACATTTTCTGAATTTTTTGCAAGAATTGTAACAATAACATGAGTTTCCGTCTGATACCAGTCGTGTTTTATTTTTGGAATTGGCATCTGTAAAAAAATATTTTTCCTCATATTAGAACATCGTTGTAAATTAATTTTATCAATGATATTTAATCACAATTCATACTTCATTATCGCCCGTTTGGGCTACAGTTTCTTCGTTAGCCATCAGACCGAATTTCTTGTAATTTTTAAAGACAAATCATTCAGAAGTTTGACAAAATTCGCGTATATCACACTTCTCGAAAGTTCATACGGGTGACAAATCAGGAGTGTAACAAGTGATATCAATATTCAGATAAAATGAATATTAAAGTCTTTCATCTGTTTGAAGATGAAAATTGTTTGATAATTAAAACCAAAGCAACACATCGGTTGCAAGATATTGTAAAAAAAAGATTTTAGAAAACTGTATACGAGTTATGTTCTAAAATAAGTTTACAATTTCACTAATCATGCTTTAGAAATGCAACCAAAGTGATCCTATTTCTGATAAAACAATGGCGAAAAAACCAACGAGCGAGGGCGCTTTTTATATTTCCACAGTGACTGTAGTCAGTGTTTAAATTTTGGACCGAATGAATGTAGCCTTTTAAACAAAATAGTTAAACAATATTTTATGAAAAATGAAACGACCGATTGAAGCTATTATCGAAGACGTAATCATTGACTCTTCCAAAGTTCAGCCCATCATTGGTATAGTCATTAAACGGTTACTTAGTACTTCAAATATCCATGTGCACATTGCTTTAAAAAATAATGAGATTACATTTTGAAATAATACCCTTATTTTGAATGATTTTTATGTTTTATTTATTAATCATAATCATCAGCTGTTACAATAAATTCAATTATAAAGTATAAATCAAGAAACTGTAATGTTATAATTCGTATTTTACATTTATACGCTTTGGATCTTGAATGATGTATGTTATTATTTTACAGTGAATTTTCAGAATGGTGAGCTTAAAGATGAAGAAGCTAAAAAGATGTCAACCGGTCTCTTTTACGACCCGAAAAAGCAGAAAACGATGGTGGCTTTGTCAAATGGGCAAATTGTTTATAGAGGTTATAAACCCGACACGAGCCAAGATTTGATGCGTACTATGCTCGTGCTCCACAACAGGAAAACAGGAAAAGTTAGACTGGTTCAAGTTGAACGATGGCAGGTAAATGCAGTATTGGGGAAACCAATAGCAGACAATAAGAAAAATGCTGATGATGAAAATATTGCTACATTAAATAAACAGTTTGGATCAAAGAAAGCGAAACGTATAACAGAGCAGTATGAAAGAATGAAAATAAATGTTGACTCTGTTAAAGAGCAACTTGAACAAACAGTATCAAGTAAGAATTTATTTTTTCAAAAAGTAATAGAATATATATTATAATTTGATAGTGTTATTTATTAATGTTTATTTTTCTTGTAGATGTTGAAGTTGATAGAGTAGACTTATCAATGCAGTTACCAGAAAATGAGTATATTACAAACACAGCATTACCACACTGTAATAGAGATGCGACTAATGTAACAGATGTATACAATGCATTTGATATTGTACCAGAAAGCACATTAAAAACTTTGTATGAAAGAGCTGCAGAAATTATGAACAGTGATGTTAATGATTTTGAAGGGTACATTAGATGTTCAAAAATTAATTTTCCTTTAATATTACTACCAGTTATTTAATATTTATTATGTATTTTATATATAGAAAAGCAAAGTTCTTTGCTTGGTCATTGAAACGGTTAAAATCTGATCCAGATAACATTAAAAAAGCTGCATTATTGATTTATATTCAAGCAGTTGTAACGTGGTTAAATATGCCAATAAGAGATGCTAAAAAACGGCACGTTGACGTTTGTCCATCTTCCGAACAAATTAACGCTCATGTAATGGATACATATAGTATTCAAAGTAATACTGGAAGGTATGTACATACAGATAGCACACATATCACAGATAATTTAATTTAACTGATTTAAAATAATTTACAGGTTGAGACCAAGCAGTGTAAAAGATAAAGCAGTGATACATTGTATGATATTAGCATTGATAATTTGCAATTTTGTATTAGATATAGAATTATTTGCAACAATATTTACTCACCGTATGGGGCTGAAAAAGTTAACAGACCTTGCCAGAATTATTGGTGCTTTACCTAACAAGGAGGATAAAAAACTTGTTACACTGAAGGTTCCATTACCTCCACCTATGTCTGTTGTAAATAAGAAGAAGAGAAAATAGTTTTCAGAACAATCAAACTTTTAATATACTGTTATCTTATAAGAGAACGAATTTATACCACGAAACTATCTATTTCTTAATAAATATTATTTTCATAATTTGTTTATGCACATTACATACTTTTTTTTAACAATGATTAGGAAATTATAAATCTTAATGAAAAGAACCAAGAAAAGGTAAAGGAGGATGAAACTTAATACTCAGAGCTTCAATGATTTGATGCAACCTGTATAATCAGTAAGAAAGAATATTAAGAGTAAAAAGAAGGAATATAATAGAGAAAGAAGAGAAACCACGATAAAGATAATTATATTCGGATGATGCTTAGATGGTTTCAGAGAAGAAGAAATAAAAGAGGGGATTGAAATCCATGATTACACGATTTTAGCATGATCCTAGAGCATTTAGCGTGTCCGAACGGAGGGTAAGGTTGAAGAAACTGGCACGTTGGCCGGCCCTGAGCGACTCCCCGTAATGTGGGTCGTCGTCTAACTGTTCCACGTACCGTTCCGTCGACTCGGTGCCGTCCATTAGTCAGATCCAACTCCTTCTCTTTCTTACCTCCACCATTGGTAATCAAGGAACGGAAGAGTGTCTTACCTCTCCTCTTTCTTCTTGATCCTATCGATCGCTACTACGTCCACGGAAATCTTTTCAATCGATACACGTTGAGAAAAGCTTAGAAAGTTTGTCCCTGATCTGTCGATATTGCAAGCTGTGTCAATGTTACAAACATATTCAAGAGTTGAAACAAAAAGTTGACATACATAATCAGACGCTACTTTCATGAAATTAACTCCCCAAAAAATGCTTAAAGTAACTTGAACTCCTTACATATTTTAAATAAAATATAAACCACTAATATTTCATGAATATTAAAGAAACCCATCGTTTTTCAGTAGACGGAAAAGAAAGGATTGGCTCTAATTGCACTCGGTGTCAAAAGAAAGAAGAAACATTTTTTTTGGAAATCTGAGCTTCATCGATGATTATAATATAAATTAATAGCAATAGAAGCGGAGCAAAGTATCGAAAGTTTCCTGTTTCAACGTTACCAAAATTGAACCTATTAAAATTCAATGAAGTTGTACTTTCATTCCTCACAGGAGAATCTTCAGGTTCGTTTTTTTTTTCTTTTCATCTCTGTTCTTTGTACTTTCTTCTTTCTTTTTACAATCGTTTCATCCACGTCCCTATGCTTTCCACCTCTTCGTGCACTTGCCACCACCTCGTTGTTTTCCTTCTACCACCTGGACGTCGAAGCTCTTCAGTCGTCGAGTGATCCTCTGGCAAGGCTACAAGCTTCCGTGGCCTCGTCGCACGTTCAATCACCTTCGTCGTGCTCGCGATTCGATCCCTCTTCTTCTCGCGAGGAAAAGAAAGAACAAACCGAGAGTGACGAGCTAAAAGGTAATTGAAGTTCACACATGGGGCAGTGAGTGACTGTCAAGGCCAAGTCGTTTTTCGGCCACCGAAGGATATCCAGTTTCATCCAATTCAGGTAAACTTACGTGTAAATGCACGTGGATCGTTGATGACATTGGTATAAAAGAAACAAACAGGTTTCCCGCAAACGGTGATAAGAATTAATTTTTGCGGTGATGATCATAGAAAATCTGTAATACTTTTTTTAACTTTTATTAAAAATTTTTAATTAAAATTATCAATGTATCAATGATCCACTGTTCAGTTGTAAATCAGTAAAGAATCATACTTGATCTTTTTGTACATCCGATGGTATAGTTTTGCTATGAATTTCACGTAGACAGCGTGTAATTAGAATATTCTGCAATCATGGTACCGTTATAATTAGGCCGAGTTTACGCTGCATTAAAAACCCTCTCCGCCCATTCGACACGGAAGAAGATAAACGCAGCCGTGTTTGAACGCGTTAAAAATTGAATCTGAAACCGGTTAACCGGCTACCTGTTTTGATTTATATCGACCGACAGCTTAATTAAAAAAAAAAAAGAAGAACAAAGTAGAGAACTTCGGCTATACGATGATCCTTTTATCTGTTGAGCCGCAACTTTAGGAGAAGTAACTGGAAATTGTATTACTTGTGAGCGAGAAAAGGAAAGGAGAAATCTGTGAAGAATTTCTAAGCCGTTGAAGATACTATGATAATTGGAAGGAAGTGTAATGGAACCATTTAAGAGACAAGAGAAAAAGAACAGGAAAGAAATTGTTGAGTCACTGAGAATCGCATGGTAATTTTAATTCATCAACAATAAAGTATAATTTCAAATTTCTGTTTGTAAAACTGCATACAACAAATTCTAAGGTACCATTGTTAACGGAGTGACCGTCTGAATATTCAGATGGCAGAAGAGAAGAAAAAGAGGTCGCACATGAATTCCAGGAACAAACGTCGCTTCCGTGGTATTGGTCACGGAAAAGCGAATGATTCATGAGCCTGTAGCCGAAACTGCTCTCGAGTATGAAACCCCGAAACGAGCGTCGAAGTGGGTCATCCTGACCGACAGTACACAGAACGTTTCTGTTTCGTGTACCAGTCACCGAGTTAGGAAACGACGTAGCCGGTCACGGTCACGAACACACGCTAGAAACGAATATTATTATGATAATATGGACCAGCGAGGACCTTGGACGACTTCAGGGGTCTCTGAACCGAGGAATCAGAGACGAGAACTCGATGAAAGTGTGCTTAATAGCAGTTGATCGTCACAGATAGCCATATATTGTATCGAGTACAAGAATATAAATTAATCAGAGAAGAATGTAGCGAAAGGAAGCGTTAATCACGGTGGAAACGTATTCCCGGAAATGTTCACCGGTGACAAAGCACCGATCTGTGACAATGAAAGCTCCCTCGAAAGTGCGAGTAACGAAATGCTAATGCCAAATACAGCGATCGAGATTGTGGCACAACCTCGACAAAAGTTACTGGAATGTCACGGAAGAAGCACAGCTGAGGAACAGGAGAGTGTGGAGAGAAAAAGAGGGAGAGAATGAGGAACCCGTTAGGCGTTGGAACGCGATTCCGCTCGATGAAAGATGTACCAACTTGTCCCTGTTTATCATTCCATTGTGAGGATGATTCTTTACGATCAAAGGAAATCCGTTAATTGTAACCCAAAGCTGTACGTCTTATACATTTAAATTTATATCAATCAATTTGTTAGAAACAATGAAAAGATATAAGTTCAAATTGATGGTTGAAATAAGCTTGCCTAGCGACCAGTTAATTAATTTCAATTCATATTCGACAACAATGATGCAAGAGGCGTACTGCTGACGCGTTTACAGTAACATCGTTGGTGTACAGCACGATTCCGGTGGGCGTATCGTGAACCGTACACGTATCCCGCATGCACGTTTGAAAGCAGGTCCAGATATATTAAATGTAGGACACAAGGGACGAAACTCTTTTCCGGCCTTTTACTTTACCATTCGACGCGTTTGTAGTTGAGAAAAAAACATTCGTGAAACGCGATTCAATATAGCGGCACATCTACATAACTGTCTCACTTCCATAAATATCAACTGAAGTGTCGTTGACCTTAAAATTATGAGGAAGAAAAAAAGAAACAGTTTTAAAATCAATGAAAATTTTGTGACGAGTATAATTAAATAATAAACGATATATTTTCAGATATGACAAGAAAGATGCAACCGAATCCATGGTCCCTGATGATGGCTTTGGCCTTCGTGGCCAGCGTTTCCTCGGAGTACCTGATGGGCGGACACATGGACAACGGTCCGCCGAAGTCTCTACTGGAAGAGATGGAATCTTCTCCGACTTTGGCAAGGACGGCGCAGCTGGATGACCTTGACCTGGATCTCGACGCAGAAGAGAGCACCGTTGCCCTGTCGACGTCCAACGACGAGGAAGCGCCTCGTTATCATCTTCCGTATCCTTTCGCCTTCAACGGTGGCAGACCGTTCTCCCTGGAGAAGGATCCGATCACTGGAAAAATCGACTTCGAGAAGGCACCGCCCGTGAAAGCGTTAAACTACACCAGTCGTTATCAGGTACCCGTGAACGACGAGGAACAAGCAGACGATAAAGAATTTTCAAACGAGGATACAAAGAAGAATGTGGAGAACACAGAGACCGTCGATGTTAGCCCTAACGAAATCAATCCGTATTCGCCAAATTTTCACGATTTCCTTAATCTACCTGTTCATTATTCTTCTGACAAGTACGGCAAGGACAAGTACCCGTTGATATCGAGCTCCTACGCGAACACGAAAGTACAAAGTGGCTCAAACAGCTACAGCACCTATAACCATAAACCTTATCACGGAGAAACTGTGGCCTACTATCATACGAGAAAACCGTATGTATCTAAAACGACCTCTGCAACCATCACGACGACTAGTACTACTCCAAGAACCACACCGTCGTCTACTACCACTACCACTACCACTACTACCACTCCCAAGCCTGTAACAACTAGCACGACAACTACGACTACTACCACGACCACGACTACTCCTCCTCCACCGAGTAGCACCGCATCCATTTCTACAAAGGCGCCCGTTGTAACCACTTGGAAGCCTCCAAGTACCACTAAACGATTCGTAGGTCACTTGGACGACTACGAGGATATTCTTCCAATAGAGAAACTTCAGGCTACCATGTATAATAATCGTCATCAGGGAGCGAATAACATAATGCATAATCGGGATCCTCAGACGAAGCCTCCTATGGAGCACGAAGAGTATATGTATAGTTACGAAGATTACGAAATGAACAATGGAGATGATTACGTTCCAGTAAAAGACTCGAGCAACGAGATCGTCAAGACCAGTACATTACCTGCGACAACGTCCACTGTTTCAAACGTGACAGGAACAACTGTTGGTACCCCAGAAACTCCTGTGTCAACCACTGCTGTTACAA
This sequence comes from Osmia bicornis bicornis, assembly GCF_907164935.1. Taxonomy (NCBI): domain Eukaryota; kingdom Metazoa; phylum Arthropoda; class Insecta; order Hymenoptera; family Megachilidae; genus Osmia; species Osmia bicornis. The sequence continues at coordinate 11,831,643 of NC_060217.1, read as the reverse complement.
GCACAGCAACTCCATCAGCACCCAGCACGCATTCTTCGTCGGTGCTTCAAGAGAATACTTATCAAACCAATTCGGTACCGTTTCAAGCACTGCCGCAACGTCCGGTAACATCTATGCCTTTGGATAACGATCCTCGATTCCCAACGGGTTTTGAAAACGATAACCGAAAACAGGGTATCGCGGACAACGTTATTGTTAACCAAAATTATCGACCAAATCCCATTGTTGGACAGAGACCAAGTGGATTGAGCGGAGGATACGTAGTAGAGAGCACCAGTAATATCGTCATACCACCTGATCAGGATACGGTATCTTTCGTTCTTGGCAATCGACAAAACGTCGAAGGGGGATATTATTCAGTGGGCACAGCTATTGGAGAGAATCCCTATGTTGGTTCCCCTGGAATTGATACCTCCTTTCGACCTCTCTACGGTATCCCATCCGATAAAGGCAACTATGATCCACAAACGGATCACCGGGGTACCATTGGTTTGCCTTCGGTATCTGTCCTGGAGAACAATCCCAACTATGCTCCCCAAGCTTGGCGACAACCAAATCCCTCTGCCAGCCAGAAATTAGGCAACGAGATAGAACCTTCCAGGCCTCAAAATTCATTCGTGAAGGGTACCGTGCTTATGGAACAGGCAGACGACAAGAAGGACGATAAAGACGTAAACTTCGTAGTGTTTCCTAAAGACGAACCCAAACAGCCGGTCGAGGAGCATATCGTCGTTATAAACGAAGCCGATGGCACTGTACACGAGATCACGGCTTCTTCTACAACGAAAAAACCTGTGAGGGTGAATCCGCCTGTGCTTAACGAAGAACATCTTCCACAACTTTCAGAAGACTTGACTCCACCAACCGAGCGACCAAGACCACCTCCACAGTTCCATTACCATTACCATCATGGCGGTACAGCGAGGCCTGATCATCCCAGACCTCAAAGACTTCCGATACCACCGCGTGGAAAGCAACCACCCTCGCCTGCTTTCCCTCCTCCTCCCTCAGAAGCAGTAGGGATAAGAAGACGTCCTTACTCCCCTGACACTAATTTGCCTAATATTCTTCCACAGTTTCGGCCAAACGCTAAAACGTCTCACGGTCATCGAGGATCGGAAAGCATCGGTACCATTCCGGCTGGTCAAACTTATCCCCCGACCAGGATAAGGCAACCCGTGCAATCTCATCCACCTACCAGAAGACCTCTGCCTCCACCGCCGTCCTATCTTCAAAGGTTAAACCCTCCGCCGCCACCGATTCACGCGCTTCGTCTTGCAGCCGCTGCTTCTACTAAAACCGAGAACGTGATACCTCCTCGAGAGCCGGAGCCAACCGTAAAGAGGTTTCGCCCTCCGCCGATACCGGCCACCTCCAGAGGCGAGGACGACGTCAAGTTGGCGCAACGATTGTCCAGTCAGAAACTGCGACTGGAAGAGGAGGAGAGATCGGAACGTTACTCGGAGGAACCGCCTCAACTTCCTCCAAGACCACCGATATTTCCCAAACGTAGAACCGCGGATCCACCGCACGTGGCTACTCTTCAGATGATCCAGCACCATGGAGAATTCGAAGAAGACGATACAGAGTCTAATCCTTCGTCAACAGGTACGAACACCAACGACGAGTCGGAGAGGATTCTGACCGACCAGGATGCGGACAGGAGAAAGTTCGACGAGCGTGAAACGATGGCCGAACCACCGGTTTACGTGGTTTACCCCGTGAACACCGCGGTAAATATACACCCTGATGATTCCAGGGAGAAGGACGAAAGCGTGGTAGTTGGAACTCGGGGTCCTCATCGACCTCTACCACCGGAGACGCTTCTTCAGGACAACGAGGAGCAAGAGATGAACGAAGAACCAAGTCCAATTGTTCAGAATATGTTCAACAGCCGCCCTGTCGCATCGGATTTTCCGTATCCCCTGGAACGTCCTGATCCTTCGATTCTTGTCACTGGCATGAGGGAGACACCACTGTTGGTGCCCAGTGATCAGAGACAAGAGGACTCTACCAAAGAGAGTAACGAAGAAAAAGATGAAAAGGATTCGAGCGTGAACGTTATACCGTACTTACAGGACTTTGTACCTTTCCCAGCGAGGAAGAACGAGGTCATATCAGCGACCCTCTATCGTGGTCCATCTCCTCCATCCTCGACGCCGATCGCTTTTGTTTACACACCAACGGCGCAAGCATCTCATCGACTGGACGTAGATGTACGGGACGAGGAGGATAATTCAAAGAGCGAGAAAAACGAGCAGAAGCCGGTTCTCTTACCTTCTCAACAACCATCTAGTTCCTCGAGTTCAGCGCCGTCCCCGCAGAATTTCATGGCACCGTTCGTCGCCAGCGTGAGCGCGGAAGCACCTTCGAAGAATGGCTGGAGCGTTGTTATGGTGGAACCAGCTGCGAACAGGAAATCGGATGAGGATCGCGACTCCTTGGAGAATCCCTCGGACACGGAAGAGTCTCAGACAGAGAAGAGCGAATTCGATGTTGAGAATTTCAAACCGCAGTTGTTCGGTGGATTCAAACCGATTTATGAGTTTCCAACGCAAGACGAGGACAGAGCAGAACGTAGGGAATCAGGCGATGATAATTCCGAGGCAGCCACGTCTGTTCAGCAATCTGTTAATTCGACGGTTTGACGAAAACAAACTTCTTCATGATAAGCTTAGTTTCGAATATTTCGTTGACTGTTCTCACGGTCTTCTTGGCATTGTTATTCTATCAAAGATAGGTCGACTTGGTTCTGAATTAAGTCTCGATGAGGATCTTAGTATTAGAATAATGCTGAATGGAACGTTGTTTCAAAGGAAAAACTAAATGTTTCGAGACTTCGTACAATGGTGACTGGGGTGATTTGCTGTCTTCTTTGGGAGGGACAACAAATTAATTATAAGTCTGAACATCTACATTATCCTTTGATGATTCTGAATCGTTAAGCTTCAAGCAAAGGGTTAAATGCAACGAGGTGCAAGTATTTAATACTTGCTAATTACTATATTTACTAATAATATAATATTTTATATCAGTTAATAATGAAGTAGTATTTGCACCACTTTGCATGTAATCCTCTTAAACACGATCGCAAAGAAATACCGAGAAATGTTATATTTATATTAATTTATATACTTTATCGATAGGCTACATATAGTAATTTATAAAATTTCACCTATATATTATAAATTTTCATGTTTTATATATGTAGATTTGTATTCTGTTCATATTAGATATCTCAAACATTTTCACACATCAGTCAGCATAAATAATGTATACATTATTTATTTCGCTTTAAATCCATCAATGTATTGAAACTACTGTTGTTAATAATTGCAACTATATTCATAAATGATTTTTCAGTTATTCGTTGTTGTGTAGTTGTAATTATCATATTAGACGTTTACGCATAACTTTTTTTTATATTTTTAAATTAAACTTACTGAAATTAAAGATTCAAATGCAATAAAAAACGTAAAGGATGTATAAGATATTATATAAGACATTCTACAGGGTGTTCGAGAACAGGTGGGCAATATTTTAAGGGGTGATTCTAGGGATCAAAATAAGACGAAAATCAAGAATAACGAAATAGCGTTTACGGCTTTGTTTTCCAGTTATTAACGTTTAAAAATTCGAGTAAAAAGCGCCAGAAACCTGCAACCCGCTCAGCACCGACGACCGAACGTCAGGTTAGCAGGGGTCGGTACAGTCATAACCAAGAATCAAAGCCGAATGTTGCAACACTTGGGTAGTTCCCCTCGTAAGATGATTAAATACTATTCTTAGTTTAATAATATATTGGTTGCATTGGGAATTACCGGATATTCGGAAATTAATTAGCATGAACTATAAAATATTTAAATATATTTATTTTTTAAATTATTTGTTTATACAGCCAAATGTAAGGAAGAAAATATTTTTTACATAATTTTACCACCATCAAAGTTTAATAGAACTAAATGATTTCATTATCAAATAACATTTGAATGTATTAAATCAGCTATAGCTTTCTGCCTAAGAGTGTACAATTTTTTCACCCATTTGTCAAACCTCACTTCTTGATCAAGCATTATCTAAATAAAATAAAAATGCTTGTTAACAAACTGGATGACACTATTAAAATTTCTATATGAATAATAGCAAAACAAAATACAATACCGATGAATGAAAAATACTCTCTGTCCCACAAGGAATTTCAGCTACTGTTGGAACTTGTATAGTATCTGCACTAATGTCTATAACAATATTTTTAAATTTCTTTTCCTTTGTATTAGATGATGTGAACTGTTTCGGTGTAAAACCTTCAGAATTAATTTCGTCTAATACACCTTCCTTAAAACGTGGCTCAATGGGAAAATCATCTATAACAAATAATTTCATATTAAATCTGAAACTTATTACAGAAAACACTGTAGTAGAAGAATTACAGGAAACACTGTAAAAGACACTGTAATTAAATTTTGTAATCAATATTATTTGTGACATTATACCTTTTATTAATATTGTTTTGGTTTTGTCAGACACAGTACTTTTGACATTAGATTGTGAACTACTTGAACGACTTCCAGATTTTTCTCTTGATGCAGATCTAACCTTTCTTTTAGATTGATCTGAAGAACGTGATCTAGAACGATACTTATGTCTTTCACTACCTTTTGAACTACTATTTCTTGAGCTTTTATAACTTTTTTGACCACGATCTCTGTCTCTTCCTCTACTTCGAGAATGTGAACGATGTCTCCTTTTAGATTTCGAATGTTTAGATGATCTTCTTCTATGAGGTGATGAATCACTAGAATCTGAACTAGAGGATCTAAAATACAAACATAATTTTAATATGATGAACTATGCATTAAAGTGTTTAATCTTATATTAAGTGAATTATTAAAACGTATACATAAATTTGTACATATAAAATAACATATCAAGTAATATATAATTAAAAATTTTTTTAAATTACAAAGATATCTTTACCTAGATCTTCTGCTACGTCTTCTTCGATATCTGCTATTGTGGTCTGAATCCGATTCACTGGAGTATCTTGCCATAACTGTCAGACTTCTTTGTTTACTTCATGTTTAGGTTAAGGTGATGCTAGCGTGAAGGCCGAACTTCAAATTCCACGTCGGTAAAACAGTCAACGTTTCATCGAAAATTAGGCCGAACAGAAACTAATTTGTCACATATTTTTTGATACATTAAACAAAAATGTTTCAATACGAAAAGTATGTATTATGTTTACGTGTAATGGTAGTAATATGTAATAGTAGTTACTAAAATTATGAAGTATTTTATGAAGTGCTGATATATTTATTGTAAAGTACAAATCAAAACAAATATACAAACGCTATACATATATTTACATATGTATCTTCATTTAATAATTATATTACATTAAATAATTATGTTACATAATTACATTAATATATAAATTATGACACAGAAATGGTTTGTACTTCTAATGCTGATACTCCTTTTTGTTTAATTGGTAAATAAACCCCACCATATATTTGTAAACCAATCATTGTTATATTTGCAGTATCTAATGGTTCTGCATCAGGTACTTCTCTTCCACGATAATATGGTTTAAAACTTGCCAAGGGTAATATCACAGTGGAAAAATCAGTATCTGACATTGAAGCCTAATATAATTTAATATAATTAGAAAGATATATTAATTGAAAGCTATATTACTCATCAAAAACAGATAATTAAAATTTACCACAAAGAATTGTTCATATGTTATATTTCCATTTGTGTGAAGACCTTTGTGTTCAAGAACAACTTTATAATTACTATTTGCACCTTGTCCTCTGCAACTAATTTTAATATTCTCAAAATTAGATAAATTTAAATTAGTTACTGTTTCCACTCCTGCAAAGCCAGCACCATTTGGTTGTGGATTCAAAAGTGTAAAAAATATGGCATGTTGAAAAAGCTGAGTTTTTTGCAATGTTAAAATAGCTTTTGATTTTCCTACTGTTCTAACAGTATCAGATACTTCCATCCAATTATCCACATTGTCTGCAGTTGTAAAATCAAAAAGTATTTCCTTATTCCTAAATAAAATAAATATACTTTGTCATATTACACACACACACACACATACATACATATATCGTGTATATATGGAAACGTTTCAAAAATAAACATTAACAGTGACTATATTTTCAAATATTTTATTTATATTTATATTAAAAATGATTTTCATATTCACAATTGGTATTTTTGTATAAATTGTTTACAATTTATATATACTGAAAACATAGTTTATATGAACATAGAAGTGTTAATTGTTTGTAAAGTATCATCTAATGATCGAAACAGGTTATGATAAACGCGTATAAGAAACACAATGAGAAATTGCAGTTAACATTATTTCAAATTAATCACGTTATTCACTATTACCGACATTGTTTTCTTTTTCTATATCTCGAGGTGCGCACTGATAATAATTTTTTTTAGATCTAATATTACGTAAAATACATATTCGTTTAATTTACTGAATATAGGGTTTGAATTATTTTGAATTAAATACAATCACCTCTTTAACTTTATAATAATTTTCACTGGCAAACTGTATTTAGTAATTAAATTTATGTATTAATTCTTTTTTGAATTAATACTTAAATCAACCATGCCGCCGATGACATTAGTAGTTTTGATAAGTTAAAAGAAATATTGTAGCTATTATATAAAGTCTCCATGCATAAATATAAATGCCTACAAGTATTTATATTTAACAAACAAATACACTATTATAGATATTTTTCAAACATTCAAAAAATACAAATGTATTAATTTTTATATCAAAGGCTATCATGAAAGATATCTCACCCCTTTGTTAGATGGCATGTCATTAGAACTAAAAAGATTCCACAAATATATTGTAAATTCATTGCCAAAGAAGAACTAATACATGAAATTATTTAATCCGTGAACTATTTAAATCTGTATAGAATGACTTTTCTAAAACGGGAATAACGTTTTATGCGGATCGAATTCAAATATCATACTACTGCATACTACCGCGTGGAATGTTCTGCAATCAAATGCACTTATGATGTAATCATTTGCGAGTTAAAAATTAAAAACTCGTAAAAGTGTACAATTACAGTACGATTTATTCATATGAAGTTTATATTTAATTTACGGAATTTATGTTCAAACTTCATAAAAATAAAAATGATATGAATTCCAGTAATGATGATGAATATTTGAAATTTGAATATTTCAGCAATAATAATATATACTAAATTGAAAAAAGTATTCCACTTTTATCTTACACCTTAGATTGCTTTTTAATGGTTTTAAGTTTATTTATATATATAGACTTTATGATACATATATAATAAGACAACAATTACTTTTAAACAATCTTAAAAGCTTTGGTCAAATTTAACCGAAGTGATTTCTTGCACTTTTTTCTAATATAAATGCAAAATAGTTTTACAGTACATTGAATAAAATACAGACGTAATTAACAATATTTGTTGTTAATTCAGTTACTTATTCGTATAAAAATTAACTTCAGTTTCATTAAATTAAAAACAATATAATACGTGACGAATCATTTATGATGAATCCATTTTGAATTTAATTTCCATTATCAATAACATATAAAACTTTTATAAAATAAATTGAGATTACTGCCAAGAAAACAGTTTTCAACTAGATATGTAGAAATGATAACAAATTTTACTCGTTTCTTAAGCTCGTTTGTAATATTGAACATGAAAAGCAAATAATATTTTAAGATGTATAATAAATTATACAAATCGGTATAATACTTCAGCTTTATAATATCGATTAACATAACATAACATTATGTCCGAGTATAGATCTTATTAAAAGGATTGACAATTTAAAACATTTTCAGTATAATAGTAACAATAACAATGCATTAAATTCTGTCTTTACTAAGAAAAAATTGTCAAATTAGTAATTATATTGAAAATTAAAATATTTTTCGAGCGAAACATAAAACCTGCATCTGATTTTATACTATTTTTTATATCCCGTGTGGTGTGGTAATGAAATTATAGTACGAAACCATAGAACTGATATCAATATTGTTTCATTATGCTATTTTATGACAATTTTTTGTTTTGTTTTGTTTTCATCCTGCTGAGAAATTTGTTTTACCAATAATTTTTTTGCATTTAACCTTATAGTACAGTAACTTTCAAATTGCAAATTAGATAACAAACGCGAACAAACATGTTCAATCTTGTTCCACGAATTTAATTTACAATAGTAAATACATATCTTATTCAACTGTGTCACATTCACATTTATCATATTTTCATGTGATTAAGTAAATGTCTCGTGCAATGCACCTTGTACACGTGTACTATAAGATTTATGAATACAACATATTGTCTAATATTTAATATCCTTACACAACAGAATATACGATCTATGGAAAATATATGCAAATGACAATAATCATAAAAAAGCTTTAACATTAAAATATCAATCACAATGCCAATACAGAATGATTACCATCAGTATAATTTATGTGTGTATATTTATACTGAATCATATATTCATATCTTTGTTTTGCAAATTAATTCTAAAAACGAATTGATAACTTTTATTAAGTAGATTTGACTTATCAAAGGTAAAGGGATAAAGACAGGAGACTATTTGCTTGCTATACTTAGTATAAATCATATATGCATTAATAGTACCGAGGAATTCATGTTTCTATATACAAACAAATAAAGACCTAACAGGAGCAAGAGTCTTTTCCACCCTGCTGTTCATTAGATACTCCTTGAAGATTGGTACGTCCTGGTTGACTGGGATTGTGTTGAACTCCGGATTCTGCTGCATTTAAATCCAAGCTGTAAACAGATTATTACATTAAAGTGTTTAGTAAATTAAAAAACAACGCGGGTAAAATAATAAAAATCTGTTCTACTAACCGGCCATCTTGTATGCTTTGGAATATTTTCTTTGCTGTTTCCAGGAAAGCTTCCTCGACATTATGTCCACTGATAACGAAAGTAAAAGATTAATTTGTTATTATATTTTAAACATGTTCTTCTGACATGTAATTTGATTATCCGGTTATTAACTTACGTTTTTGCACTAGCTTCTACAAACATAAGACCATTTTCATCAGCAAATTGTTTTGCTTCTTCATAAGTAACATCTCGTTGACCTTCCAAGTCACTTTTGTTACCAATTAAAAATATAACCTGTAAGTACAACATATACAGTTCCTTATTAGTTACATAATATAAATATATTGTTATTTATAATATAGAAGAAATACATCATTCAACAATTCTGCATCAATGTAGTTACACTTTACAGACGTAAATACCATTAGGTAAAATATATTTTGCATACAGTGCTTGGATTTGTTAAATTCCTGGTATCTGTAAGCCAGCTGCTAAGATGATTATAAGTTGAACGACGAGTAATATCATAGACCATTAATGCTCCAGCTGCTCCCCGATAATAAGATCTACAACACATATAAATATATATTATACTGTGTTTTTTAAGTAAAAATTTATTATTAACATTGATATCTATACCTAGTAACTGCTCTGAAACGTTCCTGCCCTGCAGTGTCCCATATTTGTAATTTTATTTTCTGGCCTGCCACTTCAATGATTCTAGTTCCAAACTCAACACCAATAGTATGCGGGCAATCTGCCATAACTGGAATACAATATAAATATATATATATATATTATTTCAGAGTAGAAGCTGACAAAATAATGTATCTAAATGTAAAAACAACTACTATAGCAACTTACACTTTTTTTCTGTAAACTGATGTAGTAAACATGATTTACCTACTCCCATATCTCCTATGATAATGTACTTAAAGATATAAGAATAATTATATGGTCCAGTTGACATTTTGTTTCTGTAAATAAATAAATAAATCAAATTTTATGTTTCACTGCATTATATAATAATATGTAAATTAATTTAAAATTGATTTGATAGATTAAAAAATATTGGTATATTAAAATATGATCAGCATATGGTAATATTAATAACACAATTTATTAATGATCTGTACCTACAAATATATTTCACATATCCAAGTAATATAAAACTGATATGTAATTAATATAGGAACTGCTAAAAATATAATAAATAATTGTTATAATAGGATATAATTTATAATGTTATATTTCAAGTAATATTTAATTGTTAATGTGTAAGTCTAAAAATATACTTAGCTAATAATAAAATCATTCACAATAAACATGCTATCAAGTAAATTTTGTTATAATTACATAGTATTTTGAATGTAAAAGTCATTTCATTTAATGACTAAATAAGTCTATTTGCAGGTTGCATATATGAAATGATAATATATTAACTGTAATTCTAACAACTAAGGCTTATAGAAGTATGGATACAAATATAGAAGGAACTTAAATCTTAAACATGATATTGACATTTTTATTTAGATATTTTTTCAACAAAACATGTATGATAAGGCAATAATCACTTAAATAATAATTAGGTTTCTGTAATTTATAACTATTACAATGATTAAAAGTTATCATACAAGAATATGCAATAAAAATTGGTAAATATAGGGGTTCAAAATTTAATCTCCTGATGACAACTGTTCTTAAAAAAAGTTTCTGATGTCAACAATGCACCGTCTACTCACCGTTTTACAGCGCTTTGTCGGGAAGTATTTTCTCAGAAATTCAATCGAGGAAATCGCTTGTAATTATTGTTACTACATAAACAATAAACTATTGCACTGAATGTACAAATAATAACCGTAATAACGTAAATGTAATACAATTCTTTATATCACGCGCAATATGGCAGATCACTGTCGCTAATAACGATGGCGGCGAATAAACGTCAAACCACCTGTCACTAATTTTTTTAATTGTTTTATTCAATGATTCATATTTATACGTTAGAAATTTAATTTTAATGATATAACTTAACTATTCCTATAACTAAGAATAAAGCCGTTAATCGTAAATGCAATCTTTTCCAACAGATAACTTTGTATGCACGTCCATAGAAAGACGAACACTGATGAGTACCCTTTGACCATAATTTTATACATCCACCTATATATATCTATAAATTACAATATATTTCAAAATTATATAACTTTATTAATTAAAAGATTCTTTATCTTATGACATAGTTTTTAAAAATCATTATTTCTATTAAAATATGTTATGTATTAGTTGCATTTCTCATCGTGAATTGACTGTCCATTCAATCAATCTATTAAAACCACATAAACCAACCACATTAAAGTTCCAGTGAAGCTAAAGTATTGATTGGGTTTCTTTTTTCTTTTAATTTATCTATTAAATTAAACAGCAAATTAAATTGAACTTCACAAAAAATGAATGAAGGTTTTACAGCTGATATTTTACCTTCTCAGGTCATATTTCCAATTTTATCTTCAAATTTTCTTGTCAGATAAATTTTTATTTAATTAAAATAACTTTAATTAAATATAACTTCATATTTATATATATCATTTAATGTTCATTAAGTAAACAGAAAGAAGAAATGATGACTATTAATATCATATATAAGTTTGTTTAATAAAATTTCTCAAAATTTAAAGATATGAAGATCATTAAGAGTTCCTACATTTCTATTCAATAAAACGTAACATCGATTAATCCAAACATTTAAATACTTTTTATTCTAGAGTTTCATATCGCCCAAGCATTGTTGGACGTATTTTTTTATTGAAAACAGCCCAAATAGGTGTCGCTTAAACATTTTAGGATTTGTGGATTTACAATTAGTGGTAGTTTTATGTGGAATATCTGCACATATGCGCACTTTCGTACCTTTTGTATGTTTGTGTTGAATTATATAGTTATTGTTTTTTGATTGAAGTTTATTTTTAAAGTAGACACATAGAAAATCTCATATAAATTTAAAAGTTCCTACAGCGTTTAATGTGTCAATTTATTGTTTCTATAAATCATCGTTAAAATATAGTACAATTTTTGGTTAAGATTGGGATCCGAAAATTGAATTCCGTACATTGTACATGATAACAGGTGAGTGTAGATGTACTTTTAATTATAAAAGAACATGTGTTAAAAATACGTGGTGTTTATGATACGTGAAATATAATTAAAGATTGTTTTATATCAATTCAATTCCATTTAATACAGAGGTATAGTTTTTCCAATATTTTTATTATAATAATAAAGTTTTCTAGGAAATAAAAATAATTATTATTATTTAAATAAACGTATGGAAAATGTTAATCTTGATATTTTTATATGATTTCGTTTTACATAACCTTCATATGACTTCTATGAGTTAAGAACGGACGAAGATTTATATTTTTTCCGAAAAGTAGTTTAACAAAAAATGAACAGAATGTGAAAAATAAATATTTCTGTTTCTCGTTTATAAGCAAAATGAGATACTCGTGTTTATAGGTTAGGGTCGAAATTCGTGTTACAGTAATGATTCTGATACGTTAAATCAAATGGTGATATTTAATGTGATAAATACATGTATTTCTAAAAATAAGGATTAAGTACGATATTTTTATGTTTCTATGTACTGTTATAAATAATTCATATTTAGGTTCTAAGTACTGTATTATATAAGTTTGATGTATATAAATAAAATAGAATGTTTGTATCTATATTTCAAATATATATATAATAAAATTTGTTTTAGAATAATATCACAGATGCCATACATTTTGGTACGTGGTAATCTTGCTTCATACGGTCATAGATATCCATGGAGGGTTTTAGTATCAGGTCTTAAAGGTATAGTTTCCTTTGAAAGCTTAAGTGTTTATCAAAGTTTATTTTTGTTTAAATTATATGTTAAAACCATAATTTTTTAAAGGCTTGTGCTTTTTATAGTATATGTATACCGCAGTTCACCAGAGTCCATAACTGCGACGCGCAGGTTGGAAGATGGTGGGGGAACGCAGCGAGCTCTCTGCTAATCGCTTTCCACTTCGTTTGGGAGTATCGCCAATCAGGGCGAAGATGCGCACTAGAGCTGCGCGAAGAACGAAAACTTGTCTTTTTGCAGTTATGGACTCTGGTGAACTGCGGTTATATATTATATATTTAATTTTAATTGATATGTTACATGCAATAATGCTTCTACTTTAGTTATAGATAAAATAAAGTTTTAAAAACCAAAATATAGTTGTATTTTTTGCTTTAAACATAAAATAAATTTGCGAGATAGTTTTATAATTATTAATACATTTGTTATAAAAAATTTAGTGTGTAGATTTTAATAAATGTTTATGTCCCAATTTTATTCACATTATAGTTAGGTATTATGTATTTTGTTTATTCACATCTCTTTCTTTACTTGTGTATTGAAATATTTAGGTGTATACATAGTACAGAAATAGTGTTGGGTATGTATAAATATAAATATGTGGTTTTTAACTAATGATTTATATATATTTAAAGTTTTTAAGTTACAAAAAACATTTGTTTATATTACTGCTTTATATGAGTTGCAATATCGTTCATATAATTGGTGTTTTGTAAATTTAACTAAAGTGATATGTCTCCTAAGGCTTCATTGCAGTGATGCGCAGTCATGGGATTTTTTTGACATTACAGCTAGAGATACATATCACGTAATGCCATAGCTGTATACATTACACACCTGAAAGTGACCCGCGTATTTTCTGCAGTTTGTCTTACCTTTACAACAAATGTTGGTATTCTTATAATAAATCGGTTGCACACGTACAAAATAGCAATATATTTTATTAATATTATTTATATACCTAGTATGTATTATATTTCATTAAATTTGAAACTGTCTCCTCCCTTTCAAATTTATGGGGCCCAATGATACCTTCATATGTAAAGAATCTAGGTACGTCATTGAGATGGACCTAGTATTTTCTTATCGTTAGTACGCATGGCCAGAAATCTCACACTGTGTATCACTACTTCATCGTGATAAAACGATTAAAATTATCGTGTATGTACGTCGTAGTTGAAAGAGGGTATAATATTTTCAGTAGAAAATGTGAGATTTTTATAATTATCGTTATTTTATAATGAAAGATATGTATATATCAAGCATCTAAATGTTAAAAATGTGTGATGTTATTCATTTGTGTTGTAGCATCAGATATAGAACAACTAAGTCGTTTTGCTTCTGGGGGATACTGTGATGATTCAACAATAGTATATTTACAACATCCTTGTGTAATATTAACTGCTTTAGAAGTTCTTGGTTACAAAGTTGTGGCATCCTCGAGTACCAGTGTTAAACAAGATTATAATGAATATATGTGGACTATGAGAAAAGATTTCTCTGAACCTGAACCCGAACCCGTTCTTAAGGCAGGTATGATATGATATACAGATTAACCATTATTTGAATAAAAAATGACTTTGCAGTGCAAACAGATATCAATAAAGGATCGATTAGTTTTCGTTATTTGAAAAATTAATTTAGCATTTGTTATCTTTATTTTGTTACTTTGTAAATTAAGAAATTTAAAAAAATTTCGTATTTACACAATGTAGTATGTTATTTTTAAAATAAGGGGGAAAGAAAGTTATTAAATATGTATGTCAAAATTAAAATTATTAGGACCCAGAATTAGAGAATATTTTTTTGGATAAAAAATTATTTATCTGTATGTTTGTTCAGAATATAAACATTTTTTTAAGTTTATTAATTCCATTATAATATGTATATGTATAAAATTTAATTATTAATAGAATTTTATGATATGACACTAATTTATCGAATATGTTGATACACTTGAAGTTTTAGTACTGTATATATGTATACAATAGGTGGAACAGGTGTTTTGTGCTATGTCATATTAACAGTTGAGTCTTATTCTATTATATTATGCTAAATTCGAATCTATAGCGTAAATTGTAATGAATTATTAAAAAATTCAAAGTATTTATTATTTACATTACTTTCATAAAAACCGCAACATTATAAATGTGTTCTACAAAGGTTATGTTTGTTGGTGATTTACGTTTCAATTTAAACAGATAGACGTATAAGTACCGCAGTTCACCAGAGTCCATAACTGCGAAAAGACCAGTTTTCGTTCTTCGCGCAGCTCTAGTACGCATCTTCGCCCTGATTGGCGATACTCCCAAACGAAGTGGGAAGCGATTAGCAGAGAGCTCGCTGCGTTCCCCCACCATCTTCCAACCTGCGCGTCGCAGTTATGGACTCTGGTGAACTGCGGTATATTATTCAATATGTATTGTATTTTATTAACTAATATTTTATCAACTGATTATATGTATTATTTGTAATTTAACGTAATATTTGCATAGAATGTTCGTTATTACGTAAGTCAGTATCAATCGTTTCCCTCGATATTATAAACTTTTATTAATCTTTATTTTGATTAATATACGACAATAATTTTAATTTAATTACAAACATAATGTTTGTAATTTTTAAAGTTGAACATTTATTTTTAATGAATAAGTGAATATTGAAATATGAGATATGTACACTCAATAATAATTTTAATAAATAACATATTGTATTATGTTTCATTAAATTATGTAATTATAATTTCGATGTTGCGCTAATAATCTACTATAATTGTAATTTAAGTTTTTAATTTTTTATGTTTTATATTTATTCTATTATACGAATGTTATATGATTTTGGTTTTGTGTAAAGAATAGAAGCTGTCATGTGTTTATTCTATAAGACTAAAAGCAATAGTTTTATACATATATTAAAGTAAAATATGTATATATGTATATATATACCAATGCAAAAGTACACCATGAAAAAAAGCATGGAATTGTGTAGGGTTACTACAATAAAAAGGTAGCAGGATCTCAAGTAATTGCATTTCATAAATTTTGTGATAAGTTACACATGGAAAAATGTCTAAAATGCCCAAAAGATGTTAAACAACAAGAAACATAAGAATATTTACATGGATAAAAAAATAAATGATGGATGGCCAAAACAAGAACCTTTAGTTTGGGAGTATGAAAGAGATCAAGTATGGACTGAAGTTCATTGATCTCATAGAACTCAAAGAAGAACAAGGAAGATAGTTAATTGAACAAAATAGAAAAAAGAGACAGTTTCACACATAGTGTAATTTTGTATTTGTATTATTTCCTTTTTATGTACCTGTAGCACAGGTTGTCCATTCATGGGCTGATGCCACCTCCAACATAATGTGCCTAAGTTTGTTGACGTTCTATAATCTTAGATAATAATTTCTGTCTACTGATAAGTAATACTCGGGCTTATGTTTACTTTTACAAACGGGTACAAATAAATGAAAAAAGAAATGTAAAAAAAATTACTAATTATTTAAAATAAAATGTAATTTGATTTTTGAACTTATGGTGTTTAACTAAAACGAAATTTGTATACATAAAAACATGTATTGAAATGAATTAAATTTATATAGTTATATAACTCAAAGTTCACAGTAAAAAATATGTTGGATACTATTTTATCGTTATTTCAAAAACTATCATTGAATACTTTTATAGAGTGTGCATACATAAGCAATAATTCTTTTTCTTTTCCCCAGTATAGTACATGGAAAGTTATGAATGTTGATTTTTCTTTTTATTTAATTGGTATATTTAATTATAACTTAGATGTAACATACGGTTCAAATAGAAAGAAAGATAACGTTATACATTTTTGGGATAATATGCTAGATATGTATTTTTTCTTTTAGCAGTGAAAGGCAACGAAGTTTAACAGTCGTTTTAGCTCAACCATGACGCAATCAGGAAATGCACTGATTGAAAAAGTAACCAACATAGTAAACGATGAAGATTACTATTATGTTGGTGTAAGAGCCTCTCCATTTGCATCTGATTGTGTTGTCTTTGGTTTAACTTCCGATGAAATTGTGGCCCTCTCCAAACGTTTTCCGAACTCGGGTTCAGACATGGTCAACGGCGTTCTGATCAGAGGTTTCCATTGCCTATTTTCATTGTTTTTTGTTTTTTTTTTTACATACTGTATTTTAACATCGTTTTTTTTTTGTTTTTGCTATATTGTCATTTTTTATTTTTTGCAATGAAACTTATTGAACTTGAAAATAAATGCTGCAATACATTTTTAAATAATACGTTTCATTTGGATGACTTATTGGTAAAAATAGTAATGATACATTTGTGTAAATAGACTTATGATTTATATTTTGTTTGCTGTACTTTTTGTGTTCTTTCATTTCTTAGAAGTATTTTGGGAATGAAGTATCCTGTATCGTAATCAGATATTGTATTATCTTCCTGCTATTGTAACATAGTTTTCGTTTAAATTTACTAATAAGAATATAAGCACTATTAATATATCTATAAAAAACATGCTAACACAAGGATTCTTATATATAAATATAAGTTTTTTTTTAATTCATGAAAAACATTTATTACAGGTCCAGCATTTTCCATCATTAACGCCCTAGCAGAATTAGGATATAAAGTCATCTGTAGCACAGGAGAGGCTGAAATACTTTGGACGCTGCAAAGGGAATTGTAAAATCAGCAATTATTCTCAGGACTAAAATTAAAAAGGAAAACAAACTCATTCTTATAAATACGTATTTAAAGTATGCGTACCCGGCTTTCATACGCATAATGAATGAAAAATCAGTACGAACTAAGTATTATATTATTTAACTATATATATATATAGCCACACACACACACATATATGGATGAAGTTTCTGTGGAGTAACATACGAGGGCATGAATGAGTGTCTTCAATTTCGTTACCAAATCATGATGAGTATATTTTAACTTCCTTTAGTGATGTGCATTTCTTTTATTGGACGGATTAACATAAGCAAATTTCCAATAATGAATTTTACCATCTTGATGTGTAAAATTCGTAAAAAGTATTTAATAGATTAAAATTATAATCATACATTATTTTATATATTTAAACTATATTAAATATGCTGGTTTATTCTTACAATTTTCAGAAAAATGAAGGTGTTATACAATTTTTCATTAATAATTGTTTTATTTTCTTTCTACAACACGTTACAACACTAATAAGACTGTACGGGTACAATTTTCCAAATTTTCTACATATTTCTTGATTAAAAATACTATGTTACAGTTACTTTGTATCGTATTGCAAGATCGCATAAAAAGCAATTATTAGGTGGCTAACTATACACATAGAATTATCAGATGTGAATTACAAAATAACTTATATTTTTACTAGATATATTTAATCCATACAGAATTAAGATTAGCAACATTTTTGGGGAGAAAACATCACTTCATTTTTGACTTCTACTCCAGCATTTTACATACAAATCATGTTTTGGATGGAATTATATTACTTCAATTTGACTCTTTGTTATCATACATTTATATAGTTTTTATGATGATATATAAAATATGCGGAATCAAAACTATTGTTAATTTTGTGCGATAAGAAAGAAGTATTTGTATTGCAATTAGCATTTATTGTATTAATCATAAAAAGAAATGCTTATTAGCGCAACATCGTGCTTCAGTATGAAGTGAGTAGTGCAACGATTATTGAAATAATCTAAACTTAATAATAATATTATGCAAAGGTCGTCTGTGCGTATAACGGCCTTATTTTCATATAGAAAGTCCGTGTTCATACAAGTTGTAAAATTATACACGTTTATTTTGTGTATACAGAACACACTTTTTGCATATTATACTGTGAATTTATTATAAAATATACGACTTATAATGGTATAAAAATACTTGTTTGTACACTATTATTCGTAACAACAATTACAAATAATTTATGTCATTTTCTATGCAATATAAAATGTATTTATATAGGAAAATAGTGCATTTAAATGCAACTTGTATTTTTTTTGTTTTTTTTTTTTTTTGATAAAATAATAGGTAGACGAGGTTCCTCCAAGTGCATATTGTTAAACACGTGACAAAATGGAGCACCATCATGGTAGTAATGATCGTTATACATGCTGCAGTTCAAATAATAATCACGATGTTCGTCAATCACTTATGGAAATGGAATTTGAACGTGGTATATGGTATGCAGGTAAACAAACTGTGATCTTTTATTATTTAACTACGTCTGTATCTTTTTCTGTGTGATTATCAAATAGAATTGTGTAATTTTCAGCACAATATAATGATCTAGATCGCGTGAAAGCATTGCTGAAGAAAGGTACTCCAGTTGATGCGGAAGATTTTGCTGGATACACAGCGTTACATTATGCTGCTCGAAACGGAAATGATGACATTTGTAAATTTCTAATAGAAAATGGTGCAGCGGTGAATGCACGAACACGTTGTGGACGTGCTACACCTTTGCATAGAGCAGCAATGCAAGGTCACTCCCAAATTGTTCGACTTTTATTAAAATCGGGTGCAAACCCTAATTTACAAGATGCCGATGGTTGTACCGCCTTACATAAAGTACTTGTAACGACACCTTCTATACCAGTTTGTAAGCTTTTGGTACCGTGCACCGATTTAACGTTGCAGAATAACAATAAGCAGAGTGTAGAACAATTGACACAAGAAAAATGTCCTGAAATCTTACAGTTTATATCAACTTATGAGTAAAATTATATTTTAGAGCCATCATAGTTATATTTTTAATGACCATTTTTTGTGTAATTTTTTTATTCTTACAATGAATATGATTACACAAAATGTGTCTTGTTGAAACAACATATAGAACTCAAACACGAAACTTATAAAAATAAAATTTTATATATTTAATGTTTTATAAAATTACATAATATATGAGACTTAAGTGAGGAAAGATAATTTTGTTCGAGTAAAATATTATTCGATGAAATAATAAAGGAATAAATGTGTAAATAACGTTGATGGGCACGCATCATCATTTGTATTTCCTTCCATGTGCTTGCCAGAACGGAGAGGGTCGTGCACTTGATATTGAATCGTTCGTGCGTGGTCGTATATATTCGGAATCGTTCGGTAGTTATCGTTGAGGTTCGACAGTATTCGATGATTTGCGGTACGTGAAGCGCAGTACGGTCGCTGAAGCCCCCTTGCGATACATAGTGGTGCCACCTAGCGGAACACTTCCCGTCTTCTGTACGGCTGCAATCGTTGCATGGAGTCAGTCGTTTCACGAATACCGCGGGTAGTTTGCGCGAAGGCTCGCCGCCGCCTTTAACCGTTGTACGACGGATCGTCCGTCGTTTCGCGGTCCGAGGTTCGTCCGCGTGTCTTCGACCACCTTTCCCGCCTGGATTTTTGTGTGGTTTTACTCGTCGGATTTGAGTGACAATCGCAAGCGATGTAACCGTGCCCTGACGTCACACGGCTAATCAAGTGCACACACGAACACAAACATAGGCGCGCGAGCGCCTGCTACTCGTATCCGTATACACGGATGGTCTACGCAGCCTGCACGCAGTATACTACGTACAAACACGTATAGGGCTGTGCACACGGCCAAACTGATAGAGAACGAAGGAGAGGGAAGAAACAGTGAGATCGCGAAAGACAGAGGAGAAAGAACGGAAACAGAGAGATAAGAAAGAAAGGAAGATATATATGTATATATATATATATGCATGCGTGTATATATATATATATATACACGTTACGTAGCGTGAAAACGGTATTAGAGAAAAGAGGTGAGGCGTAAGACGCATACAACGGAGGACATTTCACACTGGCACATACATCTATACGTGATTAGTGAGTCTTTCGTCTTTGTAAAACACTGTACGCAGATAATTATTGGTGAAAAAAGACAGTGAGCTTGGACGTTTGTTCGATTGTGATATTGGGTAATCGATTTTTCTCGAATCCCGTGTTTTTGTGTCTCTCTGTAAAAGATTTCGCATTTTCGACACGTGCAAGACAAGGCTGTGAAATAGAATAAAGAAGAGGAGGAAAGAGTGAGAGAGAAGTATCTACATCTCGTGGCGCCCCGTTGTGTTTTTCTACGGAAAGCTGTGCTCGGAACCTGCGTGAACTCTCAGAGTGGAAGAAAACGTTTGGTAGGGAGTAAACGGAAAAGTAGAAAAAAAAAAAGTTCCTCGCGGATGACGAATGATAAAAAAATTCTTTGCGGGTTTCTGTTGGTTTGAGATTAGTGAAATCGACGAAGAAGCGAGCGAAGCCTGAACTGGAACGGAGTCCGATGGACGAGAACAAGTTTTATCCTAATCGAGTCGGTCAGTTGAGTGTAAGAATTTTGTGCTTTATCGTTAACGCATTTCCTTGCTGTTATGTGAATTTTTTATCGGGAGCGTTGAAGTGTGTACGCGTGACACGGTTGCGGGTGTACCTTGTTCGTACGATAATAAGAAAGTGGGGTCTCTGCCATGTTCCGTTTTTATTAACTTGTCGGACGGTCCACTGCTTTGAGAGTCAAGTTCGTCGCGCTTCGCTGTACGCGCCGTGTCTGGCGCGCGCATATTTCCTCGCGCTTTCAGTTGCGCTCCGCGACAAGCTTTCTAATCCAAGTGAGATGAAACATTTCCTCTCGGTGATATAGAAAACCATCGGTAAAGTTAATTTTCAATTACGCCAGTGAAACTTTCGATTCACCACGTTTTCCACCTTTTTCACCTTCATTTTCATCACAGCTCTTCTAAATAGTTATTTCAAAACTTCATTAACTATTATCGATGACTGCAATTTAATAAATTCTATATTCCTATAATCGTATCTTTAAAAACAAAACACTTCCAGAAACATCAATCTTAAAAAAATTTGTTACTTCTTAATGATTTATATAAAAATTAACCTTAATGGTTTAAATTTGATTGTATAGTATAAAAAATTGAACAAGTTTATTGTTTGAACGTATTTGCGATTGATGAGCCCTGTTCTTGTAACCTTTATCTCTGTTTCTTGTCTGGTCGACGGTAACGAACCACTTTGTCATATGGGTCATTTGTTTCTGTGCTTCCTAAATACAGTTTCTTCGGATTTATTTCGGATTGTCAGAGGAGTGATTGAATTGTATGGAAAAGTAGTGGGCATGGTTAGAGAATGTGAGCGTCGACGACAATATCGATCAACTTACGTGCCTAAACGTGCCTCGGTCTACATATGTTCGGCGGAAGCAGAATGGGGTGTGGACATGCGCATATACAGACCATTGTATTAGTAGTGCGTCGTCAAGTGCGACACCATGTGATGCGCGAGATTATGAAACAACAATAAACCCTCGTTCTTTCAGAAATACTTGATGCTCAATAAATTAACAATACATCAAATTAACGCAAATTGATTTTTTAAATTGTTTTTTTTTATAATAAAATAGTAATTTCAATGGAAGAAACGGTTGTCTAGGTGTCAGATATTGTCATAACCTGGTCACACCTATGCGCCGAAAAAATCGATAAAAATTTGCAAAGCATGACACGTGAATACGTAATAATTATTTAAAAATCATTAGCTTATCGTGAATGTCAAGTTCATATTTTGTCGCTACAATTTTACTTTCTTCTTTAGTCGACGCCACGCAACACTTTGAATCATAGTTAAATTATTATTCTTTGTTTAGCATTAAATTCAATAACAAAGTAATCGTAACCTTCTTTAACAGCTATGTTTCTTTTTTATTTAGGATCGGCAAGATTACGAAGGTTAGAAGATCACCCGAAACGGAAATTCATCGAGGACGGAAGAAGCTTCTTCGATTTGATCGTGAGAAGGCGATTTCTAAAAGAAATAATAATTCTACGGCGCCTGGAAGAAAAACGTTTCTCTCTCGGTGGTATCTTCGTAGAAGATATCTGTCATTGAATATTTACAGGAGATATTTGGAAGTTTGGAAAAGGAGAGAGAAAAGCGACGATGCTTCTGTGTAATGAGAACGACGCTACGGGCTAAGAAAAAAGACAGGGAACGCCTGAGGTTTCTATTCTTCGCCGGTAGATTACGCATACGGTTAACGAGAAGGAGACACAAATATCTTGGCTTGCACGTTAGCGAGCGAGAAAGTAGCGTGTCGAAAAGTGAACTCGATATTCGAGGACGAAAAGGAAACGAAGGTGTGACGGTGCTCGGTCGATAAGGAGAGTTCTAAAGTGTCTCCCGAAGACCGAGGGGAAAGGAAAAAAGTCTACTCCGATATAATATTTCGCGGTAGTGAATTTCGACGGCGAGGCGCGAAAATATCCGTCGAAAGTACATACTCCGAATGTCGGTTAACGAAGAGGAAAAATACGATAGAACGATGCGATTAAGAACGCGTGTTTTGTACGTGAGTGTCGGTGGAGGGAAAGAAACTATTCGCCTTCGTTGATTTTCAACACGAGACCGAGTGATGAATTCTTTCGAACATTCGAATTACTAAGTATTTCAATTCGACGGTGTTTAAAAAAAGAAAGAAACAAAACGAGAGATTCCAGGGATTTACAAATTTGGAAAGTGCTTGAAAGGTGGTGATAATTTAGTGGTGCATTTGTTGATCATTTGTTCACTGGTGATATTTCGTATTGTTTGGTGGTGCGAAAGTGTGGTGGTGGAAGAGGTTGGTGGTGGTGGTGGTGGTGGTGGTGGTGGTGGTGGAGGTGGTGGTGGTGATACACGTGTAAAAAAGAGAACACTCAACTGTGACTCTTAACTCATTACCACGGATCTCCCTCGGCAGTTTGACACCACAGCCATCCTCGATGAGAGGAGGCACATGTCCATTGCTGTCGCTGAAAATGCAGGGTGAGTTTGCATCATTCTTTCTTTTCTAACCTTACCTTAGGAGAAGATTTTTTCTTTATTTTATCCCAAAATAATTAAATACAATTTAATAAGCAAAATTTCAAAAACTGTACGAAGGGTTCCAATCTTCCCCTTCGTACCATTCATTATATCACAGAACGAACAGATTTGTATACGGTGAATGTATGCAGTTTGCATTCTTTGTTTACGTAGGCGATTCGACATCACGGTTTTATTATCCTTTATAGCGGCACAAGTCCGTACGTAGGGTTTGCACATGTTGCACACGCTGGCCAGAGTTAAGATGTAAAGTAAATGGAACTGTTACTGTAGTTGCTTAGCACAATTAACCTCTTAAGTGAAGAAATTACGCGAACGAAAGTTTTATGCATGTTTCCCTTTAACACTTTCGCTCTTAATGAAATTTCATTTTCTCCCCCTGGAAGCGTTATACATGTTTTTTATTTTATTAGAAATGTCTTTTGTGTCTATTTTATATTATTGGTCATTGATTAATTTTGTGTACATTTTTTTATATGGTACATCAAAAGCATTGTTGAATATTTTTTATGCCGACGCACCAGGTGTGTCTAGAAGAAATGTGTATTTATTTCATAAATGAAGCTCTCATTTAGTTGAAACTTATTGCAAGATATTAATCATCCACTAAGGGTTCTATAAATGGATTTGATACATTTTTGTGGTCTTTGTTATCAATCATTTTTGGGCATGCCCTTTAATATTTATTAGAAATAAATATTCCCATTTAAAAATTAATAAAAATCGTTCTCCTCCAGCTTAATTAAAAATTTCTCTCAAGTTTCTATCTGGTAGATTTTCTGAGGTGTAGAATCAATGCGAATACTCTGCCGTGCGGTGAATTCAATTTTAGATTACTATATTAGGCGTTTGGTAGTCGGCACCGATTGTAGGTCATTTACACACGAGTATGTTTCTAATGTTATACATATTCCTAATGTTTCACTCGCGACACAATGATCGATAGTTCGATCGGGTTAGCAGAAAAGAGGGCAGGGAAGATTTCTGAGGTCATAGAGAAAACGGTTCACGCAAAAATCCGATCGCAGAACAAAAATGTTGCTGCGTGTTTCTTACATTAAATTAATGGACGGCTTCGAAGGATTCAACGTGCCAGATGATCTGTCCGGGTCTGTGTACATATCTTGATTCGTTCTTGGACATCTGCTGCATCGAGAAATAATTTAAAATAATATTTTCGTTGCGTCACTGGTATCTGGTATAATATATGACAGTCGTAATTATTGGGAATTTTATTATTCGTACTCTGTTTATGTTAATCTTTTGAGTGTTCGTTGCAATAAGAGTGGTGACATTTATTTATGACTTACATTCCTAGTATTTATTATAAATACTATGGTAATTTTTATGGTAAATAAGTGAAAATTAATTTAAAAGGATTGAAAAGAATATTCTCTAAGCATAATTCGGTAGTGACGAGTAAAAGTGATAGAAGAAATTTTTTGTTTGTTTTTCAGATGTTTAGAAAAATTTTAGCTCGAAATTATACGACAATTGCAAAATGTAATAAATGAATTTTTTTTTAATTGTATTTGAAAATAATTTTCAAGATTTAGCAGGAATAAATCGAAATTCCATTATTTTCAATTAATTATTGAAATTATCCTCGTCAAAAGCAACATGAGATTTGTATAACACATTAAACCTTCGTTTTATAATTTATAAATATCTAAAATATAGATTATCTATATTTCCGATATTTCAGTAACAATATTGCTTCTGATATTTCATATTTTACTAGACTTTTCATATTTTATATATTATGAGAAATAATAAGTTTCTATTAAATTTTAGTTTTAAAAATCGCTCTAAAAATAATTCCTCCAAATGGAAATATTTCTTCACATGGAAATATATGTTTGATATTTTATATTTTATTGAAATAATATTTCTTTGAAATGATTAAAAGTCTTTCGCCAAATTTTAATTTTCTAAAACTACAAAAGCACATATCTTAGTAAATTAATTTGTATAGCTTCTCCAGAAACCTCAAGTCATTTGGTTCAATTTTACATGAGGTATTTTGATTTAAACGATGAGCGAATAATTTTGTGACCCACTGTATCTAGTGTCTGATATTTTGTCTGAGTCCTCCATAGAAAGAGTTAACCCATTGCCAGAAAACGGAGACTATCAACGTAAATTGCCTGAAGAAAAAGAAATTACAAATGAAATGTTACAACGTTGCAACACTGATCCTTAATGTCGTGAAATTGGTTCCATTTTCGAGTATAAATAGTATAGTAATAGCTTCATTAGAATTTTCAAAGGTATTCTTCTACACGAGCTGCGGTTTCCGCCAATATATATTACATAGTCTTTTAATATTTAGCATAAACATATTCGCGTGTAATCCTTCAAATAGCTTCTCCGTGTCCCCGTTCGCGTGCACAGAAATACATACACAAATTCTTCTCACGAAGAAGCAGGGAAGAAGAATAAAGGAACGGTGTATCATCGTTCGTTGTATTTGAGTTAAAAAATTTAAGAGCTCTCTTTCCCTTTGAAAGGTTGAATTGTGCCGACACCTGCTACTCTCCTTTTATCCCCTTCTTTCTTTCTTTGTTTTCCCTTTTTTTTCCTGTTTTTTCTCGAATGAAACCTTTTGCATCCACGTTCTTCCAGTTTATACCGAACCTATCTCGAGGCTCACCTACCTGAGATACATACCTTTCTTCGTATCTCGAAAGGTCCCGCTGGTATATTGGATGCCTAAAACTATCTCATCGCTTGTCTGTTGTTCCTCGTGCTTCTATCAATATTAACACTTTCGCTAACGAAACGGGTTATCAGGCGTTTCTCTGCTCCATAGTTTTACATCAAACGACCACATTTCTGACATTTCTAGCCGCTTCTTCATTATCAATCATAAGTTTGTCAGCGAAAGCTGTTAAAAATCTGATTAGTATCTTCATTTCGAACAAATCTTATCTATTGTTTTCACAATGTTTCGTTGTTTCTATTATCCATCATTTTTAGTATCTAATATAAATGTTTCTAATTAGATAAGCCAAGAATTCCGAATAACATGGGCGATGAATTTCTATACAAATGCTAGCTAGATTTCCACTTGGAATGCAAACAGTTTTTTATTTATTCTATACATTAAACCGTATTTATTTCGAACTAACATTGTAAATAGTAACATGAAATGAATGATAAGAACTGTAGTCTAGAATTCTTGTTCCATTCAAAGTATTTAAGATAACAACATCGTAGTGAACTGGTATCTCGAAGGTACACTTGGATTCGTAAAGGGGTTAATACCCATTCATCGATTTGAAATTCCAAACAGTTTAAACGAATTGTATAATTGCTCTATTTTAATGCGCGATTTCCAAGTATCGTTGAATAAATAAACTAGCACGTCTAATATTACCAGTTTTCCACCGTATGCAAACATTTATCCTTGTTTTTTACGATAAAAATAACGCGAAAGTGAATAATCGCGCAGTGCAGGCGATTTTCTCTGTTGGTGAAACGATAGGAACATTTTTAGACACTATTAGACAACTTCTGATAAGAAGTTGCGTAATGATATATATTTCCTCTGCTTTGTACTAGCAATCGATGCACAGTGTATACTTGCGTAACGACCAATAGAAACAACACGAAATTTCAATCGATTCTTGCCTAACACTAATCGATATTTCACGTACATATTTCCCTTTTATCAATGGGAAAGAATTTGTCGAATACATGGTAAAATTTTTGATTATTATTCTTTTTCGCCGAATCGCCGATATAATTTGATGACACAAAAGTATCGCAAAATTGCACTTATGGCATATTAATATGAAGCTTAAAATTTGGTGAAAATGATTAACATTATCAATGTAAAATGAATTGATGACGTAAAAATATCGCTTATGGGATATCAGTTCGAAGCTTATAAATTCATAATTTATTATCTCAACAAGTTTGTAAACGTTGCGAAGCAAATTGCCTCGGGAAAGTATATACAGAGTTAAATTTGGAAATCCGAAGAAGGATTAAACCGATACGCTTTTATGTGGTTCGTATAATCACCGACTCTTGTTCGTCGAGGATGTATATGTTTTATTAGCTCGTAAATAAGTGCTTAGAGAAAACCTTTTCCGTGCGATGGTGGGTAACATAGAGTACATTTGAAAATAACAGCCTCCGTAACGAATTCCTTGACTCGCTTTCAGGCTCGCCGAACGAAGGATAAATGACACGGCAGGCAGCCACACTCGCGTGTCTCCCACGTATCAATTCTCTGTGTATTAAACGAGATGCAATAGCGTATCGAAAAACAAGACGTATCCACAGGTCGTCGGCGAGGAAATTGTAGAGGCACGCGAAACATAAGATATACAGAGAAGTCTGGGGACACAAGCGTCTCTCCTCTCTCTCTCTCTCTCGTCCGACGTAGCTGGACTGATCGCGGAGTGTCGCGTGCGAGGCACATGTAGCGAAATAGAAACTTGGCTCGTTGTTGCGTGGGCGTGCAAAGTCCGTGCAACTCGCAGCTATATAACTGATTCATCATCAGCGACATCGTTGTATCCATCGGAGGAGGCAAATACACTTTACATGAACGGTTCGAAGTAATTAAATCTGTCTCGTTCATCAGCGACTAGCAACCGTCATGTAGCGTGTATAACAGGAGGGACAGGAGGAACGAAGCGAGCATCGTGTAGTCAGAATAGAACGATCGTTAATCGCGTCATTGTTCGTGGCCCGTGTCACGATCATCGTGCGTTCCATCCGGCGCGGCGATGTAACTCCTCGCTCGGAGCGCGCTGGAACGCGGAAACGGCGTTGTGTCTCGGTAAAGGAATCGATCGAAGTGACGATCGATAACGTTAGATTGTTAGATACAAAGTGGTGATAGGGTGTAACCAGGTAGAGACCCTGGATAAAGTGCAAAAAGGTCGGGGAGGAGACGAAGGGAAAAGCAGACGAAATAACCGTACAATGGAGTAGAACTTGAAAACGTAGAAAGAAAATTCAATATACCATTTCTTTTCCGCTTAAAATGTCGAATTTTATCAAATTCGTTTAGTTAAGAAGAGCAAAGAGGAAGAGAAATTCAAATTTCGCGCCAAAAATGATAAAAAACTTTGACATGGTACCACCCGAACTAGAAGCAATGGCTGTAACATTACTACATTATTTAATAGCTCATATCATTATTAAGTATTAAGAAAGGAGTCCTATAACTGTTTTTGGACTGTTTTTCCTTATTTTTGGTAGGCCAATGTTCGTCGAATAGCGACTAACGTGTAGTAATGTCACGTGGTCGGTGGCGAGCGGAGCCGAGGGCCGAGACGAAGTGAACCGAATCCCGCCGAAGCATGCCGCGTCGCACCGCGCCACGCCACGCCACGCCGCGGCAGTCTGGGATATAGATCCTCCGGTGTACGATGCGATGTTGCCAAGTCATTGCTTTGGAGCCGGCCGGCTATTCGACCGGCCGACTCCGTTCGTTCGCTTGCTTGCTCACTCGCTAGCTTGTCCGTCTATCCGTCCGTTCGTCCGTCTGTTCGTTCATTCTTTCGTTCGTACATCCAATCGTACGTCTGTTTCTACGGGAAAAATAGCGTTGCCTTGGCTTTCTTTCCCTGCCTTGCCTTGCCTTGTCTTGCCTTGCCTTGCCTGACTCACACCCTGACCGCCTTTCCTTTCGCGAAAATACCATTAATTTTCGATCACCGTGTCGAGCGTATCTTTTTTATTTTTCCTCTCGCTTACTGACCGAACGGACGACGTCGCAAGTCGTCGTCGTCCCGTGCGCGCGCGCCGTTGATGTAATATTCCTTTGTTTCGGCCCGGTTCCAACGTTTCCTTTTTATCGGACAATTTACTGAACCGCATCGATTCGATTATCTAAAAGAGCCAGACTTCCTTATCTGTACAATTATATTGTACGTATTGAAAATTAAGAGTATTCGTATTAATGTTTGTAATTGATTCCCTGTTACCATTATTTCACACTTCCGTTCAGAAAGGAATGGTGACCAGCGGGTTTGCTAGCAGGAGGAAAAAAAAAGGATGTGGCAACGTATTATTTCTAAAGTACCTATACAAAAATAGCGTGAGGTGGAAATATACCGTTATGTATTCTGTATGTATATGTTTATTATGCGTAAACTTACACAACGCATCATTAGTGTATGCAATCATTTGTTGCATAACGCATAATGAATTAGTAATCGTTCCCAGAGAAAAGACAGTTTACAGTACGTGTAATCTGTGTAAATGGCAAGTACCGTTTTCTCGGATAACACGCTACCAATTAATTTAGATTCGTGAAGGTTCTGTTGACCTCGGTTTCAGTATTTCGAATACTTTTTACGTAATTTGGTCTTCTAAATCCACAGCCGGTATTTAGAACGTACCGTTATCACGAACAGTGCTTGTTTGTTTCTCGGAGTCCCTCTGGATTTAAATTTACAGTGCGCTTTGTTTTAGGAAGAGCGTACCAGTTGTCTGCGACATATTCTGATTAAAATTACCGCAGGTTTAATTTCATGTACTTTAATTAAACGCGCCCCCCCTTTTTTTTTTTTTAAATCTAAATTAGTACATTTACCATATTGCAGAGTAAACATTTTGTTGTTAACCATACACAGCAAACAGCTACTTTTTAAAATTACTTATTTGTAATTTATTATGTTAAATAAGAGATTACTATGAAGTAATTTAATTAGTCTTTACAAAATCACAGTATAAAGTGTAATATATCTATTTTATTTTGAAACATCTGTTTTACGGAGAAATAAACGGGGAAAGCGTATGATTAATCGTGGTTATAGCATTAAACTCAAGGACTATGTAATACTTCTTTAAAGGCCAGTTGTAGATGCGAAGATTTCTGACACTGAATCGATTTTTATCCAAGTTTAACAATTCATACATATATATTATGAGAAGATTAATAAAATTCCATTTATCGTTAATAAATTCAATTAATTTATGTTATCGAAATAAATAGTTTAAAAACTAATTAATTTCATTGAGAACGCATGAAAACAGTTTGGAAACCCCCTGTTATCAAAACTGTCCGGAGCCGTTTCTAATCTGGTTTGGCGCGAAGTGAAAACATTACTAGTGAACTTGATTACATGACGTGGAAAGTCTACTTTTGACTTTGCATTCTCGTCTTCTTTTTACTTGTTTTCAGTTAATTTCATTGAATAGCTACTTTCAATTAGTCAAGATATTTGCTTATTCATAACTAGATAAGTGTGTAGACGGTGTGTGCGTGTGTGTTAAAGTTACGAGATTATGCGAGTTTCTTCACGTGGAAAACTCTCAAATCGTCGCCGTTGTCGGCAGAGTGTGACACGGAATTGCGACGTTGCCAATGTTGCAGCCACTCAAGGGCAGTTCACACCGTGTCACTGTTACCTGAACGAGTAATCGCATTAATCTTGTCATGCGCAATATTGACGCCGTCAGTTCGTTCGTATTTTAAAGAATAAAATCACACGTATATCTTCGAACTTCATAGAAATCATTTATAACATTCTGAAGTGTTCGATTAAATGGACCGATTCAAGGCTCGTATATTCGTCATTTCGAGACATATCGATCTAGGGACTTTATGGTTTCACTAGGAACACTACGGTGTCAAAGAAAATTAACCGCTTTTCGCTATTGATCGAAGCGTGAAATTGCTAAAAAGTAGAATTATGAATAATTTATGACTGAAAACATTTTGTTTAATGTTTAATACAGACTTTTCTGTACAGATCGTTTTCTAGGTTAGTGAAAACAGAGGATCTAGTTACTAGAGAATTTTAATAAATTAATCAGATATGGGAAACGAAGGAAAACTACGTAATAACTGAAAGCGGTTATTAGATACTGTTGAACGATATTTAATAGAAAATAATAGTAAATTTTTGTCGATAATTGAACGAGTAATCTAATTACCTATAACGCGAAATGAAGAAAAGAGAAAATAAAGCGGTCGCAATGAAATTTAGAAAATTTGCTTGCCGAGGTACACATGTCTCTGTAGAATAAGCTTTTTGAACGAAATGATTTAGTCTAAAATTAGAGGTGATTTATGCACGTTGGATATGAATCATTTAGGATGGATTTAGGGTTTTAGGATCGAGGACCGACACGGAGATCTAATTTGTAATCTTGTTCCTTGCTTCTGAAAATAGTAATATCATATGGAAAAGCCTAAGATAGTCGAGCTGTTGCGATGCGGTAATTTCTGCGACAAAGACGGTTAATTTTTTTTTAAGCGAGAGTCAGATCGAAAATATCGATGAAACATCGTGGACATCGATTTTTTCAATCCGTTAAGCATTGTGTTTTGTGCCGGTTTTCGATACGAAATTCGATATAATAGTTGCACGCGATATCGATTTTCCTTTATTTTCTGTATAGAGTTTCAACCATCCGGATTATACCGTATCGAATTTAATTTCAATTTTATGTCACGTGGATACGAATTTGAGATTTCAATCATACAAGCTGTCCAATATTATTCCAAGAAAATTCCCTTTCATTTGACTATGCTTATAATTTATTCATCATTCAAATAATAATTTACAACACTTTTCTTTTTTCTTTTTGCCTATCATTGAATTAATTTCTGAGACCATTGAAAGTGTAATAAATATAGTATAATTAAGTATTAGAATGTAATTTTTCCACCGATTTATAAACATTTATCATAAAATTTCATAAAATTTAAGAATCAGATAGTTCATAATATTCTTTTAAATTTTTCTATCAAATTAAATGTTAGAAAATGAAACTTGACGGGGGCGAAAGCATTCATTTGTATTGTATAAAAACATCGTTGTTTAAGGTTAACGATACTTTCAATTGAATCCGTGCCCGTGAATTTCGATTCCTTTACAGTGAATAAAGCAGTAACTCGTAAATCTTTCGGGTTATCGCTTTCTCCTGCAAACAGATATGTACGTTGGTAATTAATGTCTTGATGAGTAAAGAAGAGCAACGGCGGCCGGAAGGCTGTTGTATACCGGAGATGTTTGTAGCCGTACAAAAGGCTGTTGTACTTACATATCGTAGACGCGTGGTGTTGTCGCGTGTGGAGAAAGTGGAGTAATTTAGGTAACCTTATTATTGCTTTTATTGTTGTATAACAAGTGTAACCCGCGCCACCGGAGTGGCCCATTAACAGGATGCGTGGCATTGAAAAATAATTACACCACGCGTTTAAACGATCAGAAAAATTTCTTCGCCATATTTCCGTTTTATACCTTTCCACTTTTTGCTCGCTCGACACGGCTTTAGATAGGAGACGACTCTCTTCTCAGCTTGCGTTACGCGTACAGAATTAATCCTTTCCCCGTGAGCGACGTATATATACGTCCGGTTAATTGCAAAAAGCGAATGTATACAGTTACCAATCTCAGACGTTGAATTGCTACCAAGACATAATGAGAAACTAATTTTTTCTGAAATTATTGAAATAACAATGGGTTCTCGAACTGCAAATAAAGACACTGAAAGTTTTGAAAATAATTTTAAAATGGCCGAAGATGGAAAAAGAAATTGATTAATTTAAAAAATATTTTAGGGAGGGATTAAACCTTTCATAATTTGAAATTTTTTACTTTTCTTGATGTCGAAAACTTCTCAGTCGAAACTTGAATAGTTAAAAAGATATCTTAGGGGTATACCACTAGTCTCTCCTTAAGATATCTTTTGAATTAATTAGTTTTCGATTTAAGTAGCTTACTAATTTTTTGCAAAAAATAAGAAAATGGATCGATTGACGCGAATGAAGTAGACACTTCCATGGTCTAGTATTATGGCAGGTACATATAATGCAGGATGCAGTGAAAGGGATAAGTCGTGTTACTTTTCTGTTTTGCTCCAATTGGCCATATGTGGTACTCGTTAGAAAAGGTCTTTCGAATGCAGTAAATGATCTTTCCTTTTCCTGTATGATACTGTTCAAATGATTGCTTAATTTCTATATGATGCAGTTTACGGATTAAAGTGTCCATGTTTTAATCCGATAGGATATAAATTATACTTATGCAAAAATATTCAAATAAATTGAAACATAATTGAAGAATAAACGTACAAGGTTTTATTTTGAATTTTTATTAGTAAAATCGGCCTTGCATTCGATGTGTTAAACAGTAATATTCACACGAAGCACAGTATAATGTAGCGGTCGTATTAATTTAAGTATAAAGCAAAAGCGGGTGACATATCATCCATGTCTTTTGTGTAACTATTTCTAAGGAGCGTATGAGGCTTACCGTACGAGACAAATTATATCACACGCGGTGTACTTAATATACGAGGTACACGTATGTCGCTCTCGAGTTATCTAAGTCCTTTTTGTCGTTTCAACTAGATAGCGGCTGTCGTTCGCTCTTAACTAATCAGATATCTCTCATCTGCTCTTGGCTATCTGGCCATGGTAATTAATGTTATAGATCATATCAAAAATCGAGTTACAGGTAGAGGTGAACCGATAACAGACTATGCTTGTAAACGAGTTATTAGCAATTAAGTTTCCACTTTTTACATTTTTCTTTTTAATTCGTCGACAGGTCTGACCGGCTGTAAAGACCGTGAATACTGAATACATAGTTTTTCTTAGTTTCGAGTAAATATCGACGGTAAATACCGGAACAAAAAGGAACAAGATCTTTCGGAGGGATAAGGTATAAATTGGTACTACATAGATTATTAAATTGATGCAGATGATAATTACATTAAAAATATTATTTATTAATTTCGGAGCAGTGGAACTGGGTCAATCGTGACCTGGACGTACAAAAATATTCAGTCATATCTCGATTAAAATTAGACATATCATTTCAAAATATGTATTAGGTGTACAAATTAATTCGGTGCCTTCTTAATTAACATTTTTAATTTGAGTATTTTCTCGCGGGTTTGAACATTTGAAAAGTGACAAAACGACATAATAACAATAAAAAATTATTTCAATAATTGGAATTATCCTAGCTCTTTAAAAATAAATCTTTAATTAAAATAAAGAAAAGTACATCTAATATGTAGGAAGTTGTTGCAAAATACGTTAATGATTTATCAGATTAAATACACGATTATTAGATATCTCTTATTAGTTGTAAAAGGTTCTCAGGATGAATATTTTTTCAATTACAGAAGGTATAATCCTGTGCTATCGTCGTTTAGACTTTTAATACAATAAAAGTCCGAATTCGAAGGAATTTATAGGATTCGATGAATTATTAACGCCTGGTTTCCTCGGTTAATTACTACAAATTACCTTTTATCCCCCCCCCCTCCATTTATTGTTAATATCCAAGTATGAGTCGCTGAAAACTAATTCCGTCTATTGAAATGTTAATTCTTGATAATTATCATTTTATTTCCTCTAATACGTTATCTGCCGGCAATCGTAACAGCATGTTATCTTCCATTGCATTGTATCGTCCGGTCTTAAAATAGTTTGTAACGCCTATTCTTAACTTGCCACCGCTAGAGTGGAAGAAGAAATGTAATTCTCTTACTGTACGCGAATCTATGTTTATTTATTCATCTCACTTGATTTCAGTTGTTTTACAACAAATCGATGATACTAAGCAGACACGCGACACTTTTAGCGGAATAAAAATTTTACAAATTTTCCATAACTTGGAAAGATATTGAATAGATTTTCGTTGGTTAACGTTTACAATTGTTTTTTCTGTCAATTGAAATTTCTAAACAATAATATATTATTTTATTAATATTGGGAAGTACTAGCCTTTCTTGAGCAAGTTTATATCCGAAGAAAACTCCAGTTTTTCCGAATATTTATTTTTCCCAATTAATCATTTAAACGTTTGACTCAACGAATGGTTATACATATATTAAAGTCGAACCCTCGATAAATATTCTAGAATTTTTCCAGATTTTTCGAAAGCCAAGAACAGTAAAAAAATTATTCGTTGACACAAATGCGATCCAGGTTTTCCATGGAAGTTGTAAAAAATGTGTTTGCCCACAAAGGGTTTATATTTGGCAAAATTTATAGTGTAAAATATATTCGATTCTTAAGCAGTTAAATTACGTGCTTCGTATTCTAAAGAATAACTTTGAAATTTTACCGGGTATGGGTATGTTGAATAAATATCTGTTTGTGCTTATAATTGCAGCGGTTGATCGTTAAAATATATAATTATGTATTTCAATGATAAAGCAAAAATATGTTCCCCCAATGTGTATGTATTCTTCAATTAACGGTAAGAAACACAAGCAAGTAATTAGCAATTATGAAAGATGTTTATTTGACAGGTATAATTTAATTCATCAGCAATCGGGATTTCTGTTTACATGCGTCATGCAAATCAGTATAATATATTTCAATGATACCGTTCCCATACTTTATTTGATTTCTAATAATAAGCATGACGCGTTATTATATTTTCATAAGCGAGTCGTTTTCGTCTTCGGTTAATGCCGTTGTATTTCGTCATTATTCATTCGCAGTGACGAACACCGGGAACAATTTCAATTGTGAAATTCCACGGTTAAAAGCTCGAGGAATTTATAAAATACGTCGTAATAAATTTCAACGTAGGATGTAGAGCATACAGCGGGCACATCGATTATCCGAGATAATAGAAAGACAAAAGGTTCGCGGTGAATAAATTCAGGATAATCAGAAAATTGAGAGATATGATTGTATACAGGTGTATTCAAAAAGAATATCAATATTTCAAATACATACAGTTTTGCGTTTCATTCTTAATACTTTGTCTATTATGCTACATTTACTGAAAATCTTTTTAAGTAGTAATTTTATTATCAGTAAATATAATTTATTATATTTTACGATATTTAACTTTTTTCTACTGGATATATTTTTAAGTATTCAATAATTATAGCTGACAAAATTATTGATGTAAAAAAATATATATATTTCAATAGTATTCGACGAGAAGAGTTCAAAAATACAAATTCTAGGAATTTATCCGTTTAAGAATAATCTGTATGTAAAACTTTTTAGCCAATTTTGAGAGGTTAGTTTAACGTTATACACATTGGTTTCTATCCATAATTCGTGTAATGGGCGAAGTCGATACCTGTAAAGAGATGCACGTAGATGACGCTCATTTTCACGCAATATTTTAAATGTCTACTGTGCAGAGATGAAAAGAATATTAGCGGGACGGTACAGGGGCAAACGGGAGTACTTCGCACGCTCCGCCCTATTCCCACATTTGATCCTCTCGTCCAAAGTTCGCCGTAACTCTGACTTCGTACCATCTCGCTTTGTCGCGAAGTCTCAATTTTCTTCTTTGTCAGGCGACGCAATTAGTGTGTGATCGCATCGGCCAATAGCGCGCGATAATCTACAACGCATGCGCGCGATAATCTACAACGCATGCGCGTGATAATCTACACGCATGCGCGTGAGACGTGACTTACCGACTACGACCAATCGTACTCGCGTTCCTTCCGCTAATATTCTTTCTATCTATGCACAGTATCTAAACGTGCTTTACACGTGTTAAGCTGGGTAGAGACGAGCGCAACGCGGCATGGAACGAACGTATTTGGGCGAATATTCGTTCGTTTGGACGGTAGCGCGAACATGTCACGCGGCAATACTGTAATGCCGCGCAACGAACCAATTTCTGTCGGTCTTTTTCGCGAACACAAAGGGATTACTTGCCGCAGTGTGGACGGTTTTCTTCGGGTTTGCCGCGTTCGAGCCCAAGTACCGAAAACATTGAACCGATGGCGAATGCGCGTTGAAATTCATGGTTCGTTCCATGCACGGCGCGTGATCGCGGTAAAAACGAAACACTGCGCACAGTTTGTAATGCTGCGTTGCTGCCGCGTTGTACCCAGCTTTAGGTTAGTTTCTGGTAGCATTTTGATGCTCGTTCCACGTTCGGATCAATCAGATTATAGATAGAAGTCGATATGGCGTCAAAGTCACCTAAAAATTTGGCTAAAAATAGTCAATTTTACATACGTATCATTTTTCAACAGATGGATTTCTAGAGTTAAAACTGGTATATTTGAGTCTTTTTCGTTAAATACTTTAAAAGTACATACCTACATTAAAAAAAAATTAATAACTTTGCGTGTTCCAAAGTGAAGTTCAACAAAATTAGAATTAGAGGAAAAAAGTTGCTTAAAATGTCGAATTCTACAACATATTTAAAAATAGTAGTTTTTCTACAAGTTCACCTTATTTATAATTGAATAAGTAAAATACCACTTTAAATTTTATATAGGTAACACAAAATTTTCAAACGAAATTGGATAATTTTTAATTAGAAATCTTAATCTAAAAAATTAAGAAAGAAAATGAATTTGAAATCGATTGCTAGGTCTGAAAATACCTTCTGACAGTCATGCAAGTATAAAGGCTCCCCGTATGCATTTCTTCTTCCTTCTGTCTCGATAACGAGAAACAGTTATCGGCTGGTTGTGCATGAGTTTAAAGCCGCCTCTCTGTAGATTCCCTGTAATGGCACCGGAGACAATGGCAGTGACACAGTGATTGCAAAAGGAGGTGATCGAATAACATCGAGTCGAACGACTCTTATCAATTCGTGGAACAAGAAGAAGTAAGTAGAAGTCGAGGTAGAAGCAGAGGCAGAGGAATAAGCAGTAGATATAGAAAAGAAAGGTCGTACCGCGGTGCATTCTGAGGGTTTGAGGAGAAAGAAGGGGGAGGGTTTGGTGGAAGGAAGCAAAGTGCACGGTGGTATCTTCTTGGCGTTGTCTTGCTGCTTGCTGCAATTGTTGACGCAGCTAAAATCAACCAGTATGTTGATTAATTCGTTGCAACAATGCCTACTAGAACGATTAGCGATCGAATAACGAGTATTCCAC
Source organism: Osmia bicornis bicornis (assembly GCF_907164935.1). NCBI lineage: Eukaryota > Metazoa > Arthropoda > Insecta > Hymenoptera > Megachilidae > Osmia > Osmia bicornis. The sequence goes on along the minus strand of NC_060217.1, from coordinate 11,793,133 downwards.
ACCCTTGCTATTTAAGTTTTGATCACGTGTAATTGCATTTGATTGGTAATTAGAAATGTATCAAAGGTAGGGTTAATGGAGCAGGTTGTTTTGATAGTTGAATGATCATTTTTGTGGTATTCTAACCCTCTCTCTCTCTCTTGTTTTTATTGGACATTCGGTTTAATCCCTTTATGAGCAAAGTAATTAGAAGATGTAAATTAACTTTTATTTTAATACTCGAACGGTGGATCACGGAGAGAATCACAAGTTTAATTTAATTTTGTTTTCTTCTATTACCTTCATTTTCTAAAATTTTACATTGTCCCTTCAAGGGTTAATCATTACATGGGTAGTCATTTGTATATTTCCTTTAATCATTTTAAATATGGAAGCTTTATATTCGCACGTTGTTGCAACAAAATATATTTTTATTTATTATTACTGTATGGTGGTAATATTTCCATTAGCAATTACTAATATGCATAGTCTAGAAAACAATGAAATAATACCGAGAATGCTTAGAATTAATAATTTGAAAAGAAAAGGTGCTAATTATTTTTATAGTCTTCGAGAACTGTATTCATCCGTTACTAAGAAATATAATGAATATTATTACAAAGCGGGAATTTGCTTCGTACGATTGCTTTTGCAACAAACTATTTCTGGAGGAATATCAGGAATAATTAACAAGTCGAGAGTTATCAGTCGTAGATAAAGAAACGGTACAATGGCCATTGGAAGCCTTACACGAAAGATGAAGAATATTTTTCTTGCCTTTTCTTTCCTCTTCGTGTCATACTTGATGCAGTGTTTGCACTAATATTTTCTCGAATGTGTACACAATCGAAAAATATATGTATCATCGTTTAATGACGATTCTCGAGTCGTTTCATGACGACTAAAAACTCGACGAAAGGACGAACGATAAACTGGAATAATTTTTTTTAGAAACGTCGTTTCGAATCTCCATTCGAATTCAATCAAAGTAAGTGCGCAGATTTGAAAGAACAGTTATTCTCTGCAGAAGGGCTGCGCCTTGTTCTTCATCCCCCTTTTGCTGAAACATTCTGCAACGAAACCCCGACCAGTTTGCAAATATTCAGGGTTAACATCCGTATTTTATCGCATTAAACGTGTTTGTTGCATTGTACGCGGTGAATTATGCAGTTAGAACGGGTCCTCTAGCTCCTGTTTTGTTGGAGCTTAGAAAAGAAATCGGTGCGTTGCAAAAATCGCAATACATATACCTCTACATATAAGCTATAATACCAGAAAGTGAAATAACATTAATATAACCGTGGTACCCATGTGCCCCAAGCGATTCTGCTTAACCCTTCAGCGACGGGGTACGTAAAGAAATACGGACTTGGCGGATTGCATATATCGCCGGTGTACGTAAGAAATACGGATCCCTGATACCGCATATGTCGCCGGTTTACGACAGGCGGACAGTTACGACCTCCGGTATTATTATACGATGTTGTCGTGTATTATAATCAAAATTAGCAACTATAGCTAACAGAAATTTCACGTGTAATCAATCGAATTAATTCTGCTCGTAAGTCTTTCATAAGTTAATTAATCGCATCGCGTCTTCGCCGCGTTTTACCTGAACCTTTCACGTAACAAGATTAATAGAATCTCCCGAAGAGTCAGCAGCCCAGGGGCGGGTTAAAGAGGGTCTTGTTTCAAGCACAATCAATATCTTGCTACGTTGTTTCAAGATATATATCCACCTCTCTGACGCGTTTAAGTTTCTCTCTGGAGCCCCTGTGTCTGACATTGTCAGACGTTGAAACACAACGCGGACGACCAGTTTGCAAATGTCGAGGGTTGCCATCGTATTTTACATTTAGCACGCACGGGTTACGCGTGATATCGCCACAACATTCCCAGAGATGAATATAAAAGGTACACTCGCGATCAAATCAGGCTTTCATAGGAAGCATTCGCTAAAACTTTAATTATTACATATACAAAATTTAATACTGTCTACCGATCACAAGAAGTCCCATGAGAATAACGCAATTTCATTGGTCGCGCCCCACCTCAGGTTACGCCTACTTTTGGTCGTGGCGTATGATTGGTCGAAGTGATTACATCTAACCTTTCAGCTACGGCTGGACTTTCCGCAACACTGTACATATATCTGTACGGCGTAAACTGTGCACGACCCTTTCCACCATGATATTACATCGGAATAAAATTATAATTTATTTATACATTTTCAAGTAGAGTTCGAAAAATACACAGACGTATACCATGAAAGCCACTATGGTGGCGTACCGTTCGAAAAGATGACTTACGCGAAAGCCATTATAGTGGTGTTCAGTAGGTAAAAGGTTAATTAGGCTCGTGTAAAACTAGGCGGCCAGTCGTGTGTGCGTAGTATCCCTCTTGCCCCTGTGTCATAACATAAATATCAATTCAAATTTTTCCGCGTAAAGATACGCAAGTGGAGGGGGAGGCCAAAGACGTATATAGTATATATGGCGCCTCTTCTTTATATTGTCGCTAAAGGCGGGGGACATGATTTTTTCCTAGGGAAGCCTGATTTCATCGCGAGTGTACAAAGAGAACCGTTCTCTATACCTCGTTCATTTCGTTTATGCGATAACGTGGCCACAAAACACCGGAGACTTTCACTCGAATCGTTAATTAACTGCGATTCGTTTTCGATCGTTTCGCGATTTGGCCCACGGTAAAACAATCTCACAGTTCCACTATCGAGCATTGCTAGGTAAATTTTTAACAGATTATCGACTAGCTAATTGCTTTTCAGAATTTATGTGACGTTTGTAATTATGTCAAGAGATACTGAATAAGTTTTTTTTTTTCCTCTTTTTGTTGCTTCACCGATGTAAATTGCATAAGCATCCATGCATGCATGCATACTGAGAGTAGTAAAAGCGTTTGGATTCAGCAGCTGTTAATTTTTTGTGATTTGTATTTTTTTAAATACAATTTCCTGAGATTTTCAATGAGGGCGATATACGTGTGTTTAATTAACACGTTGACTTATAACTATGAGTTAACTAGTATTTAATTATCGTATAACTAAAAGAAATAGAAAGTTGAAGGAAATTTTTATATGGTATTAAAATTACATTATTTACGCAAGGTAGCAAGTGGAAAGCTTAATTTAGGAAATGAAGCAACTGTATTCTGACAATGAGTAATTAATTACAATTACATGTAACTTGTCTGACTACAAATGACTGTTTTCACTGTGACAGCCAACGTGTTAAGTATAAGCTTATTTTTAACCGACTTCGAAAAGGAGGAAGTTATGTACTCAATTCGACCAGTATGTTTTTTATTTATTTATTTATTTATTTATTTATTTGTGTGTTCACCGATTACTCCGAGATGGATTCTTCCTAGTAGAAGAAAGTTTTTAATTTTGCGCCGCCACCGAAAAGGTTGAAATGTATTTAGTATACTATTTAACGAGTAAATAGGTTTTATTAATAGTTGTTGGGTATTTGTATAAATGAAGTAGAAATTATTTCATACTTTTTAGTGCATTTCGAAGTCGGTTGTATTTTCTGTTAAAAATTATTTTATTAATTTTATAGTGGGTTAACATTTAACACTAGTTGTTTTAGGAAAACGCGAGAAAAGACATTCCCGGATTTAACTTTAAATAATAGAATAGCCAATAATAGCATAAGCGTTATTTTATAATATATCATCAAACATATCTGAATTAGCTTTTTATCACGGTAACATCGGTGAACGTGCTTCTCTTCATGACGCGAGTATAAAAAAGTAAATCAATGACTATGTAATTATTACCGACGTATCCGTGCAATTATATAACAGTAGGAATTATTACCGTAATAACTGTACGATACCGATGTGTCTGCTATCACTTAACACCTTGACAGATGATTTTACAAATTACCTTAGCTGAATAAATTGATCATATATAACGTTATAAATTAATGTTTGAATATTAAAAACAGCACGTAAGTTCGTAATTAAAAATTAAAAGAAAATTCTTAGAAGAGCAATAGACTTTTTAAGTCTTGGAATTTTTTAATACACGAACAAGTTAATTGAGCACTAGAATTCCTAATCAGTCAGAATCACTGGTTTCGGCTTTCTTAATTTTAAACTCACCTCTTGTGACCTGTGTCATATAATGTAATTTTTAATAAGATTTTCTCGTATTTTGTATCAGCAATGTAAATATCAGATTAAAATCCACTCTAATACATTTATTTTCCAAATTTGTTAATAGAAGCATCATTTTTCTTGATTTTACAAAGTGTTCCGTTATCATAGAGATAATCCTGAAATTCTTAAACGTGTAATTAAAAATAACGTTCCCTCTGCTATTGTTTGAATATTTTTCAAACGTTCCCGGTAAGGCTTACGATCAGATACCATTAAATGATCAATTGCACGTTGTTCGCGATTAGCTTCACGCAATCGGGTAATTTGTAAATTATTTTCCCGTTGAAAAATGTCATACGACTCGCGTGCTTTACTTATCTGTTCTTCCATTACCTGTACGTATTAGCGAAAGGTTGAAAAACCAATTACAATGTCGGCCGTATTTCATTCACCGAGCTGCATCTGCTGTTCGATGCAAATGCATAGGGTGTTCCGCAATATGTTGTACAAGCTGGATCCTGCATTCGAAAAACAAGAAAAGGTTTTTTTTTTTTTCTTTTAAATACGACGATTTGTTTTCAAGAAGATTGTATCTAAAAATATGGATAACTGGGATGATCAGATAATAGAAGTTAATTGATTGTTCCGATCAGTATCAAAAACTCACGTTAGAGTAGGTCAATTCGAGCATAAAATGTTGTAGTTTACAATACATTCTTGAACTGTGGTTTCCCGATTACAATCAAAGTAGGCAGAGATTAATTCAATTCTGTATCTACTCCAATCTTAAGGAAATTAATTATTATAATTATCATTATTATTATTATGAATTAATTAATTATTACTAGCACTACTGCTACTACTACTATAACTATTATACCATTATCACCACTACTACTACTATTATTATCAGGCTAGTGGGTGTATGTATATAGGAGGACCAAAGGAACTTGCATCTTCGGACATTTTTCTAGAAAAGCCTATCAACTTTTCTTACTAAGTGTTTTTTCATTTTAAAAAGTACATATTCAGAAATTTAGTTATTTTTGTATGCAGAAATAATAAAAAATGTAGAACATTGTTAGTTAGAACGCTGTTATTTAAAACTAAATTATTGGAAATTAAAAATTCTAAAAGTTTTAGATAATATATTAAATGATTTAGTTTGCCATTTCAAGTAGATTTTTAATTCCATATTTGTTCTATTTTCAGTTAATCATAATATCTTCCTATCTTCATTAATATTATAATAATTTGATTACAAAGCTGTTAACTTTCAAATAATTTTGTAAACCAGAATTTATGTAACATTACAAATTCGTAGTTGAACAGAAACAGAGGAAAATTTTAACGTTCGGTGTAAATATAATAAAACTGTTAGTTTACCAGATTGTTCATTACAAACTCTGTAATATTGACTGAAGGTTACTTTTGTATTTTAACTTCGTACATAGGCACATAATATGCAACATATTATAGCAAGTATTTCACTGAACACAGACCGGGACGGTAGAATTACGTGCAACGTGTAATTCCTGATTCAACGTTGCACTGCATCTTTCTTACAACTGCATTACTATAATGACGTGTACCGCTTATTAGAGCTGTCCGAGTAGTCGAGAAAAACGAGTGGATCGACTGAAACATTAAGCTCGAAGAACTTTACCACTTCAATTATTTCAGATACAGACAGACTTTAAATAACACGTCACTGGTATTACATGGAATTTCATGTAATACAGTCAAACATGTTTTTGTGTACCCTTTATTTATAAAAAAGGAAATGAAAAACTGAAATTTGAACTCCCTAGTGTACTGTAGGTAAATGCATAGACATCAGTCTACACATTAGATGACTGATAAATATAAAATAGCACTTATGTTATATTAATTCGAAGCTTATCGTTTGTACAAAGTAATCATACAAATCTTTTATTAATTATTTCAGTACAGACTGGATGATTGTCAAAGAATTGTTTTAATTATCCTGTACGATGCGTAAAATAATTATTCCCCCGTTATTCGCATGCAAACGAGGGGTTCGAATAATAATCGAAGATGGTTGTAGAGAAACGAAAGGGGAATCGGTGGCAAACGGGGAAACAGAGTTGAAAGAGGGGCTGCTGATATCAATAAGCGTCGTAAATACGTTATTTTTAGTAAGTCGTCGCGTTTAACCGCGGTTACTATACTAGCACACCGAGAGATATCTTTAATCGTCGTGAGTCTGTTTGCAATTCGTGACATTGATGTGCAATTCATACAAAGTAACTCGTGATGAAGTATTACGGATGGAAGTTTTCCACGGAGCTTTAACGAACGTGTCAGAAGGATTTTTTAGCCTGTAATTTTTTAAATAAAACCAAGGGACACTTCATAATTTCATCAACTTCACGAACAGTTACATAAATTAATTAAATGGTGACTTTTTATTGCAGGGAATTACAATTCTACACGAATTTGATGTTATATTTTCGAAGCAATTTCTTATAAATAATAGTGTGTTGTCATGGACAACCACATATAAACTAGTTGGAAATAGAGGAATGCTTTTTATTGAATAAAGTCGATGTCAAAACATGGCAAAATAGAATAAATAACTAAATACTGAATATATAAAAATTCAATTTCTTGAAAAAGTAAAAACATTTGGTAATTTGATAAAGAATTGTATCTAATATGAAACATCTAAAGAATTTATAAAGGAAACTCAAGAAACTTTATTTTTACTATTAAAAATCAGTATTCTAATTTTTTTAAAATTATTAAATGTTTATACCTAATCCTTTCTTTGTATATTTATGGGTTCTCAGTCAGTTGTCATTAGAGTGTTAAATAATTTCATAGAACACCCTCTACAATGAACACAGTGCACATTTTTTTTTTTTTCAAACTGAGAAAATACCATCATTTGCTCCCCTACAATATCTTCGTAGTGTGTAATTTCGTGTTTCGGTGTTCTTTGTGTAGCGAAAACGCTAGAAGTTTGCATGTACCATGTTCTAGGGGTCGCACCGGTTATTCTTCGCGATTAATGCATCATCGCGTTCCCGGTTAAACGGCGTGGGTGTAATTTATACGAAGTCCGTGTACGAGTTCTCAGGTGACGCGAAATTCGCTTTATCAGCGCATGCTCGCGCGTTCCTTAGCGAACTTAAACATCGGTGTCTTATTTTTCCTGATGGTCCGCTGGTTTTGCGTTCGCAAAGAATTCTCTACGCAAAGATGCGTCAGGGATAATTTGAACGAACAGGTTGAAAGTTTGTTCATTTCGCTGGTAATCGTGGATAAACGAATATCTGTGCTACAACGAATACTTTTCAAATACCTACACAGAAGCGTAGGAAAATATTCAAATTTAACATAGTAATTAAGAAAACATAATACTAGAGGCACAATGCAGTTGAGCAGTTTAAACCCTGGCGTGGCGAAGAACATGTTTGAAAGAGAATGAAATCAGTGCCAGACACTTGGACAATTCCCCTAGCGAGAGTTCGGTCAGCTAAGTCCGATCGATCGACGAGCTACGCGACACGTTCCGAGTTTGTTTCTGTTGGAAAAACTTGGGTTGATTCGAATCCTTCGTCCCAGGGCAAAGTCGGGAGATTGAAAATCTTGAGGTCAAGACCGACATTTGATTCGCGAAAGTTCGGGAACACTGTTGGACCTTGATCCGAACGTGACTCGGTGGTGCTTATCGAACAACTGCCGCCATTGAACTCGACCAAAACTCGAGCGACGATTGTTCGATCGAGTAGCTGACTGGTCGATGAGAAATGCATTATCAAATAGCGGGAAAGAGAATTAGAGAAGTTCCAAGATTTCATTAACAGCTCGAGTAATCGTGACAATTTTCCTAATTTGAATAAAATACAAAATTCACGTATATTCATAAAATTATAAAATCATTAAAAATATCAGTATCCAGCAGTATTTTCATTTCAAGGTATGGATAACTTAATTCTTTTGAATATTTATTTTTCTCATTTGACTGATGGAAGAGTTTTAAAAGCCAGGAACAGTTAAGTAAATTAGTCGTTAGTGGACATAAACGACTCAGTTTGTCCATGGAAGTTGGGAAAAATATACTTGCCCATGGAGAGTTAATAATGGACTGAAAAATTAGAAAGAAGTATAATAAAAAATTGAAGAGTTCAGCTTATGATCTAGGTACAGATTACTCATTGATGATTGTACGTTACGATGATGAATAGAAATAATGAATAATATATTACTAGCAGAGGGAGTTTCGATGAAACGATGAAGATCAGATTGTAAATCTATTTTCATATGTCATTAAGGCACAGCGAAAACTGAAAGGTAACTTTAAGATCATTGATATCGGAAGTCGTGCATAATTCTCGTGCGAGTGAAATTTGAATTTAATCGGTCTTTGCGTTTTACACTGCTTAGTAAATGGCATTCGATTAACTTTCTGTTCTCGCGATGGGAGGTCCGATGTACCCTGTCAACCGTCCACTTTTTCCTCTTTGAGATTGAATTTTGTAACAACGTGAGAAATTGTTTTCTCCTGCATTAATTATAGTGGAAGGATGATTCGGCGGATTATTTCTTCAGATTAGGCAGAAATAGTAGGAGTCTTCTATTTTTTTCTCCTCTATAAATTATAAAACGAAACTTGGGAGGTATGCTTCTGAAAAGGTGAAACAGTTTTTTTCTTTCTTCTTGAAGTTCCATTTTTCTTCTTTATTGTCTGTATCGTTTTGTCAGTATTGTTATCGCTTCATCGGCATTTATTATGAATTTTTTTTTTATAATTTCTAAATATTACCAAGCTAGTTTTGTCGAAGTTTGTGTTCGAAAATTTCATTTTTCAAGACATGTGAATAGATTTGAATAAATATCTTAGAATATTTGCAAGTTTTTTTACAACATGGAACAATAAAAGATTATGCTCGGGAGTAAAAGATCCGTAATGCTGGCGTGTTAATAAAAAACCATATTGCCTTCGATTAAATATTTCTTATTTACTTTTTTTTTCAAAGTAAAAATATACAGTTAATGCTGTTTTTTTTTTCTTTTTTCTTTAAATTTTCTAATGTCACGACAGCAGAAGCTATGACAATGTCGGGTGAAAAGGTAGTCTAACTCATTCCAGACACAATCTGGAGGCAATTGGAACGAGCCGCTATCCCAAAACGAATCGCGAACCGGCTTCGTTTTTCTAAAACATCATCTACTTCGCCGGAACGTTGGGGTCGTCAGCGCGTGCGACTTTGATGATGATCGCCCGAAGGATCAATTATGGCCCCCGTCTCTCTTTGCTATTGCGAGCTTTCAAATTTGTACCGTACAGCCTCGTTTGTTCCACAGTTGACGAGAGATGCTCGTATAGCTGGTTCCAGCAACATGGTCGTTCAAGGCGATTCGAAAACGAGCGAGCCAGTCTTTTGAGGCAGACGCTGAAAACCGGATCCGTTTCCCCGAATGCCGAGGCGGTGATCCTCGTGCTACCTATGCCACCATATTAACCGGCGATCGACTCGACAAAGACCTCCCAATAATGTTTCTCTGTCTGAACCTTCTTTTTGCTTCTTTTCGATTCGGCGGTGTCAAAGGCGCGAGAGGGGTAAAAAAAAAATGCGAATGAAATATTGTCTTTACGATAAAACAGGCTGCAACTTCCAATCGAGAGGTGTATAGATAGAACAGATAGAGAAGTAATCGTTTAATAAATTGATACGGATAATGTTCACTGTGTAAACTGGAAATTCCCAAATTCGAATTCATTCCAGAATGAGTAATTGCAAGGTCCGGGAATGAATTTACCTACACTGTAATTTCGCATATATCATATTAATTACCTAAATATTAATAAACAAAAGATTAGTACCTGAAGATATTTTTTTTTTTTAATTTAGGGTTTTTTGTCGCATCAACTACAAGGTTATAAAGCTTACAATTATCTGTTCTATCAGTTTGGTATCTTTTATAAATTTAAGTAAGTCTTGAATTTTACTGTTTTCTAAGTTGTCCTTGAGTGAAGATCCTAGTTCGTATTTAGTACAGTGAAGAATGAAATGATCTATGGATATTAGAGAGTCATATTTCTTGATCTACAATACACATAAAAGGTTCAAATGTACTTGGTCAAGATTCCATTATATTTGAACGTACCTCGAAGTATTTTTAAAGGCTTTGAACCTATCTTGCCTAGGTCTATGTACCAAGCGTTGCTTCTATTTTCCGAGGTACTCGTGCTTGCAATTTACTTGGATCCGATCTCTAGCCACGTCCGTTTGGTCGTTACCGAAGAGACTGGTTAAACGTTCGATGGTGGTCGTCGTGAATGGGGAGATGTAATCGTACCGAGCTATCGTTCAAGTTTTACGTCTGTTCAGGAAATTGGTGTCACTTGGCGGGACGAGTAACAGCTGACGAGGATTAACCTCTTGCCTTATGATTTTCTCAGCAATTGCATCTGTTAGGGCTAATCATTCACTGTGATGTTACAGCAAAACGAAGAAAGCTGAAATAACATGTCATTTCATAAATAATCTTATTTCTTTATTTTGATTACTTATTAAAATTTATCTTCCTCATATTTTAACACTTACGAATCACTTAATAAGTATCTACATGCTGTAGCTGGTGAATTGCTTTAATTTAAATTTGCAGGGTCGTTAGTGTTTATTTTTGAATAATTTTCAAGAACAAATTATTTTCAAGAAAATAACGTGTAGTCGGATTGTCACACCGGTTGAAAGTTTTCTAAAGTGTATTGCTTGGAGCAACGTTGAACGTCCAAAGGTAACCGGTAAAATTGCTCACGAAAGAAATTTATGGCTCTTGTAACGAGTAAAATTTTAACACACAGCGGGTCAAATAGTGAAAGGATTAAAATTTTTAAAATAGAAGAAAGATTAATTCCTCTGTTCTTGATAAGGTTTGACACATAGGTGTTATATTTTATTAAAGTTTGAAATAAAATGAAATAGTAAAAAATTAAATGCAACATTTAAATAGGTTAAATTAAAAAAAAAAAAAATACAAATATATGGGATTCATAGGAATATTATCTTCATTAGGTACTGGCCATATATGTAGGTAGAGCCAAAAAGAACAACATAATTAGGTACTTATGTATGTTTATCAGATTCTTCAAGTCGATTTCTCAGTCTCTTCGGTGGGGTCGTTAACGCCTCAAATTACGACTATGGTCGAAGAATAAAGTCCTAATAGAATCCCACAGACGACCATTCTCGTAAAGTGTATTTGCATGTACGTCTGTATCATTCGAACAGTATTCGGCAAACAAGTTCCTCGACGACCGGTATTACAGCATCGGTAAACAGTATTTCGTGAAACTCTGTCGGCTTGAAAGCGTATTTGAAGCACATTATGTAAATCGTGTGCGACACTGTAGTGTTTGGGGAGGTCGGACCATCCAGGTAAAATGGACTTTAAAGTCTGGTCTTACAGGATGCGGCCAAAAAGTGTGGTGTAATAGTTGTTCAAATTATAGAATAAATTCCTTTCATACGCCATACGATTTTTCATAAAAATCACATTTTTCTAACATATTTATAGTCCCGTCACCCATATACAGATCACAATAGATACAATCAGACGCCAAAATTAAACGTTCAAAAACGATAATAAACTTCAGTATCATTTCTTCCGTTTTCAATATAGAAAATGGGAGATAATTAGGCGAAGAATTGCAAGCAAGTAAAGTGAGTGATGAAATTATTATGAACAGATGGAAAACTTACATATTTTATATTTCCGACGCTATTATGTATTCCATAACAGCCCACCTAATAAAAAAATTCAAGTTTTACCGTGGCCTAAAATCTATGGAAATTATTAAATATGTCGCTTTGCATCAGAGACAATAACTAACAAGCAACAACTGATTGACAAAATTATATTCGTATGGCATCAGGACCCAGAAATACTAGAAAATTGCCGAAAAAATATGGAAAGCATGCCGAGACGTATTCAGGCAATTATTAGATGCCAAGGAGGGCGTGACCAAATGTTAACATTATATGTTTTAAATTATAAAAGTTGTAAAATATAGCAATATCATAATAATAAGGAATACCATTTTAAGTGTACAGTGGTATGTACCTCAGTATACGTCCTGTTTGGACATGACAAATTTTCTGTGTGAATTTTGCGTCATTTTAAAATAATTATCTCAGAGGAAAAATTAAATTAATAATCAATTATATTCGGAATTGATGTATTATTAACTGACTGATCATACAAGTAAGGATATCATATAACAAAATATGGGAAAGGTTGGTTTACTATTCGTTATAAGTCCAAACATCAGGAACGGATGTTCGTATACCGAGGTACCACTGTATTTTCAATTCCATTCACGATCAAACTTCAAATAAGTGTTAATTTCGAACTGTTCATAATAATCTGATCACCCACTGTCGATGTGGTTATTGTTAGGTGTATAAGTCTACTTGATGACGAATAGAGGGAACATCATCATGCCTTGTTCAAATGCGAACATATTGTACAATACCCAATGAGCCGAGAAATCATAGAAAGTGTCAAATCAGCCCTGCGCAATCGAGCAAAAAAAAAAAGGATGCCGAGTCATAGCTGTCTGGAGATTCCAATAAGAGTTGGATTCTCTTCTTCATCTTATCGATTATTATCAGACCGAGTGCGTTATAATAAACAAGCTTAACCTGGCGAAGACCCCTCGCTGAAAATAACAAAGCAAATAATTCGTTGGAAAAGATAAAGGGAAACGAAGTTGGGTGTATACGCAGCAGCAATTAAATTCTCATTAGATCTTTCTGTGGTTGCAAAAACCGCGTGGGTCTCACCGCGAGAAAAGAGGTTCCGAAGGTGACATCATCGACGAATTTAACCTGTTAATATACGAAGACGAAATAACTCGTCGTTTGAAAATACTTGTTTACTTGGAAAGACGAGTTGACTCGTCGCCAGTATTAAGAAAATGAGAAAATGCAAATATAATTCGAGAAGTGATCAAGAACGTATGCACTAAATTGCTGCGGTTAAATTTAATGAGCAATCAGTGCCGTTTAATAGCCCTAATTAAATTTGGATAGGTTAGAAAATAGGAGAGAGTGTTCTTTGTACAAGGAATATTAAATGGCGATGGAAATTGTAATTTTTCTTTTTACAAAATTAATTTAACCCTTTAACTGCTGAGTACTCTGAAATAAGGATTAATAACACTTATCATTTGTTTCATTTTTATTTCCCTTTATTTCTCAATTTATTTATTTATTTTTTTTTTTTTCATTATTTTATCACATTATTATACCTAATCTGATAACATGGTATGTAATTAGTAACATGCATTAATAACTCTTCATTATGATTCTCCTGACGTCCATAGCAGTCAAAGGGTTGAATGTTTGATTTAGAAGCATTAGGAACCTCCATTTTACTCCAAGACTCGAGAATTCCGATCTTCTATCGCTCTTGAACGATATAACTCATGTTGAAACTGCGTTAAACGATGCGTCTCATTATTTAGCCCAAACGAATTTATATTGTCTCTTATTGTATTAAATTGCTGCGTATCAAAAGGCGAACTTTGAAACATACAAAGTCTCGCATGATTTAATACCGTAACTCAGAGTTTATCTTACTTCATTTTATTCTAAATCAACTCCAGTAAATAAATTTGAAAAAAGACCTCTAAATATTTATCTTGAAAATAAATTATACTCTTTATTAAAATTGCGTGTTAATTAAAAATGTAAAAAAAAAAAAAGAAATTACGAGTACGATTAAAAGTTGTTCTGATCGTTTCTGGTAAACCCTTTACGGGTTACGTTGAAATTGATCGAAAGTCCGGGAGAAGAAAGAAGACACAGGAGAAGAAAAAGAAGATTCATGCAGCCGAAGAAGGTGGCCGAACCACCGTGGCGCCGTTCACATTTCATTAAGTGTGATGCTCGAGGAAACTACCTGTGTACGAGCTTTAACGCTTCCCCTTGGCGGAGGGAGAGAAAAAGAGATAGCAACAGTCCAGCTCTCAGCAGCCAAGATAAACGTGATAGAACAGAGAAGAGAAGAGAAGAGAAGAGAAGAGAATGAAGCATGTAGGAGAGAAAGGAAGAGAACGGGAACAGAAGCTTCTCACGGAACGAGTTGGAACGGAACATGGAGTGACTATACGATCCACTGTTAACCCTTTGTTTTATGGGTTTTTCGAAAGTTATGTTCGCCGCGTTGTCCTGAATTTCAAGCACGCTTTAAGAAGACGAATAGATGCTTACACGCGTCGCTGGACGATATTGTCTTCCCGTTTTTACCATCTTTCTCTCTCTCTCTCTCTCTTTTTTTAATCTAAAAGGGCAGAAAAATATTTTTATAGTTTAATTTAAGTGTACTTTTTGTTGAGAATATATAGACATACTGAATTGTTCCAGTAATAGAAGAATAGGGAAAGGGTTGATTCTGATTGAGAAAATAAATAAAAAAAAGGAATGAACTTTTATTTGAATATTTAATAACAGAAAGATGAAAATTAAAAAATATATTTATATATCACTGAAGTGATACTGTTTACGCAGGATAATAAGTGGAAAGCTTAAGTTAAAAAATAAGGTGATCATGTGCTGAGTAATTATAATTAAAATGTATCTCACTGTACATTTGCGATCAAATCAGGCTTTCTCAGGGAAAGTGGCGATATAGGGAAAGTAGGAATCCTCAAAATCTTAGTTTTGACGATATTAATATTAAAAGCAATTTAGAAAGCAAATACCTAATATAATTTTTAATTTTGTAAAATATAAAAAGAACACGTCTAAGTAATAATCTTGTGAAAAATATTAGCTTATTTTAATGGTATTAATAATTACATTTATTAATTTATGATGTTTATCAAGCTTTGCAAGTTATCACGTTTACCAAACATTTATTTTAAACAATTTTCAAATTCATCATCAGTGTTCTCTAAAACGAAGCTGCATATAAATAGATTCTATGCTATGAGCATCTTTATGATGGTGAAATTTGTGAATCAGGATTGAAAATCAGTGATGAAGCGTTACGTTCATTGTACACATCTCTTGAATTCTTTTCATCATCCTGACTACTAAGTAGTTAACTTGTTTTTTTTTTTATTTTGTATCTGCTGATTCGTCACGAGGATCGATAAATTAGGCCCAAGAACCGCAAACCTGGCGTGATCAGTATTCTATTAGATGCAAACGGTTGTTCCAATTCAGTAGTAGGACGTCTTAAAATAGTCGTCTCGGATAAAAGTATCATTGAAAATGAAAAGCGAAATTTTTTTTTTAATGTTTCAACGTGTTGACTCCCATGTCACCCATTTATTGAATGTCGTTTGAATTTTCATAGGAATCCATCACTTACGTTATTAGAAATTTTTCTACTTGTCTGATTAGAAATACTCGTATTAGGTACCTACTTAAGATTATAGGCAATAGAAATAGAAATATTGTGAAAAGAATAATTAAATTTTGCTATTAAATAAAATGGTAAGACAGAAGGACTAACGAGATTTAATTAATATTCTTTACCATTTAATTACAAGGAACACACGTGTAAAATAATATCGGTTTTTCGATAATCGATTAAATTATTCGGTTCACGATAAAGTATCCCATGAAAATATTGAATCAAAATCAGACTTTTAACTGCAGGAAATCTTCTGTCGACACGCATCGTAGATGGCACGGATTCGAATCAGAAACTCTAGATATCCGCCTTGGCGTGTTTCCAATTCCTCTGCCACCATCAATTTACTGTTTGTCGCGTGGACGTGCGTTAGCTACTCGTTTAGGAACATCGCGTTCTTTATTATTTTTCAGCTCGCAAAAGCTCCGCTTGTTCCGTTTTCTCGTTAAATTCGAGGGAGAAAAATTTACGATGCTGTAAGAGCGCTCTGTTTTTCCTTTCTGTGTATAGTTTTCAACCACAGTACGCGTGTCACTATGCGTAACTATGTATTCAGTGATTCTGAAAAAAAGTATTTTAAATAATTGAATATCTTTAATAACATTATCTTTGATTATCTTAGAATGGTTATCAGAAAAAGTAATATATTTAATATTACTTAAATTAAGTGCATATTTTTTACTATATAGAGGTTTTTAATTGAATTTTTAATTTTAATTTTACCTCATTATTTTTTTGCTTGAAGTTCAACAATGTAAGTGAAATTTAGTTTACTTGAAAAAAGTAGAATGAACGAAGTGGATTCTGTTTACGTAACAGGTGGTACGTGCACAGTGGCATTAATTAAATTTAATAATATGATTTTATTCTCGAACGAATAAATCATGCAATCGTATTGCAAAATTATTTCGGGATACGAGATATTGTAGCCGTTCTAAAAAAAGAAGTCAGACGACGGTTTTTTTTTGTTAACAGACGATCTCTAATTGACATGCTCCGAACGCCCACTTTGATTTGCATTTTTAATTTCTCTTTTATTATGTTTTTTCACTTTCGATTTTTGTGGGAACCGAATCGTTTTTCAATGATTCTTTATGTATTTTCAGACGCCATAAATTATCAGATATTGTTTCCTTTCAAGATTTAATATTAATCTACTGCATTTAAATTTTGTTCGCTTCTCAGAAAACTAACATAACAGAGATATAAATTAAGAGTTAAATTTTAATTTATGAATAGTTTGTTGTAAAGATATCGTTTGTAATTTGGACATAATTTATAGAGAAAAATAAGTATGCACACAGAGCAGATGAGATTGCGTGTTCTTCTAAATTAATTAGGACAGGAGAAATGCAAAACGTGATAAAAAAATTTGTTGATATTTTTAACTTTGAAAACCAGAATAATCTTTTCAATGATGCGGATTGTAAACTATAAGTTATAAAGTTTAATTATTTTCGTCGTAATACCCTCCTTTATTAAACAAAGAATTATTTACTATAATTTTGAAAAAAACAGCCCATAACACTTCATTTGGTCCACTCTGTATATTTATTACCTATACGTAGAGTGTTCCATCAAACTGGACAAAATCTGAAAAACTTTTATTGAAATTGTGTTCTTTATTATACATCAGTCAAAGCGTTTTTTCATTCTTTACAAAAAAATATTACCTAAGTACTTGTATCGAAAATTGATAAGTTCGAAAAATATTTTAGGGTGAGACAGGGAGAGCCCATTGTAAGATATCTTTTTTTCTGTAGCAAATAAAATGACGCTTCGATCGACGTATAGAAAAGTATATAGTTCTATAAAAAAAAAAAGGTATGACTGAAATATTTGAAACGCCTCCACTTCCGGTATCAACATATGCATATGCGTCGCATGATGCTCCGATCAGCACCATTTAATTTTCATCTTGGTTCAGTTGCATGGAACACCATGTATGTTTATTGTTGCACAACAGCACTATTCAAAAGCCATAAAACAACAGCAAAAGTTTCCTCGGTAAACAACTTTGACCAGCTCGAACTTTAGTCGATACCGTTGAGAAACGATACATGGAATGGCTGATTGTTCCGGGATATCGATTCGTCCCGTATGATAAGAGGAAACGCACAGGTACATGTTAATTTCGAACCGGTGGCAATCGAATGAAATCGAGCATGGTGGAGAGAATTTTGTTTAGAAAGTTACGTGACGACAAATGGTCATGGAAATGACGAGGTGATACAGGCTTACGGGGTTCAAACATCATCGTTTTTATGGTGCTACGTGTTCGATAGCAATGGAACGAGAGTATGTTCTTTCGCACGCGATATCGATAGCTGCTCGAAGAAAATACCCGTTCTTGAAAACCGTGTATCGACTCGTTTCAATATGGATATCCTGTTTCGTGCATCGAAAGGATATCCGTTTTGTATCAATTAATATTCTATGGAATGAATAAAAATTATTTACCTTATCTTATCTACGATTGGCTAACATTCCGACCATAACACGTTCACTGATGCAGTGAAAAGAAACGCGTATAGTATGATACATATAATATTATATTGAATCAGTAGCTCTTTGGGATAAGTTTCCGAATGGCTCCACCAAAATTGAGAACTCAAGTTCGGTTCAATAACCTAAATTGACTACCAGAAATCGATTAAAATTGGTTTCAGAGCTGTAGTCACAGCTGCTCTTTGCACTCTTAGCATTTTTTGATACGATTAAGAAAATTTTACAGTTGAGCTTTTGAAAACCGAATGTGTTTTTTTTCTGACGAGAAAAAGAAGGCGAATTTTGAGGGTCGCTGTTATTCATCTAGGCTCCGTCGTTAGAAGTTTAAAATTTTGATAAATATGTATGTATACAATTAAAGATCCAAACTGAAGCAAAAAGATTACATATTTCTGACAGAAATATAATACTACTACAGAGGATATTTCCTTCAACTTTCCACGATTCAATTTAGTTGGCGAACAAAATAGAGTGGTTTTGATGGACAAATTATCGCGATTCGGGCTCGTGACGCGAGGACGATATTTTTATAAGTTCGGTGGCATTGGTCCAACCACACTGGACCACCCTCGATCGATCTCGTTTTGAAAATAAAAACGAACAGCCGTTCACTTTGAATCGCCGACCATTTATGAATCGTTAACTCGCACGGTCGTTGCAGGAATTATTCTAAATGAATCAACTGTTTCCTCTATACTTGTTTGATCACGGACCATAAACTTAACCACACAAGTAGCGAATAATTCCAGGGAATACGTAGAACAAACAAATATAGTCAACGGATTTATTTTATTGTTAAATCTCGACTTCTTTAAATAAGAACTTCAGAAATAATAAGATAGATGCGCGTTCATATAGTTCCATCATTATCATTTTACAAGTTTTGTGGCAAAATTTGAAATCTAATTATTAGATTTTGCATCTTCTTGAAAACTATTTTAAGTTTGAATAATTTAATAACAGTAAAACTTTAATAATTGAAGTTATGATGATTTTTAAAAATCAGTCTTCAATTAAAAAAAGAAGAAAAGGCACAGAATTAATTTGTACATCCAATATGAAAATCGAGAAGAAAAATTTAGGAATTTCTCCGTGTAAATAATTAGGTAGAAAAAATATTGTCAATATTATGAAAATCGTATTATTATAATGGGACTTTTTATTTATACAATTCAACCGTGATGTTCTCGTAGAAGGACAAATGACTCGCATTTTGAGAATAGAATTCACGAAAATGCTGAAGACACAAGAAAGTTGTATCTTCTTAGAAATTCCATGTATTTGTTGGCTAACTTACATACCCCGCGTGGTGTAACTTGTAACTTAAAAATACCCTCTGAATATTCTTCAAACGAATTTTTTTCTCGTGTTCAGTAATATTCAACGTAAAGTATGAGTCACAAAATAAAGGATGGGTCTTTATAAAAATATCTTATCTATGAAGAATGACCAAAATCCGCTAAAAACTAATGCGTTGATTGGCACAGTAGAAGTGAATATGCATGGTCAGACGTACTGAAAATTTAATTAATACAAGTAGTTAATTTTCAAATTTAGGCTTTTAGTTTGTTAGCTGATATTGTTAATATACGTAATAATAGTATTATTTAAAATTTTATTCGTTGTTTCTTTTATCAGTTGTGCCATTGGCTATAAAAGTGAGTTAAGTTAAATATTTTTCATACAAAAATTCCTACATATTATTATGATGTAGATTGATATAACATAAAATAAATAAAAAATATAACTTCTTTAAATTTTAACCTTACTATTAGACCATTTCCATAATCGTCAGTGTAATGATAAAATTAAGTTATGTTTTATAAAATCTATAATTATTTTTCCTTAAGAAACAAATCATAAATCAAAAAAATCTTCGGTGAGTTTTATAAAAAAATATGTAATTGTGAATCATGAAATACCTGGAAATTTGAAAGGCATATAAGGCGATTCGCGATAATTAAAAAATTTGTAGAAAATATCGCGTCCTTATCGATAATCGTACGACAGTTAACGAATTTTTATTTTTTTATTATGTAACAATATTGTCGATAGTCATCGATCAAACCGTTCGTTCTTCTATCTTTTTCCGTTTTTTTTACACTTTGCAAGAAAAAACGTCGCAATGAAGATAAGAAGCCGAAGTTAGAGGACTTTTATCGGGCCAGGTTCCCTCGAGAGAGCGAGCGAAGAGAAAACTGACGCATCCACGCGGACATTGTGGGTCAAGGTTCGCGGTGATAGTCGTCGCCGTCGTTTCGCCGAATCGCTTTGCCGCAGATACGTCGAATGTACGTCGAATTAGGTAGCCAATGTTGCCGAGCCGATGATTTCTTTGATGTTCATTCTTGGATTTTCCGTTGCGAATCGTTCCTTTGTTGTTTTCGCACGAATGATGGATAATCTGGCAGGAGCCTTGTTGTGGTTTCAGTTCTAGAAAAGCGCTCTTGGTATAACGACTTCATATTTTTTGTAAACGTAATTCATGGCGATGAAGGTTTGCCATCTGTATCTGTGTTGTTTTTTGGAGGATAGTTATTAATTTTTTAATTTGCAACATTGATAGGTTGATTATTTTGAAGGTATTTATGCAGCGTTTAATTCTTTGACTTTCAATAGTTTGATGGTTCATGAGTCATTACAGAGTCATTTTTGCTTCTTATATTATATCATTTAAAACAAGTGATTTTCTAAGTCACGGGCCTTCGATTTAATACGTAAAACATAGTGAAATTTTAACATTGACGTGAAAACAGACATGTGTGGTGGGACATAATGGAATCTTAACGCGTTCATCGCCACAGTGGAGCGAGCGTGTGTAGTCAGACACGCTGTAATTTCAATTATTCAGACTACAGTTTAATCAATTAGCACTTGCTATCTTGCGTAATTAATATAATATTAATGCTCGTTAAAATTTTTCTTAAAACTCTTTTTCTTCGTTATTTGATCATTAGGTGTACAAATTAATTTATGTAGTGCTTTTAGAACTACGCTTTTTTAATTACTATTATAAATTTCAATATTTCCCCGTGCTCCTGTGTATTCGTTACTTCGTTAATTGGAGTTACCAAAACTTTTTAAGAATAATCTTCATTTAAAAAAAGGCACGGAATTCATTTACGCACCTAATATATTAAATAATAATTTTCCAAATATTGGAAATTTACAACTACGTAAGTGAAAAGGAAAGAAAAAGAAATTATTAAGAATTAAGGCCCTAATTATCATTTAATTAAAGATTAGTAATTATGTTAAATGATTTTCTTATGTACAAAATGAATTATAGTGATGAATTCGTTTGCTTAAAATGACCTTTTAAAGCTGAGAATTAACTTAACTAGTTTAAGTTGGGAGATCGGTAATTTACACTTTGCAGAAGTCTAACACCGTCACAGTAGAAGATGGTTGTGCCTACTCAGACAAAATCACTAAAAATTTCAATTCACTTTACAATCTTTCTGACATTTAAAACTTTCTTTCCATATTTCCTTATTATTTAAATATTTCACTAAATTAGATTCATAGCCTTGATTATTGACGACGGTGACGGCAATCAACGCATTAATAGAAACCAGTCCTTACACTAATTAAATACAATAATATTATATTATTCCACTTGAAATCATTCTGCATCATTCATTCGTGCAAATGTTATTTTTAACAACATTTACTTGATACGTATTGGTCCAATTTGAAAGATGTAATTAAAATTCGATAATTGTTTCGTAATAATTCACATTGACTCGTAATTAGCAAGTCGAGCGTAATTCAACAAGCGAATCGTGTTTAACATCGACCGTTCCAGCGATATGTATTCTGTTACGTAATTTTGAATAAAATTCAGACGTTTTGCGGGCCTCGATGTTTCTTTTTTCAACGGCAGTCTGCGCGCGCGGTCCGTGTTAATTACTTTTTCTTTTCTTTTCTCTCTCTCTCTCTCTTTTTTTTAGCAGTACTGTTCGCATAATACGTGACTTGAAAAACCACGACATTCGCCAACGCTTGTACGTCGTTGTGGATGCGTGTTGTAGGAACAAGTAACCAACGAACCTGATGTAATTATTACGAACGCTCTAACAATAAGTACCAAGAAGGGAAGTTAGAAATGTGAACGTGATTGTGGGCTCTAATTATTAACGTACAGAGGAACATTTCTATTTCATCATTGCTTACACAACCGTCTACCATCCGTGGTTGGTAAAATCCTTCCATAAACGTACATTTACATGTAGCGCATAAACGCTGTGTGTTTTCACTGACTCTCACTGCTTTCTAGTGTATTGAAAAGATAAAAGTACGCCTGATTACGCACCCCCATATTTGATGTGACAGATTATGTGTTGTCATTCTGTTAACCCTTTCGCTACTAACGGTGGGGCTATAGTCACCCAACATCTGACGCTCGCTGTGCACTGACGGTGAATTTCGCATTCATTTTTAACTTTGGTAGAGCAGAATATTATTATATTCTTATGTAGGATGCCGGCGGAAAATTATGGCGTTTTCGTCTCGGGAAACCGTCCACTACAGGGTGATCCTCTCGCTAGTGGACCCAAAGGAAGTGCTGCAACAATAGAATGAAGAAGTCGACACCCCATTTCTGTCATCGCTTACTTGATGGAGGAGGCCCCTGCAGCGTAGACGGCTGTGTCCGTGAAAATGTGTGTAATGAGCAGAAGAGTCCCATTTAAACGCTGCGAAAAACAGAATATTTTTTTAACACATTTTCACGTATACAGTCGTCTCCGCTGCAGGGGCCACCTCGGTCAAGTAAGCGATGACAGAAATGGGGTGTCGACCTCTTCATTCTATTGTGGCGGCACTTCCTTTGAAAAGCACCCTGTATATCGACAACTTGTCGATATTTAATTCTTGTATTTATTTTCTATTTTATTTTATATTACGAGATTATTATTTTATTTTTATTTTTTAAGTGCGTCTGCGTTAGGATTGCCCCGTACTGGGACAGTTGGTAATGGGTAGAGGTTTACGAAAATCGGAAAATATCGGATTGAATCGGACCGAATGAAAGGAAATCAGGATTCTCGGAAGTAATGATGCGCGGGAACTCGAAAGTTTCGAGTACCCGATACCCGGATTGGATCAGGAATTATTTTGGTTAGCTCAGAGTGAATTAGATTTTTAGAATCAGACACGTTCAACAAAGTTCACCCCGAGTCGACTGAAATAATTCCCGACTCGATCCGGTTATCGGGTTCCAGCGCCCCTCTGATAATGGGTAATTAAAATTATAGCAGCGAATAATTAACAATTGCTATAAAAGTTCTAACCGAAGGATTATTTCGATGGAAATAAGTAAATGCAGCGTCCGACCAGTTTCAAGAGTGTCACAAATTCCTCGACGATTTCGAGGCGTTCGTTGATTCGCGATAAAATCTACGCGTTTTCTCACGAATCAATCCTTTCTTTCCCTTTCCACGTCGTCGCGAATTTTTTTTCTTCCTAGCAATGGCAGCATTAGAAGTTGGTCGCGACGTTGTCCCCTCAGCATCGACGAAACCTCGGCGAAGTTAACGAGCTTCCTGAGACGTGGCACGGCTGGCTGGCTATACGCGCACGTTCCTCCAGGCGCCAGTGTTCAAGAATTTAATTAGTGGCATCCTCTTTCGCTTCGAAAGTAGAGTCGGCAGCTTTATCCATCTCGATGGCGGTTTTCAGTGATGCCACGAGCCGCTGATAACTACTACCAGTACGAGTCGGCACGTCGCGTCCGCGTGGAACGGGCACGGGCAAATGAAAAATTTTACTAATTCGACGACTGGCGACTAAACGACTATTCCAGATTCCTTTTCTATTAACACATTACCTATTATATGGAGGGAGTGGGATCACGGGTAAAGACCGCTATTATAGGAATTTAATTCAGTGTAACAATTATAATTAAAAATGAAGAGAGAAATCAAATAACTAGACTATATTTATAAAAATCTTATGGTACATTTTTAAGAATTAATCCGTATAAAGTATAAGACTATGTGGTTCTTAACCCTTTCCTTATGATCGCTTCTCCTAGAAATTGTACAGTACCGAGTATGGTAGGCTATGTACAAGTAAACAATACTAATAATAATGTAAATATTAGATAAAATTTTTCCGATTAAATGTTTAGCTGTTGGTGGTCACTATTTTTAATAGTAGATATACTTAGTAATTTGCAATGTGGTGATGGTTATTATACACAAATTAATATGTTACAATTGATGGTTTGATTATTTTAATAATTTTCTATTGACAATAATTATTGATAATTTTCTTTTTTCATTTTTCGTATTTGATAATTTGTCTTGATAATTAATTATGTCAATAAAATAATAGATGCGAAAGCTACATAAAACTGCAAATAAATTGCAAAAAATTGATTTTTCTGTCTACATAGTATGTAGGTAGTAACATAGTGTATTAAATATGATACAGCATACAGCAGCATTATGTGTGTATTACATGAAAAATAAATAACAATTTTCTGTGTGCCATATCATGGCACATTATAGAATAAGGGATTAATAACTATCAAATAAAGTGTTATAGGTACTGTATGTATTTGTATCTCCATTAAAGTTCAAGTGAATTATTAGATTTAATTTTGTCTATCCGATGCTCGTGGCCTTAAAGTTGGTCATGGTTAATGGTACTCGTGATACGAATACGATTTGTATACACATATTTCAATTAATATACAGAGGAGTATCCATTCACTTTCTCTGTACACTTTCCATAAGTTTCATAGCGTGCAAGCTTGTTACGTGAACTATAAACATCAAAGACACTCGAGGTATCGTAATTAATATTTTATGAATTTCATTCAGAATTAAAAATTAAGGTTTTTTATATTCAAACATAGAAAAGTCATGAAAATGAAACTTGAAAATATTCATAAATATTTAAGAAGATGAACGAATCTCATTTGAATCGGGAAAGATTTCATTCCGTAATTAACTGTGATGAAAAAATCTAAATAATTCTAAAGCATAGTTGATTAAATAATTTTTCTTAACCAACTTATTTTAACATGCAATTAAACGCGTTCGAAAGTACTTCTGTTGTTCAAGCAATTAGACAGTGGAAAATTTATGTAATTAGAATGTTGATTATTTGAATACAAGCAAGTAATAAATCCTTCAACGTAATTAGTTGTAATTAGTAGTTCGTTGGTTGATCCTTTATTTTGAATCGATAAGACATGAGTAGGGTAATTAAAAAATTATTATCCAATTAAATATTCCACGAATCTTCTGCTGCATTAATCCTTGGAATTTGCACTTTCTGATAATGTGAAACGGAACAATTTATCGCCATTTAACCGAACAGAGAACGTCAAGTTACATTGTCTAGAATTAAAAGTAAGAATAATTAATTTTCTGATTTTGCATTCCAAGTTTCAAATTATTAGTATCTATAATAATAATTCTATTGAAAATATCAAATATATAAATTAATTTATATATACGGGCGGGTACCTGTAGCATTACGCCTTCTTAATTACTATTTTAAAATTTTCTCGCGATTCCGAGTACTTGGAAAGTGACGCGAAAATATGATAACAATTAAAATTACTTCACTAGTTCAAATTATCGCGACTTCTTAAAAGCAAGTCTTTAATTAAAAAATAAAAGAAAAGACACAGAATGAATTTGTACCCCCACGGTATTTAACAAGTTAAAAAATTAATTAAATAATATGATAATGATAATGATCATTGGCAATGATTCCGAAACGGAAAGCATAACAAGCGCTTTCTTCCTTTCGTTTTCTTACTGCGAAGAGTACGAAGGATTTTTCGAAATAATCGCGAACTGAGGCTGAATAAAAAGCGTCAACCGTTGCTCGTCAAAGAGTGTAAACCACCGTTGGAAGGACGTCTATTCTTCTCGGTTAATGCAGATACGCTCAAGCCGTTCCTATGAGCATTGCGTCATTGCCAATAGAAGAGAAAACATAAGGGGTGCTGGACCACCATTCAATGGACGCGAGCGAGCCTTGAGAACATTTTGTTCGAGCGTTTCTAGCGCTAGGAAAAAGCTCAATACATAGTACGTTTGCGATTAAAGTCACAATTCCATTATGTTTGTTCTCTTGCCGGTTTGTACTTCTGCTTTTATTGTTTCTACGCTGCTTTGTGACATCGTGTTAGTTCGTTCAAAAATATTACCACCGAGTGGTTAGGAACTTTTATAATACATTGATTGTCGAAGTAGAAATAGCCATATCCACTAGGGTACACCATAATGTGGTCTATTAATAAGGAAATCATTCGAGCTGTCCTTCAGTGACTTTAATGCAACTGAAATGTGTTAAATAGGATGTAGAAATAAACAATGGGTTATTATTAATCGACTTTGAAAAAGGAGGAGGTTACTCAATTCAATCTATATTTCTAAGGGATGAAAAACTCCTTCAAAGTTTACAGTATGGTAGTGTGCTTTTTATTTTAGTACATTGTTTATATATACTTTAGTATCAATTTTACACGAAAGAACCATTTCCTTTTTCTTTTATTTCACTGTATATAGTTAAATTAATTAAATTTTAAACCGGAGTTAAATAAAAATCCTGTGTCTTTCACAAATAAAAAATAAAATGTTTACAGTTTTTCACCTTGAAAGAAAAAGTTTGATAAAAGTTGACTAATTCTGGAGGTCGATAAGCAGAGACCTCTTAATTATTCCACGGGTTCGCAGCGTGTACCTAACCGTGTAAAAGCATGGGTCCGCTTTGATCCGCGGCTGAACGAGGGCGGAGTACATGAACGACAGAAAAAAAAAAAAAAAAAAAAAAGAAGATGGAAAAACGTTCGTACGTGGCGGTGGTGGCGGTGTCGACGCCGACGCGGGCGTCGTTGTTGGGCGTCGAAGGCAGGCGTGGTACATTCGACGACCTTGACCCCCGTCCTCAACTGGCGGTGGTTCGTAGTCTGGTCGATATGTGCCGCTCCTTATCCCCCTTCGAAGTAATACACCCCCACAGCCAACTGATTCTCATCCAGCCGTTCTACCTTGCCCTGTCCAAGCTCACCCTGCCCGCCATGCTTCCGTTGCCCTACCATCTCGTATCGCGGTCGACGTATCGATGTTCTTCGCCTTGGTTTTGCTCGATGTGGCGCAAGATCAGTTTTCTACCCGGCCCGAATTGCGCGTTGCTCGGCCGATGCGATGTGCTTCAGGAACTGGAACGAGATCGATTTCGATTCGCTATACACCCAGCTTGATTCCTTCATTTTTTCTTTTAACACCTTCGAAGGTTTCTTCATTGTTTTCCGAGTTTCGTTCTTCAATAGGGATGTTTCAGAAGTTGGTTTTTATTGATTTTTAGCAGGGTTACATGCGTCGAGAAACAGGTTTAGGTCGTAGTTACGCTCGAGGATTTCTTTCGGTTTTGTTTGCTTCTAGATTTAGAATATAGATTTTTTTTTTCAACTCTTGTATTGAGGTGATTGAAACTTTTATTAGGTAGAATATTTTTTTTGTTTTTAACAAATCTTATTTTGTTATTTTTATTATATAAAATTTGCACTCTCTATTATGGGTACATGTTTCTAATTACATAGATTAAAGAATTTAAAATGATATATTTACAGGTCATAGGATTTTTATATACATGTCTATGCGGATGACGTGGTAGTCTACGTATTAAAATTAATTTTTATTAATTTTTCTTTTCTCTTTCAATTTGTAATTTTTTTAATAAAAAATTTGTTTGGTTTTCATTTATGGTACGGAATTTTTTAAAAATTGATTTACATTAATTTTATTAAGAAAACATGTGCTTAAAAATTTGATTTTTTAAAGAAATTCATTTCGAATCGTCTATTACTCCTAATTAATATAATCATTGAAAGTGTAAATGAAGAAGAAAACAGTTCTAACAAGAAACAATATTTTGAATGTTACAGAAAGAGGTAATACTACGTCAGCCTACAACCAATCTATTAATTGATACATCACGAGCATATTACGAACGCGCGTTCGTCAGCATCGACGTCGTCAACGACAAAGACGACGACGACGACGGCGACGACGACGCAGTACATACCTAAACGCGTTTGGTGCGCGCGTTGGTATCGATTTCAGCGAAGCCGTCCCAGAACCTTTGAAAAAGATGGTGGTACGTAGTAAGGTCCAGTAATTTCTGACTTAATCCATGTTTACAGAAATTGAAGAAACCTGTTTCATTTATCATATATCCTTCGTGTGTTTCGACATTTTATTACAGCTTATTTCATCAATCATATTTGTCATTCTTAGAATGAGTGACTAGTACACGTAAACCCATGATTTAACCCTTTCGGTGCGAACGCCTTATATACGCACATGTTATTAGGAATGAAATATTAAAGAGGATTTATAATTGTTGAAATTCAGAAACAAATAGATAACACATTTATTATTTGTTACACGTATATGTAACAATAATAGAATAATATAAATTTTCTCAGATTTAACAATTGCAAATGACATTTATTATAATTTTAATAAGAAAAGACAGTTACACGAAATTTGATATGATATTAAAATTATATTATTCAAGGCAACGAGTGAAAAGTTTAATTAAATAATAACTGCAATTTCAATTATAACATGTCAGACTACACATGGCCATTTTCACTGTAGCAATCAACGTATTAAAAAAGTCAATTATAAATTTAAACACTGTAGGCGTTGAGACGGTGTCATTTAAACTTAATTTTGCATTTTACCTTAAGTATTATTTTTGCAATATATGAAAGTTTTTATTTAAAAATTGATACGTTTAACTTCAGTAGAAATGCCATTGAATATTTTTTGTAGGTTTGGGTTACTATTGACCCAGGATCCACCGTTCGAAGATTAAGAATATGTCTAGAAAATGTCGAAAGAGAATAGAGATAATCTTCGAAAACATCAAAGTAGATATTAAAGAAATTTTACACGGTTTTATGAAACAAGGCGTAGCAGCGAAAGGGTTAAAAGCATTCAGGTCAGAAATTTTGGACCTTACTAGGTATCCACCGCAAAAATGGAACACTGAAATGATTATTCAGCCTCGTACGAACATTTATTTATTCGAGCAACATCATGTTTGAACGCGTGATGTATAGGGTGTTTTGTAAATGTGGTATCAGGGATTCAGGACGTGACACGATGGTTTTTGCTTGGAAAAATTCTATAGACAGAATCGAGACCCCTCCAAAAAATTACGACAGTGCTTTGTTGGAGATAATTTTATTTAGTGACAAAGGAATTAGAAATGTGTGAACAGTTTTATTATTCAGACTTTTTATTTTAGTCAAAAACATGGAAAAAGGGTTTATTACTGTATCACTGAAACCGTCTGTACTGTCTATTATTCTCATTTGACAAAAAAGGTTGTTTGAAAATCATGCTATTGAAAAAGAAGATAAAAACAGGTGTATTCGGATATTTAGAGGGAGGGAATGATAGAAATGGTTTAAAAAAATACTTTCCAGACAAGAACTTTTTATTGAAAAAGTAAACGTATAATACAAAATTGTCATATCTATTTTATAGCTAAACTAGGATCCTATAAGTTTCTAATAGAAGTGCTGTGCTGTTCTTCTTCATCTATCTAATGACTTATCCCCTTTACAAGAAAAAAGAAATTTCCCTATTATTGTAGGGCAATAATTCCCTATTATTCGAAAGAAATTTATTCCTCAGGCATAAGAAGTATGCTCTCAAAACGGAAACGAGAATCAGCCGGTACGGTCCCCTAAAATACCTTTCTTTCTTCCACGAGTCCCAGTCGGGCCAGAAATTCAGTGTGGTCGCCGCAGACGAATCAGGCAGCGTCGTTGGACTGGTGAATGACGTGATTTGTATGGCCACGAATAGTTGCGGGGGCCGGAGGAAGGTCATTTTCGCGGCATCTGCGTGTGAATCCGGCTTGATACGGTGGCAGGCTGCTTATTCAGTCGTAAAACTGTGAACCAACCAGTTACCTACTTTCGAACGTGTACCTACACCTCTGTTCAGAAGTTATAACACACCTTACCATTTTCAAACAAATCTAAATTACATTGCAGATTTAATTTTTCAATAATTTTTAGACATATTTTATAGGGTATTTAACGGGCCATAGGGAGTCCAAGAAAATTCCCAGTGGACTTGGGACTTAATTAATTAAAATTAGGACCTGTATTCTATAAATATAAAATTAGCACCCCTCCTCATCACAGCAAATAAAGTATTTGCTCTAGTTTCAAAAAATGCAATTTGTAACACCTTATTTGACTCACCTTACGTAATTAAAAGTCATCTTGTATACGACTGATGAAAATCGATGTTAGGTGAAGTCATCCAGATTCTCTGTATGTGTATGTGTCGTCATCCCCGTCGTCATCGTCTTTGTTACCGCTATTGTTGGGATCGTTATCCTCATAATTATCACTATTGTAATCTGTATCTTCATTGTTACTCCGTTCGTGGTAGTGATCACCTTGGTTTGTTTCGCTATCATCGTAGCTGACTTTCCCGTCATCTTCCACAGCTTCGTCGTACTCGTTATCTCCCTTTAGCATCGCTATTGTTCTAATCATTACTCTCTCGTAGTTTAGACTTTATTATAATCCATTATACCGTTCGTCATCTTTGACGTTATCGTCTCGTTATAAACCTTATCTCACCTTTATGCTACTCCTAATCGCCACCCTCCTGCTAATCATTTTCATTGTGTTTTCATCAATCTCCGTACCGTTGTAACTGTTGAAACGTCAGTTGCTCTCTGTATCCTCTTCCCGGTGTTTCACCGTCGTTGGCCGCGGTTTGGTCTCATGGTGCGTTTGCACGCATCTGAACCGGTGCGGTGGTTGAAGTCGATTTTAGGGTAGGTCAGTTGGTGTACGCGTTATTTGCACGCCAGGAGAACCGTTGACGAGATCGGCCTTGTTTCGAGCTCCCCTTTCGATTTGTGGCGCGCGTTTACGCGCCCGCACTCGCGCCTCCTAGCCAATTGAATCGAGTACTACCGGCAACACACGTGCTTCTTCCCGATTCGATGGGAACCCCGAAAGCTACCATAACCTGTAAACCTCTTCTCGGATGCTAGTCTCTTCCGACCCTCCTTTACCTTCGCCTCCCCTTCTTACTTTGCTCGCATCTATCCACACGCAGCTCGATTTTGCAGTGTGCGTATATACCGGTTTCGCATTTTAACCGAGAAACAACGTCTGCCAACCCTCGAAAACGTGATCTCCCGACGAAACCGTCCCTCGCGACCATGTTTCACGCATGCTGGCCATACTTGATTTTGAGGCAGGTCAGACCAGCCTATCTTATTCTCCTCCTCGACACACTGCTCCAGCTAGTTCGACAGCAGGCCTGCTGCCTACTTTATTCCGACCATTACAACTCGCTAAGTTCGCTTCTCCAGCTTCCTCGATCGTCGAGATTTTTCGGCAAATCTCGTCAGTGGCTATACTTTACTTATCTGGAAGGAGGAATCTGATGGAACGACGCGATGGAGGTGTACAGGTACGTGTCGTCACTTGCGAGCCCGTAAACGTGTTTCCTGATACATCTGAGATAGTCTTTACGCTTTTATTTGCGCCGTTGGACGAGAGTCGGTTGTTTATTAGCGTCCTGTCAATTGTTAAGATTATTAACGACATTTGATATAATATACCTGCTATTCAGTAGTGATGGTCAAATGTTGACGTGATACAATTATGCAAACTGAAAGTGAGTTAAATCTTCTTTGACAGTGGTCCATAAAACATGAATACTTTCATATTTATTGCGCCATTTAGAAATTGTTCCAACGAGTGAAATAAATACAGAAGTGATAGAGATACGGGTATATTAGTTGCGGTGATTCTGGTATTATCTTTTTTAAACTTGTACCGAATTTTTTTTTTAAACTTCTCAAATTACTTTTTTACAAATCATATGCATGTCGAAGTCATCTATAGAGTGTTCTTGATCAGCTATCTATGTGATTTTGTGCATCTTAATAGACCTGGAGGATTCAATAAATTCTAGTGTTATAAAGAATCCGAGAAACAAAAATTTTGTGCAAAGAACAGCTACGTTTCAACGGGTTCGCGTTTAAAAGAAATCCAACGCGAAGACATACAGAGGAGCATGCATAATTCAAGACGGTACGCACTTTTTCGTAACTAAACGTTACGATGCAACGATCTGACCTATTTACGAAGTTCTAACCGGAAACCGTAAATTTCTCATAGCAGTGAACGCACCAAGGTCTCGCGTGCTTAAATATCGAATAAAAAAGGAGATTGCTGCTACGATATTCGATAAAAAGCATAGGTTATTAATCTTTTATCTCTGAAAAATATATCTTTGCACCTAGATGTGAAATTAATTTTAAAAAGTAATGAGTGTAAGAGTAACTTTGTAAAAAATTCTCATTAAAACGAGAAGGTTCGAGTTTCAATTTATTGCTTCCACATATGTTTAATTATTTAAATAAAATTACACAAGCTCTTTTAGAATGATTGAAAGTTTCATTGGTTCGAATACTCTAAAAAAAGAGTACTCTTCACGTACATGGTGAACTAGTTCCAATTAAGTACAGATTTGTAAGCAACACCTGGCACGATCTTTAATGAAACGATCGCGAAACGATGTCGAAAGGTTTGTTTTAATTCTGAAGGATCTACTTTTGAATTTTACGTCTTCCTATCTGGCGACTTAATTAAAAGTTCGAGTCGTCCAATGAAATGTTTCCATTGGTATCGGTAGTCTTGTCGAAATATCCAGTTAAAACTGTGCATTCCAATTAAGATTCTCGTTATCTTCTTTTCTATCTCTCTTTTTCTCGAGCTGTATGTGATTTTATACAAGCTATAACTGCTAATACATGTACGATAGTTCTATTGACAAAATTCATTGTAAATATATTCGTTCCGTTTGTCGTTTTACAGTAAGTAAATATATTCACAAGCTGTGAAATTTAAAATTATATACGCATGGTTTAGTAAATATTCATGTACTAGGAATAATAGATATTTTTTAATATGTTCGTTAAAATTTGTGAGTAGGATTTAGTAAATTTTATAAATCTACTAAAATTTTATCTAATTGTAAATGCATATCTTGCCTAATAAGCCTAATATGTAGTATTTACTAAATTTAAGTGTATTAATTTAGTAAAAATCTATTAAATTTGATTCCTTTTTATTATACCTAGTGAGGTATACCTACACGTATCAGAATTGTTTTGCAAATTGATTTTCTTCAAAAAGAGGTCTTTCGAATCATGGAGGTCATCGCTTACATTGAACGAGTTCGATTCGTTGCATTGCAAAAAAAAAAGAATCGAATGACCTCCGTTTTTCTGTTCAAAATCTGGAACGTTGTGCGATCACTTCAGAATTCGGGGCTTTTTGGTTAATCACGGTTTTTAGGCTAATTAGAAAGACGCGCGGTAATGTTGGAATATGGCAAACGAAAATGTTCTTTGAAATCTCGGAGAGAAAACTTGTCTCCTGAATGAACTAATTTGTGAAAACTTTTACATTTAGAGGATTATTAGAGGGAAATTGGTTTTTCAAAATTAGCTGTAGGTGATGGTAATCATTAAGTGTCTGTAATCTAATTACTTCTGTTTTAACAAGAGGATACGATCTATAGTAGGCTAATTACCTCTGGTCTGAATTACGATTCAACTTTTGAATATTTAATGTGATAAAATTAGGTCGTTATTACGCGTTGACGTTTTGCTTCGAATGCTTTCGTAACAAAGAAATTCTCTGTTGTCGCGGAGGCAAAATATTATTATCTGTCTATAATTTATAGATGCTGATACTTAATCCTTTAGCAAGAAAATGGTTCTGTATTATCTGGAAAATGTAAATACATTCTCTTTATCTTGACGATTAAGGAAGATTATCCGATATTTATGTTACCAAGAGAAAGTTTCTTCCTCCCTGTTTTTTATTAAGAAATAATAAAATTCTGTTATCTTAAAGGCAGTTATCTTTTAGTCAAGGTAGATATTTTGAACAATTTCTTTAGGAAAATTAGAATTATTCTTGATATTAAAAGTCTCTAAAAATTAGCTAATGATTCAAGTTTTTGAAAATGAGAAAATTTCAATGAAATCTTAGACTCATGTGTCAAATTGATATTTTCTTAATTATGCTTTGAAGCCATATTCTTCCTTCGAAATGAATAATTTCTTGAGAAAAAATTTTAACACAGGTAATTTGTATATTATACTTTGAATTTTAAGATAAACGATAAATATCGGGTTGTTGCATCTCAGATGGTCAGTTTTAAAACACAGAAATAATTTGATGACATATAAGTATCGCAAAATACCGCTTATGGTACATAAATTTAAAGCTTATACACCGATGCAAATGACTGCAGAAACATTTCATCAGTATTCTGAATACAAAATAGCTGGGTTTTCGTTGAAACAAACAATGAATCAACCAATTTACAGCTTAGCATTGTCCGTTAGCTAATATTCAATTTTCGCTCGTTTATGTTCGAAATTGCTTATGGACTTATCAATTCATTATGCCACGGTGAATCTGCAATTTTCGGTTTATACAAATTATTTCTGATATATTTTGTAGGCGTATTGAAAATTGAATATTCGTTGATGGATAATACCAAGCTAACAGTTGCGTATTTTAATGAAGAGCCAACTATTTTGTGTTAGACCCGAGACATATTTTTCGGGTTCTCGCGCACTTTCAGTAGTTATCATTGTCACCGTTTTCTTTATATTGCAATGCTTATATAAATAAACTAGTTAAAGCCACTGTCCATCCGATCTGTCCGATCTGTCCGACGAAACAACTGCTCGAGGCGCGGAGAGGCAGGCACGGTAATGTTTACAGTATGTATTAGTGCGCGTCGTGTCCAGTCTTGTCGTTTATTGTGAGTTATAAACACCGACGAACTTGCTCCTCTGCCTAAATATTTCACAATCTTCTGATGGTGAGTTATTTAATATTGTACCCTAATACTTTTTAATAATTCAGGATATAATTATATGTAAATGTTCAAACGAAATACGT
Source organism: Osmia bicornis bicornis (assembly GCF_907164935.1). NCBI lineage: Eukaryota > Metazoa > Arthropoda > Insecta > Hymenoptera > Megachilidae > Osmia > Osmia bicornis. Next base: position 11,758,110 of record NC_060217.1, on the reverse strand, counting down.
AGTAATACTATTGTGAGGTTATGGTCATGTCACATATGTATTCCGAGTGATGTATTACAAAAATACGCGGATTCTATTTTTTCAAACGATTTAAAAAGTATTCCTTAAATCATTCGTTTGGTACAATTGGTAATCTCATTATTTCCATTTTCCATATTTCGCCACTGTATATTTTAATTTTTTCACGCGTACATATGTACATATACAATCTGTGCAAATGCGCAACATGTTGGGTATGAAACACCAGTAAAATATAAAAGATGAACGAGACAGTTCAAACAGATTATAGTATAAGTTAAAGTCCTTCAATTGTTAATAATTTACTTACATGATTTTTGACCAATTATCACAAAATGTTTCTTCTCTAACCTTTTCATATTTTTTAAACATCTAACAATCCTTAATAGTCCTTACGGTCAGTTATTGGATCAATCTAACCTAACTTTTCTTTATTTATGCAGTTGTACAAATTCCTTACAAAACATTTTATTACCTATAAAATTAACAAAGAAAATTGTTCTAAAAATTATGGGAACTTTTGTACACCCCTAGCCCCGAATTAAGGGGAGGTTTAAGGGAGGTTTTCTATAAAAAAATTGAAACCTCTGTAACTTTTGACGACGTATAGAGCGTATCTCTAACCCCAATAATTCTTAAGTTGAAAAGTACCACGGACGGACGTCTTTACGCTTTATATATATATATAGGATTAATTAAATATCGTACCTCTAATTTCTAGATATTGTTGCCCAAAAGCATAAAAAATTAGATTCATTTCAAATATTCTTTTTATCATTTTTATAATTTCAGCTAGAAAAGTTTTTTGCGAATAAAAAAACAAATTAGATCATAGAGGATTAACGACGATCAAACGAACTTCAGTGTAAAATTTCCCTTTGATTTCTCTTTCGTGAAGCGTATTACAGTTAAAGAGACAAAATAGAATTGCTTGGAAAAAATGAACAAAGAAGCTTCCGATAACAGGAGCCTCCAATTTCAGCGTGTTCGTTACTTCTACGAAGTTGTTCGTCGTAACTGGATGACGAAAAAGGCCTAATCTAATTCTAATTTGGCTCGAATTCGCACTCCCTTAATTAGAACTGCGAATCCAGGTAACGAAGGGATTCGAGGAACGATTGGAACGTAATACGTTCTTGTTAACACCATTGCTGGTCGCTTTTATTACGCAAGAAGATTCGGCTATTCCATTAATTAAAATTAATTTTTATATTCCTTTTGAATCAAAGACTCTTCGCTTTTTATTACGATCAATATTTTAATGATCCTGGTTTATCAATTTTAATGGTTCCCAGTGTTGAGTGTTTTGTAAATTTCAATTTATAAATATTACAATTTCCAATTTAAATTAAAAACAAAAATACTTTTAATTTGCTTATCCAAGACTTTTCGTTAGAATTGATTAAGTTGAACAAAATAGCTGAATGTAAAAAAAGGAATAAAGGCTGTAATTGCCGTTTCCTCCAGTTTTGTGACAAACGTTTTTTGTCCTAAATTTCATCGCGTTCGCAATGCTCGCTTTGTTGGGGAAATAAATGGTCTATGCTTGTACGTTTTCGAGCTAGTGAAATTACCAAATCGCTTTTTATAATCTACAGAGTGCGTTGGTTCCGAGAGAAAAGATTGTTGGCTAGCTGAACATTAAACAAGAATAAAAAAAAGATGAAAAGAAAAAAGAGGTACATAGCAAGGAAAAATTAACGTCCGTCATTGTTCCCTAGTTGAATAGGTAGTTAGAAGCGCGCTGTAGGAAAGATCGTAGTTGCCAGGAATTCGATGTAATTATTGCAACCTTAACCACGTGTTTTGCCATCTAGGAAGATGGTGTTTCCCATTATGGCGGAGACCCCTTGTTTGAAGGAGAAAGACTACGACTAACGTGCACGTATATGGAAGAATAAATTGAAATTGTACCCTGTCGTGGATGTGATATGATAATTTCAATGGAATTATTAAAACAGCACTGTAACGGGTTGAATGATTGTGCAAACTTTTAGATCAACTTTTTAAGTAACAATTAATTCGAGGGAAAAGGTGTAATTTCTAGAATTATAAATTAATTACAAGCTTTTAAGTGTTAAATTTGTCGGGTAATTTGAACTGGAAGGAAAAGTTATAATGTTCTTAAAATTATTTAAAGAAAAAGCTAGTTATGAGCTAGGTTTATTTTGGTGAAAAGTTTTAGGTCAATTCATTAAACATTGAGTTGAGAGAAAAGTAATAATCTTAGTGAATACTCGTACAAATGTTAATTAAAAAAAATTGAAAATACTTATAATATTCCTTTGAAAATATATTCGTATCTTGGAAACTTTTTTCAAAGATATTACATTAGATTAATTGATAAAAATTTGAATGACTCATTTATTTCCTTAATATTTTTTTCTTTACACATTCATTAAGATACACCTACACTTTGCAATCAAATCAGTTTGAGAATCCTAATTTGAACACGAGTGTACGATTGGTTTCTATAATAATTAAAGGAAGCAAATAATTGTTTCACATAGTTAGCAGTACAATTTCAACATTCTTCAACTATACGAATAATTGTATTAATTTGTTTAGTGAAAGATTCATAGAGTTCGTTAAGGAAATGAATGGAGCCGATAAAGGCAGTCGTACAAATATATCCAAAGAATGCAAACACGATCGAACGAAGCATTCCTTGAATCAATTATAATAATTACTTTTCATGTAATCATCGAAGATACTCGCGTGCACGAATCTCTTTAACACTTTGATGGTCACTGATTTAGTTAGACTTATGACTGTCATAATTTTACATTAATTTTACATCTACACGAATATATGTAAATAGTCAACATTATTTAGCTATTAGACACAGGTACGAGCCACTGAATAAATACCTACGTGTTAACTTACTTATGTAAGAGTGACTTATGTTTACATACTCATTAACAAAAAGGAGTACATTTGCATTTTTTCTTGGTTAATTAATACAGTGTAAATTTAAAAATTTTATATTTGTCCTTTTTTTTACATACTAACGCTATTTACAAAGAAGTAGTAAACGAAGAAGATATAAAATTAAGAAATTTACAATGTAACACAGAATGTAAAACTCCCTAACATTGGCAATCAAAGTGTTAAAAAACGAAGTTCATATGTACATAATTGTCTTGATTCAATGAACAACCATTGAATATCAGCAATTTTTCGTTTCTTATTGGTATTTACATTTCACTCTGTAATCAGATAAAATAATGAACAGAAACAATGAAGAGATTTGCATATCTCCCGTGTTGTCTTCAAGTGGTTCATTACTGATGCAGATACCATATTGCTTTATTAATCGAAATAGAGGCAGTAAGTAGCCATTATTAGCAATTGTTGCACAATTCCAATTAAAAAAAAGTTTGAATTCATTGTTGATGTATCAACGCTGATACACTGTGTCTCATGGCTATAGCATTAATACAATACAGGACAGTCAAAAATTGTATTAAGAAAAATTCAAAAAATTTGACTTTTATTATACGATGACACGTACAATAGAATACCCTGAAGAATCAACTCACATAAACGAAGATAAGTAATCTTATTTGAAATAAATTTCAGTAGAATTCTGTACTTCTTTTGACGTAAATCGATGGACGCAAAAATAACAAGACGTTGTTATTGTCTACAGAAAAGTATTAAAGTACTCGGGCCGAAACTTGATGAGTTCAAAAGATATCTTAGGGAGAGACAGGCAGAGCTATGGTCAAGAAAATATCTTGTGAACTGATCAATTTTCAATCCACGTACTTCAATAATTTTCTAAAGAATTAAAAAATATTTCGATTGACGTGTTTCCATTAAAAAAAGGAAAAAGAAAACGATATTGGCCTTGAAATCTCTGGAATACCTTCACTTCCGGAGTTGGCTCATGCATTTGATTCTTCTTAAAGACATTTTGTTCCGTCTTTTACCATTTTAAAATGAAATTCTGTCAAGCAAATTATCAGAAGCATCTCTTAAGAGGGTATCTTACCACAATCTCGGTGGGTTCAGCCACATTTCCAATTTACTTAAAAAAAAAGAGAATATGGTGAATTACTGATTAGTATACCTAACAGCACCTTTCTATTCTTTCGTGTAGCCTCCTCCGCTTTATTTTTACTCCCTCGTTTCTTTTTTTCTCTGTTCGCGTCCTGCTTACCCTCTTTTTCTTCTGTATCACGAAAAAGCCTTCTTGTTCCCTTGAGGCCTGCTCTCTTCTTGCTGCTTTTCAGCTGGGTGGTGGTAACACGCGCCCCTCTTCGAGTTCCTCCGGGTATCGATCCAGTGCCGTAGCTGGTGCTCGTCAAACGCGTATCCGTTGCTGTCGATTTTCTCGAGACAATGGGCTCCGAGCACTGTGCGACGCTCTTTTGGAGCCGAAAGGATTACTTCGCTTTCGCTTTGTCCGTTTGAACGAGAGCTCAGATTTTTCGATCGTCCAGTGCTTTCAATTCTTGTGCTTTATTGGTTGACTGAATACCATGTTCTTCTTTGGTTTTGAAAATCCTGATAATTTTACAGCATTTTGAAAAGCACTTCAACATCGTTGAATTTTTTCAATTAGTTATAAAAACAGATACGCGGTATACGCAGGACTGGATTAATATTTATAGGGCCTAGGGCTATCAAGCCTTCGAGGGCTTCTGTGGTTTAACAATTGAAACTTATTTTAAATAAACTTAAATAACATTTAATCGTAAAGAAGAAAAGCAACAGTAAACAATTTTATTCGATACCTTTGTCATAATAAATGGAAGATTTGGAAGGGGACCCTCTGGAAAGAGGGGCCCGGGGTTGTAGCTCTTGAAATCAGAAAAATCAGAAAATTACCAAGTGTAGAATTTAAACAGTAATAGTAGTAGGTAGGAGCGACTACGCTTACAAGGAACAAAAGTTTGACTAGTCGTTCGGCATGATCGATTCGCGAGTTGATTACGGAAGATCAAAGAAACTTGGGCCGCAAATGTGTAAGCCGCGTTGCAATGTGCATTCATAATTATTCCGTAACCGTAGCGAATAACGTTCGTTCGTACGTCGAGCGGTGCTGCAGCGAGTTCCAATTGCCGCTTTTACCTCGTAGTTATGCTCGTTAATGGACGCAACAACCACTTTCATACGTCTTCTCTCGTTCCTTTCCTTTTTATCTTGTTTTCAGTTCCGATTGACGCAACAAAAGTGGATCGCGAATTCGCGTACGATTGCGTAATTCAGCGGACTTACAAGTTTTCAGGGGAATTCGTTGCCAATGAATAACTTTACTTTTTCTCACTCGACGAACAGTGAGGATTGATTTATATTCGGTTTTAGTTTTTCTGAAATTTGGATACGTTCTAGTGTATAGATACTTCAGGTTTTTCGTTAGAAAATTTTTCATTATTTACGAATGGCGTATACAAGTTGTTTTTTAAAATACCACGAAAAGATTTTTTGGGGGGCGAGCCAGGCCTTTGGAATTTTAGAATTTTCAAATTGTCAAGTGGCCAGTTCACATTTTGGTTCCCTAGAAATTTGAAAATTCTGGAATTTTTGATTTATCGAATTTTGAGAATCTGGGATTTTAGAATCGTGGAACTATCAAATTTTTAAATGGTAAGGGTGTCAGACCCATCGAAGTCCCTGCCTGATTAAAATCGCAAATTTGTCATTGGAAAAAGGATAGAAAAATTTCTTCCTTATATAATAAGATGGAATTTAAACGAAATAATGATTCAAGGAAACTTTAGGAAAAGAATTAAATTTACAAATTTGAAGAACGGTTAGGATGTAATAATAGTTATTTATTCTGCAATAATAAATAGTTATATAACTCTAATAATTAAAGTTAAAAATGTGAAAATTTTGCTCGTAAAAATTCTCCAGAGATATTTAAAAAAAAATATCTTATTCCATTGGCTGATTTTATTTATGATTGAAGATTTAGGGACACAAGAAAGAGGTTATTCATTTCGTTTCTTTCGTTCGTCAATTTTTACGAGAAACATCTTCGCTCGTAACTTCGAGCTGGTTTCTTTCATTGGTCCAAAGTGGGTCCATAAGAGAAAGTATTCCTGCATTCTTACGCAGTGTGGCCATAATGTCTTCTTCGTAACGGGATTTAAAGAGCAATGCATGCCACAGGAAGCGATCGAGAACCTTGAATCCCCGTGAACCAAAGGAAGTTGCTCGGTTTTCTACATTTTTCAAGCGAAGTATTTGAAAAACTATATCTAACCATTCCTATGAAATCGTTCCAAAATAAAAGAGAAAGGTTTATTTTCTTTGTGTGCAAAAGTATGCAGGTATACTCTCCATAAACCCTTCTCTTTTATTTCAAAAATTTTTCATCTAAACAACTGCTTAATCTTTTGGGAAGCATGAATATAAAATTGAAAAATAAAAATGCTGTTTACGTTCAAAGACAAACCAGCGAGTCGTGTTAGCAAGGATAATGTAAGCGTGGTTTCATTATGAAACCACAGGTCTGGAAAGGGTTAAAGTTCTCTTGTACTCGGATAATTTCATTAACCCTTCAGTGAACACGTGTACAAAAATCACATCAGTGTAACATGTCAGAGTCGACGGGTCTATTATCCCCTCTCTCCTTACTTACAGTGCTCGACTTTCCATTATAATGAATATTGCAATTTTTTTTTTTAGGACGATTCATTGTGCATGAAAATATACATATATTAATATATGTACATTGAAACTTCAGTATATTTCGAGATTTATTTCAGAAATGTTGATGGCCTTAATATCCCTCTTACGTTAGATCTGACATGTGTGTTATAAGATTAATAGGCTAATTAATTTGGTTAATTTTCATTATAGTAAAACTGTTATTCATTTGAAATTTGTAAAAGTATTTTCTATCAAAGAATAATATAGGCAATTTTCTGAATAATTATTTCACTGATGGATCACCATCTAAAAGAGATAACTAAATTCATTAATTAGGTCGTGAGTAGCGCCGGATTGAAAGGGAAGGTTTAACAGGGGCTACAGCGCCTACCATTTATTTAATTTTATTTAAATTTAACTTTTTAATTTATTTTATTTTAATTTACTTTTATTTATTTAAATGTTATTTAATTTTATATAGAATAAGTTTGAATTTTTGAACCATGTTTATCAATCAAGGAATCTTCGAAAGTTCGACAACTCGAGCCCTGGTCGTAAGAATGAAAATTTCGAGTGCAAAGGATTAGAATTGAAAGTTGATCGTTCATTAGATTCTTCAGCAACTATGTACGACGTAGTGTGAACAAACGACACGGTTGGTTCGTGAATCGCAAACAGTGTGTCGTCTTTAGGAGCGATCAGCACTCGCGGTAGATGCTTCCACCTACACAAATATTGATACAGACGAGTGCGTGCTCGTGTCCCGACGCCTCGTTAAGTCGTCTAACAATTACCATGGCAGTCGAGTTAAGTGCTCCCCACGCGAATATCCTTGCTATATCCCTTCGTTTGTTCATCGCCCTCGTCCTTCCGATCCAACTCCCATTTGAGATCTTCATCTTGGCTAATTATTTCGTTCTCCGTTTGCATTCAGCCAGCCTTTATTGGCTACTTATTAGCCAAATCGTATTTATCGTCTCGTAAACGCGTCAATGGGTTTTTGCTTATCCGCTAAGCGGGCATCACTCCTTAACGAATAAATTAACCTTCCTTAATTCTAATAGAATTTTCTGTGCTTCCAAAAATAAAGTAAATAATACGTTTAAGGGTGCTGGTTTCTCTAACCGTGAAACCCAATATGTGCCCTATACGTGGAATTTAAAATGCTGTCCAGTGAAAAAGGTGAGAAAAAAAGAAGTTTTGATACGCAGACAGGTGCATAGAGGGTTAAAAATTGCTTGAAAAGTGTTATTCAGTAATTTTATTTTCTTGAAAGTTCTATCATTCGAACATGTGTCGTTGTCCTCGTCGGAGTGATCGAGCCTCGTGCAACCCACAGGGGGTAGTGAAACTCGCGACACGTGCGCATTTCGCGCTTTCTTTTCAAATACGAAAAACGAGAGAAACGATCGATCCACTCGGATCTTGATGTTCATTACGTAACGCATCCCTGCCCTAGAAGTGCGCCGTTGGGTGTCCGCTGTACGCCTAAACCACTCCCTCCTCTGATCACCCTCTGATACACCCCCGCGATCCGTGTGACGCAAAGACGCATGGTTACGTCATCGTGGCAACAGAGCGTCGCGACGTTCTGTTCGTCGACATGGTAACGTCGTTTTCTCCCTTCCAACGTTACGTTTGCATCCTGTTTATCATCAGCATCTCATCGCGTATTAAATCTTTCTGGTCCATTTGTTCGATCAAATTTTCCAGCAGATTCAATTTATTCTGAAACCGAGGATACGTCGATGCGTATATCTACGCTCAATTTTCGTAGGTTGTTCAGATTCACTCCAGCTACCACCCATTCAAGGGACCAACGGTAGTTCTGGAACACCCTACACATCGATTTAAGTGTCTTTTTATTCCTTTAAAAAAAGTGTTAAGTTACGTCTGTCGAAAATTGATTAGTTCAAAAGATATCTTAGAGAGATATAGGAAGAATCTAGTTGTCTCTCCCTAGCATGTTTCTTCAATTAATCAATTTTGAACACAAAAGAATTAAAAAATGCTTTGACTGACTTTGACTATCAAAGTATAAAATTCCAATCAAATTGCTTAAAATGGAATTCTGTATTTTTTAAAATTAGATTTCATATTTTTATCGCTAAATAGATAGCGAAGGGATTAAGTATCATTATAAGGGATTAATGCTCCTTTTTCTTCGTTTTTGCACTGATTTAGTTTGCAGAACAAAGTTTGGAGAAGGCCTGAAACCTTGAGACTTTCGTACATACATAGGTGGGGTTGTTTTGGGGAAACAACCTCCCTCGAGCAAGCGTTACTCGAGTGTTGTTTTTAGAGTAGAGTCGACGTGGTTGAACTTGAAACTCGTATCTCTGCTTGGCTATAAATCGTGTACTGATAGGATAAGAATTTAGAAAAGTTACTTGCTAACATTTTCATGGTTAAAGGATTTCACCTGGTTTAAGAGCTGAAAGTTGTAAACTCTTGCGGTTAACTTGGCTGTCTTATTTTATTTCTCCGAATTTGTTTATACAAATAAACATACTAAATATAATACTTCTTTATTTATCTATTTATTAGTTAAATGAGAATTTGAATTAATATTTTCATATTATTCTTCATATTTCTTAGTGATACACTACATTTTATAATATTTAATAAGTAAAAATTACATTATTCTATTTTCTAAATTACTTTTAACGGTACCTAATATTGTCAAAATTAAGAATTTGAGAATTTTTTCTTCATCTAAAGATTCCTTCCTTCCTTTTTTTAAAGAAGCTTACTTTACTCGATACTGTACATCAGTAAATATAACCGTGTCAAGTTCTTCAAGTTTATATCTTAAGGGTGGTAATCGTTTTTACAAGGACAAAGAATTCGAAATGAGCAGTTGTAAACCTGTTCTCGGTCTGTTCGTGACAAAAATGAAAAAGAAACTGAGAGATTGCTAACATCTTTTCTGAGAAAATACATAGTTCTTGTAGTATTTATACTTCACACCGCGGAGTATAGTACAAAGTATAAAATCAGGTTTATAGTTTAATTAAAATTTTTCTTGCGTTCCGTGTAACCTCTCAATTTATCACTTTCATATTTTCTTTTGATGATTTATGTTATTTCTATTAATCGTGATCCCCTGGTAATTAAATTTTTCAAAACGCACACTTAAATTGGCGGAGAATAACTGTAATTATTATTGGTAACTTTGAGACGTCATGATTTATGTGCAAACTATACGTGGTGTGCGAATTCTTTTCGTGGTAAACCGGAAATCGTTGAAAAAAATAAAGAAACACGATTGATAGCAGTAGCACGACTGTCTCTTCAAGTATACAAAGTATATATTTTTACACGGTAAAATGTGTGTAGATTTACTACTTTGCATACTACTTCGTTTGCAATTAAAAAACGCAGTATACCGGTTTGCTCAGTCTAACTATACTTCTAACAGAACGATGACTCATATATTGAATATGTATAGAAAAGATTATAATACAAACTCTTCTTCTTACTCATACTATAAACAAGAAGAAAAAGGAGTAGAATTTTGTTCGCAAGATTTTCTACTGGTGTTTCTATTTTTATCAAATCTAAATGGATGTTCTTATTCAAGATCTGTCAAAAGATTGCTGGGATATTGGAAGAATTCTTTTCTTCGATATTTTTAATCTTTTTACTTCTGTAATTATAAGTTTTTCATGCTTTTCCATCTTTAGAATCATTTTATATTTTTAGTAGCATTGCAATTTTAATGAATAGAAATTCATTCCGTTTTTCATTTTTACTTCGCAAAATTTTTTTTCAATCTTTATTAAAATACTAATAATTATACTTCTGTTCTATTTAAAAATAATTGTTCTGTTTAATTTTCATCTGAATTTTAATTAATTATAATAGATATTTCGAAAATTTGTTTTCTTTATTATTTTCCATTTATAGGAAAATTTCATTTATCTTTTGACACTCTGTTTTTTCAAATTCGTGTTGAATCATAAATAGAATCAAACTTTCATTGGAATAAGGATATAAATATTGAAATCAGGCTCTTCTAATACTGAAATTCTTATGAACAGGTAGTATACATGTCGTTTCTCAGCGAAAGGGTTAAATAGCGAGGAGCCTCTTCAATTTTGAAAGTGAATCCATTCGGTGAGTGAAAGCAGCCGATGTGTCCCGATCGGTGAACGTGACACGGTGGCCAAATTCAGGCCTAAGCCTGGAAGTGTTTCAGGGACGCGTTCACAGAAATTTCGAAGAGCTTCGAGTTTCGTAAACCTTCGTACACGAGCCTGCCCTTCCTTTCCTATGGCCCTTTTATGGATTCAGGTCGCGTCGCGTACCCTTTGTATCGAAAAGCTTACCGATAAAAATCGCTCTACGATTATGTAATCAGCCCACAGCCAATGAAAACCATGAGCACGACCGAAACACGAATAAATAAAAGATACAAATTGATAAGTTTTTATAAAATTCCTATGTTGCATGGTGTATGCAACATCGTGTGAATTCGATGATTCATTAACAAAATTTTATTTTGGGCAAGACTGTTGTGTAAGAGAAATTGATGTGTATTTTTAATTTTTAATTCTTCTGACAGTTTAATATTCTGGACGTAATTAAATTATTTTAATTCACGGTGCACTTATTCCTGTGTTTGAGAACTGATATGCTGTTTCATAAGGCAATAATATATAATTATTATTATTTTTTCGCTATGTGGTATAATATATATTGTAGCCATGATTAATTAGAAACACAAGGAATCTGTTGGACAGACTGGAATTATTGGATTAGGTGAGATTACAAGGTTTAGGACACAGTTTCTTTTATTTATTTGTACAAGACATTTTACAGTGAGCGCAATGCTCATAATTCTCCCGTTCGATAGACGTCCAGGTTTTGTCGCCAAACTCTCCTACCGGAATCTATCTGGCTTTTCTCCGGCAGGCGTCCAGGTATTATCGCCATACTCTCCTGCCGGAGTCCATAACTTGCCGACCAAGGGCGGCCGATGCGATGGTCTTACCTCGTCCTCTCTCTCGGATAACAGCAGATAACAGCATGCAAAATAGGCCGAGTCGGTCGCGAGCTCATAATTTATATCTGTTCGTTGCTATCTGCGGCCGCCGTAATCAACGATCGCGTTGTAAAGAATGAATTTGGTGTTTTCCGCGCTCGCGTTTCGCGTCTCTGCTTCCCGTGATAACCTATATGTACTTTACTTTTCTCGAAATTGTCTGAACGCTTCCAGACCGCGTCATTTTTGCAAAGTTTCTTTTTACCGTTTTTACAATATTATTTTTCTTTATAATATGATTTTCCGTTGAGTTCCAGTTTATTATGTATTTAATTTAAAGAATTGTATTTTCTTTTCTTTTATTGTTAGATTTTATTATATTACAAAATATTTAAATTAATATTTAATTTAGTAACATAATTAGTGGTACATTTTTGAGTACCCCAAAAAGTGTCCAGGTGTTTGCAGACGGGTTAAAGAAAAGGAATGAAAGTAAAAAAAGGAAATACTCGCAAAGTTGAATAATTTTCGATCTCCATAGTCGGCTGACCAAAGAAATTTCACTTCCTACCAGCAATCGGGAGTTCAATTAAGACCGAGTACACTTTAATTCTCTCTTTGACCTCCGATTACTTCAGCTCGGTGAAAGTATGCTAATAAGCTTGCCATCATTTTACGGTTGAAATTGATAGTCCTCGCCGATGACTGATAATTATTGTTAGCCGTTGTCCACCGATGGTCGGGAATTTTTTCCTTTGCAAAAACGTCGCCTCGAGGAAAGAGAAAATCAGATAGTAAAGTAATGTAAATTTTAAGAGTTTTATTAGGTCGACTTACTTAATGAAATTAAAAAGGTAACAATTTGGAAAACATAATTTTAGTTCAATTAATCAGCTGTCGAACTGGATTGAATTTTTAACGAGTTAAGTGCTTTAAAGTATTTCCAGTGGAAAATAGTAGATTGATAGTTTGTAGAAAATTAAAATTTTATGGTGTATGTACAGTGTTGCGTGGACCATCAGTGATTTATATTTAAATTACTAGCAGTACATTCCCAGTCAAATCAGTTTCCCTTAAATCTTTATTTTGATTATATTACATAGTATTAAAAATCCTTAAATACTAATTTAAAACTAACTTTTAAAAATATGTGAGGCCTCTTTCGCTACATTGTTATTTTTCCCCGGGAATCCTACTGGGAAGAATGGGAACTTCACAACGAGTGTTTGAAGAATATTTAATATTTCATTCTTTGATGTAGATTTTTAATTAACTTTTCTGGTATTAATAGGATTTTATTAAAATAATATAATAAGACAGCGAGACTGCAAATAATAATAACTAATTAAATTAATTAAACTCATATTTTGTAATATTTAATTAAAGCAACTTCACAGAGATCGCCTGTAAATTAATTTCTTTTATTGTAATCAACTATTAATGGATTTATTATTTGTGTATAGTAGACGATGTGAAAATAATGAGACAGAAATCATTGCATTTAGAGAAACGATCATAACATTATGATATAGAGAGATTGGCCAGAATGACGGGCAATGTTTTACAAACGAAACACCTGATCAGTTGCAAGTTATATAAGCTGCGTTTGTCAAAGGATAGAGGGTGTAACGAGTTGTCTCCCAAGCTCGTAAATATCACTAATTAACATGATTTCCTTAATTCCACGTTTCTGTTGCATAACGGATCGGATAAATGAGCGCAACATCAATGTAAAACAGAAACGACATTTTTACAGAAAATCAAAAACAGAAAGATATCGCTGTTAAACTATCCATGCAATATTTGGTGGAAAAATATAAAAAGATTTTCTTGCTTTATTAAACATTAAATACTAATTATCCTGTTTGATAAAAACGAATATTGATATAAAATTCGCAAACGTAGAAAGTCTAATTGCAAAATGACACTTATGACAGATCAATTTAAAGTTTAAAACCTGACGAAAATGACTGCATAAACATTTCGTAAATATTCTCAATACAAAACAGCTGGTTCTTTATTAGAGGAGTAAACAGTAAAAAAGCAGAGCAAATATTGCATTTTCAAACATTTATTTTAAAAAATAAGTACTATATAAAATTGATTATTTCATTTAAGTCAGATCAGTCTGTAATACTATCGGTAAAAATTTATGTTGAACAATAATCAGATGGTTTTATTTCCAATTATGATATGTGTTATTAAACTGCATATTCCTGAGTACTTATATAAGATAATGAAGAACATAAAATTCTCCTCTATATAATATTAATAATTTAAATTCCATTTAAGTGCTTTTTAAATGTGTGTCTGTTAAACGATGAGATGTTAAATTCTTGAATATTTTTATTAACGATTTTATGTTACAGTTATATGAATAAGTTTCAGAATACCCCACGGTAAGTCTATAAGTGTCGGTCAAATGTTGATGCAATTAAAAATCTTGTCGTTTATTGGATAAAATTCTAACAGTCATGCTATAATCGTTGGAAATATGCAGATTGGAAAATAAAGAAGAAATGTTTCGCAATGCTGAACGAAGATCATTTATTAAAACTGCCGCGTTGTTAGAAATTTCAAGCGATCTTGTACACGGGAATAATTATGCAAAACTGGCAGGATCGTTGGAAGAGACGTTCCAATAGAAGAATAAAAGATGATTTCAGATAAGATCTCTCAGCATCGATAAAAATGGAAAACAAGCGAGATAATTGAAAAATTCACTGAAAAAATCTCGCGATTGGCCAGCCAGTTAATCAATGCATAATTAGCGAGGCAACAATGAGAAAATCCTTTCTTAAATTTTAAGTAATCGAGAAACACAATAGGCGAGTTTAACGAACGAAATATTTATTTTTTACGAGAGATCAATAAACTGGTGAAATTCAATGCAGCTGTTATTTTGTATTGAAATCACTATGATCTTTTAATAAGCCACTGAATTTTCGGTAGAATTTAGTAATAGTGGAAATGAAAAAAAAAAAAACAAAAAAAAAAACAAAAACAGTCATTATTTCTAGTGTGAATTTATAAATAAAAGAACTATAGAGTGTCTTTTTGTTCTTGGCTAATAAATCTACTATAACTACAGATAAATAAAAAAATGGTATATTTAACGTATTGATCAATTTAGGCTGTCGGTAAATAACAGGAAAACGACACAGATCGTACAATTCCTGTCATTATTACCTTTACGTGGATAAATATAAAATTAAAGTAAAGAGTGAAGAATTTATAGTTGCCGGTGAGGAACATGATAGTGAACGTGTTAATATATACATAAATAAATAGGTAATTTACTTTTGTTGCTCATTGTAAATGGCTCGACCGAAAAATGCAGAAACTATCCTAATCGTCTTTTTAACATTGAACCAACGAATAAAAGAAGAACACCTCAGCTGTCCTCCCATACATTGTTAAAGTGGCGAACAATCGTTGATAAAACCCGCAGCCTAGTTTTTATACCTTTCTAACACGAAATGAAGTAATGTTTCACACCCGATCTCACCAAGTCAATCGTCGATGCAATAATTACTTCGGACAGCTTTACACGTGTTTCATAGTTAATATGTAAAGTGAAAGAATGAGTGAAAGAAAAAGAAAAAAAATATCAACGGTAGATGTTCGGTATACGAACCGTGAAAAATTGTCCTCGATACATTTAGCTGAACACCCTGCGCGCAGTAAGGGTGATAAAGGAAGGCACGTGCAATATGAACCTGAACTCGGCATGAACGGCGAAAGGATAGGAATTGTGTATATGTATATGTATACATAGAGCAAAGCATATACGGTACCTCTGGTCGATGGCCGTGGTGTAGAACAGTTTACAAACTGCATATCCGAGAGCTAGGGAAGTGTGTTACTACTCGAGCGTAACCGAGAGACCTCGACCAATTTAAATGCGCGATCGCCTTCTACGGATCATTCGATCGAACGAGAGCAGATTGCCGTTTTATGGATGCTCTACCATTCGTTCAACAACAAATAAATGAGTTTAAAAGTATCGAAGAGAATGAAAGTGATTGCGTTTCTCTAACGCGATTTTCAACACACTTTTCACATTACGCGTGTCAAATATAATAAAAGCTTAGAAAATTATTATTTTTCTTGTTTAATAAATTTCTAGGAAATTATCAGGTACATATTTTTAAAAAAGTCATAGTAATCCTAAGTATTAACCCTTGGACGACGAACCCTGAAGAAAGCCACAATTTTAATTTAGTTTTGTATTTCATATTATTCTTATTTTATATCAATTTTACACTGGTCTTTTAGAAATTATTCTTCCAATATATCAAATTCTTTAGAATAAAAATTATATGTTTCACTTTTCATGAATACCCAGGTTTTGCTGTCCAGGGGTTAAAATAATCGTGAATCGTATTCTTGTAGCATTTTTCAAATTCGTAGAAACTTGGGAATATATTCAAATTTGAAATAGCGATTAATTTGTACACCCAATATTTATTTTCCGTTACGTTTTCATCTGCAGTTTACTTATGATCATTTCTTAGAATTAATCTTAGAGATGTTTCGAATATGATTGTTAAGATCGATGATGGTTGGTTTTCGACGAGCTTGATGATCAAGAAGGACAGGTGTTTACCTGTGAAAGTGCGAGTGTCGCCGTGACGAGCGATATCCGATGGGAAAGAACGTAGGTAGGTAGGTTGGTGTGTATGTAGGTAGAAGGTAGATAAGTGGCAGTGGCGTAACGAGGAGACAAGTATGGGACGTGACCACGATCGATTTAAATTATTCCATTGCTGTTTCTTATCGAATTTCCTGTGAAAAAAGGTGCAATTTGTCCACTGAAAGACGAATTACTTTTTTCTTTAGTCACAATTGTCGTTACTTAAAAGGATTGGGACTTGTTTTATTTTTTTTTTCTCTATATATACAGTGGAACCTCGATAACTCGAACCTCAAGGGAAGGGTAAACATTTTCGTGTTACATATAGAGGTTTCGGTTTATCGAGTTTTCAAGTAATAGAAGTTCGATAAAGAAAAATTCGACTTATAAAGGTTTCTGAAGATGCAGAAAATAACAAATTTAGGTTTTAAAGATAGATTGTTTATTGTATACGTGTAATTAAATATCCAACTTAACTTACTCTGTATAAACATAATTTATATATATGAAAAAGATAAAGATTCTTTACTATTAAAAATATCTATAATTTACTAGGTCGTTCATTATGATTTAAGAATAATACGTTATTTGTTTACAAGAAACTCCATTTATTTTATATAATTCGTGTATTATAAACAGTATTTTCATAATCTCAATTTTTATATATTTTTTTACATAAATATAGAACATTTTTACTATAGGCGATTAATTTGTTGAATTTTGAAGTATGATCGAAAGATAAAAAAATGTAATATAATAATTTTTTTTTTTTTGCAAAGTACCTAAAGTATATATAGAAAGGAATGAAACGAGCACTTATTAATTCCATAAAATTTAGTAAATTTACCTTTTTATTAAGAATGTTTTATCGAAGTTTCACTGCTGAAACGCTGATATTTCCAGAACTCCTCGCTGGATCTTCGATCTCGACATAGCTATTCAAATTTCCTCGATAACGATCTCTCCTCGCTTTCTGCGTTTCATTTCGTTCAAAAATTCAGATTCTTTGTTCGACTCTGAGAGACCTTCGAAAAAAGAGGACGCGTAAAACGGAAAATTATTCTCCGAATTTTCTTCGTAATCTCCAGATTTTCGTCATCGCTGCTAAAACGTTTTTCGCGTACCTGTCGTTGATTTTACTCATCAGTGTTTAAATTACATTTTTTATCGAATTTATCAGATTTGATTTGTGAATTGTAGGCCGACTGATATTTCCGATGATCGACTGTTGGAAAACAATGAAAAATAATTAATTATATCCTACATCGGTGCAGTGTATTCTGATAGCAGATTAAATATCAATTATTTGATAATTAATATATGATGCAAGAATATGAAATTTTAATTGAAATAAATATAAGGTCACGGTTCGATAGAAGATATGAATAGACATTGAAAATTTCCATTGTATACTTTTTATTTTGAAATACCAATTGATCTGTACAGAATTTTTTCAAAATCTCAAATATTCTTCTATTTTATCTAAACAAATAAAACGAAGAATAGATTGTTTCCATACAGTTTTATGGCATGCTTCAAAGGTTTTTAAAAAAAAAAAAGGGAGAAACAAGGTATTGAAAACAGATCGTTTCAGTGCAGAAGCGTCATTGAATAGAAAAACGGTGACAAAAGGCTGAGCCACGACAAACGGGAGTATTTGTCGATTCGTCGTTTCGATTGCGACGGAAAAATCGCCACAGTCGCAATAACAAGATAAGGAAGCGTATCTCTGGCGTGAAAATGATACGCGTATGCAAACGTGTGCACGGTTATGTGTCTGGCATTTTAAAAAACAGCCCGCAGCCACAAAAGAGAACACACACCGTCTTGGCTCGTATCCTTTAACAGCCATAAAATATGATTTCATAGCATTCGAAGAATATTGACGTCACTTCTATCGCTGAAAACGGACAGACAGGAATTTGATACCCGGTCTGAATTAGGTGTGACAACTTTTATACTGTTTCTTGGCTTCCGATCTCAACAAAAGGATTCCAAACTGGTTGCTTGATCGATATTTAACCCTTTTAGTCTTGAATCAGTTTTGGCCATTGAATATGTTAGAATCGAGCATCGTTTAACCGTCGAAAAGCGTAGCTTGGTCTCTATCGACTGATCCAACGTATGATTTTAATCATTAACTGTGGATGTCAAGTTAACTCGTCACTGGAAAATGATTTTCCAGCGAGGATGAAGAGTTAAATCGTCATGGAATTTTGAAACCGATCCACACAAACTTAAATTCCATATGGTTTCAATGGTATTTGGAAATAAGTTACTGTTTTTATTTCTTAATTATTTAACAGTTATTAATTTATATTAGGACATAATTAAGCGTTAAGTACATATTTAATCTCGCAAATTCATCAAGCTTTTAATATGCTATTATATACAGAGTGAGTCAGATGAAGTGTAACAAAGTATTATCTCGGAAAGTAGCTATCGACCTAATTCTTTCTTGAAATTAAATGATACCAAATACTTGATTATGTGGTGTATACAAATTTTTTCTAAAATGGCTACGATGGTGTCAGAATAAACCAATGTCGTCTTTTCTAAATGTTACACTAATTTTTTTTATTCAAATAGGTTTTATCAAACTGGATAATTTTATTAGGATTATTTTTTTTTACTAGAACTTACCAAAAGCGCATTCCATTCAATATTAAAAGATTGAAAATGTATCGAATTTAAATTTATTTGGATCGTCTTTCGTAATAAGTTAACTTGTTATCTCCAGTTCGAAGCTTAAAAATGTATCAAGTTCAAATTTTCGTGGGTCTTCATTAAAATTCCATGACGAATTAAACTCATCACTCCCGTTTCAGCGACGAGTTAACTCGTCATACACGCTTAAAAGATTAATTACTCTATTCCAGGTGTTCTTAAACTTATGTAGTCCGAGGACCCCCTTTTAAACAACATTTTTTTTTGCGGACCCCATCCCAACCCTAGACATTTTACGTCGTTCTTGAGAATTAATTTCTGGCTCAATTATCTCATAGGCACTACATTATAATAAATATTGGTAAAAATGTATCGCTGGTTATTTTAATAAATGGTCTTGCGCGTTTATAGAGATGAATATTTTTATTAGGATAAAAATAGTAGTAAAAAGAATTTAAAAAATTCCAATAAACATTTCTTGGTCAACCATTTTTTATAATTTCGCGGACCCCCGCTAATGGCTACGCCGGACCCCCAGGGGTCCGAGGATCACAGTTTAAGAACCTATGCTCTGTTCTATTAAACTTGAAATATTGGTCATTGATAAATTGATAGCAGTGAATGTATCAAAAATTAAGATAACACTTTAACAGATTTCTAATTTGTAAATGTCTAATATGCTTAAGAGATAAGCTGTAGAAAATTGTTAATCCGAAAAATACATCTCGATGACGAAACGTAATTCTCAAAGTTACAAGAATTATAATCCTTTCTACACTTTCGTTATCTTTTCAAATCGTAATCAGCTTCAGTCTTTACCTGGAAGTGTGTAAAACGAAACACTGTAAGGAGCTTTCGTAGGATAAAGAGAAAACGAGAGATCAGTAGAGAAAAGAAAAGAGGAACCTAACCGATTTAGTCACGACGACAAAAGGCAATGGAACTTTTAATACCCGTGTCGTTAGCCTTTTCCGGATTATCTGGCAATGAAATCTGAACTGTGCGCAAATGCAACGTGTAGAATTTGTGTAACAAAAAATAGTGCGACAGAAAAGGAAGAAAACTACGTTTGATATCTGTCAAGAACGTGCGAGTTCCACGTGTTAATCAAATTCTGGTGGACGGATAAAATTTCACGCAAATGAAATCTCGGTATTCCGATTTCGTCACAATTTTCTGCCATGTGTCGCAAAACGTGCTCTCCGGTCAATATTGAATCGACAAATCGTCAGAAATCGTCAGACCACTTTAATGCGTTCACTGCAGCAGTGGAATTGCACGTGTCTCTGGTATTGAAACTGATTATTTATTATAATATATTAACACGTTCATCGATACGTTGGTCATTCTTGATCGACGTTATAATTTGAATTCAATTAACCCTACGTGGGCAACCTGGGTCGTTTATTTTAGCTTTCTTGATTTTCAAAAAATCTAAAAATATCCTGGAGTGCTCTACTTTAGCATATAATTGTTGTATGAATAAAATGTTTAAATGACTACTTAATTGGGAAAAATAAGTATTCCGAAAGAACCTGGGAAAAAGTTGGACTTTACTTCAGACATAACCTTACCCAAAAAAAATTAAACTAGTAATGTAAAACAACAAATTGAAAAGAAATCAATTCTGTTCGGTTGTGTGAATGTATGACTCATTCTACTGTGACGATCATTAACACTTCGATGACCGATATCACGTATTTTTGTCATTATTTTTATCTAATTAAATTAAAATTTTTAAATATAATTCTGTTAATAATTTCTTCTTAAGTACAAAAAGCTCACCTGAAATGTTATATTACAGAATTATTAGGAAGAGAGCAGAAAATTTAATGTGCTAATATTAATGAATTAAATTAATAATAAATTAAATTTGTGCAGTTCCCCAATTTTTATCCATTCTCGGACGGCATTCTTCCGTTTTATCTGAAATTGAATAAGAGAATTTTTTATGTTAAATCATTTTCACTCTAATGATCAACATGTTAATAATCTAAAATATTAAAATCATAATAAAACTTTAAGGTTCAATAAAATAGAACGACCAGTTACTTTTGCGACCAATGATTGTGAGTAACAGAATGCGAACAATAAAACATTATGACCCTGTTGGACGGGTATTAAAAATACTGATATGGATCAATACCGATACGATTAGATTAGATCGAATGAGAATGATCTTACTTGAACATACGCGTTTAATTAACGACCAATCAGCTAGTTTATTGATAATTGCGTGGGTATTTAATTAGCGTTTGAACTTCACGTTCATCCCATGGATTTAACATAAATTTAATTAGATCCCTGACGTAAATGTTATGGAATATACAAAGAGGATTGCATTTGTTGATTTTCCAAAACTATCCATATAAAAAGAAAACATAGGTATATGTTAAAAAATGAAAACTTTTTAAGAATAATGATTATATAATTTTTTTCTGATTAACCCAAGTTCTTTTTACAAGTCACTGATATTTAAACAAAATAATTCAGCTGTTTTCTATTTGCTCGTCTCGGAATGATTGAATGATAAAAAATTCAGAAGAAAGAATAAAAATGAATCGATCGTTGAGCAAGAATACATATTTTCTTTGCCCGGTATTCAGCTTCCACATTTCTCTGCGTGTCTCAATCATCTCGTTGCACGTCTAGCGACGTAAATCCTGGCAATCTTCGTATTCGACGAAATAGCAAAGAAAAAAAGGCACAATTTCCACGCGTTGTTCGAGGAACAGTATTGTAAGATAATAGGCTCCATCATGGCGACATTCAAATAGCCGCAATCGTCGGGTACCGGTGTAGGAAAGGGAAAGCCCGGGAATTAGAAGCGAGTAAATTGAACGGAAAAAGGGAAACCATGGAGTGGCAAGCAGAGAGGAAAGTTATGCGATACACAGGAACGTCCCTGTCCATTACCTTCTATACACGAGTATAATCGCATACGCAATTAAGTATCTGAAAGCGAAGATCATCTAGCAGCGACTTCTTTTCAAGCTCCCATGTTGAATGATTGTGTTTCGTAACATAGTAATTGCATTCGTTGAACCATATCTTATTTATTTTAGAAATTATTGATTGGAGTTTGAACTGTAGTATTATTGTTGTTACTTTTTATTTGAATAACGAATAAGAAATAATGTACAAAAGCGTTTGGTATCTGAACGTCCAGTATTCAAGGGCGTTTACCCTTTTTAGAGGATTAATGCTGGCCAAGCGAGACAGATCAGTACCAGGAATGCAAGAATCGCAAGGATCTCCGATCCTATGTAACAACGACGACGAGGAAGCGGGTGCAATAAACGTGGCACGTAAAACGCGACGGTCGTTGGATCGGTCGTGTCGAGTTGGTCGCAAAGGCAAAGGCAAAGGTGGCGGCGGGCCACGGGTGCGCGCAATGCCGCGCATGTCCGCGTTGCCATGATCGCCCTGGCCCACTGACCTATATTACTCGCGGGTACAGGTCCCGCATATACGAGTCGACCCAGAAGCGACCGATGCTCGGCCGTGGCGAGTCAGGCAACAAGCCTGTGTATCGCGGATTTCGCGCGAGATCTCGTACACGCGGAAATCCAGCTTCGGTCGAGTGGTCGCGACATGATTCGACGACGATCGGCCGGGTGGAGGAAATTCCGTTGGTCGCGATAGCTGAACTGGCAGTCGTCGCTCGGGCGGGATCGCGCGCGTTCACTCGCCGAGCGGGAAGAAGGTGGCCAGCGCGAGGTTGCTCGTCGACGCGCGCCTACCTACACACCGGCAACCAGCTGCGCGCGTGTCCGTCCCAACGACGAACGACGAGGCTCGCTCGTTCAACTCTCGCGCGGTCGAAGGAACACCGGAGGTAGAAGCCGGAGAAGGAGGAGGTGGTCCGTCGATCGGGCTGCGAAACCAGAGGAAACGGTGTGTGCCACCGATTGTGCGTTGCGCAAAGAGAAGTGGAGGGAAGCTCCGAGCGCGCGGACAATCCAGGAGACTGGTGCCTGGAGAGGAGTTTCGAGCTAGCTACGGCAACGACGACGGCGCACCGCTACGAAGTGGGGAGCCAGAGAACGCTTCGTGACAACTGGGTGACGGCTGCGTGGATACACGCCGCTACAGTGATGCAAGGTGCTCTTCTACGCGATAAGTGGTGACGTCGACAGAAGCACTAGCACCGGCTGGCCGACTCGACTCGACTCGACTCGACTCGACTCGACTCGCGTCGCCCCGCGGGTGTGCTCCTTTACTACCAACCCGCCGCTCTGACCCGATCACCTTTCCACATTCTTCCTCTATTCTTCTCCCTCGCTCTCAACCCACTACCTCTTACCTCTTACCGTGTGTGTACTCTGAAGATTACCCGAACGTCTCGAAGACCCGGACTGTCCCGATGAGTGACATAGAACGACGCGTTACTCGGTCAGTTGTCGAACTCTTCGAACCAACGAGATGGAACATGGTGTCTGAGAGTTGGTACACCTTGGAGCCTGAGCTGTGACCGCGAGGATGCTTCTTGGAGAAAAGTAAGAATCGCAAACAAGCGCCTTTTGCCGTGCCTGAAAGGCACTGATCAATGTTCGGGAGGGTGTTCTCAATGGGATTGGTGAATTCCGACCTAGTTAGGTGTACGCGTTTCACATTCATAGGATAATGTAAACGGTGTTGAAAATCGGAGCTGAAATTTTTTCTATCGAACAAGTGAATAGGATGGACGGTGGAATATGTGAATTGATTGATCTGTAGAGTGTTCAGAGTGGACGCGTGAGAACAGCTGTTTCGGAGCATAGTTTGATCGATGAAAATATTTCACCATTATACTATTACTTAACCTTTTCGCTGCAAATCTATCGTTTTCAAAAAGTTTCTAATTAAAACCGTGCCACGATTAGACATTCTCCACAAAATTGAAACAAGTAACGAAACGTTCAATTTGCGATTCTAGCCAATAACAATGGACCTAGTAAAATTCAGTGACATCTACTTTATATGTGAGGAAATACACTCTGAAAATCTGTGTGCCCAAAAATCAGTAGTTTAGTTTTAAATTTAGTATGACGTCAATCAGAAAAACAATAGGTCTCATTGTTCACGATATATTTTGTACTTTATAGAAAACTGTGATAGTTATGAATCATCGATCATTAGTGACAGTTCTAATGGTGATTGAAACGAGTTCAATTTTATCATGAAATGAAGAATCTGATCGAAAAGCTGCAATTGATAATGATTTACGCGACTTGTATTAGTAAGGCGGATAGAAGAGCCTGTAAAACATGTTTCATTCCATTTTCATTCCAAGAAAGTTGTTTAGAACGTAAAAAAGGCACATGTACAATTGTAATTTTATTAGACTGTTCAAATTATTCAATTTTAATTAATACTCATGATATGGGAAAATTCATAATTTTATTAAAAGGGTATCTTTACCCTCAGGACGATTTCATTGACGGAAAGGAAAGAATTCTTCATTAACCACACTTGGAGTACATTTCTGCAAAGTTTCAAGTTGCCGAAGTATCTTTCTTACTATCACAGGGCTGTTTCAGCCAACAGTGGCAACAAATCGGTCGCAATTCTCGCGCGCAAAAGTTATTGATCTAGAGCGGTTGGTTCCGACGACGCAGATGGCTGACGTAGATTGCGAACGTTGGAAGGAGCCACGACGACGAAGATTCAGGGTGGTGTTGATTCGAAACTCGTTTCTCTCTTACAAAACCGAAACAATCGCTTTTCTTCGACTGATACAACAGTCGAACGATAATGCTTTTGTTGTCTTGGCTCTAGATTTGTGTCTTTACAAGATATAATATGGCGGGAAATTATCGAGCACCTCCGAGGTCGACAATTTTTTATTTTCTTTCTTTTCTTTTTTTCACTTTCGTTGCCTTTTATACTCGTGTAAAACGTTAACGTACGACACTCTAGGCTGCTTTCCTGTTCATTTTTTTTTTTTTTTCTCTTTCTTCTCGCCCCGAGCACCTGTAAGTAGCTGTCACACGAGCTATTGTTGCGAATAAAAAGGAGAATTGAAAGGTTCTCGCGTGGGAGTGGTTTTTTGTCAGGAAGAATGAATTTTAATTAATTTTCGGTGAAGGGTTTTTCTATCAAGTACTTTCTACGTGAACAGCACACCGTCTGGAGAATTAAAAATATCCGTCTAGAATGGTTTTTAATCGGATTTGTCGTTCAGATTTTACGGTATCAACGTGTGTGCTGTGTTTTAAGAAATTTTTAACCTTTTTAAACACATTGCCCGTAACATATACATGTATAATTACAATACACTTCGCGATCACATTTGGCTTCTCCAGGGAAAATAACAAAGTAACGAAGGGAGTCCCCCTGTGTATGTACATATGTATAAGTCGGTGACTCCCCTCCACTTGCATATCAACGTTTACGCATGAAAATTTGAATTGATATTTACTTTACTATCTCTGCTTTTCACTTATATAACAAATGTTGTAATATTTCATAGTGAGAAATCTTATAATTCTATTCTTAAATCGCTTTTAATATTGACATTGTTAAAATTTAAATTTTGAGAATTTCTGTTTCCTCTATATCGCCATTTTCCTTAGGAAATTTTCATTTGATCAATAGTATAGAAAGGTATATTTAATATAATTTCAATAATATTTGATACCTCCTTCACCTTTTCACATTATTGTCTGATAAAATGAAATTCAAAATATCGGTCAGTAACGAATTCCAATGGCATTGAACGTGTTAATCATTTCGTCAATAAAAATCAAATTTGTCAATATTTTTCAAGTTAAAATTTCAATATTTACAGTAGCTATGTAACACACTGATCGTATGTAAATTTTCGTTGAAAACACATTGACACTTGTTATATCTCGATAATCCATATTGGTTAAAAGGCTTCAAATTATTGAGTAAATCAAGTAAAAAATAACTTTGAGTGTGAACGATAAGAGTTGATAGTTTCTGTGTTGAATTTTTTCCTCACGAAAAAAATGTTGCTTCGTCGTTTATGACAGATTTTTATTAATTCGTTATAACAGGAGTACGATACCAATTTCATTGATTCAGACGAAACTGGAGGATAATGAAATTTTAAAGATCGAACACTTTTCATTTTTAAGTTGTCTCATCGAAAATTGGTTTGAACTTGGCATCGGGGTCACAGTCATCTTTATAAATACTTTTCTACCAAAGATACTGCGTCGCCAGATAAGTTATCTCTTCATTTATATTGAAACTTGTTACATTATTCAATAATCGTTGATTAATACATTTTGAATATTTATTAAATGTTTCTCTCCTATTGCGTTCGTTTATTTCAAATTAAACATTAAATACACAGATGTATTAATTGATTCTAATTGAGAATGAAGAGTTAAAAGCATCGTGACTGTTTGCTTCCAGCATTTTTTATGAATAAAAATCATGTGATATCTAATAACACCATTAAAAGGTGTCATATAAGTATTTTATTAGAAATATGTGTATGTTTCATCACTGGAAGAACTATTTAAGTGCTCATGTTTCTTATTATTTTTCAGGCATAGAAAGTACATTGATTCTTTAAATATTTTATTAAACAATAATTATTACGCTTTTGTTAAAACAATTAATTAACAAATTAGAACTGCAAGAAAGGACAACGAATTTTTAATTCTTATATTGCTAAATAAAACGGATAATTAGTATTCAAATTTTAATTTTATTCACTTTTTATACATTGTTATTATATTTTCAATCAAAAAAATTATATATATGTTCTGTGACCATGTCTTGAATTTTGGAAGTAAATTCTTTTTTTAAATCTGTTTACATTCTGAATAATAATTAAATTCACGTGTAGTATAACAGAAATTTGAACATGTTATTATATTTGATATTCTTACTTATTTAAATATAAATGATCAGGGAATACAGCAGCCTTATGGGAAATTAAATGCAATATTATATTTAATACATGTATTATAATCAATACCTGTAAACATGTTACTTAAATAATTGAGTATTCAAGTGGAACAGTTGTGCAACTGGCAAATAAATTAAATTTCTTTTATAATTCAACTTCTTATTTTTAATATAAACGCTTTTTGCTGAACGTTAATTTCAATTTATTTAAAATACTGAGCAAGTTAAATATAAAAGATAAAAGAGCTTCTGTATAATATTCTCTGTCTGTGGTATGCAAAGGAATTTTATTTCGGAAAGTTATTTTAAACGAAAATAACGAGCTCAAATGCAATTTTTCTTCTAAAAGTTTTTTAATTTTTCCGTTCTATTTACAAACCACTGAATCTCTATCAGTTTTTATTTCTGCGAATACTCTACAAATATAATAAATACGGTTTCGAAAAATATAGGGATTCGTATGGATAGAAACGATTGAATCTCACAATTTTGCAAAATGTATAAAATTTAATTGAAAATATTTTTCGCGATAAAGTGTACAATGATATGTATGAAATAAATAACATACAAAAATAATATGTATACCATGTTAGATTCAGAATCTTGGAATTTTTGAATTTTAGAACCTTAAAATCTTAGAACGATGAAGAGGCAGCCTACATTTTTAGTGACATCTTTAAGTTAAAGCCCACTTTAGCCCCTATTTAGTTGTGACAATGTTTTATTCGAGTAATGTTAGTGTTATTTTGAGAATAAGCGAGGGTATGAGAAAAAAGATGAAGTGCGTGGGTGTTAATACATATTATGATAAACACTTTCTTCATTAGCATTCACTTGGAAATTGGACCATCACTGATCGCTACTTTCTTCATAAAATAACATATACATATTAAAGGAATATAATCTTAGACCATTCACCTTCTTTATATATTATATAATTTTTTGATTATATGACAAAGTTTGATTTTTATTTGTATTAAAGAATCTTAATCAAAAAATTATCATCTCAACTCAGTGAACGTGTTAATTTCACGAAATCGAAGTTAAATAAACATTTATTTCACTATATTCTGTATATTTTCAGATTAATTTAATTCCAAATGCAATGAAAACGTTTAATCTCGTCAGATTACAAATATTTATACCAATATCACTCTGTTATCGTATAAAACATTTTCCATATAATAATATCAAACAACAGTTTAATTTACACACGAACGTATCCTCGATAAATTGCCCTCTAGCAATCAGTTTATTTAAACAATTTCCCGCGGTACATTCTGAACAAAACATTTCCGATGAAAAACGAGGAAGGAGGGTTCGTTAACATCGCAATCGATTGCGTGGAACGCATAATCGGAAAGATCGAAGGTGAAACGGAATCGCCGTTTCATTCGCGATCGATCGCGCACCGTATGCAAATTTATGCTGCCGTACCAGAGAAATTTGAAAATTTATCGCGCTGTATCGCCGCGATTACGCAATATTGTTAGAGCAACGGCATCCAGCCTTCCGATAATATAATACCTTCAATTCTGCGTTATTTATGCTTTCATAAAGTTGAAGATTTACAGCGTCGCGAAAAACGAGCAAGCGAGTGAACGTAACAGAGCCGAAATCAAATTCAACAAAGAAATAACATTTTTTAAACATTTTTTTATATCTTATTGTTATACTAAGAACACGCCCAAGAGTTGATAGATCTCTTTGTGACTCTGGGTCATTGAATTTCTCCTTTAGTCTGTCGAAATTCCAATCGAAAGGTTTAATTGTTTTTAATTAAAGGGGACTCTGGAACAAGACATGCGAGTTTGAATCGGTTTGTTAATTGTCTTATTTTCTACCTGTTGTAAAAAGAGTAACAGACATTGTTTAACCCTTCTGTGAACGACCAGGTATTTATTTCATGCTTGGAGAAGAGACTGGTTCATCAAGACTCGGTCTTAAATATTTTCTTATTGTTAGATTCAGTATTCAGATTTTCATACATATTCAATGTTTTCAGTATTCAGTACTTTCTTAGATTCAGATATTGTTGTATTATGGCACTTAAATAATATTGTAATAATTATTTCTTAATTCATGTAAGAATCAGTGAGGTGCAGTCAGCTAGACTTTGATAAATGTTATTAATCTTTATTTTTAAATGTGAACTTTTCCTTCGTTAGTATTATTTCATTCCAATTCCAATCATAAACAAAAATTATGTAATATTCAATTATCAAAATCATTTCATAAACGACACAACTTGGCCTATTAATCAACCAAACAAACTATTCGTTCATTTCAGATTGCATCTTCCAATCCTAACTTCCTGACGTAGGATTAATATCTTAATTACCTAAAGTCTCACCCTAACAATTCTCATTTCATAAAATAGAAATAAAAATGAAGGAAAGTTAGATCAAATTGATCACCATAGAGGATAAACAGAAGCAAGCACGAGCAAATTTCCTTTCCCTAATTAACCTTTACTCGTGTCGTTTATCAATTAAGCTTCCCTAAATCTAACGTTCCCTTCTCTTCGAGCAGATATCTGTTCGTGAAATCGCAATTTTAACGAATATCCGCAATCAGAGTTCCTTTTTTTTTATCCGTGCTTTCTAGACGAGAATCAACAGCAGCTCGAGGTATATTACAGATAACTAGTCGGCGATTTCTTGATAGCTCTTACCGATTCAAGGGAAACGAACTGATGAAACGTGGAAAGGTCGATGGGAGAGGATGCTATTTGCCGTTTTAACTAGCCATGTGAGATGGATCGCGTGGGAAGTAAAGGGAAAATAGGCGAAACACGCATGGTTTTAGGATCCACGTGCAATAGACTAATCTCATCGGGGAATGTGTATCTTTTTCCTGGCTTTATTTTATTTTCTCTATTTTCTATCTTTTAACACATCCGATCTCAGGGTAACAGTTCCATACGCACATGGGTTTAAAAGTGTCGCTATATTTCTTTTTTAATATAGATAGTAATGTTTACAAGTTTTTCAGCACTTAAGTTTTCTCAATTGATAATGTTAAGAAAAAATAAGAATGTAGAAAGATATCTCTTTTAACATTCGTTAAAAATTCCATTGTTAAATTAATATAAAATTATTATACTATTTCAGTAGATATTCACTAAACCAGGAAAAATATACTTATAATTAATGAACACGTCATTTAGAAAATACATAAGTCGTTTAAGAATTGCAAGAAATGATTGCTTTTCATTGAAAACGATGTGTTCATAGTATCAAATAGATATCTGCAAGAAAAGGGAAAAAGAAACACTCGGTGCATGATCATCGAAGCAAGATGTTTCATTCATAAACACCGTTACTCTACTGCAACGGTGAATGAACTCGTAAAGTACAATATTCAGTACAGATTTTCTTCGTGTATTCTTTTCAATTTTTATCAAATTTTTATATAAGTTTATTTTGAATAGTTAAAAAAAAGGAATGAGGAAAATTTGAACGGCGATATTTAATCTAACAAGTTTCCGTTTTGATTAACAATTTATTCGGTCGCTGATTCCACGAGGCATCGACTCGTAAATTATTTTCTTTCTCAATCTATCGTGTCAACAATATGCAGGATTACTGGTGGAATAGAATTTGAAGAGTAGCATCAAGAAAATGATAAATCACCACTGATTTGGGATCGATGAAACGTGATTTCTTGCTGTTTCTGGGGATTTAAGATTCTTCTTAAGATTGCTTTTTTAACCGATCGTTTTTCAATTAAGATGCGGTTGGATAGGAGAGATTTCGAAGTTTAATTAAATTTTGACAGATACGAAATCACTTTCGCTTTTCAATACAAAACTGATGTTGTTTTAATACAGTGCATGTACACTTTCACACAAAGGCCATGAGGCACTTATTAAAATTTCATTAAGGTCTAACAAAATGATTAGAATCTTTAAAATATTTAAAGGAAAACAGTCGTTTTGTAATTAACTATATACATTTTACAAAAATCATTAACCCTTGAACAATGGAGCCTGGGTCAATCGTGACCCAAACTTACAAAACATATGCAAAAATATTAACCTAAGGTTAAACGTATCATTTTTAAACGAAAGAGTTTCATATATCGGAAAAATAATTTCTAAAGGAACAGTGTATAGTTCAGGAAATGAAAATAATATGAAATCCGAAATTAAATTAAAATTGTGGCTCTCTCTATGGCCCGTCATCCGAGGGTTAATAATAAGTAATTAAAGTTTGTTTTTGTATACGTACTAATTTTATGTCCTCAATATTACTTCTATTATACTAATTATATTTTGGCGCCACTTTTCAAAAATACAGAAATGCGGGAAAATATTTAAATTTAAAATGCGAGGTAAGAAGGCTTAGTACTTATTAAAGGCACCAAATCAATTTGTACATCTAATATGTATCTATACTTTTGGCAGATACCTTCTTAATAATTTTAGCATAATTAAAAATTACAGATATCAGAAATTTATAATGTAAATATGTTTTCAAGAAATATTATTCAATTTATATAGCATCTATAACAGGTTTACAAATATTTTCTCCTCAAAGGGTTAATTTGAATGAAAACAATGGTAAAGAAAATGAAACAAAGGAAAAACAATTGGTTAAAAATATTTTCCCAAGTTGTTGTTGAATTGCGCGATACACCTCGTTGTAGTGTTGACCCCATGACTTTTATCGATATCGTGCATCGCAAGAGGTAGAGGAAAATTTTGCGTAGGTAGATTCGTAGATGCAACTAACCGTGTAATGTGTACCTATCTGTGTTCTATCAGCCATAAGTTCGCTCGTTTCACAGCTGTCTTCTCATGGTTATTGCCTATTTATCATTCGCTGACTAATATCTCCTATTTTATATCATCGAATCAAAAACAAGTTATCGTCGAGGCTTATTAGAGTCAAGTTTTATAATTACTCAACCTCATTAATCGATTATGAGACGGATGGTAACGATAAGAGGATAATGATAGTACATAATGCATTATCGAGGTATTTTTCTGTATTATTTATTCAAAACGAGTGTAGAGAGTTATGTTGACATAGGCACTGATTGTTTTAACCCTAACCGATTCTTCTAGCGGTTTCAGACCTGAAAAAGGAGCCCACGAATATTCTGCCATCGCAAGGATAAATAGACGGATATTGTTCCAAAAGGTTCTGGTCGTGGTTCAGTATAAAATGGGCGGGATTAAAATTTCAGCTTCGTGTCAACGACTGCTCAGATTAGAATCTTGATATTCTGTGTTCTTAATTTATTACTCACGTACCAACAATAAGAGCGGCTCTTGCAATTATATCTATAAATTTATCTCTAAAATATTATATGTAATTCTGGTATCTTCGTATTTGTAAATTTGTGATTGTTTAAATCATGTAAGAAAAATTGAAGATCTCTCGTTCAATATCTCTTTTTATCATACAAAACCTCGTGTCGTTGGTGACATGATTTCAAAATGATTTCTTATTACATTTCTATATTTAATGCCTAATTAAATCAGTCGCGTGATTAAGGCAAATCGAATAATATCCCAATAATGAAAATCGACCTGGTAGTTTAGGCCCCGCCTTATTATTACATATATACTAAGCTCAACCTTCCCTCCTACGGTAGTTGAATAAAAAACAAAAGATATTAAGAACTAATAGAAAAATAAAGCTTATTGATATTTATAAGAGAAATATGTAATGGAGATAGTGTTATCAATTGATAAAGTGTTAAGACTTAGTAAGTGCTTATATTGATGATTGCAATCACTGTTTCTAAATTAAAAGTATTTTTAAATTTATCACAATTTTTATATAACAGAATTTCTATCGGCTGTGAGAAGTGTAATTGTGAAGAGGTTAATGATAAAATCTGTATTTATAAGATTTGGGTTCTTCGTGGAGTTTTGGAAATTGTTCTCATTAATAGTTTTTTCAATATCAACTTTTTTAACATGGATATTGGCTAATAATATTGTAGATAAAATATTTGGAACAAAATCGTTATTTTTACGAAATTCAATTCTTTCGTGTCATATACTTACATATGTTTTCAAATTCTGTAGGTACATACACTCGTGATCAGATCAGGCTTCCAAAGAAAATGCCTCGTTTTCGACTTTCTTCGGAGGCATTTCTGGAAAAAAATGACGATGTAGGGGAAAAACTTGAATTAATGTTTACTTTCTTATTCGTACTTTTCACTTATATACTGAAAACGATATTATTTTTCTGCTAAATTTTAATATCAATATTTTGAAAATTCCTATTTTGCTTATATCGCTATTTTTCCTAAAGAATCCTGATTTTATCGCTTATCGATTTTATTCTTAAAATGAAAGTTTTCTTTGGAAGTACACGTTGTACCTTTTCAAAAAAAGAGTAGCGCAGTATCTACCTAATTACAAAAGGTTTGAATATACTCTCAAGTACTACTTCTTTTTCTTTCTCAAATATTGTCAATTATTCAGTGGAACTGAAACTTACTTGCAATTTAGTTTTGTCCCATCGCTAATGATATCTCTTGTCAGTAATTGACTGTAATCAAACTTTTCTGGCACGTGGCTTCTGAATAAAGCTAATTATATATCGTGTATGTACAACTCTACGGGAAATTTCTATAATTATTTAACGTATTATCCCACCTACGAAAGGTACCAATAATAATCCCTTAATAGACAGGCGTTAAATTAACGTCGTGCAACAATAGGACAAAGAAGATTTGTTGGACGGAAAAATTATTTATCGAGTTTGAAACGATCAAGTGTGCAATTGTTATAGAACGGATAGCGCATCGAAAGGGTTAATTATCAGGCGTGAATTATTTATCAGGTTGGTGGTGTATCGAAATAAACGCAAACGGCGATGAGTTCGCGTTTTATGAACGCGTTCCATCTATTCCTTTCGGTCTTGCCGCGTGTATCCTTGACCATAATTGTCCTGCGTCCCTTCAAAACGCGTCGCGAATTCTCTCATGCATATTACAATGCAACACGCGATAGGAGAGACGTCCACTCACGTGTCGATAAACGAACGCATAAAATATACGCATGTCGTTGGAACTGCCTACATCCTTGGCGTAAAATGCACAATAAAAGAGATTCAAATGTGTGGACGTAGGGCAATTACGGTTACACGAATAATATGCCGAGACAGATATCGTGAAAATTGCCAGTTATTCAACAATTATTCAAAAAGGTAGAAAAAAGATTCATCTTTCTCGTATGCCTGATTGTGAATGTCTCCAAAGAACCGGTATTTCTTGGGACGTTATGTAATTTTTTTCTTTTATTTTAAATTCTCTGCTTTTTCTTTAATTCAAGATTTATTTTTAAAAAGTCAGGATAACTCCATTTATTATATTCTTCCACCACTTTTAAAGTACACAAAACCTCGGGAAAATATTTAAATTTAAAATAATAATTAAGAAGGCGTAGTACTGAAGGGACCTAATTAATTTGCACACTTAATAGATATTTTGCTTGGAGGAGGAGATGAATTTTGGTGTCATTCTTTTTGAATAATTTTTCATCTTTGGCTGATGAATTCGGGTTTAATATACTTTATTTATTTTCAATTTAACATTCGGAGTGGAAGATACACTGGAATTTCAATTATTAATTATTAAATTTTCCAATTAAGGCTTTGGGCTTATTATCCTACGTTATTAGTAATAACGTTATTAAACATTTTGTTCTCTTTTCTTTTCTTAATTATTTGATTTCATTACATTTAACGGTAAATTAAGAATTTATCAATAAAATTTTATTTGTAAGGAAAATAAGTACACTACTGGCTGTTTTGTACTCTCTTCTACGATTTTTCAAATTTGAAGATCTGTATAAAATTCGAAATTGATAAAGTGTATTAAAATTGTATTTTATTTTTTGTTACAGGCCTAGCCCGTGTGAACTACAGGACCCGTTGTGGGTCAAAATGAGTGCGATTACTGGCAGCATCACCAAGAAAAGAAAGAAATCCGATGCCAAGCCTCAGTCGCAGATGTAAGTAGAAATTTCATTTTCTTTTTTAACTAATTATCAAGAATTATATATGTACGTAGAACAGCATCGTTAAATTTTTGACAAGTTTCTACGAATTACTTGAAATTATTAGCATAATTGTAATTGAAGGAAATCGGTCAAAATAATAATTATTATTATTATCGTGTAGGACGTTAGTTACTGTTATAAATGCAATGAGTTGCTCAAAAATTATTACCGCCATAAACGGGACCAGTAAACCCTTAAATATGTAAATTGCGTAAATGCAGCATGGAAAATTGAACGTTTTATTAAATCAATGTGAATACTGGTCGCTGTTTGACGTAAATCAAAATGAAATAATGTCCGAGGATTATGTTAAGTACGCTGTTTATGATAGCAAAACTTGAGAGGATTGAATAAGAAGAAAGAATCATGATTTCTAAACAGTGCAATCAATTCAAATCTCGAGAAATTCAGATTGAGCTCTTAATAATCATTACTAAGCGATTTCTCACCGATCATAGAAGATTATCATTACGTACTTTTCTTACTGTTTCTCAATTTATTAGAGTGCATATTCGCTTTTTCAAATCATTCTGCGTTTAATACTTATTCATTTGACTTTCAATCATGTCTCGTTACACGCCTTTCGTGCAACTTTTTTTTTTTTTAATTTGCATACAGTGTAACGAATGAACATTATACGGATTACAGTTTGCTAATATACCTATTTTAGATATGGGAAAAATAATAATGAACTATACACTCGCGATCAAATCAGGTTTTCTTAATGATTACAATATTATATTATTATTTGTAATCATTTTTGAAGATTATTAAAATTTTGAGAATTACTGCTTCTTTTATATCTTTATATTTTTCAATGTACAGCCGTGAATAAATCAGTAATTAAATTAGTAAATTTAATTATTATGTTTCTTTTTAACTCTCAGATGGCAACGGGTTACCGAAAGAAAAAACAAAAGAATTTAAATTTAA
Source organism: Osmia bicornis bicornis (assembly GCF_907164935.1). Lineage (NCBI taxonomy): Eukaryota > Metazoa > Arthropoda > Insecta > Hymenoptera > Megachilidae > Osmia > Osmia bicornis. The sequence continues at coordinate 11,722,365 of NC_060217.1, read as the reverse complement.
TTTCAAATATTTTTCTAAAAAGGCTAAAATAACGAAGAATTGAAATTAATTTATCTACTTCGTAAAATTTCATGAGAATAAAATTTCTGTGCAACTTGGGCCTCCTCATTTTTTTCTGAATTCTCTGCTTCGAACGGTTAAATGATAGACAACTAGTTGTAAGACATAAATGGAAAATTGGTCACAGTTACGTTTACTTGATTGATCGTAAATGTCCGTGTACACTTCCGCATTTTATTTCAGCCCTTTACATATTCATCAGTCTGCATTATACGTATAAAAGCGGCCGTAATTATCGGGCTAAATGCGATAAGTAAAGTGAACGCTTAACATGCAGCATGGGTCCATTTTAATTTGATACCTATCTAGTTCGTCGGGAAGTTAAATCATGCGTATCCGCTGCGCGTGTCAGTGTCGAACGGCGGTAGTTTTCGAATTGATAGCAAGTCGTGTAGTTTATTTAATAATAAAGAAAAAAATTCGTTCTAAACTTATAATATAAAATCATAAATTACTTATTACAAATTTTTGCATTTTAAATGAACTGACATTTTTTATTTTTTGCAAAACTTAGGAGTTATTACTCTTTTAAAGTATTTATTTTATAGGATCATAGTTTAATGAAGTATAAAGTGAAATATAAGGAATTGATTTTCTTGATTTGAAATATGAGAATACCTACTTAAAGTAACTAAGTTTCACTTTCTTTTCGTTTATTTATTTTTTAATATACCTGTTTATAAAGTTATAAATATCTTGAATTTTCCTAACAATCTATCCTCAATATACTCAATACATCAGCTTCTCGATAGCAAAATGAACAATCCTTTCACTTTTTTCATTGGTATTACTCCGTTGCGAGTATGTTATTATCTTTAATCGAGGGTGCAAGTTTTCTAACACGAAACGGGTGAAAGATCAGTAACCACATTTCATCTTTGGTTAAAAACTCTCGACTCTTACTTTTCCCCGACACGTTGATTCGTTCGAGTGATTACCAGAGCACCGATCGTAAAAACCGTCAATCATCGACATAGCGGCCACCTTTTTGCACCGTTTCTTCGTCTACCGTGGATTCATTTATCGGACGTTCATTTTTTTATTTTTCTTCTGACAAAAAATCATTCGGTTTATCAAAAGTTCATACGTGTACGAAATACGCGAGGGAAGAAAGAGAGAGTCCCTAGCGAGAAATGGTCCAGTGTGTCGATGCGTTTTCAACATTAAACGGCCGGCCTGGTAAAAAGAGATTGAGTGCATCGCGTCCGGACACACCGTGACGAGAAACATTTCGTGAAAGAAATGAAAAGAAAAAGAAAAGAAAAGAAAAAAATAAGAAGCGTGAATCGTAGACAATCGTGCGAACGAATTGCACTCGAGTCCGTAACGAAACATCGAGAAACTGCGTTGGCGAAGCAACAGACCCAACGATGAAGCAACTTCATCGCGATGGAAGTACTTACACAGCTGTCCTTACCGAAGTGAGAGTCACTGTTCAATGATGTGACGTCAGGCAAGGTCAGCTGAACGTTTCAACGGGACTAACGTTGATTCAGCATCTAATAATTTTCTTTCTATGAAATTTAATAAACGAACGAGCCGCCTCGAGTCCTCGTTTCGCGTCGCCTCGCCTCGCCTCCCGTTCCTTTGGTTAAACGATCCTCTCTCGTCGGTTCCAGAGGAATTTTCTTAACCTTTCTGCATCGTTCAAAGTTTTATTAGATTCGGTATCATTCGGTACATTTATATTATTAAAAAAAAAAACAAAATTAATGTTATATTTCATAAATGAATTCTTTAATTACCTTTAACCCTTTGATAATTGTTCTTGATATTACGCTGATTGACTTTGGACTTTGACTTTGGTGCAAGCCTTCAATTTACTATGCTAAAAAATATTTAATCAAATATGTTTTACTGCTGCCCTTTTTATTTACCATTAAGTGTTATTTAAGTTTATTTAGAATAAATTTTAATTTGTTAACCAAGTTTATTAACCAAGGGGCCCTTGAAGGTTTAATAAGCCTGCGACCCTAGGAATCTTAACACTAGAACTACCAACGTTTAACGCGCGCTTATTTTTAAGTTGAAAATATTGTAACCAAAAATACTCGGATAAAATTTATAATTTAAAATGATAAACTGTAAACCAGTCATTTTGACCCCTTTGATAGTTCTCCTACCAGCCCTCCCCTGTGACTGGGTCGATCATGATATAAATCTATGAAAGGTATATAACAGTATTTTGATATAAATTATGGCACTTAAATTTTGTTTATCACAGTTCACCTGTGATCCATGTAATTAACACTTCGACTAATTGGCATATAAATTCTCTGTTTTACATTTACTTATCATGTGCGAATTATAAAATGAAAAATGGTAATTTTGTGGTATATGTACAGAATTGAAAAGTCATGTAACCCTTTTTTCTTTTTGAAAAAATAGATTTTGCAGTAGTAATAGAACAATATTAGCTAGAGAGGTTTCTTAACGACATAGAAAATCTGCAAGCTTCTAAACTGTGTAATGGCTAAAGATAATACGACAAATAGGGCAAGCTTAATGGGAAGAATAAATCATCATTGGAATGACAATATCCACTTGTGGGAAATGGCAATTAAGCGCGCAGGAAGCCTCCCGTATAGATCATAGTAATCAGTCCCAAAGGCAATTCAACCGAATGCTAAAATATAACGTAAATTGCATGGAAAATAAATAATTCGAAACTGTAGTATTTTTTCTTCTTCTCTTACATAAAGAAAAATCATTCGTTTCTAAAGACAGCTAATAAAACGTCGGTTTACTCGAAGATGAAAAGTGATTGTAAGAAATTGTTAGGGATTAAATTGTGAGTTCTTACGGTGTTCAGCAGCGTGAAAAAATTCAAGGTTTCCGGTAAGAACTTGAAAACAGGTCGAAAAGTTATATACCTTGTGATGTATTATTACAGGAAAGTAACAATTTGCCTTAAATATTTTATAGTCTCTTATTCGTTTTTCTTTGTGTTTCGTAAGAGAACGTGTTCGATGACTAATACACTTCGTACTTGCTTGATTAAATATTATATGTATAATTATAGAATATAATTAAATGAAAAGTGTAAGTTTCAATAAAATTCAATGTAAATAATGTAATTGATCAAAATTTACATGTATAATGGGTTGAAAAGGTTTCAGTACATCAAGTTTTATTGTAATAATTTTAATTGAGGATTAAAATACTATTATAACGTTATTCTGTAATAATATAATAAGTAGTATAACAATACAATACGTAACAAATGAAATGCAGTATGATATTTCATTTGATTTCTGCTTCGTTGATATCGTTAGATCTCTGATCACTTGCAGCTGTTCAATTCTTAAATATTTGTTGATTCTGTGTAATGGCTAAATTGACTGTTGATTCTGTGGTTGCTAAAATTTCTAGTTTCATAATTATTCACATTATTTTATATAGTTACGGATATAATAGATATTTTTTTTAATTCAGTTTCATTCCATTTGCTTTTTATTTCACCAAATTTATTGTTCTCTCTTTTATTCGTTTAATATTCTATTTTAATTGGTATTTTATCAGATATCACTCATTTTGATATACAGTGGGTGATCAAATTATTAAAGCCACGGTATGAAACATGGGTTTTTCGTGTTTCTGTAGAAATAGAGCCACAATTTTAAGGTTTTTACATTGTGTAACTTTTAATCAATAATCCTCCACTACTAATATACAAAATAATACTTATAAAAATAAACAAATACATTTGAAAGATTATATTTACACATCTATGTTAGTATTTATACTTTCGATTTATACGATGGAGTTTAAGCAATTCATTTTGATTGCTTTATTTCTGGCCCATACTTCTTTCAAACGTTCAATCAATTGATATTTATTACTAATAATAAATATTTCCAAAAATTTTCGATGGGGTTGAGGTCCGGAGAATTTCCAGGCCAGTCAAGAACTTTCACTTCTTTCAACTGTGTATCATAATTTTACAAGTATCAATACATCATAAAAAAATAATAATAACTCTGTTTAACTCAGCTTTCATTTAAGAATTAATCATTTTTATGTAAAATCGTCAATTTATGTGAGTGCCTCTAATAATTTGATCACCCTCTGTATGTAGTAGTCGCATAAGAAGAAAACATTTTTACATATATGTGTAAAATGTCTCAAGATACCTGATTTTCATAGAAATTAACTAGCATGAGTTGCATTCAAATATTTTCACCCAGGAAATTCCATTTCACGAAAGAAATTCAGCTACGATTGATTTGTGACCCGGCAATAAACGTTCCGACCCCATGATTTATCATCCCCTCGTCATAGATCGTTTCTCCAGCATTTCTGGAACAAAAGTTCGGGATAACAGCGACCTATTAGTGGCTGTGAAAAGATTAACGAGCGAACTGCAAGAATCCGGAAGATTGATGCAACCATTTTAGTAGGATTTCACTGCGATTGAAGTCTGCATGCTGGAATTGTAACAGATTTCGCGAAACAATATGATGAATGATGATTTATGCACGTTAGTCTGAGAATTTAATTGAGATAAACGGTATGAAATCTCACAGAAATTTACTTACAATTAAAATAATTAAAAACATTTTTCTAAATTAAGGGGGGGGGTCTAAGTTCCGGGCTCAACTTTCCTGAGGGTTTCGTTGTATCCCTTCCATTTACTATGTTAAAGAATATTAAAAGTAAATTTTGTCTACTGTCGCTTCTTTCTTTTAATTTTATTTTAAATAAGGGGGCTCTCGAAAGTTTCATAGCCCCGGACCCCAAAAATCTTGATCCGATCCTGGCTAAAATCTATTAATGGGTGAAATGTATGGCGAGTTTATCTATGAAACTACATCGGTCTAACTTGATTCATGCTATTTTCATCATATAACGACATTAGAACCACATCTGTACAGCAGTAATTTCTTGTCACGCAGTTAATTATTCAGAAGTTATCGTTTTGCAATTAGGCCATCGTTGCTCTGAATGCTTTATGACATTCAAAAATATTGCACATTAAACGCTGCAGGATGTTTAATCGGTTTTTATCAGACACCTGAACCGAGGTGGTGTTATCAATAGCTCTCTAGATCTTCCTTATCACATTTCAGATGATTCTCCGATGTACATATATTAAGTTTCTGGTAACAGTTGCACAATTATGGCATACGATAACGATTAACGAAGTTCTTTGTTTGAAGTATTGATTCGCGAAATGCTAATTAATCAGGAGTAATGAAATACCTTTAATCAGAATTGAGTAATTGTATTGTTCCAATGGAATTTAATCCCATATTTCCTAAATTAAAAAATTTCTAAGAGACCTGACAATGCCACTCATACGTATTTGAAGCTTTGAAGTTATTGAACATTTCATTAGGTAATATTTTTATTTTGAAAAAATCTGATCTAATATTTTCACTGTATCATTATATGTATTATCTATAATTTCAAGTATCTAATACAAGTATTTCGAGTCAAATAGGTTGTAGAATTTTTAATTACACAGGTAATGAAATCGTCTGAAAATTCAATCACGGTAATTTTATTTTCATTAACTGTATTACTTGCTAAAATGAAAAAGTAAATAATTTTCTAATATGAATTATCAAAACTCTGAAATATTTATAAGAAACGTAACATTAAAATAGCCATAGATCTCGATAAAGCCGTGAGGTTCTGAAGGTGTTAAGGAATGATTTATTGATAAGAATTACGATCGCGAGCAAACTCCAATGATTTGTCATTTTGATTGTTTACAGTAACAAGTGCCTTAACGAAAAAAGACGACGGAACCAGGAGAACCTGTTTATCGATGAGCTTGCCGAGCTGATTTCCGTCACGGACATGAGCTCTGGCAAGACTGACAAACGCCAGATCCTTCAGAGAACCGTCGACCAGGTAAGAAGACAGATTTCTACCTTTCTGCCTTTCAAATGGCTGATCGATAAACTTACCAAGTCCTTCAAGATTACGTCGAACGAACGTCGCTTTTTTACCACGTCTTGCCATCTTACAATGGAATTCTAGAAATTCCTTTCCTTTAAGAATCAATTACAATGTACTTATAGTCATTTTCTTCTTATCTTTTTCAATTTTATTATTCTTAATGATCCTTTACCTTATCTCGTTAACAGGGTCATTAAACTCGTTCATACTCAAAGTTGACATTTAACATAACATTTTATTGTTACTTGTAATAATTACAGTGAGAAGGAAAAATAAGTGGACGGTGTTCAAAATAAAATACCTCGGTTAAAATTGAACTAAATAACTTGAGGTTTTTTGAGAAGCTATAAAAATTAATTCACTAAAATATGTATTTTCACCGTTTTAAAAAATTACAATTTTTTGAAATTATATTACTTTTTTAAACATAGTACTCTAATACTTCTTTACGTAGAATATAAGCATATGCAATTTCATTTGAAATTTCTTCTATAACAAATAAGTCATTTTAGTAAATTAAAAAAATGACAGACTTATGTATCAAACTAGTAATCGTGCTTGCCAGGTGGTAGACTGTTAATTCCTAATACTAATTAAATGAGAAGCTAATTTATCCTTTATGAGTCATTCGAAAGTCACGAAAATTAAACTGCATCCTTTCAGAACCGATCGATTGTCTTTTTTTTTTAATGACCGTTAGCAAGTTATTTCCAATGAGAAATTATCGTAGAACATGTTCCACTAGTAGTCCCGCGACTCGCCACGTTATTCTTGAACTCGTCGATCGATAAGGTATTTACTCGCGCGTATCGTTTAAGTGAAATAAAAATTTCAACGCATGCGTCGTATTTTACATTGATTTCTTGGCATACCGGCCGGCTAATCATATTCTTCTTTGCCTCCATTTTTTATCATCATTAAAAGCAAAATCATACCGCAACTCCATCATGAGCTGAATATAATTATTTCATTAACCCATTTGCATCATACGAAAGAATGGAAAATATGCCCTTATCACCAATGTTTTTTCTTTTTACACTATACACTAATTATCACACGTACATATACGTTAATGATGCAAATGGATTAAACTTCAATTCAGAATATGTATGTAGAAGTGCTTAATTAAGAATTCGAATTTGTTTAAATTGTTTTTCAATTGATATTCTGCTAATTATTTAAATTCGTAAATGTAGGGTTCATACGATGGAAAATGAATTCGAAAATCAGAGTCCCAAATAGAACTCAAATTTTTAGTTTTTGATTTCTGAGTCTGTCGAATGCGAAAAATAAAATTGAACAGGGCAGATCGAAGGATTGCGCTCTGAAGCAGTTCAAAGTGGGTTGATCCGCTCGAAAACCGTGATATCTTGGTGATTAAATAAAATAATCAGTCTTTCGTTCTCTACATTTTATGCGATACATCATTTTATCGTGATAAGTGTTTTATCGAAACGGAACTTTGTACCCCATCATTTAATTCAACTTTCTTTTCTCGAAGTCGAAATTCGTAATGTTTAACCCTTTTAGTAATTATGAGCGAAATCAGTAGATGACGGATATATTCGCATTGTGAAAAATTATGGCCCACGATCAGCAGAGAATTGGCCGTCAGGAGTTCGGGAAAACTTTCGGTGGGTCAGTAGGAATTTAGAGGCTAATTAATTAAAATTAATTAAAATTAGGGCTCGCTATTTCATTAAATTCCCAGTAAAAATTTAAATTCCAATCTACCCCAATTACGGTACTTCAGTTTCTCAAAATATAATGAAATGGTACTATAGGGACAGAAGACCATTTCACATTTATTTAGGTATCTACTCTAATATTAAAAATTGCATCATTTTTTTTCTAAATTGGTCTCGTGTAAAAATTAAGTATAAGTAATGCGTGATAAATTTTGAGTATTGTGAGTTGTGAGTCCTCTACTTCTTATATTACCATTTTTTCTAAGGTAGAGCTTACAAAAGCGATGCGTATTAACATTTATTTCATTTCGTATTTTAAGTTATTTATTTAATATGACATAGAGCGACAAGTTCGTGCATCTTTAATAATGAACCATAATGTTTAAAGAATTAAAATTTCCTCTTCGAAATTGTTTTATGATATTCAATATTAATGAAGTTTAACAAAAGTACTTTGAAACAATTTGTTTAAATTTAACATAAATGCTGACTTTTTTTACGAGTTGTTTAAGGTTTTAGCTCTTTCGAATTGCTTTCGGGAGTCCTGAAATCAGTCACTGATTTAAGGTCGTCTCGACTTGTTACACAACGTTCGCTAAGGCAGAGCCCTTGAGACTCATTATGAATACAGTATGTTGAGATTTCGGATCTCGAAATCTTAGAACTTGGTAACATGTCGTAACTGTGCCTAATAACGAGCGAACATCTGAACTTGACTGAAATTTTAAACAGTTCTACCTTCGAATTCCCTTTTAACTTAATTTAATGGCAGTACGCAGATAGCAATATAATGTCATATGTGACACCACTTAATTAATAAGTTTTAGAACAAATTTTTAATGCGATAAAGCAAGTGCAGGCGGTTTTAATTTAACCCTCCATAGGCAAAGTGGATCGTTTGAATAAAGTTGTGAGATACTTTTCAAAGTCCCTGCTATATTATACAATCATTCGTTATGTGAAATGTTTAAAACTTTCCCCCATAAAAGTAAAAATTTAAACAAAAGTCAAATTTCGCTTTCGTCGTCAAATATTAAAGTTTTAATTTCTTTTAGCTCAAGCTTAATATCTTCAGACTTAAATTACAACCCCTTGAAAATTCAGTTATTTTTCAATCAATAAAACTATATTAGAAAGTTCCAAAGTAATTTGCAATTAAAATATAAAATAAATACAAATCAGAATGTTAATGCCTCGAATATTATTTGTTATTTTAAATTATAAAATATCAAGTAAAGAAATTGTGATTGTCTAAAGTAACATTTTTTCCACTGAAGAAAATGTAACGATGGATAAGCAGACACGAATATGTTAATTATTACAAGTTCAGGCGAATTAACTTCGACTGATTAATCTTAACTGATATTGGTAATAGAGTGTTATTGATGACTAACATTTACACTACTAAAATAATCTAATCAACGTGTTAATTATTTATTGACGATTTTTGATCAAATTCTGTACAATATTTATTACAAGAAATGATATTGCATAGATATTTTTAAACGATATAATAAATAAATCCTTGCTTTAGAATCTTCTTTCGCGCGGTATAATTCAATTAGTAAATTACTATACTTGCGTATAAAAATACGATGGTTTTTTTTGGAACATTATATAAGAGATACAAACAAAACGAGAGATAAAATAAAAATTATGAGGGAAACACATGTTTAGTAATTACACAAATTACAAAAAATCTACTCTACACACACACACGCATTACTATCATTGATTATAATTTTTAAATGTTATCATAATTTTAATGAAACTCCATACAAAATTACGTAAATATTTTCACATTTACTTATAACAAGCTACATTATCTTATTATTTATTATCTTCCATTTCTTTTTCTTTTTTTTTAGCTCTAGATCAACTTTTTTTCTATAAAACATGTACATATCCTTATTGCTTCTGTATTTGAATATTATTTAATTATCAATAAAAAAGTTTCACTCGAGTTTAAAATGAAGAAATATTGCAAATTATGCAATATTTATTCTCTTCACTTATTTATCATACTTATATCTTATAACTGTGACCTAAATTATGAAACTGAAAATATGATAAGGGAAAGGTAGCTGCTTTAAAATTCATTAAGAATTGTCGTTTAAAAAATCATTAACTAAGAGATACATTTATTGATAAGGTTTAAGAACGCAAAGTATGCGAAGTATGAAAGAAAAATTGATCAACCGAAACATCTTCGTAAACGATGATATAACTCGGGTAATATCAGGATGGAAGACCGTTTCTATTCGAGTAACTGTAAATTAATGGCCAATTTAATCGTTTGATCCTTTTTACTTGAAGAATCGGAGGAACAATGAATATTCGTTCTACCCTTTCATCGATTAAATAACATTTCTAATAGCTTGACAGGTTATATAATTCAGCAAGATTATTATTATTAGTTAGGTAGGCTGTTACGGTTTTTGCTGGGAAGGGTATATTTCACTTTTATGGAATATATAATAGCATCGGAAACATAAAATATGTAAGTTTTCCATCTGTCCATAATAATTTCATCATCCACTGTATATTGAGAGAAGGGCGAGAACTCGGAACATCATCATTCTTTCTGGGGAAGCCTGATTTGTTCGCTAGTGTACGTTTGTATACATATTAAAGTGTCTATTTTAACATACAAACATAAATAAATGAATTATGTGCATAAAATTCTATTTACAATAAAGTATTTTCTATTGCATGCTTTCTATTTCAAAGTGAATCAGTGAATTAAACAAAGGAGTCCAAATAAATTCGTCAAGTCTGATTGACATGTAGAAGGAGAATGTACTTTGTTTACCGATTAAAAACAATAAAAATATCGAGAAAAGTGTCGGCGACGAGTCGGTTTTAACGAAGCAAATCAGGTCGAATTTACGAAAATAAACGGCATCGTAAATCGTAGGTGTTCGATTCTGTTGTGCTGGAAAGAAGTGCAGACGTCTATCGATTAAAATTCCTCGAATCGTAACGCGGGATTGTCGAAGTTAAACGTAATCGATCACGATCCCAAGCATCACGAGCGATGAATCGTTCAATACAGCAGCGAATCATTACCGTATCAAGCTCGATAATTGATGCTCCTTTTCCATGCGTTAATATTCCTCTTGAGAATCGATAAAATTACCGACATTAATAAGACGTTCGATCAAATGAACCGAGCAATTTGTATCGCGATTTCACGACGCCCTTTTCGCTAAGTAGGTATTTAATCCCGCTTCCACGGGATATTCTGGCATTAATCTACGGGGTGAACCGTGTGAATCGCGGAAGGATAAGTAGAATATTTTTGTCAGGACGATTTGAGGTTTATCGTGCACCCTGCATGCCTTTTAAGGAAAATCTCTTTTCTTGGCTAGATTTCTTAGAGAAAATTGACGAAAGAATATTTTTTTCTTTTCTTCTAGTAAAAGGATTTACAAATGTAAGATTTATTGTAAATTTTGAAACTTGGGTAACTCATTATTTTAACTATTTAATAATGTCGTTTGATTTATTTCTTTTTGTGATTTATACTTTTTTGATTTTCTTTTAATGGTGTAAAATTCACAAATAAAATTTCACGTGGGTCTTTATTTCAAGATTTACATTCTGTAAATTATTTTACATGTATACCTACCTCTAAAGAAATGAATAAAATAACAAGATTTATTAGCTCGTTTTATACTGCATTAATTGTAGCACAGCAGGTGCAGATTTATTTTGACCTAATTACAAAAATAAAATGCGCAAAGTGTAGAAAATTTATTTGCAAAGCTCGTGCAAAAAGTAAAACTATTCTCTGTATTAAACGGACCTAAATACATATTGCATATTCCATATTTGCACATATGAAACATGTTACACATTTTCCAAACATTGAAATAATTACTTTCTGTGAAACATAAAATATTAAAGAAGTAGAATATTAAAAAACATTTATCATCATATCCTTTATAATTATTGTTATAAAGTATCTTGTTACACGTGTCCATTTTCACTATTACACTGTACGTGTTAAATATGTTGTCATTAATCATGAACAGATTATTCTGTTATCATCGTCACAATATTGTTTCACGAATCTCCAGATTGCTTGATTGAAAATCGTTGAAACGGGAAATACCACCCGGTACATGGATTAATTTATAATCGATACGTTCAATCTCACGTTTTATTTTGCCGTGTTGCGCGATTAAGAAGTTCATTCATCATATCGCGATGTGTTCACGATGCGGCTCCGACTTTCTTGGTTTTTAAACACGTCGAGTCATTTGTTAACCATTCGTCCGCTTCGAAAACTGGTTCCAAAAGATTCACCTGTATCAGTCGATAAGAGGTGTTCCGTTCTCCATTGAAGCATTCTCATACTTTCTCACCTAGATATCAACTGCTCAAAGAACACACTGAATATTCAATTAATAATAATCAGCTGATTAAATTATTTAGCTGAACTGTTAGATGCAAAAAGATATCGGTGTCAAAAATCAATTTTCAGAAGAGTTAGATATTTTTTATCAGTTGATTAAATTATTTAATTGAACTGTTGGATGCAGGTATCGGTGTAAAAAATCAATTTTCACAAGAGATGTAATTGCTGTCAGACTATTTTTTATTAATTATTCTTTAATTTTTGATTTTACAAAATTGATCAATTTTTCTAAATGGGGTCATATTCTATCCGAGATAACATTGAAATATTCTCGCAAAATTGTCGCGTAATTCAACGAGATCCAATTTCGTTTTTCTCGGAAAATGAATAGTGACTTGAAATAAAGAAATAAATCTTTTTGCGTTCGGTCGGGATGTCCACCTCTCGTCGAATAAATCAGTCGAATTAGAAAATAAATTTCTCGGTGAACATGTTAAAAGGCAACACAGAAGAGAAAGGAAAAAAGAAGTAAAGGCAGGAAGAGAGGCGTTGAACAAAGCGGATCTCCTTCGAAGTTAAATGCACTCTCCTTTGGTTGCGGCTCTCTTGTGTGAACTTTATTTCTGGAAGACAGAACGAAATATATCGATAAAATAACTTTCGTCCCGGGTAAAAAAAAAAATGTCAGAGGAAAGAAGACATTCTTCTCCGTCCAATAACATTTTACATAGGACAGCTTAATGAAGTGTTTTTTGCCCTGAGTCCATATGGAAATCACCGACTGCTGCGAATCGCCACTATTTTACGGCAACGTGACAACGATCCGTTTTTATTAAAACTGTTACGAAAATCCAAGCATTCGATGTATTCGCATAACAATAGAATTTCAACTTCAAGTAGTCTAACGATTAGAATATTAAATATATTTAAATTTCAAATTATAATTTGTTTATATAATACTTTTGTATAATACATTAAAAATCCTGTATGTTATATTTGTAAGCCTAAGTATTTAAGGGTTAGTTTATTAAAAGGAAAGAGCAGGGTGCGATCGTACTTCCTACGCTCGCTGCTAGAGGGATCATCCATCATTTGCAAGTCCCTACTTTCTCGCAAGTACACACCTCACTATTCATCCAAACATGCAAAATATCATATAATTCGTGGTACAAGTGAAAAAAGCAATTTCTTGCGTAAAAATAAATTGGGAATGCAGAATAAATTTTTATACGAGGTTTTGTTTTCAAGAAAATTAATTTTGATGATTTAAAATTAATGATCGTAAGAAACGATCATGACTATTCTGTTCGTACTTGTAAACAATATTAGGACTTGTAACAGTGTCATAGTTTATCTGCTATTCTTCCTGCTATAATTATCTGTCTGAATCATCAGTATCTATGAACTTATCAGGACAACCTGATTGTATAGTAATAGCGAAGAAAACATTTTCAGCTGTTCATAATTTAAAGAATTAAATGACAAATATTGCTGGGCAAATTTTTTTAATTTAGTTTTCTTAAATACACGTAGAAATTATCTCTCTTCGACATATTTTTAATTATTCCGTGCTTAAGGCACAAGTTTCATTTTCTTTTTCTTCACTTTCTTCCTGAGTGTAGCTATCACAAAAAGAAACATTTAAAAATAACCGGCTTATAGCAATAAGGCGCTTACAGAAGTTAAACCAGGTAGATAGACACGTATAAAATACCGAAAATGTTATAATTAGTCCAAGACAGCATGTAATTGCAAACAATTCCACATTTCATTTGTGAAACTATAGAAAAAGAAGGACAGGACGTAGAAGAGACTCAAACTTCCTGTTTGTTCTCTGCACGTTAGTTCTGTGATTCACGAACGAGGAGCACATGTCGGTTTTTCGCGCCAGGGTCGCGCGATATTTTGTTCCTCCTTTCCCCTCAACCGGCGTGTTGAGGTTATGTTGTATGAAGTAAATTCATGAACTTAGGTCGTAATACATTCGCAAACTAATTCCATAGATTCACAAAGAATCGTTAAAAAAGTACTTCTTGAGAGTTTGTCACGTGACCTTGGATGACGTCACCGAGGCCAATAGGAAACCTTCCAAACGGCGTTATAACCCGAGCTACCGGAGCAAGAGTTCGTGTGACGTCATCTGCGCAGCAGAGCCACGCGCATCCCTTGCCGAACCGACGTGACCGAGGTGGAATCAATTGCTAATTTGCAAGGAAAAACCTTTCTTTCCTTACATCTGCATCCATCTTATTCACGATTATTCAATGACCTATCGGAATGCAATTATAAACACGCATCTATCGATGCATTTACAATAGAACATGAACTTGTACGTCTTGATTTTCATGATTTTTTAATGCAGTTCATGATATTTTCTTTGTTTCTTTAACCTGTTCTTCTATATCGATAACGAACACTCTCGATTAGAGAGAAACATCGATGATTCCGAAAGCGACCGAGGAAGAATTTATCGCGTGCGACGTGTGATGGGACATGAGAGAAATATATACGGTTTAAAGTGAAGGCTAGCGGCAACGTCGCAAACCGTTTGTCGGACTCAGCCACCGAGTCACCGACTTTTCGAGGCCACGGCATGTTGTGTGCCCGTGCGCTTAAAATTCATTTCGATTACGAGCGCGATCTATCGGTGCTAGGAAATATGAGCTCAAGGACGAGCTTTCCCTCCGCGTTCGTGGCTAAATCTCGGTCGGTAATGCAGAGATTTACTTTCTCCCGTGTGTGTTTGCGTTCCACTTTAGCAACTAACCTTGCCACTGTGAATGGCAGTTACACTGCCGTCCATAAGTACGGTCGCGTGCAACTTAGGCTTATTTTGTTTGGTTAAAAGAAGCTTTAGGGGAAGGACAATCCCACCACTCGCTTTATTTATTCATGTTCTTTAGGTATAAAGGCAAGAGATCATGCACTGAAGTGTACATTGCTGGCACGCTAAACTTTTCTAAAGAAAAAAATAATATAGAATTTCATTAAACAAATTTTTTGAAACTATACGCTTCTGTTAACGTCAATCAAAGCATTTTTTTTATTCTTTACAGTACTGGAGTCGAAAATTGATTAGTTCAAAAGATATCTCAGGGAAAGACCACTGGGCTCTCTCTGTCTCTCCCTAAATATATCTCTTTATTATTGCATTTTCGACCGAAGTACTTTGATACTTTTTTTGCTGGGAATAATAAAACGCTTCGATTGATGTATAACAAAATACATCATTCTATTTAGAAAAATGAAGATAACTTTGAAACACTTTCACTTCCGGTACTGACACGTGCGCCACATGGTGTTCCATTCAACGCCATTTAATTTTTCCTAAAGACATTTTGTTTTATCTTTTACTGTTTTAAAGCTACAAGTTTATTTCAAGTTTAGTCGTAAAATTAATATCGGTTGTTTCAAAATTAATAATAATGAATATTTCCGATGAAAGGCAAGAAAGATATGAAATCGAAAGGAAAGAAAACTCAAATCGCTTACGTGTTTTTATGGTAGCCTGAAAGTTTTCCCGTAATCGGTGCTCATGCTGCATTATTATGACGAAGAGGCAGATGAGTAATTGTTTGAAAGTTGTGATAGATAGTACAGATACAGCAGTTTGTTGTATTCAATTATCGCACAAGTCGGAGGAATGTGGATTATCAGTTCAAATATTTGCCAGCTCGGTGCCGATAGTCGTGACAGAATTAAGAATTTCATATGGATCGCACGGAAATTCATGTAACGGTTTGAAAAAAATTTTCCATCGAAATATCATTCAGCTTGTTTATTGTCATTTCTTTTTTCTCTTTCTCATTTTCTTTTTATTTTTGGATCTCTCAATAATGCGGTTCACGTTGAAAGAAAAAAGAAATACTGTTACATTATCATTTCCTTCTGCCTTTCTCAAAATTAGAATCGAATATTTTTCCATTTATATTAAACATTGTTGTTTCTTTTGTTTCTAATTAAAAATTTTTAATGAAACTTCGCAAAAAATTTCCTTACTTTCTCTACAGTTACAATAATTAAATGATTCACATTGAAATCCTTGCTGTATATTCTTTTGTTTTGGCAATTTTGCAATTTCTCATGTAATATGATACCGATGTTGCAATAATGTCTCTGAAATACTTTCATTGTAAGGTACGTGCATCGAATTTCATTTGAATAGTGATTAGCAGGAAGCAAATTTTACTGTTTTGGAAATGGAGTTGCTTCGTTATCTTAACTGTTGCGCAATATTACGCGTGCGATCGTCGCGCGGCTATAAATAAGGAGTAATTTTTAATATTAATACGACGAATGAAAAAATGCAGTCTTGTAAATTATTCATTACATTAAATGCAATGCGTATGTGCCATGGTATGCGATATGAAATGCAATATGCAAGACGAGTTGCAGTGAACAAATGAAATAATGCTGTTTCACGTTATTATTTGTTAATTCGATACAGGAAACAAAGAAGTTACTTATTGCGAAAATACTTAACACGTTGAATACTGAAGGGAGCAGTTGATAGTTGGCACTATGAATTCGATATACCTGAGACATCATTTAATTAAAAATAATTTTAAGTTACATTAGTATTATGTTGAGACTGATAGCTGTACATTTCATGGATTTTTCACTCTTTTAATTTTTTTATTTATTTTATTTATTTAAAAACATAAGTAAAAATAAATACAATTGTTTAAAAATTCACTAAATGTAAAAAGTAACATATTTCTAATATTATCTAATTGATGGACTAGACTATTAGTTCTATTCTTCTCTTTCTATACTTAAATGTAAAATAATCTGATTGTGAAAACGCAATAATTTTACAATAAACAGAGGTGTTAATAAAGTAGAATTTTCTAATGACTTGCAAAAGAGTGATTTAAGAAATGATATGACTGGTATAATTTCTAAAAGCGGGATCAGATCTGGGTTAAAGTGTAAAAGGAAATGAACTTCTCATTTATGTCAGCTTTTTTTTCTGTTCATTTTTTATATTGCAATAGGTGTTAAGAGTGCAGTTTTGATCTGAACTGCATAGAAATGCAAACTACGTAACGCGAAATCAGCGTTGCGTCGTTGCGTTATCTTGGCACGTGAAACTGTAACGACGCAACGAAGAGTTTGCTAACTGTGCCTTATTAGAATGAATTATAAATTCCTTCAACTTGTTATTTCATTTTACCTTTTTCTTGTGGCACTAGAATGTATTCAAATGAAATCACAAGAAAGCGTATGTTTGAATAATTTGCTCAACAGTAGATTCATTCAGTTTATTAAGGAATTTATTACAAAAATATATTTCATTTAGCTTTAAGTATAATCAATCATATTCCTATAAACTTAACTACAATAGTATCGATAACACAGCAAATAAAAAGTATAATAATGAATTTTACAATATTGTTTATTCATAAATTTATCTTTTTTAAATGATAACTGAAACAATGTACTTGTAAGAAATTGCAAATGACCCTATTTCTTAAATAATTAACTTAAACAGTAAAATAATACTTTTTCTATAAATTTAAATATAGCAGATAATATTGCAAACAGAGGTATAATTAATTTTGTTACGTCAATTCCCTGCCATTTAGTGGGAAACAATGGTAGTGGGGAAAAAACCATAAATGTCTCCATTTGTTTTTGAATCTTCAGTAGTGAAGTAATCAAATTTCTATAAATTTAAGTATAAAAATATTAATAAAATAGCGAATATAGAATATTATAGGTAATTAATTTCACGACATCATTTATTTATTTATAAATTTCTTAATTTGATCAATTGACTGTGAATGTGAATGTGTTATTAATCGTGAAATACTTTTTTCTTTGTACAGATTCGGCACATTAGGCAACAGGAAGGCTCGAATAGTCATGCCGTTCAACAGGGGGAAGTGTCTTCATCGAATCCTAACATACTGTCCAACGATCAAGTTGGTCCTATTTTACTCGAGGTATGAATCAACTTAAATCAAAGTCCATCAGTATATTCTGTTCTTGTTACTTTCGTTCGTCGATGTGCACCTGCAACATCCAGAACGTTTTCTTTCCTTTTTCAATTTTCTTTCTTTTTTTCTTTTTACCGGCTCTGCCCATTACGAAGGTCTAGCTGATTGAGTACTTTATTAAAATTAATTGAGGTTAAATTGAGGTTTAATGTTGAACCGTGAACGGATACAGATCCACGTAGTATTTCCTAGTAGAATAAAGGTTTAATACGACAACAACAGAAAATACCTTTCTGTTCATTGTATTAATTTTTTTATTACTTAAGTTGTGTATCATAATTCACGTGAATCTGTTGATTCATCAAGCTTGAAAATTTCTGCTGAATCATTTAGAAAATATTTCAACGTAATTCTATCAACGAGACAACGAATCTTTCCAATTGTGTTAACACCCCTGAACTTTTATCTAGGCGTTAGATGGCTTTCTGTTTGTTGTAAATACGGAGGGACGAGTGGAGTACGTAACGGATAACGTAACACAATATATAAATTATACGAAGGACGATGTGCTCGGCAAGGATATTTATAATATTATTCATCATGGAGACCACAACACCTTCATGCCTAGCTTGTGCCCTGTGTCATTAGGTTTGTATATCTCAAAACCAACGATTATTCTCCTCTTACTATCATTTCGGATATCAATCTCCTTCCTCCTCCATGTTCTTACAAATTTGTTCTTCTTAAAAGGAACGAAAGATCGAACGATGCATTTAGATTAATCCTTGAACAACGAGATCCAAACTTACAAAACATATATGTATAAGAATATTCACCTAAAGTTGAATGTATCATTTTTAAAGGAAAGAGTTTCATATATTGTAAGAATAATTTTTCAAGGAACAATGTAAAATTTAGAAAATGAAAATAATATGAAATACATAATTACATTAAAATTGGGGCTCTCTCCATGGTCCGCCGTACGAACATTACGATGGAATCATCTTTCCACGAGCACACGATAATACGATCATTTACGAGTGCGTTTCGTATGCGTCAGGCTAGTTATGATAATGTAACTTTAGCATCTATTTACCGGGTGGATCGCGCACGTGTACTTTTCAGTTTATCTCTTCGGCTTTTGTTATGAAGTTCGACGGTTGCGAAACGGAAAGATTTATCTTATGCGATGGAAGGGGACAGTTTTAAAATTCTCGAACGCAGCAGAAATCCGATGCCATCGGTGTCGTTGTGGCTTCGACAGGCTTGACTTTCCGATCTCTGTCAGGGCACGCAAAATTTCATTCGGTATTAATGACAATTTATTATACAACTGCGATCATACTTAATTCAAGTATGCGTAGAAATAATTATCTGGTTTGAAGGAAAAATTGTAGTCACTCTCTAATACTTTCATCCATAATAAAAAAAAAAAAAATTAGAAAGATATGTTTCATGTATTTTTCAGGATTATAAATTTCCAATAGTAAGTTACAAAATAAAATACATCAAGTGGTACAATTTAGATTAGTAGACAAGTCACATATGGCACATCTTGAAACACGAAGTACATACATAAGTACTTACGAACTAGTAATACAAATATATTTCTTGTGATCAGTTTCATAAAGTCTATTCATTAAAAAATAGGCTAGATTTTGATTATAAATTTTCGATGAAGTATAATTCTCTCCCGAATCTCTCCCGTGTCTCCCTCGTCTCTCCCGTTTCTTCCAAGTCCATGTTTTCATACAGTAATTTCTGTTATCCTAGATAAACACGGTAGAAAGTAATAAAATTGTTTGATTCAGGCTGGACGAGCGAGCCGCAGCCCCAAACGAGGAATCGTACCTTCAATTGCCGCTTCTTGGTGAAGCCTCCTGATGATAAAGAAGAGACTATGGAAGAGAAGCAGCAACGAGTATCGAAATACGAGTCTATGCAGATCTGTTCAGCTCTTTTGCCAAGTAATAGCGATCGTCTGGAGAGCGGTGACGTATCATCCGAATCCTCGGACATCGGTCCTTGCGTAATGTGCGTGGCTCGCAGGATACCACCGAACGAGAAACCGATTGGTACCCCCATCGAGCAGTTCACTGTCAAGCTGGACACCGCGGGCAAGATTATCGCGGTTGATGTCAGCTGGCTGTCGCCCCCTTACTCCAAGTACCTAAGCAAGGTAAGGGTACGTAAGATTCCTCATCTATCTATTAATGATGGTGACAAAAGTCAGAATATAATATTATTTGCTTGTGGAAAGGGTGTATTTGGAGCCCCTAAAACCAAGAAGAGAGGAAGTCCTTAAAATTACTGAAACTATATTATTTTCATAAAAAAGCGTTATAATTGTTACATATGAAGTTTGATCTTTCTAAGATTAACCCTCGGGCGACGGATCACGGAGAGAGTCACACTTTCAATTTAATTTTAAATATATTTCATATTATCATTGGGTTTTTGTATTTTTTTTTTTGTAAATTTGAGTCACAATTGACCTAAGCTTTGCTCTTCAAGGGTTAATAATAGCAAATTTTTTTAAATTTCACTTGTACCATTACGACTTTCAACCCATCAATTAATAACATCTATGGTATCTGAGAGTTGGTATTAAGAATGATATTTTCTAATCTTTGTTACAGGACCTGATTGGCACTACAATAAAGGATGTGTGCCACCCTCATGATCTCAGTAAGCTAACTGCACATTTGAACGATACGCTTCAAGTCGGTGAGAGTACCAGCGGTGTGTACCGGCTACGCGTTAGTCCTGATAAGTTCCTTAACATTCAAACAAAGTCAAAACTTTTCAAAGCAAATGTGATGAATACACACGATACCGACTTCATTATGGCCACCAATTCCATCATCGGGTAAGTTGAACCATTCTTCGTCCTTTTCTATTTCTATTGTTTACTCGTTAAATATGAACGTGTACCTTCAAGATTCATTCAACAACGGATTAATACGTAATTCTTTAACCCTGAATATTTATATTCTCTGATATATCAGTAAGTTTTTTTTTTTTTTTCAAAAGAAGGAATAGTTAATCTGAGGTTGAGTGTATTCCAAACATTGATTACCAAAGTGACATAAAATAAAGGATAACTTAAATTAAATCAAGGAATAAATAATTCTTGTATTTTTATATTAATTGAAATGCTGTGGTACTCAATGTATTGATGTTAGTTAAAGATAATTATGTAAATGGTTAATATTAAATAGAACCTAGTGGAACTTCAGTTAATCCAAGTAATACTGAATTAGTGATACAACTTATTAACGATTTGAAGTTATCAAGATCAGTGTATTTTCCAGCACTCGATAATCGACGTTCCACTAGGTAATTAAGTTAATTTACTGTTCCTTCGCTTAATTACTTTCCTATTTGAAATACATAGGCAAGGGTGACTATATCTACACGACATGTTTCCACCTTATGAATTTCCCGCTGCATTAGGTTTCTGCTAATGTATTCTGTTCACCTAATTTCTCCGTGTTTATCTTATATCCGTTGCTTCAGTAACATTATCGAGCTAACTCAAATACTTACACCAAAAAATTAAAAAAACAAAAAACAATCAAGATCGAAGGAAAAGAAATATAAAACAGAAAAAGTAAAAAAATCTTAACGCGAATTAATTTGAAAAAATTGTAGGAAAGGATATTCGAAATTCCGATTTAATCCACGTCGAATTTTATTGTTGTACAATCTTTTTGTGGTATTTTTCTTCCTGTTTTTTTTTTTTAGGTTTTTACAAAATCTTGCATGTTCCGCGACACACACGGGTTTTCTTCTTTCGGTGTTGGAGATCTGGCCACTCTTGAAATTGAAACGATTTTCCCTCACTATGTTTTATCACCGTCGTCGTGTGATTACCATCTCGTTTACGCTTCTTAACGCTTCGTCTGTTAATAATTACTATATACCACACGCTGGTTTTTAATCGTACCTCACCGCACACATACATTTTCGGTGTTTGTCTACACACGATCACACTTTTCATCGCATTGTCGTGAACACTGGAATGGCAAAGGTTGCGATAGATTGATAAAATAATTACAATAAATTCTTCCGTGATTTTTGCCATTTTCAATCTCGATTTACAAATTTCGTGACGTTTGTAGAAATGTATACGAAAGAAGAGGTGATCGCAAGACGATCGTGATTGATCGTGACTAATTATTTTTCATTGAAATCGAACACTGTGAGAAAGTAAATTAAAATATAAAAGATACGAATTTGTTGGTCGGATACGATCGCGTTCCCGTTCAAAGTAATTTCTGCGCTCACCTCGAGGTATTTGCGATATCGAGTCATATAGAACGTTCGAGGTGCAAGTACTTAGCGAAAGTAAGATTTACAGTGGTCACTGTGCAGTGAAGTAAGTCTTACTTACGCTTGTGTGCCACTTACAACAGGGTATCAAGGTGGCTCGATTGATGCTCAAGGTTTCTCTCTCGGTAAACAGTGCGCGAGATACGAGGAACGTTATATTTCTATATACTTTTCCAAAGACCTCTTTTTCTCGGTGTTCCAACGACATTGTATCATCTGGCTTAAGCGTTTCATCGTCAATCTTCTCGTTGCAAACGCGGAGCATACATTTCTCCATTCGAATTTTTAAAGAACAAATAATTCGGCAAAGAATAATACTTAACCCCTGTTACCGAGCACTGTTCACCGTAAATCGCTGAAATAAGAACCTTGTGATAATAGAGTAATGCTTAGTGTTAGACTAAAAAAAAAGAAGAAGAAAAAATGCAAAAAAAAAAAAACAAAAAGTGTTTTTTTAAATGGTAACTGGCAAATACATGTGTTTGTTTTGTTTCTTGTCCATTGATAGGGACAATGACTTAACGCCTATCGAGGGTGGTCAGCTTTCCAACAACAAAGTGTGCTCTGGACACTCTAGTAACCGTTGTGCGAATAATAGTAATAATAATAATGGTAACAATAACAATAACGTGGGTGGCCCGCTGATGTCCGTGGCGCATCTGAACGGTCAAGTGAGTGGTATCAGTGGTCGGGGGTTGGCTGGTACGTCGTCGTCGTCGTCAGCGTCGTCGCATGGCGGCGGTGTTGCGACATCGTCGAACTCGATAGTGTTTAGCGCGGGCGAGTCTTGCAACAACCCCCTGCCGTCGCTAAGTACAAGTAATCCGTTCAACCACTTTTCGGGGAACATGGACTTGGAATTCGAGCTGTTCCCCAGTTCCACATGGGACTTGGATAGTAGCAGCGGGTGGGCAGATAGGCCCGAATCGAGAGCTAGCGGGCCACCAAATTCACGACCACCTTCCCAGCCAGCCCCGACATCTCCGAGTCCCCAGGGAACGTTCTCCTCTAATTCAGCGGTGGCGCCTCACTGCAGTCCCATGCGCGCGTTCAGCCCGACCTCAGGCAACGCAGCTCACACCTTCAGTAATTCGTTCCCCTTCAGTCCGCTTCAGGAATCACAGACGTCATCCTTGACCAACAGCGGTGCTAGTAGTGTTAGTGCCAACGGGTCAGCTGCGCTTACCCCGAAACGTCAGGATGATGGGAAGACCGGATGTTCGACCGGGAACAACCAATCCCCCATGGACACAAGCGGGAACGCGAGAAACAACTCGAGCAACGTGGCCGGGACCGCTACCACCGCCGGTCAACAACAGACCACCGTCGTCGGGGTGACCGCGACCGTTGTCGAAACTCAGAACAGTGTTGTGTCCACCGAGTCCGGTAGATTGAGAAACTTATTGACCAAGGGCGCTAGTGCTAGTGAGGACAGTCAGGACAATACGAATAACGATTCCGAGAACCAAAATAAGCATAGGATATTAAAGACCTTGTTGAATCAACAAGACGAGGACGATTTTCATCCGGAGCATAATAATAAAGTGCGAACCAGTCCTAGTAACATGCCGAAACCGAGCATGGACCATTCGAAATCTTCGCTTGGAAATAATATGCTGCTACAGGTAAACCAGCTGATCTATGGATCGAACTCGATTTAAAGGACCACTGGTGTCTCCGTTCATCCAATCCGAATAACATTCTTAAGGTTTCCATTCTTTGGATTTTCACTGTTACTACTGTTTAACTGTCTAATGGTACAATACATATCGGATGATTTATAAATAATATTTAAAGAAATAGTTTAGAATTTTTAAAAAATGGAAATGTGTATAAAACTTTCATTCTCGTTATATCAGCTGTTGGAAGATTCAAACTTTTAAATCTCTCAAATTCCTGAAGAAGTTAACTGGTGAAACTTTGGGATGTTTATCCCACCGAACACAGCTTAAATCCAAGAACTTTAAACAGTACCGACCGTGATAGTCTAATCCTTTACGCGAACTTTTTTTCTTTCTTAATTCACTCCGCTTCGAGTCAAACACAATCAACCAATACTTATTTTTCCATACTAACAATTTAGTGTTATTGAGATGTGCTGTTTTATAGTTATGAAGCCTATAAAAGAACAGGCCCTAGTAGAAAAATAATTATTGCTTGATTGCGAGAAACGTTTTCTTTTTCTCCTTTTTTTTTTTTATTTTTTAAATAGTTATGATTAGTAACGCGTTATTCCTCAATGCTATAATGCGACCAATTTCTTTCAAGTTATTAAATGAGAAAAACGATGACGAGGATGAAGAGGCTCGCGCCGGTTTCAAGAAACGGAACGAACTTTTGCAACAGCTCCTGAAAGACCAAGACGACGAGAGGAAAGTACAAGAGCAACAGGTAAGTGGCTATAAAATTAGCTTGTTTTAGCACAGTTTTATAGATTTATGGACAAGATTAGTTTTTATGTTCATGGAAACAACCTAGATAATCTTTTGATCTTGTTCAATGAAATGTTTTCATTTAAAACGTTGACGACTGATTACTCGGTAAATTATTTTTCAAATTATAATTACTATATGGTTCATTGAATAGAAACACAGAATACTGTCATAAAAGGTTAAACACCGATATTAGAAATATTTGACACCAGTCGTCAAAGTGTTAACGTCCTTCTACAGAGTCATCAAGTTTTTCTTTCTGATTGCGTCAATTTACAAAAAAATCACAATGTAATATATTCCTCGTTGAACAGTGCAAGTCACAGAATCGGGAAGAAGATCCTCTTTTGCGAAGTCTTGGCTTTCGAAACACCACGCCATCCCCGTCTCAATCGGGTGACAATGTTGGTCTCGGTGGTTCGACCCAGGTCGGTCAGAAGAGACCCGGCGAGGATGGCGATTTAAACATAGCTGTGAAACGTCCTATGGACGGTTCGCACCAGGTATCCTCATCGGGTACGTCCACCAACACGACCAGTAAACTCTGGGAGAAGAACAAGATGTTGGCTTCGTTGCTAGCTAAACAACCTCCTCAACCAACCACTATCCCACCAATACCTGCATCTGTGATATCGGCAACGCCACAGGTAATTAGAATGATTAATTGTTCCTTATTTGCATTAACACTGTCACAGTGAAAATGGACATACATACGTATGCCTATTATGATTTGTTTTGTGGTGAAAATTAATTCAAATAATGTTTGTGTTTGTTGTACAGGATAAGCTGTTGCGCATAGGATTGAAGCCACAACAGCAGTCACAGCAGTCACAATCACAGTCGCAACAGCAGCAACAGCAACAGCAGCAGCAGCAGCAGCAGCAACAACAACAGCAGCAACAGCAACAGCAGCAACCCTGGACGGGTGGTAGCATGCAGTCGGTTGGTGGTAATACGATAACGACAACTGCAACTTCCGCGCGTACTCCTCTCCAAAGCCAGTCGAGACAACTACCTCGTCAAACAACCAATACCTACCTCACTCATATGCTAAGTCAGGTAAATATTGTTTTATTACATTATAAATAGTTGTGTGTAATCTATTATACCCAATTTAAAACACCAGTTTTATCAAAAAACTAATTTACCTAGAGTTTACCTAAATCCCAGTCCCACTAAAGATGTCCTTGAGCAAAATATTCTGGAAGTGACGCATGGTACATCGGAAACATTGTTAGTAGTTAGAGCAATTACATGAAATATTACTAATTGTATTAGTATTATAAAATAGAGATTTTAAGTTTTCCATTAATATGTACAATATAATGTAATATCATCGAGATGTGTATTTGCAAATTCTCTATGTTTATATAGCAACAAAGACCCCAAATGGGTCAGATGGATTCGGAATTTACGGGCAGCGGGGAGTATCGTCATACAAATGCAGATCCAACCGGTTGGGACAATCAGTCATCAGATCCTGATCTTTCCGATATTTTGGATCAAGTGATCGAATTCGTACCAGACGAAGCTATCACAGGTATAGAATTAAACAATGAATGATTTCCAGCTAACCATACTAGAATTTCAGAAATTCTAAAGCAATTTTTGGAGTGCAATGCATACTATTGAAATTTAGAAAAAAAATTAGGATTTCTTCAGTGGAAAATAAACTAATGAAATAAGAGTAGGGTTTGTTAAATCTCAGTGTGGCAGATAAGGATTAACCATTAAAACAATTGGCGTTTGAACATTTATTTTTAAATTAAAAATAAATAAATGAAAAATAAATTAACATATAGAATTACCTTTTATCATGATAAACGTTGACGTATGGTAAATTAAAAAATTTGAAATCGTATTTTCTGGATGGATTTTCGTTGTTTTACCGATCAATATTGCTTGAATTCACGAGTATCTAAATAATAAAAACTAGCGATTTTTAAAAACATTTCCTAAGTTTCATATATTGTATACATACATATTACATCTTTCGCTGCCACAGCCTAATAATTGTATACCTTTTTACTGTCTTTAACAAATTTTCTGAAGCTAACAATATTCACGAACGGGTGTCTTGCCGCGTGACAGCGAAAGTGGTACCATTATGGACAATAATTTTTATTCAATAGATTCGTCTGCGATAGCAAATCTCTTAGATGCGATCGAAGCACCGCAGAACAACGCGTTGAACGAGAAGATGGCGATTAACGCGATACAAAAGTCGTTGATGTTATTCGAGACTGCCGTAAATCCAACGTCTTCCACCATAACAATTCCTGGCACACCTCCAGCTTACTCCACCACGGTAAGTTGATATCCTTTCGCATTATTTTTTTTTTATAACATGCTTGTAATAATCATAATAAGTATCCTTACCACCATCAAACCATTCTGACAGTTCTCACTTGTATAGCTGTTACCATGGCATGTACTTGTTAAAACCTGTTACCTGATTTGATGTGATTAATAATTACGAGTAATATCATTTCAGTTGGTTACCACACCCGTAACGACGAGCCATAGTTACCAACCACCGCCGATGTATCAACAACAGCCAAGGATGAGGTTGAACACTCAGCCAGGTGTCAGACAAACGACCACTCAATTCACGCAGCAGCAACAGTTACAGTTACAACAACAACGTACAAAATTGATACAACAACAACAGCAACAACAATTGAAACAGAGGCTACTGCAACAACAACAACAGCAACAGTTACTTATTCCTTCCAATGCTACAGCTACGGACCAAATTACCACCGGCATTCATAATATTGATAACCTTCTGAACAATACTGTTGCACCAAACGTGTCGTTACAGGTAATTATAGAGATGTTTTTATGTTAATAATATAAGGTAGAAATTCGAAGATTAACTATTTGTATCTATAATACTTAAAGCTTCAATGTTTCTTATTATAAGTCTTCTTTTTCAATCTAACGTTCAATGCGTTAATTGAAATGATATAGTACATTAAAAAAAAAAATTCTATTTCCAGCGGTCGAGTGTCCCAGATTCGCAAGTATCTCCAGGTTATGGGGGATCCGTCCAGATGCCTTCCGGTCACCGACTTGCCCACTCGTACTCACATCCTTCAACGTTACCACAGCAGTAAGTGCATGTCGCACGCGATCCTATTATAATTCAAGCAAATAATATTATCGTTATCTAACGGGCGCCTCTTTATTTCTAGCCCCATTGTAAACAATAATTTTAACAGTGGTCAACAAGTGTCCGCCGCAGCTCGACTGTCACCGCATTCTCCCGCTGGTATCTTATCGTTCACTCATCCACAGCCGTTGTCACCACGGGTGACGCAAGTACGTTTCACCAGTTGTTTAATTAGACGAGGCGTCCTAAATGCCTGTCGCGTAGTTTCATTTTTATTTTTAAGTTTTATTTCTGTTCCATCGGAGGAGGGTGCATGCACAACAACTGTACAATTCTGTTTCTCTTTGCTCCATTAATCCCGCGCCTCTTAAGCCGCGTTTACACTAGTAAAAATTTAATGTTGTATTATCGTTTGTGTATTCTGTAATCAACGGACGACATACATTTTGACTAACGCAGACCCCGGCCTTTAACATTATACTTTTCCGATTCAGACACGAGAATTTTTAATTTCTTCTTCTTCTTTTTTTTTTTACGTTTTATGATAAAGGGCAACTATGGTAATACCCCGAGATTATTCAACGTTAACCAGGTGAGATCGCAGCAACAGCCCACCGTGCAGCAGCAGCTGCAGCAACAACAGAGATCGATGCCGTCGCCGGGTACTCCAGCGTCTGCACGACAATCTCCGTTTCCGGCGGAAACCTTTCCTCCACCCACCTCTCCTACAGCCAGCCAATTTCCACCCGGTCCTAATCCTGGCGCACCGAATCCTTCTGCCCAATATCGGTTGCAACGGACCACGTCTACGCCTTCAGCTACGACTCAGTTGCCAGGTAGGTTCCCTTTACAATTATACTAATTATTTCACATTACCATCGTATTTTACGGTTATTTGTATGTAATATCTAGAGAGAACCATTTTGTTGTCGATACTGCTGATTGTGTAAACGGGTCGCGTTCAATTGCGTGCGAACTACATTATCTTCAACCATGTAAACATGTGATATTCTTTTTTTTTTTCTTTTTTTTTTTCTAATGTGTGTGTAACGTGTAAAATTATGCATTGAGCATTTAGGAAGGTTCGTAGATGACCGACTTATTACGTGTGTAATTAACTTGAAATTTATTTCATATTCTCGCGTAAACTGTACGGGAAATCAGAGACTGTGACCGAGTCGTCGTATTATTATAATATCGGTGTGGTTAATTTAAAATATTTTTAAATTAAAAATATACTATACGTATCTACATGGAACGGAAGGTGTGATTTAAATAAATACTTTATTAAAGTAGGTAAGTATGGAATCGATTAAAGTATGTGTTTCTCTATTTCTGTTCAATATTCGAAGATGGAACGAGTACGATTAGATTAGATAGTTGTGCGTATATAGATATTATTAGTCACATTTGTGTCTAAACTTACTTTTTTATCATATTAGTGTTTCAACTACCGTTTATGTTCGTGTTTCTTATCGCAGATTACTCAAGATAATTTTACAAAATTTAGTTTTTTTTCTTACAAATACATTAAGTTACGAATTTTTGATTTTTTAAAAGTATTACCGTGCAAATTGTAACTTCAGTACCTTCTTATACACTTAAAGTATTTAATAGATCAAGTATAAATATTATATCGTCCGGAAAATTCCTGTTGTTTTCAAAGTACAAAAATGTTCTATAAATACATAACTGAAAAGTACGAATAACAAAGTAAATATTAGGTAATTCAAATTTTCCCACGTAGATGTTTATACACAAGTGATGGGAGGCGATTGACGTATACGTATATATGGGGCCTGCTCCCTTGTATCGTCATTCTCCCAAGGGAAACCTAGGGGGAAACCCGGGAATGAGAGGCATCGCTATTTTCTCCATAGAAGCTTGATTTGATCGTGAATGTACTTGAATAACAAATAAGTCCACTCAAATGAAACGTTTCTTTATTATTCAATAAAGATGTAATAAATTTGAACCAACATGAACTTTCCGTACAATCTAATTCTCCGTTATTTTCAATACATCGTTCATAAAATGAACTAGCATCATAAAAATTGTACCGCATAATCAAACATACATATAGGAAATGTTAAAAGCGTGTTAATTTCGATGAGACCGCGTCGAAGCATGGAAGGAAGCATATAGAATAAAAAAAGAAAAGAAACGTTTGTTAAAAAAGTAAAGAAAAATGAAAAGAAGTAAGGAAGAAGAAGATAGACACGATTGATGTTGCAGGTGGGGTCGGTTCGCCCCGGCACTACGGCGGAGTGAGTAAGGAACAACCTCTTCTTTCACCTAGTCATCCACATTCGGGTTGCAACCCGGCAACACCGACTCACAATCAACACAACGTAACGAATACCCAACAACACTTCTCCAACCAACAACATTCTTCTATGATATACCACACGACAGCCAATACTATCAACACAGCTGACATGCAGAACAATCAGTTCTGTTACGATCGGACGTCTGTTCCACTCTATTCGTCAGGGCCTGGGGACACGCAGGATGCCAGGCCTCTGCCTCCCGGTAATCCTGTCAATCACCAATTGGGTGGTAAGTCATGTGACCAGTTAATGTCATGTGACCATCACTTCGTCATCATTACACCCCTACCCTCGTACGACCCCCTTTTTGTATCTAAACAACCTCGTATCACGAGACCTACCGCAAAAATGGCATGAGACATTGTTTGGTACATGGAAGCACATCATTCTATCACCATCCACCACCCCCTCATCGATGTGTACTATCTCAGTCATGTAAATACGATGATCGTCTTATCAATGTATCTTACCCGTTCATTAGGCCCTGCAAATCTTCATTTCTGTCTAATTATGGGAAAATGGTACGTATGTTGTTACGTGACTAATCAGACCCTAATGGGACACCCCGTGATTGTATTAAAATCATTCCAAATCATCTTGTATTCGATCTCCATCTCGTATCATTGCTTTGGCCTACAAGTCATAATGGTCGCTTTCGAGTTTCTTTAAAATTGATAGTTTATCATTTTGCAGAGTGTCTATTTATCAGATCTCATACTTTGCTCAAATCAGAGCTTTTCATTGGATAACACTTATGGATCGATAGATCAGCATCATTATCATTATCATCATCATCATCATGGTTTCCCTGCAGTTGTCATTCTACCATGCACCTTATAAGAAGACGCAGAGTAGCGTATCCAGTCGAAATAGCGCTAAATGTTGCATGGTGCTTTTGTTCATAGTTTGAAATTTGCCTATCATCGTAATCATTCCCGTGGAATGTACTCTTCGCTCGTTGTACGTAGCGAGTCGAGAAATGCTGATCCTTTCAATTTTGTTTAAAAGATACAAATGTGTTTATCGCGAAGGATAATTGCAATGTTTAAGTAATTTATATTTGTCAAAAATTCTAAAAAATTTCACTTTAATTGTATAATAATTTTAATTTAAATTATTAAGCGCCATGTTATAGCCCTGAATCAATGTTTGTTCTCCTTTTGTACCTTCTCCTTACAATTAAATGCTATTTGATTTTATTTAGTATAAATTGAATTTTTAAACCAAATTTATCAACCAAAAGGTAGCCCAGAAATCTTCGTCCCGTTCTGATGGCACCTTTGAATCTTTTAAACGTAAAAAGGAACATTTATCCATTAGTTTGCGAACTAACTTCAACTTCATGCTCTCTCTCATTAGGTATTCTTTTCATTTTGTAAATAACAAGCAATAATTGTTTCTAACCACCACAAAATTAATTTGTTAAGCCATCTGCTTGTCGAGACAAGCCCATCTTCATTGTATACGTGTAATAAAAAAAAAAGAGCCTTGTGTCTCCGGAAGAAATCGATTCACACCTGTGCTTTCCCAAGAATCGTGACATTTAACATAGTACAATTTCATTCCCCATGTACGACACACACTTTCTTTCACACTAATTTTCAGCGATACGAACACGATGTTCGATTCTGCACTCTCTACTTCTTGTTACAATTAGTGATAGAGAGACTACACTTGTTCTTTTTTTTTTATGGTGATTGTAGACACCGATGTACTTATGTAATGACATTAGTAGATAAGTCACGTAGGAGAGACTTTCCTTTGTATCATATCTTTCTTTAGGTACCTTTCTTATGATCCGTATGCGTTAAGATCACTGTATTACTTAAGGTGGACTGGAAACGGAAGCGGGCAAACTTTGTTGATTACATAATGATATATGTATTGAGAATTTTGACAATATACATAGGATTTGTAAATTTGATAATACGCAAGGTAGTCTAATTATTGCAATTGATTACAAGTAGTTCGATTATTGTAGTTGTTCATTTATCATTATATAAATGATTTTCTAAAGTCTATATGAATTTTAAAATTGTGATAACAATTATTAGACTCGCGACATTGACGTAAGTACCCTTATCATTTTAAAATTCGAAGATTCTAAAATTCTAAAATTCCGATGTTTTAATATTTTAATGTTCTAAAATTTCAAGGTCCTAACATTCTGTGGACTTGGCTTGAGATATTTAAAACCGTTAGAATGATCGTAGTAGTATTCGGAATTCCCTTGCCATTTTCATTTCTGAATTATTTCATTAAATTCAATTTGTAATATTAGTTATTAATAACTAACGTGGCAGCGAATGTGTTAATTTAGAAATTAGGTCCATTAATCATTCAATAATTAGCGGTAGTTCACATCCCCGCAATATTTTACATTTTAACGACGAATTGCCCATTTCCGTTTCAGAACATGTTCGCACTGTTTAGTGATTACCCTCCGGCACTTCCGGAACACGTAAATTAGCATCACTATCACTTGCACCACATATATGAAATTTGTGTTATAATAGCTAATACATACGTACTGCTGTTTCCATGTAAGACTGAATTTCTTGTACAATCGTGGTTTAACAATAATAAGGAGGAGTATTGCTATTTGAACGCTTAGAATACAATCCCTCGTTGTATCTTAATATTTTAAATAATCAATATGTTTTTGCAATTATTATTATTATTATTATTATTGTAAGATTTAAACTTATTTGAACAATGTTGAACATTTACTTAAAAGTTTGAATTTATAAATCCAAGTGATACGTTTAAAAATATTTTATGTATAATGTTACGAAAATATTTTTAAACAATACTTGCATCTCTTTTAAATGTAAAGAATGATATTTAGAAAATTCAAGAATTCAGTATTCGCACGAAAAGCGTTAATATCCTTTATCATATTTCTCTTTTAATTTCGTGTACTCACTTTGTGTTTTTAATTTTTTATACGCTTGTTGTATCACGCAATTTCATTAAGTTTTCTTTTCTCTTTGTGTTATCGTGTTATTAATCTTCGATCAAGTGGCAATTTTGTTGTACTAATTATTTTATGTTTGCGAATTATTCGATCGGTGTTAATTTATAATTGGAGCATGATCAACGCAGACAATCGATTCTTTCTTTATTTTTTTCATACAATTGAATTTCATAAAATTACCAATTATTTTATCATTATTAAATTTCAGTATGCACATTTTACGAATGTAGATGCATTCATTCTTTAGTTTATATATTTTCGAAATGATATATGATAAAAAGAAATTTCTGAGATGTAATAAGCACGATAATTTAAGAAAGATAAATATTTTTTTTTTTCAAGACAATTGCATTAACAAATAAATGCTATCGATAGAAATAGTTCTACATATATAATTATGTTAAGATAAGTACAGAATGTAATTAGTCCACTTTAATCATTCTCCAATCTAAATGCTCATCCGTATAACGAACCAGGTTCGCCGTTTAAGTCCACAATGTTAAAATAACAAAAAGAAAAGGTCTTACTAACAAAAACGCATTTATCATGTACGAAGTGCATCGAGCTTTTGTGATTAATCATCGTCACTAAACGCAGTGTTAAGCATTGTCGAGCACAGTGTACATATTAATGTCTGTCAAATCTCTGTCTTGTTTTTTTTTATTTTTTTTTTTTTAAGGCAAAATGTGTTTCAAGGGTTTTGGGATGTTTCAGGAGTTAACCGAACAATTTTTTCAGCATGGTTTAGTAGGTCATTTCGAATAATAAGGATGATGTGTGCTACAAGTCCTGATCTATTCATTATTAATTTATTTCACCTTTTAACTGGGAATGACGAGATAACTCGTCAATGGAAAATGCTTCTCTAGTCGGGAAGACGAGTTAATTCGTCATGAAATTTTGAAGACAATTCATGTAAATTTAAACTCGATACATCTTCAAGTTTCTAATTGGGCATGACGAATTAACTCGTCATATAACATTTGACAGAATATGCTTTCGGTAAGTTAGCTACCCCGTTAAGAAGTTAACAAAAAAAGAGAAGATTATACGCGCACGTAGTTGTAATCGAACAATAGTTCTATATTTTTAAAATGTTTTTACTTATATTTTATAATCAAGTAATTGATGAAAGAACAATCACTTTGTTATCATAACGCGCACGTAGAACTCTCTTTTCCTCCAAATAAATCAAGATCCATAGTATACATAGCTTTTTTTCGCTCAATGATTTGCTAAATATGTTGGAGAAATTGTTTTATTAACTTTTGAAACACCACGTATATGTGATCAAGCGATCCAAAGCTTCGTCTCAAAAAAATGTTTTATTTATTTATTTAATTTTTTTCTTCAATTTCTGTCTGTCTTTTCATCTAAGGATTTCATCGTGCTTTAACCCTTGCACTACTACGGACGACTATAATCACTTGCCATGAAGCAAAGCATTTCTATTTCAAAACCAAATAGCTGCGCTAAAAAATTTCTTATTGGAAACGAAATTTTATGAAGAAAATAATTTTATTCACATTTAGCTGTTACACTAGGTAATTTAACCCTTCTGAACAAACATTTTATACGGACACAGAAAATTTTGATAATAATATTAAATTTTGAGATCGGGTTGGATCGGGTGGGACTCCGAAAGATTGTCCTGCACATACATTTTGTTCGGGCACTCGTAATTTCGGGATCCAAACAGGACACGTGACCCAAAATTCAATCACATCCGATCATACACTTTCATACTTAAAAATTTAAAGTAAGTCTGAGAAACAATCGAGTCTCGAGATGATTTCTGGTCCCGAATTTGCGGGTACCCAAACAAATTTATGTGCAGGACAAATTGTGGAGATCCCTACAGAATTTTTCGCTTCGATTTTTCGTGATCTATCCAACGGTGTAGAGATCTTCAGGGAATTTTTTAACACTCTATATACCATACAAAAATTCATATCGAAGGGGTTGATATAAAATTATACAATTCCTCGCTGAGATGACTGTAGTTAAAGGGTTAAAGATCACGATAGATCCATGAGAAGAAATGTTCCGAATCAAAAGGAACGCATTTATTACGAGATAAGTCGTAATCTATCCGATGTTACTGCAATAATTATTGTAAATACCGCATTTTGTAATAAAGCATTCATCCTGTACCTTTGACTAACTTGTACGTAAACGGCTTGCACAATAAAACACACGATCTCCGATTAAATCACTCGAGGTATTGTTTATCGTTGGTATTTCGTTAGAATCAAAAGAGGATCGTTATCTGTTATTTGGATACTAGAAATGACGGGATGTTTGTTTCGTTTTGTCACAGGAAATGCCAGCAGCACGTCCGAGTTCGTGAGGCAAGAATTGAGAGCGATCGTTGGCGCAAGAACGCAACAACAACAACAACAAAGGGTACCTAACAACATTCAAAATAACCTTTCTGGTCAAGTATCTCAGGATGATCTTGATGCACTTGGTCTGACGTACGAGATGTCTCCTGCAGGTACGTAATTAAAAAAAAAAATAAAAGAAAGAAAGAAAACCCTTTCACCCTTTTTATAATAATACTTGCGCATTAATAGAAAGGGTTAAGAGTAGCGAGACAGAAATTACTTTGTACATAATCCTTTTTTTTTTTTAATTTCATTTAAATTTTTCGAAAATGAAAGGACATCGGTTGCGTTAAGACAGAAATACCATCGATTGTTTGTTAGTTGGATTAATTAAACTAATGGGAGGATTGTTTATTGATTTCAAGTTACTAGAGCTGTTACTTTGAGATACCCGGGTACCCATCGTATATAAACTGCATCCTCTGTAAGAGAAGTTGAAGTTAACAGAAGGAAAAGGGGACAACAGTTGTGGTCGCTGCCTATTTTTCTATTATGCGAGCTGAGAAGGGTGCTCCTTTGTACCCGAGTATTTTAAAG
Source organism: Osmia bicornis bicornis (assembly GCF_907164935.1). Taxonomy (NCBI): domain Eukaryota; kingdom Metazoa; phylum Arthropoda; class Insecta; order Hymenoptera; family Megachilidae; genus Osmia; species Osmia bicornis. The sequence continues at coordinate 11,686,292 of NC_060217.1, read as the reverse complement.
CAAGAGCTCTACTCGATACTAACCAGATTTCACGTTCTCTTCTTGTATATTGTATAGCATTGCGAAGCTCGGTTAGTTCTCTCAATTCTCGGCTTGTAAATAAAGTATCTGTGAGATTCTGAAAGCTGTGAAAAAGTATTACAGGGATTCTGCTAGCATTCGTATTCATTTTTCTGTGTATACTGTAACAAATTTCAAGAATCATTCGTTTAACTTGTTCATGTTTATCATTTCGTACGATGCAAGAATTGTAAGGCTTATCGTAGCAGATTATTTGTTAATCCATTGAAATTTGTTACTAAATTAAAAATACTGAGAAAACATTACAATTGTAATGGTCAAATGATACAATTGTAGAGCAGTAAATGATGCTAAAAGAACTGCTTTCTTTTTTTTTTATTTATAATTTAAAGCATAACTTCACCGTATATTCGACTGACATTTGTAAGAAAGATGTTTGAAAATTTTCAACTCGACTGTCAAATTTGATCAACAACTTCGCGTCGATTTTGTTCTGAATTTCGGGAATAATTTTCGAACATACGAAGATGGAATTGCAACCTTAATTTCGTCTCGTTGTCTCCTGTAAATGTGCCATAAATTCGCGATTACATTTCCTTTCCAGACACGCGAAATAACAATGCAAACTTTAATCTGAGAATAGTCTTATTCGAAAAATCGGAGACTCGAGTATTTATCTGATTCGCGAGAAATAATTTTCAAGAGGTTTGCCCGACACACTAGTCTGCTTCTTGTAAGAAAACGCATTATTTGTAATAAAAGACTGGTGGTAACCGCCTACTGTTACAATGTCCTAACTAGGTGAGGCTGTGGTTAGCGATGGCCCTGCAAAGAGCTGGGCCATTGGGAGTGCCGGAGGTGCCCCCTCGTCCTCCAGGGTAAGACCCTTCCGACAATTACTTTTACGTATATATATTATTATATATTTACTTATTTACTTTATCTATTTATTTATCATTATTTATTTTATTTATTTCTTTCTTTTTTTTTTTTGTCATTTGATTTTGTATGCGATGTCTTCCCTTCTTCGCTTGGCTTCAGAACTTATTGTGCACGAAATGTTTAATGATTATATTTATATACATACATATTATATTTTTATTTCTTTCTCTGTCTCTACGCACTGAGCGTAAAACTTGTAGGGGGTATTTTAGCGCTCTCTTTGCATGTGTCATTTTTGACGTTTACTATGTAATATCGTTCATTTATAATCTTATTTAGACGTAGCTACGTTCGATACACGCGTGTGTACTATCTGACTCGTGAAACAGTATTTCTCAGGCAACTTTTATTATTATTTTCTTTTTCGTTTCCTTTCTTTCTCAACTGTATCAACTTATCTTGATAGATCATTCTGAACTTTATACGATGTACAGCTGCGTGGACGTAGAAAGGATACACCAAGCCACCTTGTTTTATGACTTTCCTTCACTTTTTCCACCTTCACTTGCTGCAATTAGAGATCGCAGATTGATCGCAAATGTTTGATCGCGATACAAGTGAAAGTAACAATAGAAAAAAAAAAGGAATCATTGTGTTATAAATCAGAATATTATTTTAAACTGGAGGAACGTGGTAATTTATTTAATCTAAAACAATATTTAGAATGTTATACAACATATGTAAATTCTATTTACAGAAATCTATCAATGATTTTACTTTTAATTAAAAATCCTTCGTGAATAAAATTCATACAATTTTTTTAAGTACCTTATCGCGTTAGTCATATAATTTATTTTATTACAAATTGTTGTTTATTCAACTATTTATGTTGGATTTATTTTGGATTTGTTTCATTTTATCCTATTTCTTAATTTCGTGTTTTTTTTTTCTTTTTTATTGTTGTCTTTATATGCTCGAATCATTAGTGTACAGTATCGGACAAAGTAGGCTTCTCGAGGGAAAATGGCGATATAGGAGGAACAAGAATTCTCTAAATTAAATCTAAAGTGATTTAAAAACAAAATAATATTTTATTCTTAACTATTCGATATTACAAAATTCAGTATACCTATAACTGAATAGTACGAATAACCAAGTAAATATTGAAATATTCATAAACGTTATACGCGAGTGGTAGGAGGCCACAGACCTATACGGGGTTTCCTCGCCTATTGTTCTCAGGAACGTGTAGGGGTTGAGGTGGGAATCAGGGAAAGGGGTGATTTACGGTGAGGGCCAGAAACTCTGGAATCGGCGGAAGCCTACCGTGCTCGATGCTGTACAAAGGGCGTTTAATGATGTATTTATCTTTGATAATAAAAAGCTTTAAAGGTTTCAACATTTTATACGTATTTCAGTTCGAAAGGATTAAATAAACAAATAATGAAGTACAGATTAACATAATAATTACTACGTCACAAATAAAAAACATGTTAAGTATCAGTTAGATTTATTAAAAATAAAATTACTGCTTGACGTGATTTTTAATGAACTTTTAATAAGATAAAGTTTCTTGGGCCTGGTATATCGTTAGTCTGTCCACGTTGAAAAAAAAAAAAATTGTAGTAGATTTATTTTTTCTAAATGAACTTTTAATTATACCCGAATTTTACGGTAATCCGTGGAACATTTTCGGAAGTTTTACACTCAGTGGCAGAAATCGCAGATTTTCGTTTTTTTCTTTTTTTACATGTAACTATGTCAGATCGACTAATATAATTATCTCAAAATGAAACGAGTATTCTCGAAATAAATCTCGTAGAAGACTAATTTTCTTATTTTGTTTATTCTGTTAGATTGTATTAATTGCAAGTAACCACGCAAGTATTTCTTGTTGTTCGCGCATAAGACTAATGCAATGAATGAAATTTTTCATCTTTTTCAAAGAGAATTTTTCATTTTAGACAGCGCGGTATGTTCTGTCAGTTGATTAATGGTTTTGTGTACTCGTTCTTGTAGTGTACCATTTTAAAATGATATACTTATCAGGTATGAAGTTTCTTTTTATCTAAAAAATTTAAATCGTTATTTTCTTGTCGGAATATCCTTAATTACATTGTTGCTGGAGTGATCTTTCGGTGCTGTTATTCTTTACATTTATAAAAAGGAATTCTCTTATCGTTGCATCGAGCGTAAAAAGAAATGTATCCTCTTTATTCTACAGGGTGATGGTGCCGTTAAGCTTCAGCTCATTTCGAAGTAATCAGTATTAATCACACTGGCATTGTTGTATCGTGTAACGTACATTTAGTATTGTAATGCTTTTTCACAGTGAGCCAAATAGAAAGCTAAGCGGATAGAGCTCTTTTTTTTTTACTATCTCTTTTCGTAAGCTGATTGCTCTCGTTCCATGAGGCAGAACTGTGTCAATTCCTCGCCGATGAACCGGAAGTGCGCCCAAGAAAACGCAACGGGCCCGAATAGACCAATCATTTTAGAATACCAACCGATTTGGTATACAAATTTTTATATTATTATTCATCATTTTCGAACTCCAACAAATTTCATAGGTGTGACTTAAAATTAACCCGGCCACGTCGCTGGAGTTTTGAGAATGCAAACAATTTCAATTTTCAAATTTAAGCTTTCAATTTGCTATTTTATATTATTAATATCGCAATAATGCTATTTAAAATTTGTGTGACAGGCGTCGGCCATTATTGATCCTCGTGGCAGTAATATGTTAAAAATACTACGTTTATCGAATATAGCTCTGAATATTTTCATTAAACCGACTTCGGTAAATCGACTGTCAGATTATCTGTCAATTCGAGTGTTGCTGACTGACGGTGATTAATGTATCATGAAGTATTTAAAATTATAATTTTCGATCGGTAGTAAATGAGACTGATCTGACGTGAATTAACTCGTTCAACTCGACGTTGATTTCAATGCAAATTTTCATGCTGTTGAAACTTGACTAATTCATCATATTCTGAACCTTAGTATTTCTCTTTCAATTAAAAAAGAATGTGCACATCACCTTAATCTTTTAATTATCATTATTTTCTTTTTGTATAAAGTGTTTGATGTTATTAAAAATAATAATAATAAAATTGAAGCTCTTATTTGCTTTTTACTGTACGAAATTCAAAATTCTAATAATGACTCTCATTAGAACTGTGCGAGAATTCGAAAATATTGAATACCCGATACCCGGACGGGTACCAGGAATTGTTTTCGTACTTTACATAAGAAAAAAGGTTTGTAAAATGATACAAGTTAAATGACAAAAACAAAACCTGTAATGTTATCGGCTACTGTGAGTTGAACTTGTTAATGGCATTCAGAGATCGGCGATTAATGTAAACGATCAATATTATCGTGCTCGCGATCAATGACAATTATTACTTTGTAAAATCTAATATATATGTTTCTCTTTCTTATTTGCATACTAGTTGAAAGATCGAGCCTGCGTAAGCTAAAGGAAGCAAGCAAGCCTGACAATCTTTCAACGCCACGCGATGTTCGTAATGTAGTAGCTTTTTAACAGTCTGCAAAATAACTGCTTTTTTTATAAGAAGAAGAAGAAAGAAAAGATAGAAACGGAAACAAGAGTTCCATTTCTTTCTTCGTTCGTGGTCTGTCGTTTGTTAAGGCTGTCGTTAAATCACGACGTCCAAATTGATTATCTCTTTCTCTTCCTTTTTTTTTTTTTTTTATTAATGTCATTAGATTAGCGGCCTTTGGTGTGCATTGGAACATTGGATGTGTAGCGAACATATGTGGCTTCAGTATAGTTTCTCTTTTTGAGTTTTGACTTTGCGTTTGCCTCCGCTGGAGCATTTTTATTTTAATTTTTTTTTTTATTAGGAACTGTACCGCGATCGACTCGACGTCGAGAACTTGTCAAAGAGTTCCTCTTTTTCATTCCGTTCGTTGATCTTAGAAAGAACAACGAAATACTGTGAATATTTAAAATTTTCAAACAGTAATTCATTCATATTTTCAAAGCATTTTTATAATTTAATACAAGTTTGAAGAATACAAGTAAGTACATTTAAAAGTGCATAACTTGAAAGGAAATATTTCCAATCTAATAAATTCACATTGGTTCGTTATTAAACAAATTGCTTTTAATTTCATTTTTTATTTAGAATAAATATACAAAAGTTTTGAATATTCACAGTACATCGGTTTCAACATGCAGTGTCTCGATTTCGGGTTTAATATAAAATAATCAGAATGTTGGTAATGTTGATCAAATAATAAATTTCGAAATACAAAATTTTTTAATAGGCGTATCAAAAGGGAGACATCACCTTTTTCCCTGGGGAAACCTACTAAACTCGATCCTGTGTACATTATATCATAATAATATTAAATTTCAAATACTTATTCACATCACTCATTTATGATGATGAATTAAATAACGAACTTGACATTTCATATAATTAATATTTTATTGAACCAAGCAGAATCTAATACACCTTATAATAATTATGAATTATATCATATAATTTGATACGTTTTTTTCTAATTCAACATTACCTACATTCTGAATTGACGAATCCCTTAAAAAAGAACTGGACTAGTGTCTTTAGCCCTTTGTCTTACGAGCTTCTCACTAGTCAAATAATATTTTCATTAATAAGTCAAGTATTTTCTACAACGTTTTTCTGAAAATCCTGTTTTGTAAATTACAGTTAGAATTTAAATCTAAATAAAAATTTAACACGTAAGCGTAAGACTTGAATGTTTAACCTTAGAGTGGTTGCAAGCATGATATCAATCTTTACTGGTACGAGATTCAATTAAAAAATAAATTTTAATATTATAATTAAACTTGACTGAATTCAAAATTAAGTTTTAATTTTTCAATTAGAAAATTTATTGATTCAATAAAGGTATATTCCCATTGAAGGTGACCACTGTAGGGTTAACAGACAAAGGGGTTAAACTCACAGTCCTGAAGAGGACACCGTCGAACATTAATGAAATGGAATTCATTTTGCAGACTTCTATGGAGGAAGTGGCTCGAGGTGATCCAAAGGTGAACCAATCGTCGCTGTTACAGAAACTGTTGTCCGAGTGACTGCAGGCCAACGGTTTGCAGACTAAAGGGATCTATGTAATATACGTTTGAAGCTAGAAACGTGAAAAGAAAAAAGTAAGCAACACCGGGTTACATACGGTGTTGAAGGAAATCTGTGAAGTGAAGAATCGATCCGCGTGTGTACGACGCAGAATATACACCCTATTATACGTAATGGATACTAATTGTATTATATGTAAAACGCCGCAACATACACAGACACATACACTCACGAGCACACTGACACACGAACAGATACACAGACGAAGTCAGTATTCAGACACGTATCACCAAATACAAAATTGCGAGAAAATTTAGGCCGCTACCCCGTGCTCTCCGTGGCTTTATACGCGCTGGAACAAGTGAAATTCCAAAGGAATAAGGGCAGTCGTTAAAAGAAAAAAGGAAAAAGGTACAGCCAAAAAGGGGCTTTCTAGAAGCGGGTCCAGCGCGTAGATTTTATATCTTGCTCCGAAAGCTCGAAGGACCAAAAAGTTTCCGGTTTCCCGTTTCAGTTGTACCGAACCAGTCTCGATGATCTTGGCAAATTGTCTTCGATTTCGGATAGATGTATCACAGTCTGTAGAACGATCGTGGAGGTGGCATGGATCGAGATCGAGCAACTGGATCGTGGATCGGCATCCGTATCTCGAGAGAGAAATGGGGAACGCATTGAATTCGAAAAGATGAAAGAAATAGTTCGCGGAGAGCACGTGGCGTTAAAGTGTGATGCCGATTATTTTATATATATATATAGATATATAAATATAAAAGGATTGAAAGAAAGAAAGAAATGCCTTTCTCGGGGCATCCCAGCTTCGGACGATATTCGAGTATAAATATATATAAATATATAAATATAAATATAAATATAAATATAAATATATTATATATATGAAAATATAAATATAAATATAAATATAAATATAATACCGACACGATTGGACTGACGGTCGCCTGTAATCCGATTGAAAGGGTTGTCACGCGTTTACCGTCAGTATTGTATTTGGTATCACTGAAAGAAACTACGTAGGTACCTCAAAGGTATACTTTACTATACCACTGGCTGTTGAACATAGAACTATTTATAGGTTTAATTATTGTACACAAGAGGATGATGAGAAGATGACGAAGATAAGAAAAAAGCAAATAGAGCACTATTTCACGTATTCTCTTAATTTAATGATCCTTTTTGACTATTACATTTATGAATAATATATTTGTGATTGTAAGAATCTGCAACCAAAATGTGACAAAGAATACTTGTTGTTGTTAATATGATTATAACTATTATTATTATTATTAATATTATTATTTTATTATTATTATTATTATTATTATTATTATTGACATCATCATTATCACTATTACCAATATTCTTGTTGCAATTACTATATTATTATAATATTAAGGATTATTATTATTATTATTATTATTATTATTATTTTATTAATATTATTGTAATAATAATTATTATTATATCGATATTGATATTATTGAACACTTGGAATATGCATATTTCTATTCAATAGTAAGAGTACCTTTATATACATACACATTGTATACAAAGTATGATTGTATAAATGTATATGTATGTATATGTGTATAGGAATTTATATAGCGTGTTATATATAATTAATTTTATCCGATTACTTATATATAATCGGTATATAAATTTACGGTATATTTATATATGTATACGTGTGAAGATGAAAAGGAAAAAAATAAGATAACGAAGATCAATCCTTCTATTTTGCATAGCTCGATAATTCTCCTTTGAGTCTTTAGAAGTGCACACTAAAAATTACTTCTCGAACATCTGTTGTTGCATTGATCGAATCGTGGGAAGGAAGAACAAAAAAAAAAAACGATATATAAAAATGGAGTGAATCGAGAGAGAGAGATATAGAGAGAGAAAGAGAGTTGGAAAGAAACGTTGGGCAGAAATACGTCTAATTCACGTTTATTCGTATATGTATATACACACGCCGCGCGACACAAAAGAATCGGCGTGTATATATGTATATTATTTACATGCATATGAAAGAAATCTCACGCAAGTGTCTTATTTTTCCAGGATGTTCACCGATGATTATTGAAACGAAAGAAAGATTAAAAAAGAGTAAAAAAAAGTGAAAGAAAATGAAGCAAGATGATAAAACGACGAAAGAAAAAGTTGGAAGAAATTGCCACGAGGTAAACACGCGCGAGAACCCGTCGATCTCTTCTTTGCGATCGACGAGTTCCGATCGGATCCATGTCGACGATGGACGAGCGATTGGTTCGTTTCCCTCGCGACATAAATCCCTAGCCAGAACACGTTAGAAACTTTGTTCTTTCCTTTTTACGCGACCGTGTCCCCTATAGATCATAGTTGTTCTTTTTAAAACGCGTTATCTTTTTATACCTAAATTGCACGTGGTTGCATTAGTGTTTGACGATGAATTTTTACTATTCTCCCCGGTGTTCTTTTTTTGTCTGTTTTTATTTTTATTTTTTATTTCTCTTTCTATATGTATGTAGTGTCGTTTTCTTTTTCATTGAAACGGGGAGTGATCGTTGATCGGGTTTAACGCGATCGAGCGTTTTGAACGAACGATGAATTCGTTTTCTTTTTTTTTGCTTATTATTACGGTTATTTCTTTTTTTTTTTTAGTTTCAATTTTATTGATCGTTTTAGCGACTAATGGATCTTATTATCGAGAAACGTTAACGTTTTTAAGGATACATTTGTTTAGATCGTAAGGATTCGGGGTTGATAAAAGAACGATCGGAAGACAAAGTACCCAAGTGAAAGATGTACACGTTACAAGATGAACGAAAGCGAAAGAATGAAGTAGAAGTATATATATATATATATATTATCTACATATAAATGTATATGAATAAAGGAGATAAAAAATGATTTTGTGACACGAAGATATTTTCTCGCGAGGTAGACGATGCGGCATTACTGTGATGACACTGGCCTGCTCATCTCTGTTGCACTTTCTTCCAATTATTCGAGCAGTTACAAAGTTTTGCGTAATATAAAAAAAATGATAAAAAAAAATACCCTGTAAAACACATTCGTGAGGTACTCTGAATATGTACACGTGCATACATAGACATGTATACTCGTTTCGTTAGTCGTGCGTCGCCGTTCACACAGTGACGTAATGTGTATGTGTGTGTGTGTGTGTGGCGGACACGCGCGCCCACGTACGTGTGTATGTATGCCCGCGCGCGTGTGTGTATGTAAATGTATGCCTGCATGTGTATAAGTACGTATGATTTGCGCGTGTGTGTATGTGTGTGCTTACGCGTGCGTGCGCTACAGAATGAATGGTTTCACATGTGTGCGTGCGGCTCTGAGTGTATTTTTTTTCTCCTTGTGCGTGCGTGCGCTCGTAGGCACGCTTGTACGCGTGTGTGCGTAGTGAATTACGTCATATAGATAGATCATATGTGCTTTCTAATGATGAATAATTTTATAAATATAAATATAATATCGATCTCTCACGTGTACGTTTATTTTGAAGCGGGTAGCTCGCTTCGAGATCTTTTTATTAAATTGATTTTATTTCAGTGTATTTTATTTTCCTTCAAATACAGCGCATGCGGTGTTCTCCTATTTTATTCTTTGGTGCAACTGAAAAATGAATTAATGATCAAGGAAATTGTGAATTTTTAAATTTGAATTTCTGCTTCTTTGTTGGGGTCTTTTTTATACTCTAAATGCTTCTATCGATTGACTGGCCTTGCCTCTTAACGTTTATAATCGTAATTAAGACTATAATTATTTAGTTTGTGCCATAATTACCATCAAATTATTCTGGCTTTTAATTTTGGATCAGTGCGCGTTCTAAGACCAGTAGCGCCAGCTGGCCATGTGGCGGTCACAAGAGAAACTAACGAAATAGAAAATTTTCTGTTTCGTAAAACGGAAGATTTTTAACTGTTAACGAAGATAGTTAAATGCTCTAATTATATATAATTTATTTCAAACGTTAAGAATGAAAATTAACAAAATTATAGAAATACTTTAGCCATATAGCGATTAACCTCCACGCAGATATTAACAGCATAATTTTACGCACAAATAAAATAAACTTTAAAAGCAAGAGGAAGTAGCATCAGATTTAACAAATATTCTCTGAATTAATGAAATTTAATAAAAAAGAAAAATAATGTAACAGTTTTAATTGCACCACCTTTTTTTTGCAATCTTACAAGTTGTACTTTGTACGTATGTACATGAGTGATTATTTTTTCATCAATTAAAGTAAAATAGAAGAATGGTATAAATGAATGTTTTTAACTGTGAAACTAACAAACTATTTAATAATCTATAATACTGATAATACCAAAAAGGTGTTTGAAATTTTTTTTGTAAATCCACGAAAAAAGAGATAGATTTACCGGTAAGGTTATGCCTGTAACCTATTAATACAAATTCAGTTTTCATAATTCTTAAGGAAAATATTTTAAAATTTTAATTTAGGCTGAGAACAACTACGTAATTAGCTTGATATTTTGCAAAAAATAAATAATGTTCAAGTAACGGGAAACGGAAATGTATTTAGTGTCATAACTATTCTTAAAAAAACTTGTATTTAAAAATTTTACACAGTTTTAAACAGTTTGCGGAGAAAAAGTATTTAGCAACAGCTAGTTATATAACCATCAGATATTAATTAATTTATTGATACAAAAGTAGTCGCAATCAAGGAAAAGGAAAGTAAAAACCATGGCATCTTTAACGCGCATGCGTTTAATAAATAGTAGGGGGATCCTGCAAGAGGAAATATTCCATATTTTTAACCGAAGAAACTCATCTACGACTGTTTTAAAAAAAAAGAAAATGGTGAGTTTGTTGTGTTAAATGTATAAAACAAAATAATAAAGAAATATCTATTATTGTCTAATAATAAAAAAAAAATGTATTTAACTTTGTGCAACATTTTTTACTGATGACAGATGTTTTTTAAATATTCCGCGGATAATTGATTATCTTAAACATACTATCATTCTAATGAATTTTTTATTAGATGTGTAATCTTTGTGATTTACGATAAAATGACAAACTTAAAATTATATATTTCATATACAGATAGAACTTCATATTCTTTGGGCGTAACAAGTGGTTGGCGATTAAGAAATTCACGCTTGAAATTATTTGTCGATAATTAAAATCGTAATTTACCAATGAAATAATATAAATGTTTCTTTTTTGTGCTAAAAAATTTGTTTTCTCAGATAATATGTTATGACTGAAAAATGGTCGAAGTATTTTCTGATCCGTATTGATCGGATTTTCTTAATACTAATGTTATCAACTATTTTTAGGGAAAACTTACTGAAGAAGAACGAGACAATGACTTAAAACCATTACTGACAAATGGTTGGTCTGTGCAAGAAAATAGGGATGCTATTTATAAAGAATTCTTATTCAACAATTTTAATCAGGTGTGTTTTAGTTTAAGGACATTAATTGCCTGATTTTCATTAATCAATGAAAATGTATTTCTTTTCTATATTTTTAGGCCTTTGGTTTTATGACCAGAGTTGCATTACAGGCTGAAAAAATGGATCATCATCCTGAATGGTTCAATGTTTACAATAAAGTAAACATTACCTTATCTTCTCATGATGTGAATGGTCTATCACCAAGGGATATTAAACTTGCAACTTTCATAGACAAAGTTGCTAAAGCAGAGGGAAAGTAAAATTTAAATTGTAGAATAATTGAGTAGGTTTTAAGTTGTTTTTCAAAAATAATAATTTTCGTAAAATTAATGTATTGTGAAAATTATATCACCAATCTATTACATCATAAATATATATGTACTGCACTTATTCTGTTTTATAATTTTAATGAATAAATATATATTCTTCAATTATACAGTACAGTGGTACCTCGATATACGATCTTAATCCGTTCCGGATGTTTGGACTTATACCGAATAGGACGTATACCAAACCAACCTTTCCCATAAGAAGTAATGTAAAAATGATTAATCCGTTCTCGTGTAAAAAAAAACTCCTATTGATATTTTAAACACTGTTTAAACAAATGACGCAAAATTCACACAAAAAATTTATGTCGTATACCGAGCAAAATTTGTCACGTCCAAACAAGACGTATACCGAGGTACCATTGTAACTTAAACATTTTTTAGATTATACACTTATAAAATAATACATCCAAATTCAATGATAAATAGTTTATTCTGAAATAATTTACAATATATAATTATCAAATATCTAAATTAATCATCTATCGAGGTGTTAAAATTACAATAACAATTATTCATCGCTAGCAACACTCTCTTTAGGTTTCTTACCAATGGCCCAGAAGTTTTTAATAGCCCTTGAAACACCAGGACCATCATTTATAAGTACAAGCAGTCCACAAAGTGTAACTGCTGAAAGGATAAATAATGACAAGTGCAAAACTTTTGGTAATACTGTTCCAACAACAATCGGACGTGCATAGTCTGTAATAATAGCCTCCAAACCCCTATTGGAAGAAAAATAATATTGTACTCAAGTATTATTATTTTATGTATTAATAATATATTATCGATGGTATTATTTTTTACATTAAAAAAAAATAGAAAATTTGGTATATGAGAACATATAAATAAAAATATTATTAACAAATATTCACCAGTGTGTATGCATCACAACTAATACAGACATAATTCCATCAAGAGCAGCATTTTCCATTATTAATGCAGCAGGGATTATGACTGGAAGTGCTGATGAGACAAGTTTTTCGAAAACCCAAAGACGTACATGATCGCTATTAATTGTACTTGCTTTCCGACTCAATTGCAGACCAACAGTTCCAATTACTGGAAACTAAAGAAATAAATATTTAGTAGCAACATAGCACAAATTTATAGAAAATAAATAACTGAAATGAAAGATAATAATTCTACAAAATTATTACCTTAGTTCCATTATTCATTACATTAGAACGTAAACATTGTTTAGGATTTGCTAGAGTTGTGGACGTTCTACCAAATTGAGGAAGTTTACATGAATTTGCAAGAAGATTGGTTTTAGATAGTGATTCTGTAAAAATAATATAATGTATGTTGCGATGTCTTATAACTACAAATTCGACATAATCATACACATATAACAAATTAAAATTAATTTTATAAATTATATCATTTTGTTTTATTGTGTGTGCAATTTATAGTTATTTATATTTATTTATAGTATTGTATAAGACGAATAACGAACGACATTGGCTAATAAGGTTATTTCAATGTTATCAAAAAAATAGATAATTAAGATTATGTAAAGAGCAAAAATTTAAATATCTTTTCAAATCTTATATGCAACTTACCTAGCTGTCTAACTTTGTGGAAGATATTAGAAGCTATTATCTTTTTAACAATCATTTTATAATTGTTAAATACAAGATTTTCCGAAAAAAAGTCTTATTAAAGGAAGGCAATGAACCTCATTCAATTTTTGTGACAACCAAACTTCCAATTGCAACACATCTGAGCAAGAATATCACTATAAATATGGCTGACGAATCGAGTGACATATCAAGTGTTTTTTCTAGCTATCGAATTTATTTTAGTGATTTACTTTTATCCAAACATCATAATTTAATAAAAAATGACTACAAATGTTATTTTGACATATTAATAAGGCAATTTCATAAAGCTACATTTATTAAATAAACTTCCATGGGCAATAAAGTACATTTTTGATATTTCAACTCATATTTGAAAATTTAAGTATAAACACGAAGAAACAAGTTAAATTGTTTATTAAATATAATCTTACATAATACAAAGTTTTGAACGCTGTTATATTATATTATCTTTTGATTATTTTTTAAAGCAGAATAAAGCAGTTGCATACTTTGAAGATCGGATTAGTTACTTTCAAAGCGCATGCGCATAAAATTAAATGGAAGATCTTCATTGAAAACGGGGTTGAATTTTCTTCTGTACAAGTATTCGAACCGTCGAGGTTAGTACAGAATTAAATCATAAAATATTTTTATAATCTTATTTAAAATAGAAATATTTCTGTAACAAAGTGTATCTTTATAAAACATTAGAATCTTATACACTTAATATTATTGGAAAATACGTATTGTTTCGCAATTCTACTTTGATCTACTTAACCTAAAGGTATTGTCTTCTTCAGGATGGCTCCAAGATACGAATTAGCTGTTGGTCTCAGCAGAGGCCACAAAACAACCAAAATCCGTGTGGCCAAAAATAAAAATGAGAAGAAAAAGACAGTGTGTGTTTTGCCAGCTAGATTTAAAGGGGTTGGTATATATTATCAGTTAAAGTAAAATCCTAGTATTTATGTTGTCATAAGTATGGCAATATATCATTTGTTTGGATACTTATATGTGACTGAGTATAGTTAATATTGTAGGTATTAATATTTTAACTTAATTATCTATTTAATGTAGAGGCAAACCAAACATTCCAAGTTCATCAGAGATTTAATCCGTGAAGTAACTGGACATGCACCTTATGAAAAACGTGCTATGGAACTGTTGAAAGTTTCCAAGGATAAACGTGCATTGAAGTTTTTAAAACGAAGGGTAAGCACCACAGAAGATATTTGTCTATATTTATTCTGCCATTAGTCATCAGTCTACAAATAATATATTTAATAATGTTATAGTTGGGCACACACATTAGGGCCAAAAGGAAACGTGAAGAACTTGGAAATATCCTTGTACAAATGAGAAAAGCAGCTGCTCATCATTAAATGTCCTATTAAACTTTTATATTATATATTAATAAAATATATATATATATATAAATGTTTCGATTTTATTGTGTATAGGTCTTTGAACTGAAAGCATATCCAGTCCTATAAAATAACCATTCTCTTAGTTAATCTTATATTTATGTATAAAGCGTAAAGACGTCCGTCCGTGTCACTTTTCAACTTGAGAACTACTAGGGTTGGAAATACATAGTCACTGTTACAAATGTGGTTTATTTTACCGACGAGGAATTAAAAGTTCGGCTTCCACGCTAGAATCAGTGACTACAGATGTAGAAAATTAGACATGCCTTTGTTTTTGAGGGAACATGATTTATGGAGTTTTCGTTGGGCAATATAGGGGGGCTCCCCCCCCCCCTGTTTTGAACGCCATCTCTGGGCTAAGCCCGAGTAAAGTCAATTTGTAATGTAATGTAATGTGTATCCTTACATCTGTGCATTCTTTTCATCCGTACATTCCTTGCATCGCTTCATCCCTTATATCCCTACATTCCTTACATCTCTTTATCCCTTACATCTCTTCATCCCTTACATGTCTGCATTTTTTTCATCCCTACATTCCTTACACCTCTGCTTCCTTTACATCCCTGCATTCCCCACATCTCTACATCCCTTACATCTCTGCATTCCACACATTCCTGCCTTCTTTATATTCCAACATCCTTTACCCCCTGCATCTCTTACATGCCTGTATCCTGTACATCCTTGTATCATCCCTGGATGCTATACATCCCAGTACCTCCCTTAAGTTAAGTTGAAATTTTTGCGGCTCTAAGGCCAGAGATTTATACAAATTTAGTTCCCTTTTTCACCACAAGAGGGCGCTGATTCGACATCGAAATTTTAGTTCGCATTTTTGCCGCTAGAGGGCCAAAATTGAGCAAGATTTAGTTCCTTTTTCCAAAACCAGAGGGCGCTGATTCGACATCGAAATTTTAGTTCGCAATTTTGCCGCAAGAGGGCCAAAAATCGAGCAAGATTTAGTTCCTTTTTCCAAAACCAGAGGGCGCTGATTCGACATCGAAATTTTAGTTCGCATTTTTGCCGCAAGAGGGCCAAAATTGAGCGAGATTTAGTTCCTTTTTCCAAAACCAGAGGGCGCTGATTCGACATCGAAATTTTAGTTCGCAATTTTGCCGCAAGAGGGCCAAAAATCGAGCAAGATTTAGTTCCTTTTTCCAAAACCAGAGGGCGCTGATTCGACATCGAAATTTTAGTTCACATTTTTGCCGCTAGGGGGCGCTGTTTTTTTAATATTTTCGCGAAAATAAAGGTAAATTACCTTTACTTACCTGTACTTACCTTTACTCACCTTTACTTACCTTTACTCGAAGCAGTCTTTATAATATATTTATTATAAGGGATGCAGAGATGTAAGGAATGTAGGGATGAAAGGAATGTAGGGCTGAAAAGAATGTAGGGATGTAAGGGTTGCAGGAATGTAAGGAATGCTGGGATGTAAGGGATACTGAGATGGTCTTGGCCTACAATGAGGGATAAAATTGTAACTTTGTTCCAAGTCCATAATAGTTCAAATAATCCAGGATTATAATTGCAATAAATATACGATTCCCTGTAGGGTTGTTCCTAGAGGATGCCTGTCAGAGATTCCCTACTCCTCACTGCGTACAATTTCTTCGTGGTTAATTAAGGATACTGGTATTTACGATTAAAGAAAACTTTTTATTCAGCGTGCGTCTGTACACCACACCATGTGCGCTTCCCCTCACAGACTCGCCAAATTCTACTCTTGTGCAGGGGTACCAACCCGACTGTAAGCGTAGCGGTACCAACCTAGGAGAGTAGGCGAACCTATGGTAAAGAGTAGACAAAGAGGCAACCTCTTTGGAGTAGGTATACTACCTCTTTACCCATGGTGCGGAGTGGGGAGTGAGAGCCTGAGAGAGGAAGCAAGAGTCTGTTACAAATTATATAGAATGTCTAACACGTGGTAGAATATCGTTCAATGTAATTGTTTTTATATATGTCTTTATTTGTTGTTGGAAATATATCTTACGTATAATTTTTCATAAAAATTAATGTAATAAATCTAGAGGTAATGATTTCTTTCCTTGACATTTTGAATATACAGTTTTCTGTAATGAATAGTTCAAATGACAGCAAATTTATTGTAGCTGTTAGTGATAATGTCATGTTCCAGAAAATCTAATTCAATTTTTTATCAAATTTAGGTGGCTTCAGAATTTTTCAAACATGACTCGATTCGCTAGAGCTAAAGGATCTAAAGCTTCCAATGAAAGATTACCTAATGACCCTACACCATGGCACGTAATGAAACAACAATTAGTAGAGAATTTATCCACGTCTCAAGGATATTCAGGAAAAACGAAATCCGCAAAAGAATTGTTATGTGAAAAGCAAAGTACTTCTGATGTTACAAATGACAAAAGTAATTGGGCAGAATTTGAAAACAGTTATGAAAGGAAAAATAATTCGGAAGTCAAAAAAGCCATGAAACGCAAGTCAAGTATAGTAAAAGAAAATCAAAATGTGTCTTCAGATAAACACGATGAAAGTAATGTTAAAGTTAAAAAGAGAAATATTGATGAGGTTGATAGATCTGTGACAGAAGTAAAAGATAAGGATAAAAAAAGTAACAATCAGTATGACAATAAAAGTAATAAGCAGAACAAAGTGGATGAGTTGAATAATCAGACAAATATTGTACATGATTCAAAGAACAAAACTAAAGGTATGTTATCTAAACGTCAAAAACGCAATATGAAAAGAAGACAAAACACAGGATTTGAAACAAGAAATGATAACAATTCTGAGAGTATTAACAATATGAATAATGATAAAAGCGAGGGTATGGGAAATGGTCAAACAAGAAGGTTCGATAAAAGATTTGGGGATCAGTCTACAGATTTTAGAAATGGTCCATATAAATTTGGTATGCAAAAACTGGAAAAGAATAAGAAGAAGCAGAAACCTCCTAAAATTCGAGATGATAAAGAACACACAAGAAGGAAACCAGATATAGGCTATATTAAGTTAGTAATCAATGGTGTTGAAGTTGAAATTGTAAAGTTTGATGGTTTTCCAGTTAAAAAGGAAGATGCAGATAGATTACATGAATTGAAACAAAAAATGATTATGAAAGGTACATAATATAAGAAGTCTGTTTTGGATATTTTGTATTCTTTAGTTACTGCTGTTAACTTTTGTAATTTATATCTCTTTATAGGAATTCCAGAGAAGGAGATAAATGTAGCCATGAAATTAGAAAGAAGAAAAGCTGAGAAAGCACTGGCAAGAATTAAAAAGTGCGTTTGCTTTCATTGCCGTAAATCAGGACATAATTTGTCTGATTGCCCTGAACTTGGATCTGAACAAGCAGGTACCGGTATCTGCTTCAAATGTGGATCAACAGAACACACACATTTTGAATGCAAAGTAGCTAAACCAACGGAATTTCGATACGCAACTTGTTTCATTTGTCGCGAGCAAGGGCATATTGCTAAACAATGTCCTGATAATCCTAAGGGAGTATATCCTCAAGGAGGTTGTTGTAAAATTTGTGGAGATGTTACACATTTAAAAAAGGATTGTCCAGATTTAATAAAGGAAAGGGAGGAAAATACTGTCACAGTAACCACAATTGCAGATGGTGACATAGAATGTTTGGAAGAAAACAAGAAGATTCTAAATGAAAACAATGATAACAAATCTAAAAAAATAGTGAAATTTTAATACAATGTAATAACTATAACACGGGCATACATGTTTCGTATTATGTAATTGTATTTATGTATATATCTTAATGAGCTAAAGACTTGCAATGTAAACATAAAATTTATTGAAAGATACATGTATTTGACATGTATATACATATACATATTTTCCGTACATATATTTTAATGTTATCTAAACTACTACGCTGAAAAATCTGATATCAACCAAAACATAATGAATTTTATTACAATTGATATATTCCCTATTTACACCATTATTAGATTTATAAATCAGTACTTTTTATATATTAGTTGTACAATGAAATTGTAAAATTATGTACTCATTTAAATAAATTTTTCTAAATTAAAAAAATAAATTATTTGTTAAAGTTTTATGATATCAGATTTTTTCTATGTACAGAGCACAAATCATGAAAATATGTTTAGATATATGAATATTATCTGTACATAGTCGATTCTTATACATCTACATAGATATAGCTTACAAACCTTTTAATATTATTAATTTCATATTTTTTATATCTGACTTGTTATACAAATGACATGTAACAAGTAGAAACATACAATTATTTTTTGTTAGTATCATAATTTTGTTTAAATATTTAAAGTTGTTATAATACCATAAAATTATATGTTCTATTCGCATAATTTTTTTCTCATTATTACAATATGTGTCAATAATCTGTACAATTTGAAGTACGAATTTTACGAATATATAATATATATATTTATATTTGTATCTATATTACATTTGTCCTTATACTGTACTATGTATAATATATCAATTCACTATATTTTATGTTAATGTCCTACATAAAACTTATGTTTTTATCACTCCTAATGGCAGACAGATAATCTTACTACTGCAGTGATGATTAATTCCGTGCATAATGAAAGGTATGCATCTGTGCTGTTTAAATCTTAAACTATTACATTATACAACTATATTATTGATACTTCATTCACCTCAATCCCATTTGCCATACCACTAGTTGTTTAAACAATGCTTGGTATTGAGAATTGAATGTGTAACATTAAAAGTACATAATCGTAATTAAATTAAAAGAATAAATGTAATTTATTGCAACATGTAGCAAAAAAACTTTAATATTATAGTAATTTTGTGATATTATATATCATATTATAGACTTGTAAAAAAAGTATATGAAATGTGTTTACGTGAAAATTCTAATGAAATTTTTTTTTCTTTTTTTTTTCTTTAGAAAGATCGTTGAAACGTATATAACACAATAAAAGAAAACCATTTCCCAACTTCTTAAAAAAAAAAAAGAGCCCTATCAATATTAACGACCGAAGAAAAATTGAATTTTACAAACGATTTAAGTAACTTGTTTTTAAGAATAATATATATTTTTCACATCGTTTTATTAGTAGTAATAGTGGATATTTCTAATCCAAATATTTTAAGGTTTCCTTCTTACACTTTTAGTACTTATAAAATTAACAATGAAATATTTGCCTACCGTTGAAAATCTTATTCATAAAGCTTAGTATTACGATATTAAACGCATGCAATATAAAAAAAATGATCTAAAGTAACTTGATCATTTTGTTCACGAAGTTATTAAATCCAATTTTATGTTCACTATCCATTGCCTACTAGAAAAAAAACAATATTCTTGGTATTTTATGAAACTTCCTCATGATTGGTTGCATGGATAATTGGACACAGATATTCAGTTGAATAAAGAAAGTATAAATAACTTAGAAAATTAAATTTAGATACAAGACGTAGAACAAGATTATATGCAATATCATTGAATAAATAGATCAAGTTATGTTCTTCTTACCTCGATTTTGTAATCTGAAAAGAAATCTCAATATTTTTGAATTACAACTGAAAGATTTAGAAACATAAATACGTTTTATATCTGTAGTTAGATATTCGTGTTACAAATCTTAATATCATAATATATTCAACCGTATTATTTTTAAACTTATTTTTTAAAAAATTCAAACTTTTTCTAAAATAGAAACAAATGAGTAACTATAAACTATATTTAATCATATGTAATGTTTAAAAAATTAAATTTTCATGAAGAGTACGTATGTATAGTTATTTTTATATTCATTTATCAATAAAAAAAATTAAGAAATCGGTTGAATATATTATGTTCTAATATATTCTGTTATCTTTGGCATGTAACACTTTATCTTGTAATTAAGACAAATTTAGATTAAAGATACTAATAATTCAAGTTGCCAATTTTACAAATTCGTTATAGGTCCGCGAAAATCGAAAGTTTTCGACATTAATCTTTTTCTTAAAATGTACCTGCTAGGTAGCTTCAGCTTTATGCGCTGATTCTATAATTTCTTTAAGACAACGACCAAATTCTTCTATTATAAGTCTTTGTGATGTTTCGTCATCGAACATGTTACGTTCTGCTTCATCAGCTTGTGCCATTAAACACTGACAAGTTATTTCTACAACTTTATCAGTCAAAAAGTTGAATGGTTGTCTACAAGAAAAAAAAATTGATATAAAAGAATCAATCAAAAACAATGTTTTCTGTACTTTTCATTTTATAGTATTTTTAAAACATACCTTGCACCAGTATTTGATGTAGCTGGAGGCCTAAAAGCCATTTCTGATATCTGCAGTTTCGCTTTATTTAGAGTAAGTTGCGCTGTTCTTACTTCAGCCGCTTCTGCTAGATCTTTCAAAGATTTCTTTTCTAAATTTGGTTCTTCTACATTACGGCATCCTATACATTTACAATTAGCAGAGCACGGAATCTTAGCCTAAAAAAAAGAAAGAAAAAAGCATTCTATAGCTTAGGAAACAGATCATCACCATAATAGTAATACATAATACATAACAGTATTTAATTTACCTCATAACACTCGCAATAATTCTTCAAACATCCACTTCGTTTACAATTGCAACCTTTGTTATGTCTACGTATATCATCACCAGTTTCACGACCTTTACCAATTTTTGGACGAAAAGCATTTGGATTACGTTCCAAACAAGACTTAATAGCACGTTGTCGCTCTTCTTCATTTCCAAGATTATTAGAACAATTATTACAATTACACATATGACAAAACTCTCCGTTCGCAAAACAATCACAATATCTGTAACAAAATGTGTTAAAAATTCATTATTTTAATTGAAATGCATTTAAAAACCCATTTCATACACCGCAAAACAGCCGTTCAATTAAAAAATTTAATTTTCATTAAAGACTGCCATTTTTTAATCGATATAACAAATAAACGAAGAACCATGCCCGATGCTCAATTTTTGAAGATTAAAGAAGCGAAAGCGTATATAAAAATCGAACAAGGTAATACTGTATCTATTACATTGAACTTACAATTTCAAACATTGTGATTTCGTACAGTTACACGGTTTTCTTGGCCTAATACCATTTGGTTCAACACTAGTGTATGATCTTTGAGAACTTCTACCTTCTAGAATGGATCCTACAGATAAACTTCCTGCTGAACTCTGTAAATTTTGCGAAGTGCCCAACAAACTAGGTGCAATTGGTTGGGGTTTAATTTTCACCTCATCTGTGGACTGTAAGAAAGATAAATATCATTTTAAAATTATATATTACAGTTTTTGTTGTTAATCTCATATTTTAAGATTGAATATACAGTATACTAAACCTGTTGGATGTATTGAGCTGGTAAAACCACAATATTTCCCACATTTGAATTCGTTGAAATAACAGCTTGTCCAGATGCTAATTGACTCAAAGCAGATGCTGGAATAGCAACTGCATTTTTCGATTGATTACCTACTGTTGCAGTTGCAGGAATTAATAATCTTTGACCACTTCCTGATAATGTAGCCTTAGGTGCAACAGTTCTTAATGACTGATTGCTAGTATTCAATGGAACTACCTGTATTCGATTAGAAAGTGTAACATGTAATAAATTAATATTATTTATTAATGATAGCATAATGTATTATTGTTACAAACTTTGACAATCTGTTGTCCTCCTATTTTCTGACCAACCCCAACAGTTTGCAATGTTGTTTGCGACTTTGTTTTACCCACAGTAACAACATTTGTAGTTCCAGATGATGGTGTACTAACTAATCTCACATATTGCACCTTAAAAATATTTATAATTGAATATCACTACCATCAACGATAAAAATAAATATAGTACACGGTTATTCTGTTTTATTTAAAATATATTACTTGTCTTCCAGGCATTTGTATTTGATGTACTTGATTAGATCCAGTAACAATGTTCTGGCTAGCTGGTATTCTAATAACTTGCCCACTTCCAAGAACAGTTCCAGGTTTTAAAGAGCTCTAAGAACATTATATTATTAATATAAAGTCAAAAAAGTAAAAGAAAACAATCAATACGTCACAAAAACTTACCTGTCTTATAATTACTTTTTGTGGACTTTGTTGCACAGATGATTTATTACATGAAAATGTTGACTGCTGATTCGAAAATGACGAAGTTTTAACTTGTGTATTTATAACTGGTGCTGGTAATATCTTGGTAGGCGATTTGATTGTATTACTTGAAACTATAGTCATTTTAGAAGGCTGAGAACTTGATGACTGCACTAATTTATTTACAATTATTCCCTTTGACAATAATAAAAATATATTTTATATTTCTGTTATTTATACAAAATTTGTTCTAATAGAAATTTAAAAAAATGTTCTATTACTTACTTGCTTTTGAGGTGTTGAAGGTAAAATATGTTGAACTTTACTAGTAGAAAGTAGTCCCATTTGTTGTGCTTGTGCCAATGTTATAGTTTTAGTCGGATTTGTAACTTCTTGACTTGATGTATTGTTATTTAAAAATTTTATTGCTTGTTGATTTTCATTTTGAGAATTAGTTATAAGGACTTGTCCTGATTGTGCTTGATTTCCAGCTAATATCATTTTTGTATATACCTAAAATAATTTTAATTATAAAATATGTATACAGTAATCAATTTAGTTAAACAATATTTTATTAAAAATTTTACATTTCGATTTTGAGAAGTGCTCTGTGCAGTTCGTTTTATAGCTGACTGGGCTGTTTTTGAATTATGCACATTCCCTAACGTAATACTTCCAGAGTGACTGGTTGCCATTAGAGGCTTATTGGGTTGTGCTGATCTCAATTGAACTATGTTACCATCTGCAGATTTTGCTGTTATAAGGGTTTGAGCTAATGACTGTAATTGACCAGCTGATGCTGTTGATGGATGTGAAATTTTTAGAATTTGACTGGCACCTTGACCACCAGCAGGAGAAACTATCATAATCGACTGACTTTGCGTTACTTGACCAGCATTTGATTTTACCTATTAAACAATTTAAAAGTAATGTTAAAACCATCAATATATATATATATATTTGTTATATTCTATACATTATCTACCTGCACTGTAGATGTAGGAAGCCTTTGCAATGTTGGCTTTGTTTGAAATACAATATTTTGATTATTCTGATTTGCTGTTGTATAGATAATATGCTCTTCTTCGACTTGCTCAGAAATTTCAGTCATTTCTACATCAGGTACAATTGTTTCAGTCTCAATATTACGTCCAATGATTATATGTTCCTCATCTGTTGACATAACTTCTTCAGCATTTATACATTCCAATTCAGCTTGAATATTTGCAAATGCTTCAAAGTCATTGGATGAATATTGTTCATTATTATGTGATAGACTTAATGCACTCAAATCATTATCACCAAATGTACGTGAATCAAGAGCTAATGGCTCAACCAAAGCTCTGGCATTTTGTCCTTTATTTACAGACATGATTATATTCCTATTTAAAACATTATTTATTACAAAAATTTATAAAGATATATATATATATGTATATAATATTCAGTTTCTTAAATTGTGCCATTGTTACACAAAATTCATAAAATAATTCCTTGCTTTCTCTAAACATAAAATTGTACTCCTTTCTACAAAAACAATTTATTAATATGAAATAACTAAAACTGAATGTGTAATAGATATTTTTTGAGGAAATATTGCTATAAAATCATTACTATCATAAGAATCATAAATGTATAAATGGAATTTCCAAAGAAATTATATAACTAGGAACGAAAACAAACATGCGATGCACAGATATATAAGCATAATATTATATGCTATCATAGAATAATAAATTAAGTGCTCCAATTTGATTAAGCAATATTTAATATCTCATCACTATATGTACTCATTTATAATTAAAACAAATTCATCTGTGTTAAAAATGTTTCCCAGATGTCTGTGTCATTCATCACAAACATGTACTCCATGCATATACAGGTTAGAAATTCATGGAATGTAAATCGTTTTAAGTATAAAGTCTTCAACATTGAAAAACTATATATGAAAAACAAATTAGACAAACCAACCGAAAAATGTAAATTCATTTACGAAATGACGTGCAAACGAAACGACTCAGCGAGAATTTAAAAATTCAAAAATTCAAATCTTTAGGAAGTTCATATGCCTCCTTTGAACAGGAGAAACAATGCGATTGGAAACGCATACACCCAACAATGTTAAAACTGAGTATAATTCGAATTTTTAAAAATTCGAATGATAAAATTTGAATAATGATGAAAAATTCGAAGGATAGTCTACTTAGGAACATTAGCGCCATTTATTACTCGAACGCGCCATTTTCCACGAACTGAATTTCTGCTTTCATTTTAATAAACATAAAGGTTTTATATCAAATCGACATTGATACAATGAAAGAAACAGAACATTTAACAATCCAAACGATAATAGAAAGTAAAGTTTTATCTAATGTTTATTCTATTATCACACAAAATTCAACTTAACCTATAAGTTATCAGTTCATATCAGGTACGTACAGTGATGGGTGGGGGCGTGCCACAGAGCTTATTTTAATTACAACATAATATTCATAAAACTTTCTAATATACTTCTCAAACATTAACATTTCATATAAGCTACATCACAAATAATTTACTCCTCTTTTTAATACATACCTGGGTGTTCCCTTAATACCTCGAATTTGTTCAAAATCACGCGCCCACCATTGCTGTCCCACAGTGCACTACGCACCGCTGTGTACAAACAGACCCAAAGGTCATTTAGTACTAAAACTTCAAAGTGAAATGGTGAATGACAAAATTCACTATTACTACAATATTACTTTTTTCTGATATACAGTTTGCCGGAGGAGAATGCTTTTTTTCTATTAGACAATTATTACGTCGAAACTGTACAATATCTTCCCGCACTTTGCAAATTTGGATTTCGCCATTTTCACCCTTCCGCGGCTAAAAACACGTCACCTCCTTAGCGCCCTCTTAGTCCAATAAAAAAACAAGTGTTCCAAAAACTTAAAGATTTTAAATACAAGGCATATAACTGGATGTTTTGCATTGTTGTAACTAAATTTTATTAATTAAATTTTGTTTCTAAAATGAAAAAGTGAAATTATGTCTTCTACGCACATAATAATATATATTTCCGTACAAATAGTATAATAAATAAGTTATACATTTGTAAAATACGTATGTAACCTTGTATTAATAAAATAACATTTAGTGATTAACTGTAACTAACAAAATAATATTGAAAGATTCAACACATCTTTATAGAAAATCTTCATTACTAAATTAAAAAATTACAATTAATAAATTAAAAATATAAATATAACGAATACAACATTAAAATAGGAGAAAAGATTTAATAAGAATATAATAAGATAATTGAAAGTATAGTTTTAAATATTATAGATTTTAAGTTCAAAAGCATTAAAAATCGAATTTCATTTAAATTATGTTCTTTGCAACTATAAGCTGAAATAAATTCCTTAATAAACACCTTCCAAGATGTTGTATGCATTTTGACTTTCACATGTTTATACTTGTAAGCATTTTAAATATGTGATTTTCTAAACAAATGTGTAACAAATTTGTACTTTACTATTACTCAAAAAGTGAAATGAATACCTTCTTCTCCTAGGATATGAAGTAATAATATTTTGTTTTCACTTGTATACTTTGAAACACATCGTTAATCTTTTAAATTATAGAACACCAATCGTTATTCTTTAATTTATAAATTTACTCGTTATACTACTATTTAAGTCATAAGTTATTTATATAGAGTGCGACGACAACTAGTTTCAATAATATTTTATAAAGCGCCACCTTTGATTACACCTTTTTATATAATTACTTTATTAATCTTAATAATTGCATTATATATTCTCAAATAGAACAAGGACTGGGATGTTCCATGAAATTACACGATACAAAAATTATTATTGAATGTATGTATATACATACAGTTTCTTTCTGAGAATATAAATTTATAGATATCAATAATTTTTTGAATAAACAGGAAATTTCAAAATCTTAATTTTCATTTTTATGGTACTGTTTGGTGAAATGTATCTCCATTTACCGCTATTGTTCTGTAATGTAATTTCTAGTGATTAGTTCTCATAGTTCATGATCGCAATAGACGCAAAAGTCATTTTTGGTCATTTATGTAGGAAAGATGGTGGTGACGGCGGCGGCTTTTGTACGTCAACAGCTCATGACTGTTGCATGTTCCGGTGGTTCTCATAAAGATCAAGCAGAAAAGTAAGCCTGTTTAATAAAATCACAAATATGGTTTTGGAATATTCGATACAAATGGTGATACTTACAGGTATCGGGCGGTTTTGGATTCGATACTATTATTGTCCAATGAAGAAATGGTTGATGCTTTGAAGATATTCATTGAAGCAAGTATGTCACTTTTCTCTGAATACATCTTTCTTTAAATATATTTATAAGTATATCTTTTAAGAACTAATACATCAATGATAATTTATAAACGTATAATACATATAAAACTACTGTATGTTATGTGATTAGTTCTGTGTGTACAATTGAATTAAATATACTGTTAAGATTGATACTTAGACAATAATATTTTTATACCTAAACCATATTTATTAAGTACTGTTAATATTGTAACATTTATGAAAAACTAAATCATTTAATTTTACAGTTGTACATGAATATGTAAGTTTGGTGATCTCAAGACAAGTTCTTACAGATGTTAGCAATCGTTTATTGTTTTTGCCTGATGAAATATCAAAAGCTGTTTCACATTATACATTAGACAAAGTAAGAAATCTTTTTTTCTTGTTAATATAAATGTGTCATTTATAATGTAATAAGAATTCTTTTATTAATATTATAGATTCAACCAAGAGTAATCTCGTTTGAAGAACAAGTTGCTAGTATAAGACAACATTTAGCAGATATTTATGAACGGAACCAAAATTGGAGAGAGGCAGCTAATGTTTTAGTTGGCATACCATTAGAAACAGGACAAAAGTAAACATAAAACCTATTGTATATCATTATATTAGGGACAAATCTTAATTATTTTATTTAATTATTATGTTGTTTACTTATAGGCAATACACGGTTGACTACAAACTTGAAACTTATCTTAAAATTGCACGATTGTACTTAGAAGATGATGATCCTGTACAAGCTGAAGCATTCATCAATAGAGCATCTCTGTTACAGGTATTTATAATTTTTATTTTCTATTGAACTAAATTATACTTCAACATAATTTTTCATTTTTTACTTGTGTAGGCTGAATCAAAAAATGAACAGTTGCAAATTTATTACAAAGTTTGTTATGCTCGGGTATTAGATTATAGAAGAAAATTTATTGAAGCAGCTCAAAGATACAATGAATTATCATATAGATCCATTATACATGAAGATGAACGTATGACTGCACTTAGGAATGCTTTAATTTGTACAGTACTAGCTTCTGCAGGTAAGTTTTGAAACTTATTTTATTTGGTTTATTTATCGAACATATTCTGTAAATATAATATCAATATTAGGACAACAGAGAAGTCGTATGTTAGCTACATTATTTAAAGATGAACGTTGCCAGCAACTTCCTGCTTATTCGATTCTTGAAAAAATGTATTTGGATCGTATTATTCGACGTTCCGAATTACAAGAATTTGAAGCCTTATTACAACCACATCAAAAAGCATGTACAATCGATGGATTGGGATCAACTATTCTCGACCGTGCTGTTATAGAACATAATTTATTATCTGCTAGTAAATTATACAATAACATAACATTTGAAGAATTGGGTGCTTTGTTAGAAATTCCACCTACCAAAGCAGAGAAAATTGCTAGCCAGATGATAACAGAAGGTCGAATGAACGGATACATTGACCAAATAGATTCTATTGTACATTTTGAAAGTAAGTTGGAAAAAAATCAAATAAACGAATCCTATATTCTTAACAAAAGTATTTTTTTTTTTTATCAAACATTTATTCTTTTATACAGCACGTGAAACTTTGCCAACGTGGGATAAACAGATACAATCTCTATGTTATCAAGTAAACCAAATAATAGAAAAAATTGCTCAAACCGAACCAGAATGGATTGCGAATGCGATGGAAAATCAAATGGTGGATTAATATAAACTTTTTAAGTGTTAACTTAACACAGCCACACGGAACATCGGACAAACATTTGTTACATACACCAATAAAAATTTAGAGGCAATAAGGATTGTTACTATAATTTAACTCTACAGGAAAGCTTGTATATTTCAAATACGTACGATTCAACATGCCTGTTAATTTTTATGTTAATATGCATGAAGTCAATTTTTATATGAACAATAAATAAATTTTGATTTGTTATGGATACAGTTATAAGCATTAAGCAAATTTGCAAAAACATTAAACAATTTAGGTTTTCTCACTGTAGTTAGTTTATTATTTATGAAAACTAAAAATTAAATATAAAACTATAAATAAATTTTATTAACGAAATACTTTTAAAATGTTATTCGTTCAATATTTACCTAACTGTCACGAAATTCACATAAAATACTCTTATTTAAAGGAATAATACAACTTTTTTCTTGGTGAATAAAGTATCCACATTGCACATTTTAAGAATTAATCAAAGCTTAATTCAGATGTTGCTCAATATTTAAAAAGTATTGATATATAAGAGAATAAAATTTAATGAGTACAAACCTCGTATAACCTGCAGTATAAACTTGCCGCATAAAACAAGCTTATGAGATATAACCAAAAATATTTATTTTAATATATTACTTTGAAAACGTCAAATATTTATATAAGAAGTCAAGCTTTAAATTATGGAAATACTATCTCGTATTCCAACAGAAAATATTTCACAATAGGGTTTCACCCCTAACATAGCTACACTGGCAGTAACGTTTACATTAATTATGTAGGCAGGAATGAATGATGATTTCATTTTGAGAACGAAAGTTGAGTATGTTTGACATTTAACACTATTCAATCTCAAGTCCCTGTATTTAGCTGTTTATTTACTATCATATCAGGTGCAAATATTTTTACACAAAAAAATTCAGTTATTGACACTAAAGATGCAGCTGTAGAAACATATGTGCAGCATGCTATGCATTCTTATTTTAACTGACCGCAAAGTTTACAATTATTTCACAACTTGATAACATTTATTACTTAAAAAATATACTTCCAGAAAAATTTAAACACATTTTATTTCTAATTTAACTTTACCAGTTATTGTAATCAACATTGTTTTATGCATTTTTTTTGTCTTTTCTGTTAAAGTTTGGAGTAATCTTTGATTTCATTATTAGATTGAAAACTTTCCACAGGAATTAGTAACAGGCTGCACCATATCAAATGTAAACGAATTATGGAGGAAAGGATAGTACACTTTTGTTTCATTTAAGGAGTTATGAATCGCACTGTTCATGAGGAGGTATTGTTACTATACCATGTTTATACTCATAATTGTGTATATTTTAAACTAATACCCCTTTAACTATTTTTAAATGATGCATGATATCTTGTGGCATCTATTTCGGGATAAACCTATCTATATTTTATAGGCAATATTTTATCTGAAGCATGTACTGTGATGCTGCTTTTATGACACAAAGGTCATGAAATGACCTTTTAGTGAGTCAAGTCCTTTTGTGTCTGTGATCAATCAGATTTAAGCCTGAAGATCTAATGCAAGACCCACCTTGTGTCCACCAGAACCAAAGTTCTTTCCATCAATATTTGTAGACAGTGTCAAGGTTATACCTAAAAATGTTAACAAAATTTAGATTAATTAATTACCCATTAATTCACATTAACAGGTACATGTTAGTGATTAATAAAAAAAAAAGAAAATACTTTCACAAAATTAAATTTGACTTGCCTTCACGTAATTTTTGTTGATATCCCAAACCTACTTGAAGATTGGAATTGATCTTAGCTCTGACAGATGCATCTGTATCAAGATTGTATCTTGTACCAATTCCAAATTGTGTAACATTATTACTTGAGTTCCACTCAAGATTAATTGCTCCTTCCAGGTCTGGTTTTATCTTATGATAAATGAGACCACTAAAGTCACAGCCATTATTTCTACAAAAAAGAATGAATTGAAAATATTTAAAGAACTTAATAACGTGTTATTTTTCTTAAATGTGTTCAGGATATTTAAACATACACTGCAGCATGAAGGGTGAAGTCGGAGGCAATGAATCCAAGCGCAAAATTATTCTTTGTAAGTTTGTTTCTTTGCGTATCAAAACAAGCCTGGTAACCAGCCAGCCATCCTAAAATGTAATTATATGTAATTCTAAAGTTTACAATAAATTAACTCATTCAGCTTTATTGTATCACATCCTTACATTCTTCTTCTAGCATATCTTGGATATTCAGAATGAAAAAGGAGAAGGCTTGAGTGGAATTACAAGGAATCAATCGCATGGTAACAAATGTATGAAAACTATTAAATATCTAAACAATAAATAAATCTATGGTTTCTCAATTTTAATACTAGAAATAAAATGAAGTATTAATAATCACACACTACAACTTAAATTAAGGTACATGATACAACTGTATAATAGTAATATAAATTATCACAACTCATGTTGTGCATCTTTAACTCACCTTGATATCCTATAACGGATGATGCATTTACAAGAGGGCCAGCAGAAAGACTAAGATCAAAATCAGCAGTTGCAGATACATTATCATGTTTGTAAGATGTCTTTAATTTGCCAGTCTTGGTCCTATGGTCATTAAAAAATTATTCAAACAATTAGATTGAGTACTTTCAAGGAAATGATAAAAAAAAGATTAAGAATGACAAGATTAAATGATGCAATGTTTTACCCTGTCTGTGGGGAAAATGTACAGCCATAGCCAAGGGTAAGACCTTTGAGCAACTTATCAGAGAAAGTAACATCAGTGGCAAGAGTATTATCTGTGTTCCACTTTTCACTAAATTTTAATCCATAATCATCAATTTTATACTTGGTTTCCAAAGTACCAAATACTTTTCCAGTGTCCTGATTAGATACCCCACCTGTAGCAAACTCTACACCAGATTTGGTCTTTGATTTTATATCTAACTTGATTAAACCAAAGTGATATCCATCAGAAAATAAATCACGAGCATTTTTGCCTAATTCAGTGTAGGTCGGTGGGGCCATGATCTATAAAAAGATATTAGATACATGAACTTGACCATTAACTTGTCAAAATCATATTGATATTTTATTATGTGTACTAATTATATATCTGTTTGTGACTAAATAGACATATAACATGTATTTTGCTATAATTATATATTGACTACAGACAGTGCTAAAGAATTCTAAAAATAGTCATCTTTAACCCACAGGTATTAGATGGTCAAACAATATCAACTTCTATGTTATAATTCGCTCAATAAATATTTTAATGATAAGTAGTTAGTAAATTAAACAATTATTTGATGACACAGCAAATTAAAAGTGTAACTTAGTTAATAAGGAACTGCTAATATATTTTACACTTATAGTGTTATAAAAAAATATATTATTTTATACAATTAGTGATGTTTAATACAATTAACAGAAAAAAAGTGTATGAATTCTTTAATAATAAATTCGTTAGGAAAAACTGTTAAAAAATATATATAAGTAAGAAATTATCAACATAATTACAAGGAAAAATACAATAAATAATTGTATATCGTTAATATAACATAACATAGAGAAAAAATGGAGTGGTATTGACCTGCCTAGGTATTACATAAGGCGCAAATCAGTGATTTCCAATTTCCTCAATATGATATTCATATTGTTACAAATCAAATTATCCTTCCCAATCAAAATCGTTACTACTTAAATCACGTAGTAAGAACAAAACGTTTAAATCCATATAAAAGAAAATTAACAGAAATAATCGCATATAACACCGTTAGACGACAGCCGACATTATCAGTAACTCATGCCGGCTTTGCAAAAACTTAATTTTTTGTTATAAATATCGTACTATATACGCGAGAACAAAGATTTTAATTTATATCTGATGCGTGTACGTAATGCAATTCATTAATACTTACTATTTTATGTTATAAGACACGAGTGGAGAAAACTACGTGAGTTCGTCTTATAATTGCGTACGTGAGACGATATGCTAACCGGGAGAGAAAAATGGAACTTGTGCGCAACTGTGCCTACGCATGCGTAACACAGAATTCTGCAAATAATGTTAAACCGTTGTTTATGTGAAAATATCGATATCTGGTAATGAAAAAAATCTTATTATCTTTCTTAAAAAATCGTAATCTTGTACAGAACGTGATACATTTAATTATTTAATTCTTGTATTGATCTACTTTCTGGATATTACGTAACCTCGAATATTACCCTGACGGTCGTGATTTTTGCACTTACATATTCTGTTCATTCAATTTATTGAACGTCAATAAAAAAATAAGAATACTGAGAAGAACATTTATTTCCCTTTTAATAATTACTTCTTAACAACCACTTTTATAATATGGTATTGATATCTTTAAATAAATAATTTAATGTACAGAGTAAAAAAGAATATGTTCAAAATGTCAGTTTATAGCTGCATCTCGTACTTGATGATTTTTTACAACTGATTGTATGAGATGTTAATTTTGTATACGAATTATTAACAATATATCTGTATTGTAACTGTAATGCAAGTTATACATGTATAACTAAAGGATAATGCTTTAAAATCCATTAGTTTTATATTTTCAAACTATTCTCAAAATGGTCATCCTCTCTAGAAGTTACTCTTTCCCAAGACAAAATGGTATAGATGATACGATTAAAAATGTACAAAAAATTATGTTCTATGTATAAATTATTTGCGAAAATAAAAAGAATGCTTTTATTTTTCGACTATCCCGCGAACTTATCGAAATGCTTGGATGTTTCTGCACATTTCGAGATCCCAAAATAGACTGGCTAGCTTGATGCAAAGTCACTTATGTTTTCTACGCGAAGTCGAGACTCTTCGCGAAAGACGGTTGAGATCATTTCTTTGGCAGTGTTTGCGCATAGGTATATTTTTAATGAGACAATTGGTTATATATAAAGGACCGCAGAGATTCAATATTCAGTACATTTGTATCTTTTCGCATTAGTAGATCACTGAATTAAATTCGAGCGCAAAGAACGCTCTGAGCAAAGCAATTCATTATCAACACTAATCGAGTACTTCGTCAACCATGTCTCAACAAAGCTCGGTGCGTTTTGAATTTTACTTACTAGAAGCAATTAAACTTATTAAAATAATTAACACATGTAATGCCGTTTCTATAATTAATTTTTAACATGAAACAAAAAATATTTACCATCACTTTTGAATTAAGCTTTAAGTTGTTATTATTATTTAGTAGACTCATATTCATTATAATGTATTTTAATTTAATATCATTTTGCTATAATATATGATACAAGTTTTTACCAAACGTCAGTACATAGTACGTTGATTAAAAACATATAGAAGATATGTAATTTAAAACAGGTAGTAACATATAGTTCTTACGAAATCGATACACTAAATTAATTTATCTATGTATCTGCTTAGCTACAGTAAATCTAGAACGATATTGTCTTTCATATTGTATTTATTGCATAAAGACAGTATCGATTAAGAATGCATAATAAGTTGGTTCATTCGAAAATAGATACACAAGTTTTTGTTTGTAATCATTTCTTTCAGGGTGCTGCAGCAAAGTTGGAGGAGAAAAGTACGGAAAAGTATAAGATCCTTCAAAATGATAAAGTGGGAAGGTATAATACCTTTACGTAGGCAATCGGATACTCGTTTCTATATATTCCTTAAAAATTTTCTATATTTTTATCAAAATATTGCAAAACCATATCAATTGCTTAAACGAATCAAAGTAAAAATTGGAGAAATTGAAACTTTAATGGATATCTGGGTTCCCGATTGCCCATACGATAGAAGTTAGATCAATTTCCTAAAATTAATTTTTATTTTTTAGATATATGGTAGCAAATAAGCAATTAGAAGCTGGCGAAGAAATGATCACAGAGATGCCTTTTATCGTTGGACCAAAGGCATTCACTTATCCCTTGTGTCTTTCGTGTTATACACCATGGCCTCCATCGACAAACGATAAACCGCTTTGTTCAAGATGCGGATGGCCTGTTTGTTCTACTGAATGTGAAAACCAACCTCAACATAAAGATTACGAATGCCAGGTGCGAAATGAAAAAAAAAAAAAAATATGTACCGATCGAATTGAGTAACCTCCTTCTTTTTCGAAGTCGGTTAAAAAGCAATTAGCATATCATATCTTTGCACTTCGACTTTCAACTTTTAACGTCTTCGTTTTTGAACATCTTCGTATATTTTCTATTATGCGTGTAGAATTTGTGAGAATAGAGGCAAAAAATTAAAAACAAATTATATTCATTATTTATAGATATTTGCACGGGCCAACGAAAAGTTCAACGTGCAAGCGGCCTTGGAAGAAACGAATGAGAATGGTGTCCCACAATTAGAATGTATAACGCCATTAAGATTGCTCCTAGAGACAGAAAAGAATCCTGAGAGATGGAACAAGGAAGTGAAAAATATGGAGGCACATAATAAAATAAGAAGCCAAAAGGAACACTGGAAATCCGACCATGTAAATGTAGTAGAATATTTAAGAAAACAAGTTAAACTAGACAGGTATTAATATTCGACACAGTCGAAAAATATGATGTTAACAAGAATTTGTTAAATGTGGTACACTAATTTGTTACAGATTCTCGGAGGAATTTATTCAAACGATTTGTGGAATTTTGGAAATCAATACTTTTGAAATTCGAACACGGAAAGGATATAGTGCGAGAGCACTTTATCCAACAGTTGCTCTTATGAATCACTCGTGTGTCTCGAATACTTGCCATAGCATTTCACCGAGTGATTACAGGTAAATTACCTTTCTTTTCAAAGTCTTCTCAATTTCAATTTCTCAACCACGAAGTGAACTCGGCTTACAATTCTATGAAGCAGAAAAAAATAATTAGTAATATACCTTGATTTAATTTACAGAATACGATTGCGTACGACCGTACAAGTACCACCGGGTGGTGAACTCTACGGAAGTTACACTCATTCGTTACTTCCGACAATGCTCAGAAGAGAACACCTTCTCGAAGGGAAGTACTTTGCATGTGCTTGTCCAAGGTGTTCAGATCCTACTGAACTTGGCACACACATGTCTTCATTGAAATGTAACAAATGCGACAACGGAATCGTCATGTCTTTAGATTCTTTAGGTACTGAAACATTATAATGATATTGCAAAAAATCATCAAGTCCAATTCCTTGCATACTATAAAAGTACTTTGTAGATCCCGACAGTTTATGGAAATGCACGCATTGCGAATTCACAACGTCGGGACCAGCCGTTCGGAAGGTGTTGCACATTATACAAGCAGAAGTCGATGTGGTGGAGACCATCAGCGGTGCCGATGGAGCTGATGCTATTCAAGAGAGAGAGAAGGTCATAAAGAAATACCACTCTGTACTGCATCCTCGCCACGCTTTTCTGACTATGTTGAGGTAAATTATCTTGAGAAGGGGGCTATAGTATTTAGACATTCTGTCACTTTTGTACAGGCCAAACGGTAAGAGTTGTAGAAAAAATTTTTGCGCTATTGCGTTTAGTGGATTAAAATCTCAACGAACAGCCGACAAAAAAATTTTTTTTTGCCACTTTCGGTCTGACCGGAAATGGCCGAAAAAGGGTTGGCTCTAGAGCGAATTTCGCTCTAGTTCATTTTAGCTTGTTAAAGTTATTCGTGTCTATTAATTCAAACAATACCATGATTGGGAGTACCTTGTGTTCTTCCTAAAAATAGAAGGCCTGGTATTGCAAGGGTTGATGATTTTCATTCTATAACTATTCCAGTATGGTATAATTTGTTGCTTTAACTTTTTCAGACACTCATTAACGCAAATGTATGGTCGCGTTGATGAATATCTCCTAGATGATTTACCGGACGTTGTATTAGAGCATAAAATCGATATGTGCAGGTTACTACTGCAAGTATTGGACGTCATAGAACCTGGTTATTCTCGTATAAGAGGTGCAGCTCACTTTTTATTATTCTTTATTGCTCTTTTGACTTTTTATTAAGATCTTGATTTACTTAGTTAGATAATGACGTTTAATAGATATTTTTTCTGTTCTTCCAGGTATGACGTTATACGAGCTCCACGCACCGTTGTTGTTCACAGCAAAAACACAATGGAACGCCGGAGTGATCGACGAGGCTGCACTGAAATCAAAAATGATAGAAGCTTCAAACATTTTAAAAGAAGCAGCTACGATCTTATGCTTAGAGCCACCGGATACGCCTGAGGGTGAAATAGGTCTCGTTGCGAAAGAATCGTTAATTGAACTTGAACAGTCGATCAATAATTTATAAGTATTTATAATGTGATTACATTAACACTTGTATAAATGTATTTATTTGTTAATAAACGAATGTGACTAATAAATGTATAATATAAATAATTAAACACGTTTTATTCCAAAAAATGACTTACCTATACATATGTATTCAATTAACAAATATTCCATCTTCCTATTTCGCTTCAAAATCCCCATTTTTCACATTTTTTGAAGTTTAAAATAATGAAATTTTAGTTTACTTACTTCATCAAAATCGAAGGGAACAGTTTGATAGACAGGATGTTATAATTAATGAACATGTTAAAGAAACACGTAACATTGTATTTTCTAATACAATGCCCACGCATTATTTTGTAGCGAGCACGCGCTACACTGACTTCTAATAATACAACGTATCGAGAGTACCAAAGAGAGACTCCCGCTACAACTTCCTGTATTTCGGTGTCAGTTACAAACTGTATAAAATACACGATACAACGAGGCTCCCACGAATCTAAATAACTATAGTATCGTTTAATTGTAATTTGATTTTACTCGGGAAGAGTTCCAGTTAAATATGATTATGGAAGAGAAGCCGAAAACTAGTGCAACATCTACGTTAAAGTATAAAGTTGCTCGTTCAGAAAAATTTGGCAGGTACAATCATCGAATCGCAATCTTAAAAAAAATAATAAATCTTTAAATCACACTTCAATACAATTGCAAATTAATATATTTAAAAGATTGTAATCCATGTAGTTGGAACAAGTCTTCAATGAATATTAAAGCAATGATTTTTAAAATAAAGTGTTACCTATTATTCTATATTGTAAAATGTGTTTTGATGTGCATCACCTATCTTATCACATTTTGAAAGATATTTGCAGGCAGCAAAAAATTTGCAAGCAGGTGAAGTGATCCTTCGAGAAAAACCAGTCGCGGTTGGACCAATAACATCCAGCAATGATTATGTGTGTTTCGCGTGTCTGCGTTTTTTGCCTAAAATCAAGAAAGGAACACAATACCTTTGCTCCAAATGCAATGTCGCACCTTTGTGCGGCCCTGGTTGCGAGGTAATAAATTTCGAAAATAAATCGTACCTTTCGTTCGAATTTAAAATTAGAATTACAAATTAACATTGTTAACTACAATTTATAAATTTAGGAACAGTCGAAGCATCATACACCTTACGAATGTGACACGTTTAAAAATAATAAAAAGCTATCATCAGATAACATAGGAGAAATCATTGGTATATTATTGCCTTTAAGACTATGGTTCCTAAATCAAACAGATCCAGAAATATGGAAAAGAGTTGAAACCATGGAAGCTCATATAGATGAAAGGAGAAACACATCTGTATGGAGAGACAGAGAAATCAATGTTATAAACGTATGTAGGTAAAAAAAAGCGAAGAAAAAGTTTAACAATGTTCAGTAATGAAAACATCTATGTTATAAATAGGTAATGAAAGCACTCCACTTGATTCCTGAAGATGATGCATCTATCCCGGACCATCTGCAACAGATGTGCGGAATTTTAGACGTGAATACTTTCGAGCTAAGATCTCCGGGAGGTTTGGATGGGCTTCTTTTGCGAGGTTTATATGTAGCAGCCTCCTTCATGGCTCATGATTGCAGAGGAAACACTCATCTGACTGTGGACGATGATTTTCAGCTTACTGTGTATGCTAGTTTACCGATTAAAGAAGACGGAGCGATTCTTTTTAATTACACATCGTCCCTTTTGGTTTGTGAATTTTCTGTTTTTTGACGATTTTGATGTTATTTTTATTTATTTAATTCTCTCAGCGAATGTCCACGGTTCTCGTAGTGCCCTTGTAACGGAAATGTTAATCTTTTACAATTGAAATCTTCGAATTTATGAAAAGTAATATCCTGTAATTGTATAAAAATACTGATTGATATATTCATTATTAGGGAACAGTAGGTAGAAGAGATCACTTGCGAGGAGGGAAGTATTTCGAATGTGAATGCTCATTATGTAGCGATCCCTACGAAATGGGATCCCATATGAGTAGTATTCTATGTCCACGATGCAGGAAAGGATACATGGGAATACAAAATCCATTGACGAGATACCCGTACGAAAAAGGTACAGCATGGCAATGCGACAAATGCAGACGATGTATCGGTGGTCGCCTTGTAAGAGCCACTGTTAATATATCTAGAACACTGATTGATGATATGGATGATTATGATATCAAAGTTTGTATATGATCAACAGTTTGAAGATTATATCAAAATTTTTAAAAATTGATATTTCTTTGATAATCATATTATAGGGAATGGAAGCATTAACGAAAAAATTATTGGGATCACTTCATCCAAATCATTTTCTAATGCTATCCTTGAAGCAGAAGTTACTAGCCGCGTATAGGAAAGAAGTGGCAACTCCAAATCCACAGAAAGAAATTATGCAACGAATGTTGGATGCTTGTAGAGAAATGTATAATGTGTTGGAGATAGTAGAACCAGGGATATCTCGGTTGAAAGGTAAACCCAATATTCTGAAAGCAAATAAAATTTATCGTAGTATTAGTGTGAGTAACTGATAACGCGGCTGAATAGATACGTATGCCGCAGTTCACCAGAGTCCATTACTGCGACGCGCAGGTTGGAAGATGGTGGGGGAACGCAGCGAGCTCTCTGCTAATCGCTTTCCACTTCGTTCGGGAGTATCGCCAATCAGGGCGAAGATGCGTACTGGAGATGCGCGAAGAACGAAAATTGGTCTTTACGCAGTTATGGACTCTGATGAACTGCGGTATAGATTACCGATTGTTATTAGGCGTTTTTTATTAATTCTCATCAGAATCTACAATCTGTTTTCCTAAGTACCTCCATCTTCTGAAAAATTTAATTTTCATTTTTATTCTTAAAATTTTAGGAATAATGTTGTACGAAATGCATTTACCACTGGTACTACTTGCAAACCGCGCATACTCTGCGCGGGAAATTTCTTCAGCGGAACTGGCCTCGCGCCTTGAAGAAGCCGGAAGTCTTTTAAAGAAGTCCTTAATGATGCTCCTTTTGGAACCAGTGGACACACCCGAAGGGAAATTAGCTAAACGAGCTCTGCAAGAATTGAAAGCACTAAATCAAAATATAGCCGACGTTAAAACGATTACAATAGCTGATCAGAAATGTAGCCATGATAAAAAGAAACCGCAAAGAAATAAATCTGCTAAGAATAAATGAACATGAAACGCTTAAATAAGCGTGTCAAGAAAATATTTGTTTCTATATACAATAGTAATAATAATGATTTTTGCAGAAATTACCTTCTTTATTTGTTCATTAATTCATTGAAACTATTAATTTATTTAAATAATTTGTTGATAATCTTAGACTTATCTAATGTTATTCAGAAATCCGTTATTATCCGATTTTGTAATTTAAATTCTCCCCTTCTTTTGTGGACTACTGCTGTATCTCAATAATGACAAATCTGTAATTATCTGTAAAAATATTGCGGCATATATGTAATTTATATATAAAAATATAGTTTTAATAAAAATGTAAACTTTCTTTTATTACTTTTTTGTATAAAGTTGTTAAACTATCTAATTTACGGTCGAATCCAATACACTGTGACTGACTCAGACTGACTGTGACCTAAACCACTATGGCAGCCGGTTGAAGCATAAATAGTGAAGTTTAAAAATATGGAAATAACGAAATTTTGTTATTTAAGAAACTAAATTTGCAAATTTATTATTTCTTACACAGTATTTTACTTCTGTAAAAAAAACAGGTAATGTTTTGACTATGAAATTTTGTAATATAACCTCCATGATACCAACATGAATAAACTAAGAAAATGAGTTATTGCTATTTTATCAATAAAATTGTACAAACTTGTTAACGCGTATTGCATTGAATTCATCAATTGTAATTTATTCAAATAAATATGTAGATGTATGAAAGAAGTGATATATATTAATTTTGTCATTTTATAAATCTAATTTTTTTGTTCATTTTAGCACACAAGCATTATGTTTGATCAAAGTATAATTGGGATATGCTTTTTCATCTGCTTAGCAATAGTCTTCAACTTTTCTTTACACCGTATAGAGGAAGGTCATGTTGGTGTTTATTTTAGGGTGAGTATGTTCACTCTTGAGTGTAAAATGATAAAAATTTGTAAAAATATATACATATTAATTATGTAACATAGGGTGGTGCACTGCTACCCCAAGTAAGTAATCCTGGATTTCATATGATGATACCTTTATTGACCACATATCGTTCAGTTCAAGTCACGTTACAAACAGATGAGGTAAAGAATGTACCATGCGGTACTAGCGGTGGTGTGATGATCTATTTTGATCGTATAGAAGTTGTAAATGTATTAGATGCAAATAGTGGTAAGAATCTTATCAGTTATTTATATAACCAATTAATGAATTATCTCATTATTTATCAACATACTTTTCTGTTTGTATAGTTTATAATATGGTGAGAAATTTCACAGCAGATTATGATCAAACATTAATATTTAATAAGATCCATCATGAATTAAATCAATTTTGTTCTGTGCACACATTGCATGAAGTTTACATAGATCTGTTTGATCAAATAGATGAAAACTTAAAAACTGCTCTTCAAAAAGACTTGAATGACTTAGCACCTGGTTTAAGCATACATGCAGTTAGAGTTACCAAGCCTAAAATTCCAGAAACTATTAGAAAAAATTATGAATTAATGTAAGTATAAATCTAAGTTCACTACTGTTAATTAATTTAGTACTAGTACTGATGAGATTATATTATTACAGGGAAGGAGAGAAAACAAAGCTATTAATATCTACGCAACATCAGAAAGTAGTAGAGAAAGATGCAGAAACTGATAGGAAGAAAGCTGTTATTGAAGCAGAGAAAGAAGCACAGGTAGCAAAGATTCAGTTCATTCAGAAAATTATGGAAAAAGAATCTCTACAACAAATAGCATCTATTGAAGATGAGATGCATTTGGCAAGACAAAAGAGTCATTCTGATGCTAATTATTATCAAATGAAAATGCAGGCAGAATCAAATAAATTACTTCTCACTAAAGAATTTTTAGAACTAAAAAAATATGAAGCACTTGCACGCAATGCAAAGATTTATTATGGTCAAGATATACCAAAAATGTTTATGTATGGAGGCTGCTCGAATGATCCTAGCATAGGTTCCACTGTAGATGTTCAAGAGTCTATAATGCAATGAATGGGCAACTCTTCTTTTTTTTCTATAATGCAATGGTTATTTTAGTTAATTCTAATATGCATTAGATGTTATTATAACGATTGTAACAGTGTTGAAAAATAATAACTATACCCAGATACTCGGTAACATTTTATTTTAATCAATGTATGTGTCTGTAATTTCTCTGATGTCAAATCTTATCAAATTCACTAGAATTTTCTAATAAAACTATTACTTACTATCTTATTAATACTATATTAAAATTTTTCAGTACATCTACATTTATAATTTATATTAATTGAGATATGACAACTAACAATATTGTATAATTTCCTAAAAAGTGTATAAGTCAAAATAAATCTTAAATTTGATCTGTTACTTTGTTTACTTTTAACAAAATTCTGACCTTGGTATCAAATACAATATATGATTAAATTAAAAATTAACTTATCGAATTTATAAATTGTTTAAATGACAATTAATTAACTTAATTTGTGTTTGAATATTTAAAAATGATATATTTTTACTATGGCTGAAGCCAGTGATGCCCTGCGGGTCTCGAAACTCTCACTCCGCTAATCACTTCCCATACGGGGTGAAACAATAGTACGGTTGAATAGGAAGAATACAGAATAACACACGTGAGTAAAAAACCGTGCGCGTCTGCACACGTTCAGTATGTGTATGTTTAATAAATATTACACAAAAATGTCCATATATACATTGATGCGCCATTTACATGATATTTACAAGAAAATGTACATTGATGCGCTATTTACATGATATTTACAAGAAAATGTACTATTTACAAAATATTTACATACAAAAAAGGATATTTAAAAATCGATGTCACTGTCGGAGTCATCGGATTGGTCCACCCACTCACCACTTTCGTCCAGAATACTATCTGTAATGTAGTCCAGTTGGCAGAACCTGTTTTCCTCCTCTGTTGCGTGGCGAATAAAATTCTGCCACGACTCGGCGGACACATTTTCTACGGCTTCGAGTACTAATGTGTGGACATCAGACAGTTTGCATGTTGTGTTTCGCGTCCTTACATACTCTTTGATTTTTGCCCATGCTAACTCGATGGGGTTCAGCTCACAGTGGTAAGGGGGAAGGCGTACCACAGTATGTCCATGCTGCTTGGCGTACTCATCGATTACGTATTCATATCGCCTTAGCTTGCGCGATAATTGTACCAGCTGCGCTTTGACATACTGTGGTTCTACCTTTTCCCCCTTAGCAACTAGCCACGTGATAATATCATTTTTCTTCCAGCTCATGCTGGGATATTTCTCCAATTTCGTACTATGGTACGAAGCACTGTCCATAACAATAACCCCCCCATCTCGTAGCATGGGCAAAATGCTGCGAAACCAGTCGAAAAATGTGTCGCTGTTTATTTCGTCGTGGTAGCCGGCAGAATTTTTCTTCGCCTCAAAACAGAGGAGGGCTCCAGGTACAAACCCATCCGATGACCCGACGTGACCTATTATTAGCTGTTTTCCTTTGTTGGTGGGCGCCGGTATGTCCCTGGACAGGGTCTTTTGTTCCGCGTTTGCAGGGCAGGTAATAGAAGTGTCGACCCGAAGTTTTCGCCTGACATCTCCCGCGTTAACCCACGTTTCATCTAAGAAGTATAACGGGCGCCCTTCGGAACGATATTTTTGTATCTGCTGTATGTACCGCTGCCTCCAGGCGACAATATGTTCTTTGTCGATCAGCGCGCTATTACGCGCGCGAATGATGTATTTAAATTCTATTCGTTTCAGTAGCCGGTATAACGACGATTCGCTGAAACTTGGAAGTTCGGGATCTTGGTTCACGGCTTCCAAAATTTTTCTCACGTTTGGAATTTCGCGCCGGAACCAAAATTCATGCACCTTCCTCCTTATGGCCACTATGTCCTCCTCGGACGTCTTCTCCAAAACATTCATGCGCGGTCTCTTCTTATTTGGAGATTTAACGGTTCCTGTTGATTTATACTCGGACACAGTCTTGGAAATTGTCAATTGCCCGATTCCAGTCTGTTTGGACAGTAATTGTATGAGAGGTCTGTACTTCATTTCTGGATGCTCCTCCTTGAGACTTTTGTACAGATCTACGATCATCATTTTCTGAGAAGATTCAACGAACTACAAAAAGAACAAAGTATGATTTCAAATATACATATTGTATGTAAAGAAAAAAGAAATATTTCGCACTTATGGTATCGAAATGCCGAAAATTTAAAAAATGTATTAAAATTATATATCTTCATAACGCGAGCTTACCTTTCCCGATGGATTTCTCTTTGTTGGAGACGCATTAGACGGTCCAGGAA
Source organism: Osmia bicornis bicornis (assembly GCF_907164935.1). NCBI lineage: Eukaryota > Metazoa > Arthropoda > Insecta > Hymenoptera > Megachilidae > Osmia > Osmia bicornis. Next base: position 11,641,540 of record NC_060217.1, on the reverse strand, counting down.
CTTCTTCCTCCATTTCCCAGACCTTTTAAACGAAAAATAAATACAATAAAATAAGAAATATAAAATGAATACAATAAAATAAGAGATAAAAAAGATAAAAGAAATACTTACAAAAAATAATTCAATACACAAAGAAATACACTACGCAAAAAAATACTACTCCGACAAAATATTCTGTAACTATCCGTTACACACTCCTAATGATGCACGTTTTCGCGTCGATGCACTTCATACACCGCGTGGAGACGCCTCAGCCTCAACGACTTTGTGCGCAAGGGTATGGGAGTGGGAGTATCACCAATCAGGGCGAAGATGCGCATGAAAGAACGAAAACTGGTCTTTTCGCAGACCAGTATGGATGGTTATGGACTGTGGTAACGGTAACGGCAAGTATAGATGGCGCTCGTTTTCGAGGCACAAATTTAAGACGTGTTCAGCATGGTTCAGCAACACGTGTTATAAATTGCATTCTTAACCTTAAATTGAAAAATCGTTATTGTATTTATCTATGCACTATTATCGGTTTAACTATGACAGCCAAAAAGCAATTAAAACGTAAAAGAACGGAAAGTACAAACAAGGAAAATGTACCAGAAACAAAGGTTTTACCAGCAAAAAGAATGTCAGATGAACCACCACCAAAGAAGGTTACAAACATTTTTATTCTATCCTAATGGAAAAAGTACTTAATAGATATTAATCTATATTTTGAAGTAAGATTGAAACAGAGTATTGCTAATAACTATTATATAATTCTCATTTAATCTCATTTAATTGTTTAGGTAAAATGGATTAATAAACAGAGAGTGTTAGTATTTGCTACCAGAGGAATCAGTTTTAGACATCGTCATCTTATGGATGATATAAAAACACTTATGCCTCATCATCGTACCGAATCTAAAATGGAACGTACTAAAAACTTACAAGTAGTTAATGAAATGTGTGAGATGAAAAATTGTAATAAAACAGTATTATTTGAAGGTAGAAGGAAAAAAGATCTATATTTGTGGTTTTCTAATATTCCTACAGGACCTTGTGCAAAGTTTCTTGTTGAAAATAGTAGGTATTTTATTTTTTTTTTACAAAAATTTAATAAACCATAACTAATGTTATACAAGTAATTTAATAATTTGTTCATTACAGTCTATACTATGGGAGAATTAAAGATGACTGGAAACTGTTTAAAAGGATCTCGGCCTTTATTATCATTTGATGAAAATTTTAATACAAAACCACATTATAGCCTGTTAAAAGAATTGCTTGTTCAAATATTTGGTGTTCCTAATCATCATCCTAAAAGTCAACCATTTTTTGATCATGTATATACATTTAGTGTATTAGATAATAGGATATGGTTTAGGAATTTTCAAATTTTGACAGAAGATGGTGGTTTAGCTGAAATAGGCCCAAGATTTGTATTAAATCCAATAAAAATATTTGCTAACAGTTTTGGTGGAGAAGTACTTTGGGATAATCCAAACTATATTTCTCCTGCTAAGGTATGAAATAATTAATTTTTATTTTAGCATTAACAATATGTGTTATAATTAAAAATACTGTATATACTGTAAAAAATATATGATTTTTTTTAAATTATAGTTTCGACAATCTATAAAGAAAAAAGCTGCAGGTAAATATATAAACAAGGTAGAACAGAAAACAGCGAAAGAACTTAATAAACCAAAAGAATCTTATTCATTAAATCCAATGGATGAAATATTCCAAAGTGATCCATTAGAAAAAGCATTAGAATTGAAGAAGAAAGAAATGGAAGTGTCAAACAATACCAGTGAAACAAAAAAAGTAAAAAAAAGTTTTAAACAAAAGAAACATTTAAACAAAAAAATTGGAGTAACGAATTCTAAAAAGAGAATAAAAAAATAGAAAATTTGGTGTTACATAATAATGTTTATGAAAATTCTCAATTTTTCGTGGACAATAAATTTTTATTTATCGTTGTCATTACAGTACATGTAATATTACAAATACAATTATGCTTGTGAGATTAGCAATTCGTAATTTATGTTGCATACACTTATAATTGTACAATTCAAATACTGAAAAAAATACTAAAAAGAAATATCTTTCTTTCTACAAAAAGCAGTTAAGTACTTCTTAGGCTGGTTTTATTTTATAAAAATATATGTAGCTAAAATTTAAAAAATACATGATTAAACTTTATCTTTTGTACACGTCGGAATTTTATGAAGTCTTCATTTAAGTGTACTATATACTTACAATGTAATTAAAGAAATTATGAAATACAAATATTGCATCCTATGAAATATTTAAAAATATTAAAACTATATTTATTATATTTTTCAAATCGATTTTCAAAAACTTAAATAATAATGTTAAACTATAATATGATACATTATTATCATTACTTTTGTACATGTTTTAAAATTCATTGGACTAATTAAACATAAAAATCCTTAAAATGTTAAAATTGCAGTTGTTATTCTATGTTAAAAATGAAAAATATTTTATATGAATGTATGGCAGTAGCGTTTAAATCTTACAGAGTTTGTTAACAATATTGATCTAAGCCATTATATAAGCATGATTTCTAATTAAAAAACAAATGTAGTAAAATGCGTAAAAAAGTATATAAAAAGTGTACAAACGTTGGAAAGGAAGTCAGTGTTTTAACACTGTTGTACTTATGTGTTCATTGGTGTTAATTCATGTGCTTGCTGACCATTTACATTATTACTAGATCCAAATTGTGCTAAGGCAGACTGGCGCCATTTTCCGTTTTCACCGTGCAATTGTTTGTCTTCACAGATGCAAAGAAACAAGGTATCAATTACGGTCTAAAATCAAATACATCAGTTAGTAAATAACGCACATAATTTACATCGGTAAAAATTGTATGCAATATGTACCTCATAAAGGGAAATAATACTGTGAGCAATGAAAAATGCGAAAACGCAGGTGACAAAAATCGGAGCTGCGTAAAAGTATAATCTGGGATCTTGTTTCATAAATAGTAATCCAATACTACCAGTAGCAGCTGTCACAAAACATTTACCCAAAAAGAGAATAAAATCTCCTACTCCATTAATTACAGCTATTTGTAAGGCATTACTAACAAGTGTAGTGAACGCCTAAAATAACAATAAATATAACTTTTCTTTTTTTGTACATCACATTTCATAAAAATAAATCTTTTATGTTAAAATATAACATACAATTCTTGCTGCATTACAAAAATGTGTTCCTTCAATGGCAACAACAGTATATGCATTATGATTCATATACCGAATAAATTTTTCTAAACAATAGAAACAGCATATACAACATTTTAGGCCACACTGAGCACATGGAGAAGTTTCTTTGCTTTTCTCAAATCTATGAAATACATATGTTGTAAATTATACTGGAAGAAATTTTATGTGTATATATGTGCATGCGTGTATACATGAGGGATGTTCAAAAAAATTGTACTATCTGAAAATTGCAAATTCTTTATGCTAAAACAAATGGAAAAGTTTCGTGTCGCAGCTTTTAAGATGGTATAGGATTCTTCGATTTGATTTAGCATTTCATTTTCAGGCAATGCAACTTTTTTAGGACATCATTATTATATTTATAATATACATACTTAGCATATAGGTATGTCAAAATTAAACGGGGTAATTTAAAAAGGGTTATTAAAAAGGAGCCACAAGCAACAGAACCTAAATGGTACATAACTAAATTTCCTATAGCAGAGCATACTGGAGAGGTACTAGCATCTTTTCCTCTGAAATAGTAAACATTACACATTACATAAATATTCTAAATCTATTATTTTATGTGCATATCTAAAAACTAATTTTTTATACTAATACCTAAAATACCAATGAGCAACAGCTCCTGCTATAACCATATCTTGACAAGAAACAATAAATTCAGAGGTCCATATTAATCCTATAATATATACCCACCACATATATTTCACCCAAGTTGAATCCACATATTCTACAAGGGTGAAAGCTGAAATATTTAAAACAAAAGGTAACAATCGCTAAGTTAAAAGGAAAATAAATGATAAGTATATTACTTTTAAAAGAATGCAGTGAAAAATCAAATTTCTTTTCTTCGACAAATGCACTCTTTTCTCCAACTGAACTCAAATTCAGGGGATCAAATATGTGGTTCTTGTACATTTGTACAGATTTAGTTCCAGGATAATCTGTAATTTGTAGTCATATAAATGTAATTATTATTTCTATTTTACTATTAAATAGAAAATTAGAGTACTTACTAGCTGTTGCAAGACAAAGAATTACAGTAACCCAAAAGGCAAAAAATAATATTAATGCTGCAAACGTCAACAAAGGTTGGAAAAATAGACCTGGTAACTCAGCTAAACATTTTGCACTTTCTTTGAATAATGCTGCCATAAATGCAATACGTTTACGTAATATAGTTAATAGGAACAATAAAATGACCTGCACAATATTGTAATTATGTGTTAAACACAAATTTGAATGAATAGTAAAATTCATAATAAGCTATTCATTACTTACAGTTATTACTGTTGCAATAATAGAAAAGGCTAAGAATGCTCTTTCATTTCTAACAGATTCCTCTAGAAGCTGATTTGGATCAGTTTTATCTAAAGTTCTTTTAATTTCAATATATGTCCACCATAATAGTGTACTACCAGCTGTAAAATTCGATGTAAATTATGTTTCACTTAATTACAGGTCAAATTCTTTTATACATTATAAAATGTTTATAATGAAGTTGCAACTTTTTAAGTCATTAATCTAAATCAGTATTTCAGACAATACCATCAGTTCTATTACATGTAGGAAAATACTTTTATTTCATATTTCAGTAATTTATTATTAATAATACGGGTAATGTAGATGTTTAAAGTGCTTTTATCAAAGTATTTTTCAAAGGGGGTTTTCTGTCTTGCAAAGATACTATAATCTCTCCTTCTAATTTTACCTGAATAACATAATTCCCAATAAAAATCATTATATAATATTATATACTACATTCTACAGATATACATAACATAATAATTATAATTTTTTTTTTTCTTAAAGAACTTACCAATAGTTGATACACTAACAAGAATCATTACAATCCATGTTACTATACTTGCCAACAAGTGAAATATAGCAATCATAAAAAGAGACAAAACTGAAACAAAATATGTAGAAATTTTTTATTTCGCTTCATATTATGAAATCATATTTGGGCAATGTTAAAAAAACAATAAAAGAATATACCATACCAAATGCTAGAAATGACAGAGATAAAATTTCTCTCCATGTTTTATATAAGTCTCCTAAAATTTGTTCAATAACATCCCATGAATTAATTAGACCATACAAGTTTGAAATGATAGTTTCTCCTACATCTTTAATAGCTTTAGGAATGCAACGATTAAGAACTGGTATACTCTTATATACTGGCAACTCAGGACAGGAGCCTGTTTTGTTTTTTCTATTTCCATTACTACATGCACTGAAGTCATTTCCAGGTTTATCATGACAAAGCTGTGATCCTGTTTCTTCATAAAATTTACATATTTCGTTCATTGTTGTTATAGTCCTGTCTGGACACTTTTTTACACAAATTTTTAAAGACTGGGTAACATTGTTTATGTCCAAAAAGAACAAGTATCTAAAATCATAGAGATGATAAAAGTTTTTGATATATTTTTATAAAATATATATGGATTAAATAATAGTCTTAATTATACTAACGGTTTATCGCTAGTATCTTGTCCAGAAAGCTCCATACTACCAAATTTTGGATTACTTTTCATTCCACATGTATTTCCAAAGCTATCATATCCATTTATGAGTCTTACAGGATTACCATAAACCAAAGCAAAAGCTGCTATTAAAATCTGCAAAATAATACATCTGTTAATTATATTGGATTTAATATAAAAATATTATATCTTAAATATATAATTTATGATACTTGTTTGTTAAGATATGAAATTAATGCATAAAACTATACACACCATAAGAAACCAGAACGCTATGAAGCAGCAAAGCCAGAAAATATCTGTGCATCTTCGTACACGTGTTGGATCAGGTCGTTGTTCATCATCATCATCTCCTGAACAACAAGACATTTTATACAAATGTTGTTATTGTCAAAACAAGGCGCTAAAAACCACCGAGTCGATTTCGATTTAGGAACTACTCCCTCTGCTAAATTGCCCCGAAGTTTGTAGTATCTATCACTGACTACAGAGTAGTCATTGTGCTTATTTTGTATGACACCAAACCAACCACTAGATGACACTGCTTGAATTTTAATTTATCAAATGTTATCGACACAACATAGCAAAGTGAAAAGTTGAATTTTATAATACAATAAAATATTTTAATATTTATGTAAGTTTCTGAGTATTTGTTACTTGTTATACCTCTGTTTGAAGACTCATAAAATAACGCTATAAAATCTGTAGCTTAGAAACAGTTGTTTCTTCATACAGGGATAGGTTAATTATATATATAAATATATACACAACAAGATTTTTACATCTAACAGATTTCTATTTTTGTTTAGATTTTATGAAACATGTCTGAAAATAAGAAGATCATACTTGTAACTGGTGGGACAGGATTAGTTGGCAAAGCTATTCAAAATATTATTGAAATAGATAAAAATGAAAATGAAAGGTGGATATTTGTAGGTTCTAAAGATGCAAACTTATGGTAATTTGTTATTTTGTTATTAATAGTTAACAGATTATTTATATAACCAGATCAAAACATGATGTTATATTTTCAGCGATAAAGAAAGTACAAAAAAATTATTTGAGAAACATAAGCCTACACATGTGATTCATTTAGCAGCTATGGTTGGAGGTTTGTTCCATAACATGTCACATAATTTGGATTTCTTGGTAAATAAAATTAATCCCAGGTAATTAATACATTATTATGGAAAGAACTAACGTGTATGTTATAAATTTTTAGCGCAACAATCTTCAGATGAATGACAATGTGTTACAAACTGCTCATGAAAATGGTGTTGTTAAAGTTATTTCATGTTTGTCAACCTGTATATTTCCTGATAAAACAACATATCCTATCGATGAATCTATGGTAACATAATAACATTTTAACATTGTCTTTTATATTTTCTCACATTATCCTTCTTTTTTAGATTCATAATGGACCACCTCATCCATCAAACTATGGCTATAGTTATGCCAAGCGTCTAATAGACATAGCAAATAGGGGTTATTATGAACAATATGGTAGATTCTATACAAGTATCATTCCATGCAATGTATTTGGTCCAAATGATAATTTTCATCTTCAAGCAAGTCATGTTATACCAGGCTTAATGAGAAGACTTTATGATTTAATAAAAGATGGTATAATATATTATTATTAACATTTTTATAAGTTATTCATTATTTTATAGTATAGTTCAGAAGCTGATACATTTTTTTCCTTTTTCAGGAAATACAGAAGATAAAACATTTACTATATTAGGTTCAGGAAAACCTTTAAGGCAATTTATTTACAGTTTAGATTTAGCTAAGTTAATAATATGGGTGTTGAGAGAGTATAATTCTGTAGAGCCAATTATATTGTCAGGTATATTAAAGAATTAATTAATGCTCATATAACATGTTATTTTTAAATGTTTTTAAATAATTCTCTTTTTGCAACAAATAGTCGACGAGTCTCAAGAGGTCACAATAACCCAAGTAGCTGAAGCAATTTCAAAGGCCTTTAATTTCAAGGGAAAATTAACATACGATACATCCGCAGCTGATGGACAATATAAAAAGACAGCAAGCAACGCAAAGTTGCGAAAATATTTACCAGATTTTCAGTTCACACCATTTAATCAAGCCATTCAAGAAACTGTCGATTGGTACATAAAAAACTATGATCGGGCGCGAAACTAAAGGAAGGTGTTCAAATATTCCATTTGCAGTAAATCTGGCTGTGCGAAAGTAAGAAAAATATCAATTTATTATTATATTAAATTTATATTAAGATCTTTACAATATTAAAAGGTACATAACTGCATTTTTAATTATTTATGTAATTATTTAAAATAATTACGTAACAGAAGATTGATAATATGTTACCTAAACTGTACGTTACTTCCATTAGTATACTTTAAAGAGTAATGGCGAGCATTAAACAGATGTTACTGACATAAATGAAATATATTTTTAGAATAAATCTTCAATAAATATTAGATATTTTGTTTAGGCAACAAATTTTCTAAAACTTACTCGTCCTAAAATTATTAAATAAACAAAAAGTATTTATTTTTTCTTAAAATTATTAGAATTATAATTACAAACCTTTCACGATATTTACTTTTACTTATTATTATCACTTGATTTCAAGTATTACTACTTGATTTATGTATATAAAACAATTTTAAATTAAAAGAAAACGGTATAAAGATGACATTTTAATCAAGGAATTAAAGAATAAAGGTCTTCTATCATAGCTTAGTTGAAAGGTGTAAGACTGATTGGTCGGTGGTATGCGCGTGATTATCGCGTGAACGAGGTGGAGCGTCGACGAAGCGACGCAGCGTCTACCGCACAGGAGGCGTCGCGACGCACGCGCGTCTATCAATATAAATTGAGCGCTCTACGGAGCATGGAAGGTGCACGGTGGCTTAAATTCGGTGCTCAGTCGCGCTCGAGGTGGCTCACCTCGACGGTCGCGTAACGTTTGCGTTTTTCATTTACGATGTATTCCTACTCGCGACGCGATGCTTTTTTCGGCACGTGGTGCACCTTCACCGAGAATAAAATATACCTTCTGACAGGATTACGTAACAGTGGGTATTTCTTTTAAAGGGAAGAATGATGATAGGAGTGAACAGACACGCGTTGCGGTATCGCGAACGGTAACGCCGGCCGATCGGCATTACTGGAAAAGTTCGCTATTTAGTGTCTAAATTCTGCAAAAGGTATCTGAAAAGTCATCCGTACGATTCCCATCCAGATTCTGTAACACCCGATGAAACATAGGAGATGAAATTCAAGGAAACTTGTAATAGAAAGACCGAACGTACTCAGAAAGAGTCGTCGTTCGATGCGATAAAACTACTTGCTAGGTGTCCGATGTAAAACACCCTGACACGTGTTAACTGTTTTAGTTTCGTTAGCGAGTTTCATGACAGAAAAGTGGTTCGATGTACGCAGCGACCGACACAAACGGTGAGGCGAACTTCATCGAAAATAGTGATACCGTTTGCACTGATTCAAATGGTAATTTGTTATTCCTTCCATCGAATGAAACGCGTTAAGTGGTGAGCATTAAGGACTCGGTACTTCGAGTAAGTAGTAAGTATCACTATTTGGGGAGACGTTGATAATTTAATCAATATCGATTGGGAGTTCAGACGTGGAGAGGAATTAGCTGTTAAGACTGGTTTTAAAACATTACGTTAAATAAATATGGAATATTTACCCACTTCAAGCTTGGCTTTTGCTTTCAAATTTTACTTTTAAAGCAGTTACGATTCGCTTAATCGAAAAGTTACATCCTTTTCCTTTCAAGCTTACTCGCGACGAACAGTCAGGTCTTTCTTTGAGATCTTAGAATTCCTTTGCTAGATTTCATTCACGCTACCTAAACGAGTTTCTGGCATTGTGGTAACAATATTTCGCACCTCGTGGATGAGATCCGCAAACTTTTAACTTGCAGATAAGAATATTTTCAGAAATGATTTTGAAAGCGTTTCACTACTTAAAAGTTTCAACGATCCTTGAAGAGTTTTAGGGAGTTTCAATCGAATCGTACATATCAAGTAGTCGAAACGAATAATTTTTCCGTTTTATTTTTTCAATAAAATTCTGAAATTCAGTTTCGAGTTCATTTCCGGGCAATTTTTATTATTACGGTTTCTTCGTCTTATTTTGTTTCTGCTTTTCATTGTTCTACAATGCTCATTCTTCTCCGGAGGGTGGCCAAATAATACTGTGAGACCGTAATTTATAATGGATCCGGGAGACAATGTCCTTTATGACGGATGAACTATTCGTTAATTTCATCTCCGGCAATAAAACAAAAGAAGAAGAAATATAGGAAAATCTGATCGTGAATTGTTAGTCAAAAAGTATCAACGTTTCCTTGAAGATAGGTACGAGATTGAAAAATTTGTATAATTTATTTAGCTGTTTCATAGAAAGGAAATAAACAAGTCGTTGTTCCGAAAAGGATCGTGGACAATTTTCCTGTGAAATCCATCGTGCCGCACAGTTATCAGAAATGACCGCAGAGAAACATACATACATACGTATAAAAGCAACACTGCATACACGATTTATCATATTAATTGCGGTATTCGTCTTCCTCTCGCGTTCAGATCGTTGCGTTATCAGGCGATGCCCATGGACAGAGCAACTGGACAATCGCGTTTATGTCGAGTGTCGTTAGATAACTCGTGAGTCAGTGAACGCTGACAGACGAAAAATTGAATGAGGTAACCGCAAAAGACACTCGTGGACGCGATTATACATTTCGAACACGATGCACGGAGCCTCGGCAAGGATACGATACCGTGTTTAGATAGCGGAAGGACACGCACCGCGGGCAGCGGTTCCCAGGGAAAGTTTGCTCGCGAAGAGGATGGAGAAGACTCGCGGTTGGGTGGATAAGAGTTACGGAAATGCGGGCCGCGGAACGCGAGGACGACCTCGATCATATAACCGACGATCGTGTCGCGTCTCGAAGAGGTTTCGGATCAAGGGGCAAGTTCGTGTCAGCCGGTGATTCGAGGACGGAAAACCGGTGCCTCGAGTTCTCGCCGACCTCGTGACTGAACACTTTAGCCGATTGAATGGAAGAATCGACACGAATGAGAAGAGATGCCTGGTATCGTGGTATTCCGACGACGGTGGAGCGTCGGCAGCGACGACCTTGTCGTGCCCGGTGCTTTCCTCTTCATCCTGCATCTGATATGGTGAGTGAACAGATTCGATCAATCGCTTTGTGCCATCCATCCATCCATCCATCAGTTATTTTCAGCAGTTTCAAGCATTACCAATAGGACATCACACGCGGTATCCTTTTTATTTATAGAGGCTCCTTAAATATAAGGTACGTCCGCGGGATGATTCCGTGTGACCTACATTTTAGGCGTCGATCCGTCTGCACTAGCGTCGCATATTTTCATCAATTGATGTACAGATATTCTCTGAACACGTAATATCCGTTCTCTAATTTCCGCTTGAAATTTAATGATCGATCTGAGAGTAAGACCAGTCACGGTACACGTTCTTGCTAACATGTCCTTCGAATAAGAGCAGAAAATTGAACGATTTATTATATGTATAACGTGTAATTAAGCGCGATTAGTTGTGCAGCGACAAAATTAGAAAGGAACAAACAGAGAGAGAGAGAGAGAGAAATTTTAATTATATCCTCGAGTTTCTTCGGCGTTGCTGTCCAACTTCGAGGTTTTACTTCGATTTAAGCTGTCTCGAGCATAAAACGTGGAAATTATAAGACTATGGTAAATTCTAAAGAACCACTCGTTACTGTACTAATTATGCATTTTGAACTTACATTTTCAAGGATTTTAAACGAATTTTCTTTTTATTATATTATCATCTTGGACTGACGTCTATTTTCTATTAAAGATCTAATCAGAATAATCGTGTTTCACCGCCCCCAAAATATGATAATATATACAGGGTGTCCAAAACTACCTGTCCAGGGGTGTTAACTTCTCAGATAAGCATATTCGGCAAAAATGTTTGAGATAAAAGTTGCAGGGATCAATGGATTTGTATTTGACCTTCGGATCCATTTTCAAGGTTATTCGGAGGTCAATACGTTTTTTTTAAATGGGAACCCCTAATTTCACGTTCAGATATGTACTTAGGTATATCCTGGATTAAAATGACTTCTAGAGACCGTCGAGATCTATCAGGGGACATCCTAATTTTGGTTCTACGGACGGTGAAACATGGAACTGCAGCCATCGTTTCTTTTCTTCATATCTGGATCGAGGATGAATTTATATGATCGTTGTAAATGCATTGCGATCAGTGGTGGAATTTATCGCGTGATTAGAGAGGATTATTAGCTATCGATACCACAGGCTTATTATTAGCGATGATCAAAGGGTAGTTTTCGTGTCGCGGCAAGACGGTTCGTGTTCGCAAGTCTTAGCCTCGGAAAATCGTTAACGAACGTGGCAAATGACCCGGGAAAGAGAGGGAAGCAGCGAGGCAGGGAAAACAGAGAAATTGGCGATCGTCCATTTCATTTTCGTTATCCCTGTAAACCCGTGTCTTTTGATACTCCAATAGTGGAACATGGTTTTCTGTGTTTTCTTTCAAAACGGACCAAACAGTCGATAAAATTTCAATTAAAACAACGTATGGCCATTGTTGACAGTTTCACGATCCTTCGAACGAATATACAACCAATTTTCTTCTTTCACTGTGTATCGTTTCACGAACTTGTTGTTGAATTTTATTTCGAAAAGTCCAAATTTCATTGTCACCTGGAAATCGATTCGACGATAGACACGGAACGAATTGGATGATGCGATTAAATCTGTTTCGATTTTGTGGTTCCAAATAATTTAATTATTTTTTTACCAAAAGTTGCAATCGTGAAAAAAAAAACAGAATATTCGCGATTGAATTAAATTTTTATTTTTTATAAAGATGTCTTCGTCATATATTGAATTTCTTAGAAAGAAATATAATTTTCCTCCATGCTGATTAAGCAGATTAAAATATAGCACATCTCAAAATAAATATCCTTTGAGGTAATTGCTAAACGAAAAAAGATGCAAGGAGAACTGCAATAGAACTATTCTTAGTTATTTTATATTTAGAATCTCAGCATACTTCAGCAATATCTGAAAATGACATTTGGTTTCTTTATTCACATTTTATTATGTCTCCAATTTCACTCAAGGACAACTTAAAAAACAGTAAAATTCAGGATTTACTTAAATTTATAAAAGATACCAAACTGATAGAACAGATAATGTAAGTTTTACCTACTCCTTGATGTCGCTAATAACCTTGTAGTTGATGTGACAAAAAACCCTAAATAATAATAATAATAATCTAACAAGCCTAACATTTTTATCAAAAGCAAAACTCTTTCATTTTTTAAGTATCGGAAATCGATACTACTGGTATCGACTGATCGATCAATATACATAATAAGTTGTGCACATTAAATCAATTGCAAATGTGCAGTGGCTTTTGAATTTGTCTATTGTATATGTTACCGACAATATATAAAAAGCAGACATTGTAAAGAATGGCAATATAGGCAATATAGATCTAAATCCTGATATAAACAATATTAATTTTCTCCTAAATTAAAATTTTTAATTAAAGACCTTTTCAGATTTTTTCTTATTTTACTGATTTATGACATAATTATTTTACAAAGTTCTTACAATGTCTAGGAAAAGTTTGTATAATATTAAAATAATCCGGATATTTCAAACTTTGCTCAAAAACGCCAGGCATTCAATAGAATGTCTGCTTATCATATATTACCGGTAACATAAACAAAAAATCACAATTTAAATATTGTTTTGTAGCATAAGAAGAGCGCGATAAAAGTTGCTTCCAAAATTCCCTCTTTTTCGGGTGGCCATGAACCTAGAGAGAGTATATAGTTTCGTTCCCCGTTTCTTTGATTCAGTGCATCCGCAACCGCCGACGAGTCACGAGGTCTGACGAGTCGAGCCGGTCATGTGTTCGTTCAGTTGCCGAACGCACAGTACATAGTCGGTCGGCGCATTTGTCGCGTGATTAATGCCGGTATAGGTTATGTCATCGTGTGTGCATGCCGTTTTTTCTCAAGTACGAGGACGATTCTTTGATCGAGCCTCAAAATCGGCTAAAGAATGCCGGCATTTATCGCATTTGGCAGACGTTGGCGAGTCGGCAGCGACGACCTGTTCTTTCCGGGCGCCACCTTGGCTTGTATTCATGCACTTGAGTGAGTAACAAATAGCGCACTAAACAGATGCCTCTTGTCAAATTCTGACGTTTCTAAGTAGATCAAACTGTAATTCGTATATGATGCATGTAAGTTGAAGATTATTAATGCAAAGAAGCATGTATTGAAATTACGAACGTGACACCGGCAAAGTATTAATGAGCAGTATAATTACGACACATTTTTGATCTACTGATGAACGATTTTTTAATGCATTTGGTATGTCTACCCTTTATTTTAACGATCGATGTTTTGCGGCACTTGAATCTTCGAAAGTTCGTATTAAAGAGGGAATCGAAGAGCGTGAAATTTGTTACGCTCCGATTCAGTGAGTTGGTATGTAGAGTATAACGGAACAGTCGAACTGTTTAAAAATTACTTAATTTTTTTATATAGTTTCTTCCATCGAATCAAGCAACTTTCAATATGAAAGATTTTTCATATTTTTAATAATTACAAAAGTAGTAACGCATTCACACTTTAAACCGGATATGCTGTACTTAAATACATATCGTATTAACCTTTTTAATCGCGTCCCGATAGACGATAATTTCGAATGTTATGTAAGAGTGCAAATGTCAGCAACGATCACTTTGTGGTTAGGTCACTGTTCACAATAATGTTATAAATATTACGTATGTCATCAGAATGTCAACGTTCTGTTAGCATATTGATTCTTATAGAAAATGTCGCATATAATAGAGGCGAATAACCTTCGAATGAAAAGATTGCGCGAACGTTCTGATATTCAAAGTATGCGACGCATCATTAATAATCTGGCCAGCTATACATAAAGTCACCGGTATAGGATAGCTCACGAGTATAAAATAATTGCAAGCGGATTACGATATAAGGTATGGTAACGCATAACATTCGGATTATGGATTTTATTCGAATAGCTTAATCTAACTTGACGCTATAAACGGATGTAGAATTATTTTGAGTTGTAATTAAAATTTTATTACACGTAAGTATTCATTCTATTATAATTTTGAATTGCTAATTAATTCACAATGTTATAAAGATTAGTATATAACTGAAAAGTACGAATAACAAATTAAATATCAATTCAAATTTTCCCGCGTCAATGTTTATACGCAATTGGTAGGCCGCCATTAGGGCCTTCTCCCACCAATCGTCAGTTTCCTCGGGACCGTCCCCGAGAGAACTTAGGGGAGGGAGGTTATCGCCATTTTTTCTGGGAAACTTATTATGCTCACTACTGTACAATATTTAAAATATATTTCTTTGCGTAAATGTTTTCTTTACACTTTTATGTCATGAAATCATGACAGAATCTGTATGTTTCTTAATCGACCGTTTAATATGCAACAACCTAATACGTAATTCATCGGTTTAACAGGAATGTTCAATTAAAAGTTCCGTTCCGTAATTGAACCGGAAGTCTTTGAGAGAACCACGACTATCGGTCGAATAGAACGCCGTAATCTTCCATTACCTTTTACAACGTTCCTTACTTTCTTAACAAGGATCTTAGCGACGTCGTTCCATGGGGTTACTTTGAGACGATAAATAGATTTAACGTGAACTCGTTGGGTTTCCTTCGAGGGCAGCAAAGCAACGCGAAAAACGCGAATACCGCTCTCAGCACAATGCAATTTCCTCTTCTTTTTTTTCGGCGGGAAACTTTCTGTCTTGCCTTTTGCCCGATGAAAAATTCATGAAAATCGGACAAAGTGAACGCACGCGTTTGGAACTCGATTAAATTTCAAATTCGTCGGCCTGTCGAGGCCCCTTCATCCTCGGTATCGTTCAGCAATGTAAATTTCCTGAGAAAACGGTCGTGACATTGAAGAGAGGCCTGGAGAATTTACTTTGAACCGTTATGATACTCTATTTTTGCATCTAAGCGAGTGTACGATGACCTTTCGCGATGTAAATTTATTTTCTCGCTTCCCAATGATCTGAAGTTCTTAAGTCTTCCAAGTTACTGTCGATTTAGTAAGTTTCGTTGATATTACAAGACTCTCTGCGTTATAAATTTAAGATACAACAATTGCATAAATTATATAAAGACGATAAAAATGTTACTTTGCCCACACAGATTCTCAAACGCAATTTGTAAACTTACCAGATTACAACGATTCTCGTTGCAAACTCGTCAGAAAAGAAAAAAATGATTTCTGACTAACAAGGAACGTACTCTTCCAAATAAAAAAAAGTAGACATTGAACTGCAAAGGGTTTACATTCTGGGAGCTTTGTTTTTTTTCTGATAGGAATATCAAGTGGAATTGGAACTCGTGATATAATTTTTGTTTGTTTAATAAATTTATCAGTAAAAAAGGATGCATCTTATTCTTCTGATTATACGAATTAAGATGTGCAAAACAAGCGCATGTTAATTTTTCACTTAATATATCGCAATAAATTCAATAAGGAGATAAAAATTCAAATTTGTAACCTTTCGAAGTAATTAATTAGGTAAATCTATTTTGGGAAATTTAGAGTTGCTAAATTGAAAAAAAGAAATTAACTCTCATTATCTGCATTAACAATTAAATTTAGGAACTTTTTCTAAAAGAAGGAAAAGAAGGAAATTCTTTTTCCTTCATAAATTTAATTACCGGCGCTGTATAATTGATACATGTGTGTTGAAAGTTCAGTCATAAGTTGCAAAGAGAATTAACTGGATGATTTGTAATTCTGAATGTCCGAGATATAAATCAAGTTCATTGTTATTGAAGTTCATACTACGTGTTACACGTGAGGGAATGGAAATTGCTATCAGGTATAGAGGCTAAGGGGAATTGTTAGTCTATAGTCTGACAAAGTTCTAACTTTAATCAAGGCTTCTGAGAGGCTGGCTTTCCTTGTTCAGTACCGATTGACTTATTATAATCTCATTCGGAAAGCCAGTGAATGTGGACAAGGGTATTAGTTAATGGGATTCATGGATTAGTAGATTAAATTTCCTTTTTCAGCACGTTCACTACCGAAATTTAATGATCGAATAATTAAAAGAACATTTTTACATGGAATTAAAATTGTATTATTTATGTAAGATAGCAAGTAGGTGGCTTAATTTAACCCTTGAACAATCGTGACCTAAACAAGGAAATTATTAAGGGAAAGAGTTTTGTATATTAGAAGAATAATTTGTAAAGGAACAATGTAAAATTAATAAGAAATGAAAGTAATATGAAATACGAAATTAAATTAAAATCGTGGCTCTTTACATGGTTCGCTCTTGGAGGAGGATTAAAAAATGAAATTTTGAGTAATTATAATTGTAATGTGTCTGACCACCCGTGATTGTTTTCGCTGTGGTAGTTAATGTGTCAATTATGCAATCATTAATTTTCAAATTTATGCTTTTAGTTTGTTATTTTACAGTATTATTATAATACCAATGCTAATTATTCGATTATACATAATTTGTAGTACCAGCCACCGATGACCTCTGTAGCAGTCGGTGTGTTAATTACGCATTGATTAATTTTCAGTTTCAAGCGTTTCATTTCCTATTAATTATTAATACAATATTAATGATGTTTAGAATATTCTTTTTTGCTTTCAACACGTTAATAATTCTTCACGTGCAATTAGCATAGTCGTTTTCACTGCCGAAGTTAACATGCTAAGGAAACATGCTTACAAACTGTGAAGTACATTCGAAACGGTTGGATTGTTCGCGCTGCTATTTATAAATCTTAGAAATCGTTGAAATTAAAATGAGGAGTGATGAAATTAGAATTAAGAATTAGAAAGTTACCAAGTTTCCGCTTCGATTTCTTCTAACGAAAGTAGAATTGTTTATATTTTTCGTATAAACTGATAGTATTCTTTTGAATTACTGTATCTTCCAAATTTTAGAATAACTATTTCAAACAGTATGTTAATCATCTAGAATATCCAGAATATAACTCATTATATTCGTAACATTTGCATCAATGTAGGAGTGTGCACAGGCAAACGTGGATAGTATGCAAATAGGATACGTGTAATACAAATGTAATCATAGCTTTGTAGAAGATTCCAATACATTCACGGAATTACTATAATTCCGTGAAATACTCGAAGTTATAGACGCGATAAAATGCAGAAAAATTTGAAAATAAATCTTATTTCATTCCCAAAGAAATACCTGAAAAATATGAATTATGCAGATGGAAGGTATTTAAGAATCAAGGATCTGTTTTTTAAAAGGTCTCGTTAAAAATTTCTACGAAAATAAGCATTTTGATTTCATATGCAAACTGAAATACCATCTTCTAATAACGCGAGCGTACGGTGGTATGATAATTTTTCCACTCGTATAATTTACTGGAACGACCTCGTACAATTCGGCCGAAAATTCTAGGAAAATTCGACGCGATGATACGAATCCTTTCCATGCCGCTTTTCATTAACTCTCGGTTTTTCATTTTACGCGATGCTCCCGTATGTTTTCCCTCTATCACGTTCGCATAGATAAAAAAAAAAAAAAATAGAACGCAGTAAGGTAAACGAGCAAATGGAGTAAATTGAGGAATAGAAGACTATAAGATGTACATAACTGTACGTTGTGTAAAGTTTACATTACGTACGATTTTAAAATAGAATTAGAAAGATTGCTTGGTATAGAGAGGAGTTCAAATTTAGCGTTGTTACGGATTTTCGTCGCAAACAAGTTTCACTGTTTCGAGTTGAATAACAAAAGCGTAATACGAGCCTCGCGAAAGTTTAATTTATTAACTCCGTCGAGTATGAAATATTAAAAATTGATCGTAATTTTATGTTTGCAGTTTGTTGACGATCAGCAGATTAATTAATTTCTGTATTTCACGTGACCCGTTTACCGATTATCTCCAGCGAATCTTCCTGTCTTAATTAATATCAAATCAAATGGGAGAAGAATTTCGATTCGAACGTTCTCCGTTCTCTTCATTTCGACACCTAGACCCACACACCTGTAGGTGATTTACTTAGGCGCTTATAAAACGATCCCCTTTAAGCTTCAAAATACAGCAAGCTGGAAAAACATACCTCTCGAATACAAATCCACGCTTGTTTTTTTTACTTCTGCTTCTCATTAACAAACAACCGTTTCTTCTACATCCTCTTTGCGATGATTCATTAAAAAATATATACATATACAGGGTGTCTCAGCGTCGGTAGTACAACCGAGGAGAAGGGGAGGATTTTACATGAAAAAACAAATCGAAAATAAAGAAAAAAATTTTTTCATTTGAGGGTGCCCTTAACTATGGTTTAGATGGATGGATCTCGATAGAAGTCATGTCACTTATAAGTAGTACTAATATCATTACTATCACAATTAGTAGCACAATGGGCAACAAAATCCTAAAAGGTCTTTAATTAAAAATTTTAATTTAGGAGAAAATTAATATTGTTTAGGACTTCTTTATAATTCCTGCTTTTCATATATTGCCAGTAACATATATACGAATCGTGACAAAGAATTATTGAAAGATAAAAAGCAGAAAAATTCTAAAATTATTGTCCGCGATGTATGCTATCTTTTCTCATTGTTTTTCGCATACGCGAATATGAAATTGTGAGAATCGCTATTGAAATTGCGCTTTTCACCGCTCGCTTTTGTCTCCGCTTTCGATAAGATTTTTCGTTGTATTATCGCAGTTGGGTGTTGCTTTGTTTTTATTATTCCGTGAATCGGCAAAGGACGGTGACGGAAGTGGTTCTTGTAGATCAATACATCAGGACATAACGCGTGCAATGGACTAGCTCGTGAATGGCCCGATACACCCTCTTTCGCTGGCTATGAATCATTTATGGTTCACCCTATATATCCGTCCCCATTCAACGGCATTGTGTTGACGCGCGTTACGCGGCTGAAACGGTACGCAACCAGCTTGTCTTTTTGGCCCCCGAAATCGATGGAAATTCTCTCTTGTTTCGTTTGTACTTCACCTTCTTCTATCGTTTGTTTTTTCGTTTTCAACCCCAAACTGGGTGCCGTATTTTTGTAACCTGCGTTTCCACCATGCTGAGCATGTAACGCGCGGACAGTAAACTATTGTCTCGTTTGTTCTTAAAATAACCCTTTCTTTGAAACAACAAAAACTTGATTCTTTAGTATTTTGATTGTTCGACGACCGTATTTCTTACGGATACAATGGTTCTTGTAGTATTAAATTTCTTTTTAAAATTATGTTAGAAATATTCATTGCGAGGGTCAACGCGTTAAGAAGTTACTTACTGGAAAAAATGTAGTTTGTGTTATGCTCCGAGCATTATTTCCACAATATTGTGTTCCTCTACCCGATTCTTTCATACCGCTGAAATGTTGGCCTGTTTCATATTTATTAATCCAATTTGCATCTACGTTTCTCGTTTACTTGCTATCTTTTAGCTCAAAATGACACGTGGAAATTAGTATGCATTATTATGCTTATTTCACCTGTGAAGACAAAGCGACGGAGCTTATGAAAATTCTCTGTTATATTTTTCTCGTGCTGAACAATACAACCTCTAAACAGGATACTTTGTTTGCACTGCAATTAGCTCATTATAATTAAACAAAAAACGACAAAAAACTAATTAGTAACCAGTCATTTGGTGCTGATGTTTAAGAAATCAATGAACAAAACGGCCACTTGTCACAAAAAATATCTTAAATAATTATTTTGGGGGACAGGTATTATTTAGATGAAGGTATTTTCCAAATTTCACAGTGATTTTATATCTTATTATATCCTGTCCCTAAAAATAAAAATGACGCTCAAGTTATCCAGGTTTCTCCGATTATAAATGTATTTCGATTTTCAGCAAAATAAATAAAAATTCGATTTCCTTTCCCCCACGTCTTGTACGTTCAGTCAAATTTTTTGATCGCCTGAGCTCTTTGATAGCGGCTCGTTTCTGGCAGGCCGACGTGATACGTGTCGCGCGCACCTTTTTCTCGCCAAGATTCCATCTTTCGTCGGGAATGTTCTATTTACGTGTTGAAGCGGGACCGTGGGTTTTCATAAATCATGGAATGCACCCACGGCGAAATATTCTCGCGTAGAGTTTGCGGTTAAACGCGTATACGGGCCGCAAGTATTGCGCGTGCGATCATTACGCCCGATGTTACATTCCGCGTTTCGCCTCGATATCGTGCACAGCTAAGAACACGGTGCATTACACTCCGCGTATTCCCGCATTTGTCGCGTTCCCGACTTTCCAACGAAACTATTTTGTCCTCTTCCAAACTTGGTCGCGACGCGGGTCCTTTTTAAAAAGGGTGGAGACCCAGACCTACGACACGGTGCATCGTTTAAAATTAGGAACAGAAATTTCCAAAGGAAAGATTTTCACAGTGTCGCGTTAACGCGTGGGCGCGAATAACGTCGAGAAAATATCTGGAGCATTTTCTGAAACAATATCGTGGACAGCTGAAAGGCTGGTCGGCATTGGAAAGAAATCGAACCCTGTGAAAGTTGCCACGATCGCGTGAAAACCTTTTTCTTGGATGGAATACTCGCACGTGTATCGAATACTATTTTTTCTCCGATGTGCAGCCGGCTAAATATAAATCCCAGCCCTAGCCGTCACGATTTAGAATGCATTAACACATTCGAGATCGTCGATGCACTTTATGCATCTATCCGATGGAGCTAATGATGCAGCATGTGTGTCTTATATACATGTAAAGTAAATCAGGATCTGATTGAGATTTCTGAGGGGCTGTTTAGTCGATAAAATTGGTACAAAATCAAATAATTTTAATTAAATGGAAAGATTGGAAGGGGGTTTTCTAGAAACTGGGACTTGGGCCCTCTTTAGATCTTCTCTTAAGGGGTTAGGCCAATCTAGAGCAAGAAAAAATAGGCATATTTTGGGAATTAAAAAACAAAAGAAATGATGGAATAAATTCAAATTCTGTAAGTATGCCTTTATTTTACAACTAATAAACTTTGAAAATTAATTTTTATATAGTGATTCAAGTCAAAATATAGGCTCTGCAGCATTTCTTCGATGACGCCTTTTTTTTGTACAGCTAAACGGCCGGACCAGCAGCTTCTGCAGTTTTTAATTTAGGATAAAAAACCAAAATATTTTCGATTATATATGAGAACAGCTACCGAACAACGTAGGATTTTATTATATTGAATTTTGCAAAAATGCCGTATGTTTTAAAGGAAAATCTAAAATTTCAAGAAAGAATCGCCAGAAAATTATTTGTAATAAAAGAACTATGCAATATAATGAAAATGCTAACTGGCGTCCGGCCAGTTTGAAAAATGCAGTTTCGAGAAAAATCAGTTTAAAGTTTTTAGTATATTGGGAGGCGCAGCAGACCGGGAGGGGCGAGTACTTAGAGATTTTTCCCACCCATAATCTTTTGCCATATCATTTTTAAAACATTAAGGCACCTTTTAAGCAAAGAAAAAAAGTTTCAATTGTTTCAAAATTCTAGAGTGGCCTAACCCCTTAAATAAATTTAAAAGAAAAATTCTGGTTCCTGAATATTGTTTTATAATAGCCCTCAGAATTCGGATGGATTAGGCGTGAATTAAAGTTTAATTACGCAGAAATTGTGCGATCGGAAGGTTCGTTCTGACGGGATTTCCAATCGCAAAACCGTTCCGAGTTTGTCGCTTTCTGTTTTCCATCAGCGTCAACAACGATTTTTTTAACATTCCGTTTCTTTATCGATGTTTGTTCTCACGATGTCTGTTATTTGTAAAAGAGTATTTCGGGAGTTCCACGTGGACTTTGTTACGGATGTATGGAGAAATCTTACCGAACCATTCGATTTAAGAATAATCTGTCCTCTAGAGATATCGATCATTATAATCGTCTATTATTAAGGTCTATTAAATGTTCAGGTAGTCTACGAAGAAAAGGAATCGCAGCAAATCGATGAAAAGCATCTCGACGAGAGGAGCTTTCAATTTAAAAAAATAAGAGAAGAAATTGCCTCTTTGGCAAATAATAATCATTCTAATGAATTGTTGATTTTTCAAATATTATATTTCTCACAAATAATAAAATGGTTAAGGGTGGAACATTTTGTATCTGTTGAAAAAAAGGGTGGAAAAGGGAGGAATCTTTTATCGGATTTCTAAGATTCGTTCTTTTTTTCTATTCTTTTTCTGAGTCTGCATTGAAAATTGTTTGTAAGAGGCAGACATCGTCGGATGATTTATTTCGTACAGCATTCTTTTACGAGTTTTTGTTTTCGCCTTTTTTTAGTCTAGTAATAAATGATCCGCGACACAAACTGATAACGATGTTAGAGAATGTAGTAGGCGTTAGATCATCCATCATCCTTGCTGGAATTTTTCGAATATTACTCTGAAAAGTTTCAGCCTACTCTGTGCGATCCTGAGTGACAATGCGCGAAAGTTTCGTATCGTGGACCGTCATTTTTAGACGACGTATGCGCGACTGGTGGTTGTTCTGGAAATAGAATATTTTAAAATCTTCTTTCCGAAGCGGATGCAGCGAGATGACTTCGTCGAGAGTAAACGCATCAAAAGTGTCTTGCTTTTACGTTTTTCATCGGCACTCGTAAATTCAAGAAATTATTCTCTTTACCCTTTTTATTTCATAAACGTGTTTTGTCGCGAAACGTGCCTTCTCTTATTAGCTCGCAAAATATTATTCTGTAAACAATGTAATTCGTTATCTTGTTTACATAGAAAAATGTACATTTTTATGAATTATTTATTAATTAGAATTAATTATCATTCTTTTTTGTCTTGTAATTGGCAAGCTGACAACGGGCAGTCCTCCAGCTATTGTGCGATGTAACATGAAGTTAATATACTTTGAATATACATCGAAAATTTGATTATCTATTGATTATAAAAAGAATCCTTTTTAAATCCATCATTTTGATGATTATTTATTTAACGACGAATTTAATTACACGCTCAATTTATTTTCCACTTTGTCGTCAAACGATTCTTCAAATTAACGAAGATGATAAAGTGTGAAACGTCCGATCTCCTTTAAGTTCATTAACTTTTCAACGCGTTATTGTACTAATTGCGAGTAATTAAAAGTGCAGTTTATCCCGTCGTTGAGATAGAACGGACGACCTCAAGTTAACGAGTTACCACGTCTTGAGCACGGTTCTCTCGTCGGCAAGGAACAAAGGTATAACCGGCACGAAAGATCGATACCACGTGATTATCGACTCGAGCAAATTGGAGGGAGTGCGAAACCCTTAATCAAGCGGATGCGTAATCTAACGCGGGACCCTATCTCGCAGACAGAAGCGTACGCAAAATAAAGACGAGCAGAGGCTTTCGTTGATTCGCGCTGATTATAGAATCAGCCTCGAAAGGAACGTATGAAATGAAAGCGTGTTACCGCTCATTGATCCGTGGCTATATATTATACAGGGTGCGATTGAAATCACTGACTAAATTGTAGAAATGAATCATTCTATTCTTCAGAATGAAAAATCATTTTCTTGCGGTGGATTCGAAGTGTTTCTTCGTGTTAAATTACACTTAAAAATATAATAGGTATAAAATATAAACACAGCGGGGTACTCTTCGCTCAAAATGGTACTTCAAGACCACCGTGATTTCTTTCTCGATCGAAACGTACTTTCGTAGGTTCTAAACGAATCCTAAAACTTTCGGCGAGGAAAAGAACATTGGGGCCTCGGGAACGCAGTTTCGTACCCCCTGCGCACGGTACTTTCGCCGATTCGAAGACAAAGGACCATTTATCACTACGGGGTGGCCGGGTGCGTCCCCAAAAACTCGCGTATCGACCCCCCGCACGCGCGATTCAAAAAACCGAAGGGGAATATCCGAGGAGGAGCCATGAAAGGGTCGTGTGGGAGGATTTGCATCGATGTCGAGTAGGGATCTACACCCTTCCCGAAGCGCAGAAACGTAAAACAATTCGGCGTTTGACGCAGGATTCGCTTTCAGTGTGAGCGTAAGGACGACCAACCAAAAGGGGAAAAAAAAAATCGACCGACATGACAGTCAGACCTGGTCCTGAACCCTCGAGGATGCGTGGGATGTTTGCGACCTAAGGGCGAGGGTCGGAACTGTCGATAGGGCTGGCGGGGAATATTTCGGAAATTCCTTCGCACACCGGCGACTTTAATTAAAATCGTTAATGTGTATCGTTCGTTCGTGCTTCGAACGCGATCAAATTTTCCGTGTGCGTTGTTTGATGGAAGGCAAGGGTTGTATTATTTCCTGACCGATTGTGAGACCCACGTTTCCTATTTTAACGCTAAAACTACCAAACTGGTCAAAACTGGTGGTGCAGTAAACGTCGGTAGTTTAAGTATTAAAATAAAAGAAATTTATTTTCTTTTAGTTGATATCACAAGATTGCAATTTTAATTATGTTAAATGTAGATTTTTTTCAAAAATATGTCACGTTTTATCATTACATCAGGGAAGCTTGTAGAGGTGGTAATATTTATTCGCTAAACTTAAACTAGGCACAGTACGAAGATTAATATTAATAAGATTCCCGCGATTCAATTTACATTTTTAATCAACGCCGACAGGGGTAGCAATTTAATAGCCCCCGGGCATTGCGTAGCGAACAATGCGTTCTCTACCTCGGTGTTTCGTTTTCAATCGAAATTTCCTATCGATCAACATCTCCGCCCCGTCGTCGTAATTAATAATCGTCCCGATAAATAACGCTAGTATTTACACTTTTAACGAACGTCTTTGTTCCTCGCGTTCCACCGGGGATAACCGTACGTGTAATACCGACCGTTCTAATTGCGCTCTTTCAGCTAGCGATTAGCCGCGATTCACGATCGATCGCAAAGTTATTTTCCTCCTGTAGGCGTGGAGTTGTTATCAGCTCAACGAACGTAATTTCGACCGATTCATTCGATGGTAATTTTACTCCGTGCCTCGTTCCCTAGGAACCCCGTAAAATTTTATGGCTCGAATCGAAAAACGACCACTTTGCTCCAATTGAACAAATTTATTAACAATCAACACGCTATATTTTATCTAGCACGCTTTTAAATCCGGACCAGAGCTACAAATTTGATTCGTAAACAAAATAAAAATTGTCTGCCAATAAAAACCACCCTCGAGTTTATTGCTCTCCATCGGGAAAAGCGAACAAACGTGAGCGTTTGTTTAAAATGTTAGAAATATTGCTTCTGGACTAATCGGGTTGATTCGAAAAACATCGGGCGGGCTCGGGTGGGCGTCCGATACATGCGTGCAGTCCGGTAGCCCGACTATTTCGGGTTAGGTTGGGTACAGCCCGCCCGAGCCCGTAATATCGGGTACCCGCACATCCCTATTCTGAACGGCTGAGATCGATTTTTATTAACAAATCACTAGTAGCCAGGATTTCGTGATTTCGTGTATCGTGTTACTGGAAGATATCATCAAATTGTCATAAAACACGAAATTTCGTTGGTACCGTCGAACACGGTATAGCCGGCTGATCTATTCGCGTGCACGACGATAGTCAACTAGCATAACCGCGTTTCTAGTTGATCGTAGATAGTTGGTTTGCCCGGAATAAACAGTAACCGTGTACGATGTACTGGTACGAACGGTTGCGGCCGATTAAGTCAATTTTCGAAAGAACAGCTTCGCGCCAGGTTAACCACGTCGATAATTAATAGACTTCGCCGTGTTGATGCTTAATTTGCGATTTCTCGTGGCACAGAAAATTGCGTGACCGCGAAACTTCGCGTGCCGAAACGAAATTTTCTTCAGTAATCTCTATTTGTTTTTTTTTGTAATGGTAATTCGTATTATCAGTGTAGAGTATAAAAAAAAGAAATGATTTTTTAGGATTGAAAAATTCTACTTCGAAATTATTTCGAGAAGAAGAAAACATAATTAATTGAATCAAGTTTGCTGACATTAGGTTAACATACTTCCGACTCATTATCAAGTCAAATCGCGCAATATACGATTATTGCAATATACTCACGTTCAATTACACTGTCCCAAATTCCCAAGTCACCGTGTAAAATATTTTTTAT
This sequence comes from Osmia bicornis bicornis, assembly GCF_907164935.1. NCBI lineage: Eukaryota > Metazoa > Arthropoda > Insecta > Hymenoptera > Megachilidae > Osmia > Osmia bicornis. The sequence goes on along the minus strand of NC_060217.1, from coordinate 11,614,676 downwards.
AAAATAGAGGAAACCTATTCACGGTTTCAGCATTTTTAATTAAACTGTTTATTATAAAAGTAGGGTAGGTTTATTTTTGTAAACAATTTGATTTCATATTATTTCGAATTTAATTGAACCTGAAACATTAATTTGCAATCAATTTGACCATTCAGATGGAAACGTACTTGTCCCACTTTCGTAATGAACGGCTCAATTATGGTTCAGTATGGTATTTGTAAAATTAGATGCGTAGTAATCAATCAATAAATCTCTTTATCGTGAATAATCTCGAGTACAAAGCGGTACGACCTTCGAAAGACTAAATTAATTTTCATCCAGTTACCATCGAATTTTATCACTGCTATTTTAATAACCCGACTTTTATCTAGGAGAGATAAATCTTTGACGGCGTAGACAGGCAACAAAGTTAATCAAATTTTGGTAAATATTGCTCGTAGATTCTTTCGTTTTATCACGATTCTAAGATTCTATCTGCAATGGGCGAATCTCGATAAAAGTGGGCAGTCGTTTTAAGCGGTTACGCCCAGTTGGAATCGGGAGAATCACGTAATTTTCAAGATTTTTTTTCCGATCCTAATAAATATTTACTATGAAGCGAAATATACTATCGAAAAATACATTTTAAAGTAGTTTTAAACAACCTTAAAACATGTATCTTTCGATGGTATATTTCACTTCATAGTAAATATTTATTAAAACGACAAAAAACAAATCTTGAAAATTACCCGATTCCAATTAGGCGTAACCCCTTAATGAAATCTCCGTGAAGTATCGAAAGGATTCTGTCGTAAACATCCTAGTATTAAAATTTTGCACGAAATTCCTGGAATCGGATGATAAATTGAGTGGGTAAATCGCGATAAACACACCTCTTCACGATAAACAGAGCAAAGATATATGTCTGCAATATTGAATATTCTGCGAACGATATCAAGGATTAAGAGTAATCCTTTGATTATGGGTGTACAATTACATTGCTAAGCGCACTTGCATCGATAACTGCACGCGCGATTCAATTCAGGAATTCAACAATGGCTCAACATTCGAGATAACTAACGATGCAGTGACCTCATCGATATTACGACTTAAGAATCGTTTAAAACCAGCGAATTTTTACCGAAAGATTGATGAATAATCAAAAAATCTCTAATACCGCTGGAACTTACCACTTCGTCGTGTCGGCGTTCGAGCTGAATTATTAATTCCCCAGCCATTTCTGTCTGATATTTAAGTTGCACTGAAGCGTATCAAAGTTAAATGAGTTATATAAGAATCGTGGAAAAGTTTGTGTATGCAAGATACATAAGGGTCGTCCGATCTATCTTTTCCAAGTTTAGTTCATCGTTTGAAATATGTCAAAAGGTGTGCCATGAAAATTATTTAACGAAGATAGAAAAATTATTTGAAAATGTTCTTCACTCGTGATTAGCAGACTGGCTATTAGGAGTTTGGAAAAATTGTATATATTTAAATAGAAAAAGTCGTGAAGTCAAATGTGAAAAAGCGATAACATTTTATGCGAATTTTCTAATTAAAAGTTTACAACCGGTTTATGTTTAGTGTTAATTAAAAATAGGGTCCCTCGTGTCACTGATCTCTCGGTAAAAATTGAAGCCCCAATAAAAGTCTCCTATAAAAATCGTTGTTACGCCAATGCAGATACTAAATGGTTCATTTGATTTGATTTGATTCGATATGATTTGCATTCATCTGGTAATTGTAATGACCCCTGACGCAACTCTTGATTCTTTCGGTAAACGACCACAAAATACTTGTACGACGGAAATATCCAGTGTCATATCCACACGGATGATCGATCAATTTGCTCGGATTTCATGGAAACAGTATTTTGTTCGAATCGTTCCCTGGCCGGGAAATTGAACGGGCGTCGCGTCGTTCTCGTTTCATTTTTTTGTTGCTCGATTTTCCTCGATACACTTGGGTGTCGAGGGACGGCTCGAAATTCTCGCAAATTGGCCACATAGATTCCTATTACGCTTCTGCCCGACAACAGATGATAAGCTATTTCCGGGCAAAATATTAGAGAATAATATCGCCGAAAAGACGCACAGATCGGACAGAAATACGGGACACAGAGCGTTTTAGTGAAACTCGAAGCCTCTAGGGAGATTTAGTTAAGCCGAAGGAGAACCGTAATTGTGGTTGTTCTAATTTTAACCGGTACTTTTATCTTGACAGAGGAGGAAGTACTTACATATATCAGGGGGAAAGATTAGTTTGAAGCGTTATGGGAAATGGGAAAGTGCCTCTTGAGACTTTCGTTAGTTACCCGAGGATTTTATTTAAATTTATTTTCAACGCATTAATCAACATAATGCAATATGGTATACGATTTATTTGAATAAAGTCACTGCAAATTATCAGGGAATGTCAGAATTTAATTGACTTCGAAACCAATTCGATTCGAAGCATGGGCGTAGTCAGGAAGGGGCAAAATTTATCTTAAGACAAATTTCATCGTATAAAGAGTACTTTTTAAAAAATTCTCTACTTAAATATTACTAATTATCAGTTTTTGTTTGTAAATGCAATACCTTCCGAGATAAAAGTTCGTTTATGCAGTCACGTTTATCTAAAAGCTCGCGTTTTCGCGGTTTTCAATCGATAGAAGTGCTCACAGCAATCAGGCGTATACAGATCAGATCATTCTATGCTGATCACAACGCAAAATTGAATTACACTAGGTTCTTATTCGAGATTAAATAATTTAATGTGTTTCTTTTGAGAGGGGGGCAAAATCTAAATTTTTTCCTCTACGGTAGGGCAAATACCATTTTTCTTCTTCCAAAGCAGGGGGGGGGAGTACTCCTCCCTGCTACCCTCTGGCTACGCCCATGATTCGAAGGTATTTTCTCGTCTCGATAGGTATCTTTGAAATGGTGTGGATTACTACAGGAGTTAATTGAATAAGGATCATGTTAATAGAATTTCGAAACCAAGCACGTACGATAACGTTTGTAAGGCTGCATGGGGAGAGAAGCATCGTACTCTATAGGGTCAACGACAGACTGCAATAAAGTCTGTTCTCGAATTAACTCCGAACGATTCTTTAGTCTTGCTTCTATTAGAAGACTGCCATCCGACGTGTCGAGATTGTTGTTACATCGGTCGTTATTTCGCAGGTTGTTGCGATTAAATTACCGCGGACTATGTATGGACAATCGATGGCCATTTACGATGGAACTCGATTATAAATTCGTTCGTCCCTTTGACGCGCTTTACTGTGGATAATGCGTTCTGTAATTCCGCTGCACTTCCACAAATGCCAGCTAAACGTCATTAAAGCCAGCCAACTTGTTATAAATCGATTGAATTTGATTACACTTTAATGAAACAAGACTTTTTAGAATTATATTCTCGCGAGGATTTAAAATTAATCTGAACTTATTTGCAATATTATTTATAATAATAATCTATGAACAAGATGTATATTCAATATGATATATTATCTTCTGATTAATCTATTTTTAGCAATTCAACAAATTACGTTCCGAGATATTGTATATTCCATATAATGATAATTTTAATTTTAATCAGCATATCGTTATCGGTTATCATTTCAGCAGTAAATTCTGCAATTATTTCGTACAGTATATAAGAGGCACTCATTGATTTTATGTTTAAAATAGCATCCCCGTACAAGTATGTATTATATAATTTATCGACACAGCAGTCAAGTTTTTTTGTTGATTTTCTATACGTATCGATCTCTTCCGACACATTCAATAACTTTGGCATCACGAGTCTTAAGATACGATACGTCGATTGAAGTTCGCTTGAATATTCATCAGATTCTAAACGGACTTTCCAAATGAATTTAGCTTCACCAAAGGAGATCACGAGACGAATTTCGGATTCCTTTTAAAGCATCGTCGCAAATAATCCATTACAAATTCCTTTTACAAGCTGCTCACGTATCATCCACTCTCCCAGTGCAACGTTGCTACCGTCAACCGTAAAATCATCAAAATTCTTGATGACACGGATCCAATTGCACAATGCACTTTGTTCTTTCCACTTCCTTGGGGAATTTTTCGAACGCAATTTAACGCGACCTCGATGTCTTGAAATGTTTTCAGGCTTGATCATTCCCGTAGAGATTCCTCGTATCTTGTTGATCGGTCGTTCGAATTAATTCATGATTTCATCGGTTAGATAAGATAGGAGATTTATTTGCGATTTGAAACATCGAACAAATCGATACGGAAAAGTCAGGGGACAAACTTTTAATTAAATTCCGTAAATTAAATGCACCTACATTCGAGTAGAGTATAAAATGTTAAATAAAACAGTAATTTTATAAATTTTACAAATTTACACGATTTCCCTTTCTGCTAATTAAATCTACAATTATTGCAATAATCAAACTTTATGAATACCTTTTTGATTCACTGTATATCGATCCTTTTTTTATCATCGGTTTGTCCAGCAGATTCCCAATACATCTGTTTCTATTCCCCTCTGTATTGTAACAAAATATTCCCAGAAACGTCGTATCGAATCGTAGGTCGTACATTTCGAGACGTCCGTTGCGTCGTTTCGTTTCAATTTAATTAAACGTCGCGTTTCGACTTTGAAAATAATGGGATCCGACTGACGTGGTTGAAATTTTTATTTCACTTTGTTCGCGGCGTATCCTGGCAACCGGAAAAAAATGTACGACATACGCGTACGTATCGTACAAAGGGAAATGATTCAACGACATGTGGAACGGTCTTTGTCAACTTTAAAATCGTTCCAGGAGATTCGCGACAATATGGAATATGTTTGTGTACACGCATTGAAGCTTTGGTTGCGTTTCGTCGTCCTGTTACCCGTAAATGGACGCATGATCCTCAAAGGAACGTTTTTCCAGACATAAAAGATGTACATACTATGCCTGCTGCACCCTCGTCCTTTGGCAACTTATCAAAGCACGCATTCTGCGTCTTTCCATTGCCGCGATATGCTCGTTTTCGATGGATTTCGCTATTGAAACGACGATAAAAATTGCTGAAAGATATTCACCAGCATTCGAATTGTCTGTAAACGACAAAGATGGTTCTTTGTTAAGGATGCGGGATGTTCAGGATAAACTTTCTAAAACTTACAATTATCTCTGACGAGGGGAACTATCCAAGTGTTACGTTCATTTATTAATGAAACTTTGCCACTTTGTAGAGCTCGTCGAGCTGATAATTGTAAATAGATACAAATATTTGTGTAATAACCGTTGGGGAGCTAACCGTTTGTATGTTTATGTCATACTTCTCAACATAAGGAGTAACTAACTTTAATTGTTAATATATTTTAAACAATTATCCTTTTGCCCACAAAATGGGGTATAGGCGAGCTGTACAAGGTGGCAAAGTTTCATTAATAAGTGAGCGTAACACTTGGGTAGTTCCCCTCGTGAGACAAATTAACCCTTTGACTGTTAGTTTGTTTCTTGTATATCTTAATCATGATCAAATAAAAGTTATCAATGCATGTTACTAATTACACAGCACATGTTATTAGATTATAATAATGCGATAAAACAATGGGGAAAAAATGAAAAATAAATTGAGAAATGAAGAAAAATAAAAAACAAGACAGGTGTTATTGACTTTAATTCTTATTTCGTACACATAGAACGTTTAAGCCTAGGATACTCAACAGTCAAAGGGTTAATTTGGCAGAGCCTCTCGTCTAATTAATTAATTAAACAACTTTGTTAATTATACTCGGAAGAAATGCCTTCAGGTTGAAATTCTGACACTCTGTCAGAATTTCAACTAACATTATTGATCATCCTCAGAATCCACTCAAGATTCGCTTAACATCATTAATATCAATGTACATATTCTCCATTTTCTGATGAAGCCAGTGCACTGACGGAACTCGGAAACACTCTGCTAAAAGGTCAACGCCTGGCTGATAACCTCGGTCAAACTGTGCCAGACATGGTTAGCGGTAGATCATCGATCATCTAAGAATTTCTTGTACCATTAGCTTTAAAATTATTTTTTAAATTCCATATTTTTCTTTGACGAAATTTTTAATTCGACGTCGAAATGGACGTAGGTTGAACACTTTTATTCCAGTGTCTAAGGGGAATATAACGTGTGAAAAAGTGCTTTTTATGCGCGAAAAGCTGTTCCGGAATAGTGTAAGAGTAGAAAAGAAAGCTTGGACGCGGGAACGGAAGGAAACTAGGTTTCATCAAGCATAGACGCGATGTTCTATGCAACCAGTCGGCGCAAGCGTCGACCCTTTTCACTCTCGTTATCTGGTTTTCCTCGTAACCGACTGTGTGCAGCCGGTCTCGAGTGCTTCTTCGTTACGACACGCTGGTCCAGAATTTGTCTAAGCAACCTACGGCATCGTCTACGATGCCTTTGTAAACGTACCGTGGGGAAATGAGAATAGTCTGAGTGTTTTAACGAGCCGTGCATCGGTGTTAAAACAAAACCACTTGAAAATTGCGCATTGCAAGAAGTGGAATGTTTGCGTCTGTTTTGAGGAATTCAGTGCAGTTAACTGCAGTTGACTGCCGCATAAAAATTGTGTTCGTTCTGAAATTTCATTGCGAATGAAATAAAAGAACGAATGGTCACTTGTTGATACTAGGTTTATGTAATATCAAACATTAGATTATTAATAATCCCCTGTTGCGACGGATAAAAGTATATAATCCTTGACACAGACTTGACAGTGTCACGTTCGTGTGTTTCCTCATGGAAAGCGAAATATTGTACGAACGTGGTGAATAATTTAAGTAAGAAACGTGATACGTTTATAAAAGAATTGCTGCATCGTGTATGATTTCTCGGTTTCCTTTTCCACGTTCAAGTTATCGCGGTGTACCGATACGTGTACCGATTGAGTTTAATTTAAAGTATCGACAACAAGGTGAGTCAGCTGTATGCACGTACGAGGGAAAATGTTAACAGGCTACCCATATAGGTAGTTTAGAGTAGACAGAAAGCCTGTGGAATATAAATTAGTGCATCGACGAGGAACTACCTTCCTGGCCGCAGTGATTTATCAACTGAATCCTCGTTTACGTAACTCGAATACCGAAGATCGAACTACAATAAACTGAACATCTAAGTTTCTTTTATTATTTCAATAATTAACCCCTTGCCCCACAACGTCGTGTCATAGTCGTGACGCAACTTACAGTTCAAATGTGTTAAATTTAGTTGAATTTTGAATTTAATTTTAATTATAATTTGCTCAGTTAAGGATCGTTGGAATGCTATGTATGCATGATATTTCATTTTTCTTTATTTGTTTTAAAATTGAAGCAATGAATAGTTATCTCTGACTGACGCAACTATCGAAAAATTCATAGGCGAAGGGGTTAAAGTGTAATAATTTCAACGAGTTTGCTGTTGTTCTATCTTGTATCATCAAAGTATCGCACTAATCGTGGAATTCTTCGAAGCTACACCTAATTCCCTGGAAGCAAAAGAATCTCTATCAAATATTTATCAGGAATGAAGCAATCAATTAACAGAGCAGGACCACTAGAAACTCCCTAAATCAGTCTTAGCACCGCCATGAAAATCACGTTCGTTGGAGGAGATGTGAGGCAGAGCAAACAGCGCGGGAGAAATAAAATCAGTCAGCCTTTTAACTCATCGACCGATGAGAAAGGTATAGGATAGAAGAGAGTAGAGCAGAGAGTAACATGGAAACGCTGAAGAACCCGGCACAAGGTAAATCGATACGGGCCATGCAGCAGCCAAGGCTGACGGCCCTTCGCCGCTTCGCTTCGTTCCGTCGTCGTCGTCTCTGCTTTCGCCTCCTCCTCGTTTCCTCGCACCCTTATCCGTTCTCTTTCCTCCGTTTCTCTTCGCTCCCTCTCGCGCGCAGATTATACTTTCTCCCTTCTAGCGATGGGAATGGAGTACCACTCGTTCTACAAAGTTTGCCATCGCGGCAGTGCCCTCTTTTCTATCGGTTCCTGGCATTCGAGATTTAGCTAAACGGAACCCTCCACGCGTCCGTTAACACGACGTGCTTTGATTTTATGGATGTAAACTAACAATACTCTCGTTTCAGATTCACAGAAGTGTTTTTAAGTTCGAGCGAGGTTGTACTCTGATAGCCTTCCCTAGGGAGAAAAGCGATACGAGGAGAGGAGGGACCCTGTTACTCCCTTTTCCACTTGAGAATTACTCTGTATTATACTTATTTTATAGGAGATACGTAGTAGATTTAATATTCATTTTGATACTGGATAACACGTGTACCGAGCTTAGGGCTTAGGGATAATTTTACCCTATGGGCAACTTGAGCAAATGCCCGGTTCCCGAAGCAAAAGGGGGCCCCCGAACACAATTCAAGATCCAAGATTCAAATTCTATGTTTTTCTCATAAAAAAATTTCAAACTCAAACTCTAATTTGGAAAAATTCATAATACTGCGTTGTAAATAGGGGGTGCACTTCCTTTGTTTATAAGATTCCAGTTTTTTAGTGTCATTCGAGGCTGTAAGATGGGATTGACAACGCACGTGTTAGGGGCCCCGAAATTCTACTTTGCCCAAAGCCCCAAGTAGTTATAAACGCCACTGATCAGGTTGCGTTTAATTTTGATAGGCGATAAGCACTGATAGGCGATGCTAAAAGGTAATAACACAATGGTAGGATGATGTTGATTCCAGCCAATGTTGGTTTTATAGTCATCCACAGGGTAGCACACCCTTTTCTATCGATTTCCCGAGCTTTGAAAAATCTGTGAACGGCAGGTCGTAAATTTCTTAACGTTACATCACCTATCTTCTAATCTATCGTTCTGCGAGTCTAGTTTCGAACGGTGAAAATAGAATACTGCTCGCTTGAAAGTTCACCACGATTTACCGTGTTAGATTGAAATCTCTTCGGATTCAGTGCCATCTATTTCTCGCGGTGTCTTCATAGATTTCAACGGCATGGTAGTAGCGGTGGCACGACATTGAAATGGAGTATCGCTCATTTTATAAAGTGTATCACGACAGTTGTGCGGTTTGCACTCTCTATCAGTTGGGGTAACTCGAAATTCCATCAGACAAACGCTGTCTGTGACCGCAAAACAATCCCGCATCGCTCTTGTTGCTTTTCGAACACGGCAAAAAGTTCGCTTGAGTAATGGCTGGGAGCAGGTGTTTTTCACGCGATCGTGCGGTTTCGCAAATACAAGACCAGAGTGCAAACGAATTCCCCGTTCGATGGGGCTTTTTCTTTTTTTTTTTCTTTCTCTAATGCTCATTCGTGCTCGCAAAGGCGGGTCGAAAATCGTTAACCCGATGCGCAAGTGACACTTCCGGTTGATCTAATCATTTGAAAGCTCGCCATCTCTCTGTCCCGCCCTCCCTTTGCTGGACTGACTGCACCCATTGTGATGGACACTGCAGACAGTTCAATCTACTTTACGTCATCCACCGCGAAAGCCTTCTCGGTCAAAGTTCAAGCGTCGAATTTCCTGGTGCGGTGAAACACGATGCTTGAAACGCAAAGGCGTGATAAAAGCATTGGGAACTTTCTATCATAACTTTTCTGGTGTCTGACCCCATTTCGGAGAAATCTTAATGATATTCAACCCCTTGTGATTGAGAACCATAAGTAGATGGGTAAGAAAACATTAACGACGGATATATAATTGAAATCATCGGTTAATCTAGATGTTTACCTAAAAATTTACAATGTACACATCGTAGTTTTATTGCATGGAACTTAAAAAAAAAATTAGGAAGAAACTCTTTTTCCTTGAAACTGCCACGGTAAAACGTGTCTGCCAGTGAAGATCCGTACGTGGAATAGAAACGCGTGGTACGATTACGAATTCTTGTATGGGAAATAAAAGTTGTGCGAGTCTCTTGATCCCAACGCTACTTATCAACCCTGCAAGTACTACTGCAGCCCCTCTAAATCTCCCCTAACCGCGCATACAACCGCCTTGTTCTCTCTCTCTCTCTCTCTCTCTCTGTTCCCCTTCCTTTTTCGCGTTATTTCTTCGCCCTGCTTGTTACCCACCGTCCCTTATCTTCTGCACAATGACCCTTGCTCTTTTTCGGCTACGCTTGGCCTTCAGGGATTGCCGAGCGATTTTCTGGATCGATAGGAAAATCGAAAGCGTGGAAGAATGAAAAAGTTTGTTCTACGAGAAAGCAATGACATTCCGCTTGACAAACGTTCCTCTTGTTAGGAAGGTCTCTAGCGGGGATTTAATTGAGCCGTTATAACTCGTTGGCACTAATTGGCAGATTTGGAACGCGCCTACCCGAAATGAAGTTCGTATTTGAACGAAAGTTTCACGTTTGTTCGTGGAACAACGGTTTATCTTGAGGAGTAGGGTTCTTCTTGGACCTTTTGAGAACGTGTTAATTAGAGATTCTTCTTGGAAATCGTTTCTGACATTGATCCTGTTACTATTTACTTGTTAATTAAGGGAGTAATCCTATTTGAAGAGATCATATTTTAGAATTGTTTTAATTTTTATATGGTATTATAATTATTTTATTCATTCAAAGTAGAAAATTGGAAGCTTAATTTGGCAAAATTGCTGCAATTATAATGTGTCCGACTATACGTAGACTCTTTCTACTGTGGCGATCAATGCGTTAACTAAATTATTACACGTTGCTTGTAATTTAAAGTCTCATTTCTAGAATGATAAAATATATAATCAGAGTGTATCTTCAATTAGAGTTGGTGGTATCAGTGAATGATCAGTGCAAAATGAGTTCACTCTCGTTTGAAGTTGTAACACGTTCATTTTCTGCTTTGGTCGCCGTGTACCGTGCTACAAGATTGTCGAGCTCGTGTTCTGAAGTGGCTAACAGACGGTGAAGCATGACGATCGGTCATATCCCTTGGGACCTCTATCTGCAGAACACGATGCACACGTTGCATTATTAAACTACAACTGTGTAACTCTCATTCATGGCTGCTTGGCACGTTTTATCTCGTTCCTCGTTGCCGTGCTGAAGAGATTTCGTGAAATGAACGACCTTTTTCGCGAGGCAAGGGATTTTAAACGAGGATTCAAAATAGGCTTGCGATAATTAAAAAATAAAAAGAATCATTTAAACGCCACCTTAACTAGTTAAAAAAGAATATATTATATTTTTAAGCAAAAATTTTGTTTTCAATTTTTCTTCACAAATATTTTTCATTTAACTTAAATCGCCGATCATTTGCAACTTTCATTGATCTTTTAACGTACCAATCGAAAGCGTAAGTACTTGACTCACCAGCCAAACAGTCACGCAATTACGCTGTTTCATAGCAGGGTAAGAAATAATTTCCGATAATTATTCCAATCGCGATTCGTTACGAATCGTTGCACTGGAACGAGTGATTGAAGGGAATTGCGCGAACTTTGCGATTGGGGCCGACATTAACGAGGCTCCAAAACTCATTTTGTATGGCTGCAAAATTCTCTGCCTTCCGCTACGAGAAAACTTGCCTTCCCCCTTTCGAAACGACGACTTTACGCGAGAAAAGTACCGAGAAGTTTCATCGAGTTTTAGATCCAATACACAATTACTTTCTAAAGTACTCGTTGGTTCCCTTAACTGTTAAGAAATATTCTGACCAGCGTCAATTTAATCCTCTAAAAGCGTCTTTTCGACGAGAAAAAAGCGTTGACGTCACTCGGAGATTACCAGAGTAGCCGAAATGTGTTGAATTAACTTTTATTCCTTTGTGCTTGATAAAAAAAAAAGATCTAAAGGACGCTTTAGTTCGTATAAAGCGACCCGCGTATTTATTCACACCCTGTTAATTTTTGGGATGGTAAAAGATGCTAAGTGTTGTACTACAGGCTGTACAATTTCGAAAGTAAAATGGACCGTTTGATGTTTCCCCTTTCAGTTGGGATTTTATTAAAATGTGCAGCTCGTTCGGGCGAGTGCACTATAAATATTGGACTGTAAGTCAACGATGAAATACGATGCGGATGAAATGAATTTAGAGAGGGTTAGTAAATGTCAGGTAGGTTTTAGAACTACAAGGAACCTTCAAAACGAACTATAAACATAGCCGGTGCTCGCAATATGCTGTTCTCGTTTTAGTCTCTAAACACTATACCATATCGATATGATTAACCTTTCTTTGAATTATGAATGCCGCATCAGCCTTTCAAATATTTAAACTGACGATGAGTACCCTTCAATTCATGTTAATATAATTATTTGAAAATTACTTTAATTTTCTATTATCGGTAAGTTTTAAAATGGTACTTAATAATAGCACCAGACAGGCATCTATGAAAGTAAATTTGGAAATTTGAATAAGGATGTGCAGGAGAGGGGAGAAAAAGGCGTTTCGTCTCGAGATCGTTTGTCAGACTCGTCCAGTAGGGCTGACAACAGACGATCCCTGCCCTAGACAGATCATTGTGTAAGTGAGCCTAGTGGGGCTAAAAGCCCGCTCTGCTGTTCCGAAGTTTGCACTTATACCGGCGATTTAAAATGACCCAATTGCGCTAAAAGTCCACCTCCAGCAGCCACCATCCAAACAAATTCGCTCTTGGGTTGACCAATTATTGCACGGGTGCGAAAAAACCCAACACTTGACTCTTTGTCGGCGTGTAAGGAATTTTGGTCTAGGACGCTTCTACTTTAATAAACTAACCTGAGTGGGTTAGCAACTACACCCACCAGGTGCCCGGACCACACCACGAGGAGGAGGAGCGGTTGGCACATGACACCGCCGGGGCTGGCTGCAAGGCCCTGAACGGCACCTTTCTGCTCCTCCCTGCCTCAGACACCTATCATATCGCAATTCGGAACTTCTATACAGGGTGATCTTCTCGCAGCCGGACACAAAGGAACTGGCGACAATGAACCCCTTGACCGCACCATGAAGACATAAAGAGTCGTCTCGGCCCGGGTAGGACCATCGTGGGTGCACCTCTTCATGGTGCAGTCAAGGGGTTCATTGTCGCCAGTGTTCCTTTGTATCCGTCAGCGATAGGATCATCCTGTATATTCGAACTGCATGCCGGGCGACCACTTGCGAGAACACTGTCACCAATCATCTCGCCGCCACCTAGCGGTCCCCGACCCGAACTAAATGCGTCCGGGCAGACGAAATTCTCTCTCCTCCTCCACTAAACGCCTACAGATGCGATAAAAGTTGTGAATTAAAATGTGATGTTGCTGCTATAGAGGCAAGTCCTTTTCATGAAAGTTCTTATCGTTTCTGTTATAGGGTGACAGTGCTGTGCGTTCTGCTGGGGATTCTCGAATGGGATCGCAGCGTTACGTGCATCCTCCTACTCTGGGAATATATCGTGGGATACTTGGCCATTTTCGTGATCTCCATGATGGTGGAATTTTCCATCTGCTTCCTGGCTACACGGGGGAGCATTTTGGACACTGCGGCGAGGGCGCCTATGCAATACATTCTTTACGTTCGACTTTGTAAGCGAATATAATACATTTTTCTTTTTTAACAAATTTGCAATTGCACGTAGAAGATAAAATATGGATAAAATATTTGATAATTTTGTTAATGAAATAACAATTTATCGAATCTAATATCTGGTCAAGTGAAAATTATCTGATCGGTGTGTTCGAAATTTATGGAATCGCGGTATTCGAAATTGCGATCAACAGTGTATTTGAAATTGAAACCCATCGAATTCTGATATCCATAACGGAGAACCATTAGCTCGTATGACAGGGAACCGAAAACCACCGAGTTGCGGTATTAAATGTTGGAAATTTCCTAGATACACGGTTCGATATCGAAAATTACCATCCATGGAACAATGACGAGGGTATGGTTTAACGCGTTCACCTCGTTAGAATATCTACCGTAGCTTCCTAACGAATCTGTTGTGAACAACGCATTAATCATCGCGTTGTCAATCGAATATTAAAATCGGTAACGATGCGTTTACTATAGTCCACGATGGTTTTGTCAGCGGAATCGTGACCAATTTAAAGGTTCACCATGGGGTTCGTTAACGAAAGCTTCATCTATGGCAACGGAAAGCCACTTCTCCCTTATCGACTCGTCCAATCTTCCCAGGACGAGGGGAGAATATTAATAAGAGGCAGGATTTAATCGCAAATCCTCGATCGTAATGGAGGATCACCCACGATGGAACAGAATTTTGTTTATAAATTTTTTCTTAAATTCCACTAAAATCACACTATTAGTTTAAAATAGCAAATTTGAAGCATTAACTTGTCATTTTTAACGTCTTTAACGATCCATATTATAAAATAGACGTTATTTTCAGACAAAGAAATTCGTCCATTTTTTTCATCCGTTATATTGCTTTGTTTCTAAGAAAGTCTCTCGAGTAGTATAAAAGAACGTCTTAACTTTTCGTCTTCTGCCTTTTGGTCTTCTCTTTGGTTGCACGAAGACTGGCGTGAAATTTTCTGTCTCCTTAGCCATCAAAAAATAAAGAGTCGCGTAGTTCTTACTTTCCTCTTTCCCCTTTTTGTGGCATGCTTCTTTTCTTCGGTGACTCTTTAATCGTCCATTATGCTAATACGCGTCTTTCTTATCTAAATAGAAACTTTACGATTTTTATCCTTAGAATTTTTCAAATTTTCCGAAATTTTTTCAAAATTCGTCTTGAGAAGCACTATTACATGATCTGAAAAAAAATATGTGGTTCCATTTAAAAAACAAAACTTGACCATCATATCCCTTAAACTAATAATGCAAAAGATTTTTCACTTCGGCCAAAACATTTTTCCATGCAATTACCATATCAACAATTTTTTGTATCATTAATAGTTACCGAATAAGAGCTCTGTAACTGTTTGTCTGGTACACCCTGTATATGTACAAAGAATTATGTGAATCCTGTCTGTTCTCCAACAAGACACATGCAGCGGCGCGTATTTAACGGTTTTGGACCGATTCCAACTGGAGTCTGGTGTTCATCGAGCGTTCCATTGCACCGAGAAAGAACTTGATAGAAATTTCGATCACGTACAGCTGATTGGTCGGATGCGTGGCGAGTGTCGGGCCACCGTAGTTGCGGCTTGTATTTTTCTTTCTTCAATTTCACCGGCCTGATTTCGACAGGCACGTCTTCCAGCTTCCGACCAGAATGTTTCCCGAAAGCAACCGTGAAAATTGTTGAAAGAATCTCGATTATCGCGCAGTGAATTTTCGGTACCGACCGGAAGCCACGGAATAGAAACGTTCCTTGAATACAGCCGCGAATTGGAGTGGAAATTGAATCGAAAAGTTTGCTCATCGCGTAGGAAATAATTATGTGTTATCTGCACAGTCGTGTCGGCTAATTAGGTCGGACGTATTCGTTGTGACGTAAAAATCATAAAAAAAAGAAAAGAAAAAAATTGCATTGTGGGCGTTCTTTTGTAGAGAAACGCTATCGGCTCGATGCTTGAAGAAAGCACTGTCAATACCTTCGATTCTTTTCCGGTATGAAGTTACGACATTCGCGCTGACGTATTTTCCTTTCAACAATAAATGGCAACCATTTGTGATCGGAAAATAGACGTTTGCTTTAAGAAACCTTCGATTTTCTCTGATCTATACACACCTTCGTTATTTTCTTCAGTCACATCGATGAATAAAATGGAAAATATTTTCTCAACAAAAGGCAATTGTATTTATTTCAGTTCTAATGCTGATAGAGACTGGATGGTTATGCGCGGGTGTAACATGGTTGGTACGTTACTACCAAACCTGCCCCGTCGATCGAATGAACGATGTAACGTTAGGTAAGTATTTCTTACAGAAAACTTGAGATCTCGTATTCCTTGAAATCCATAGTATCAAACTTGAACTGTTTCAATTTTACCTGGTAAATTTTCAACGAACGAGAAACTCTACCTGAGTAACTTTCCGGGGAAAGCAAACTTTACGTAAATAAGAAAATTCATGATAAGAAATTTCCAGGTAAACTAAATTAAACGTGAACACCAGGAACTCTGTACTAAGTGAATTTTATACATTCTCCGCTATGAAAATTTCATTTTAATTCAATTTTATCCTGAAGAAATTTTTATATCAGGAAAATAGCTGTTTCATCTGCGATGAAACGTTTCATTTTTCCAATAAAAATGGTTCGATTTGAAGTTTATTTAATTCACAGGTTTAGTGATATCGAATTGGTGTGTACTGGCATCGGTGATTGTAACAGTATGGTGCACGTACGATGCCGCAGGTAGATCCTGGGTCAAAATGAAGAAATACCAACGCAGTATGAGGGAGGCGGAATCAAGATGCGGTAAATTGCATTACAATCGGAGCGGAAGCAGAAACAGAAATTGGCGTCAAAGGTAACTGCTTGTGATTCTCGCTTTGGTTGCACCGTCTGACTTATTACCATCCACTTCCACTGTGAGCCTTTCACTATTTTCAAGGCACTCTTTGCATCGCACTTTTGTTACAAGAGCTTCTTATTATATCAGTTTTATTAAGAAATTTCCAATTTAAGATAAATCCTATCTATTACATCATTTTTTAAATTAAATCTTCCATTAAAAATTACATCCTATTATTTAGTAAATTAAATTTTCTATGCGACAATGAATTATATTTATAATGCAGGTAACTTTTTTTCATTAAAATGGTTAAAATTCCACTATTTTAGAAAGGTAATACGTGCATATCAGGATAGTTGGGACAACAGGTGCAGGCTTTTATTCTGCTGCATGGGCAATTCCGACAGAAGTCGAGTAAGTGTTTAAAATAAGATAAATCATCAGAGTTATAGCTTCAAAATTGCTTCCCCTTTATTTACATCCGTCTCTATCGCTTATGTAATTTCTATTAATTAAACCGATCTTATTTAAGTTTAATTCCGTAACGAAAGCATTAAACTTGGCAGGGACTTAACGAGATCGATCAGAAGAATGAACACAGCTGCTCAAAGTTTTCTTTCAATTATAAGTTTTCATCGAAAATATCATTCTGAAGCTTAAGAGCTTTAACACTACTAAATTTGATACAAGGAAAATAGAAACCTATACTGCCATTTATTTTTGTCAGGTTATTTCAGAGATCTTTGTAGGGATTATTTTAATCATGAAAAAAATTGTTCATTTTGAGATTAAAATTATCGACTGGATATCGTGAACGAAAATGAAGAAAGTACGGAAAAAAATTTTGAAACGACCTGATACAAATGAAATCCATTTCAGAAGCGTATAATTTCATTTCGAACCGAACGATCCTTTTACACCGATCCGACAGAAGCAGCTGACGTTTCCAATAAAAACAATTCTTTTTCTAGAATTCGTTCACGGACATTGCCAGGCTACTGAGCGATTTCTTTCGCGACCTTGACGTGGTTCCATCGGACGTGGTCGCCGGTCTGGTATTATTGAGGAAGTTCCAGAAAGTCGAGAGGGAACTGATAGTGAAGCAAAGGAAAAACGATACGTACGAGTTTCTATCAGGGGTGCCAGTTACTCCTCGCACCAAATTCTTGTCCTTGACCGAGGACGGTGATCTGGGTCACTTTCAGTTGGCCATACATTACATGCACTTCGCCCTAGCTGCTTATGGTTGGCCCATGTTCCTCGTTAGTCATTCGACCGGCCTTTGTCAGTTGTGTACAAGGTAATGTCGTCAGGATTGCGTGGTGCTTATGTCGTTGCGGTATCAGCGTTACCGATTAATTGATTTTCAACGATGCATCAACCTGTGAAATGATTTAATTGAATAGCTTTTAATTGAATCTGATATTTTTCTCCTAATTGCAGTTGCTATACTTGTTTTGTTTTTATATTGTATAGGATCAGATACCCTCGATTGATTTTTTTTCATCACGCCACTTATTTCAGTGATAATTTCTTATAAACGATAAAATTTTTATAATAATTATAATAAACTTTTCGCTTCGATTTTTCGTGATCTATCCAGCGATGTAGAGGTTTTCAGGGTATTTTTTAACACACTGTATAAAAGATCACAAAATTAATAATTTTGCAAGAAAATAAATGTTATATTGCAAGAAAATAACATTACGATGAAATCCTGTCGTAGATTACGATGCGGTTGTTTCCCTTGCGGCGGTCACCAAAATGAGGCGACCATTGTGGAGGACAATTGTTGCAAGTGCAATTACGCGGCATTGAAGAAGATGGTCGAGCTCGCGGAGGTGGAAGTCATTTACGCGACCTTCCACGTCGACGTCGGTGAGACGCCGTTCTTCGTCGCGCTCGATTACACGAAGAAAAAGGTTTCGCGCGTTCCTCATTGATTCGCATGCACCAATCGGATTAATTCGATAAATGCTGATTGATTAGAGTAGAATTACGAGTCGGTAGCACTTTACGTACAGATCCTTTTAAACGACGACTTCGTACACGAACGGTGGTATTAATTGAATGAAATCTCAAAAGCTCAATGAGTATGTGAATATCTTGATGAACTTTTTAGCGATTAAGCGTACCACTGTTCTGTACGGCGAATCCGTCAAAAATAATTTGAAATTTAATTACGAGCAACGTGAATTATTTGATTTTTTTTTTAAATATTAGAGGAAGTCTTCCGAGAGAACGATTTCAATATTTGTTTAAATATTTGCCCCTCTCACGGTTGATTAAATATTTCATATGAAAAATGATAGAAAATTTCATTTTAACGTTGTCATACATATTATACAGGGTGTTCGACAACAGGTGCGAGATTTTTTAAGGGGTGAATCTAGGGATCAAAATAAGACGAAAATCAAGAATAACGAAATAGCGTTTGCGGCTCTAGTCAAACACCCTGTATGTTTAACTGTATCACAAAGTTCAATACAATCAACCATCACCTCCGTCTGAATTTTAATTTCGCGAAATTTGCACCAAATTACTTGGTTGAACAACTGCTTAACTCGGAACTCCTGCAAGTTTGAGAACGAGTTAATTACTAATTTCATGTTTGCTCTTTTCAAAGGTTGTCGTTAGTATACGAGGAACTCTCAGCATGAAGGACGTATTAACGGACTTGAACGCGGAGGGTGAAGTGTTGCCATTGTCACCGCCGCGAGATGACTGGCTCGGCCACAAAGGGATGGTCCAAGCAGCTGAATATATTCGAAAAAAGTTGCTCGAAGAAGAAATTATTTCTCGTGCGTTTGCCAAGGTATATTTCGCGTTATCGTTGCCTCAAATGCAAATTCCTTTTACCCAGACGTGTAGCGAATAATTACGTTTATCGTTGCGCTCGTTGCATAGTTTAAACGATAAACCCTGTAACGTTGATAAAAGTAAAAACACCTGAAATGCAATTTTCTTAGTAAATAAAATAATGATTTCTCTATTTGTTGAAATTGAAAATATTTCAAATTCATCTCACAGGACCCATCGAGGGGGACACATCAATTCGGTTTGACACTGGTTGGCCATTCCCTGGGAGCTGGCACAGCGGCTATCCTAGCGATTTTGCTTAAACAAGACTATCCAGACTTGGTATGCTTTTCGTTCGCTCCACCGGGCGGTCTCTTGAGCATGCCAGCTCAGCAATACTCGCAGGAATTTATTACGTCCGTAGTAGTCGGGAAGGATGTTGTACCTAGGATAGGCCTTAGACAGATGGAGAGCTTAAGAGCCGATCTTATCAATGCTATAAAAAGGAGCGTCGATCCGAAAGTATGTCTTCTATCGTATACGACCGTACATAGTAAAACCTGTTTATATCCTTTCATATTTGAAGAAGTCTACAGAGATAATGAATTGAGAATTCTTAGACGTATGTGGAGTGTTTTGAAAAAGTATAGGTATAGACAGATTTTACTATAGAGAGCTATAAGAAACCTACAACATTAGATACAGCTATATTAATCGAGACATTGCAAGGAAAAGACTTTATTAATAACTTAATTAGGGATAATCGTTAAGTTCCTCTTCTTCCTGTTTGAAATTAGATTCATAATTTTTGAAAAGGCATAGAAACGATAAGTATCCCCGCAACGGTTTATCAGAAATTCTCCGTCAATCGTGATATTCGTTTCAGTGGAAAACGATAGCGTGCTCGGTGATGTGTTGCGGTTGCGGTTCCACCCCGACCTCGGCTGCAAATTTAGAGGCTGGCGGATGTATTAGCGAATATCAAAGAGACAAGGACCTAGCACGTTCCCAGACTGTTGTGCCGAGCGACTCCAGCATCGCGTTGACTTTGCACAGGCCTCTGTATCCACCTGGTCGTATCATACACGTTGTTCGCCATCATCCTAACAAGGGAGAGTAAGTTGATCGTTCGTTTATTTGAACACGTTTGCTGATACGGGACCTGTGTGTCCTGTACCGCAACGGATGCGTTTTAACACGTTTAGTGCCTCGGTAATCACCGCTGGCTCGACGAATATAATTCAATTAAATTTTTATCGAACTTCACCGTGTACCGCGTATAAATGTTTTCATCGTTGCAATCAACGTGTTAAATTTCATTCGTGTTGTTTGAACAAGCTTCATAGATGAAATAAAAAGCGAACTTTAATCGACGATATTTTGCGTTTTTAGGCAAAAGTATGAGCGACGCTGGAGGTACGTTTATCGAAAAGTTTGCATTTTCAGGGCTACCCTGGGTAACTGCATCTTGGGGATATGCCCGCATGCGTACCTTGGATCTCTGTCCTACACTTTTCTTCTCCTAATATGGCTACCACACTGTCTGATTGTTCTATTTCAGAAGAACTACCGTTCAAATTTTACAATTGTATATGCATGAGTAAAAATCTTAGCTAAGATACGTAGTGATATACTAATTGAAGTACTCTGATATGGTGTAAAAAGCCAGTTTTGAAATATTTCAGTCGATAAATGCATCTTTATTGCATGTTGCCCGCATAGCGACTTATTAGCAGAAAGGGTTCAACATTTGATACGTTGGTACAAAGGTTCATTCAGAATTCTTGAAGTTCATTTTTTTCATTGGATTTCAGGCGAGTGTTGCATAAACAAGAACCGGTGTATCAAGCATTGTGGGCAGGCCCTTGCGACTTCGACGAGGTGTTGATAAGCCCGGTGATGATACAGGACCATATGCCGGACAATATGCTGAAAGCGTTGAACAAGGTAAGCCAGGCTGATTCGATAAAGAGGTTGCACACGCCGGTTAGCCGAATGTCCTCGATAAAGCCGGGTAATTACGAGATCTTGGAGGAAACGACCGACGATCCCGATGTCACGAAGGAAGAAGACAAGCCTCAAAACGTAGTAGCCAGTGTAGAAAGTAACGGACACGTGATGATTAATTGCGATACCACCAGTACGCAAACTCAAACAACACCCAGTGACACGGCAACGTGTAACGACACGATTGTGGTCAATGTTGAGATACACGAACCGAAGGACACGTAATTTAGATTCTGTCGACGGAATTGTTTACTAAATACTTTCTTTGCAAGTTGTTGATTTAATAGGAACAAGAGATTGATACATAGAAGCTCCGGTAAATGAATAAAACAATTGGTACAGGTGCTTTTCATTTCATAATTAATTTCAAAGCCATATAAAAAGGTGTGGGCTGCAGTTAATGGAGAAAATAATTCTATATAATCTTTATAATGCAATAGAAACATTCTAATAAAATTACGTGACCCAGTGAGAGAATGAAACCAGTGACACTGTTCCAAGACATATTTTATATGACGGAACCTTTTCGTTAAATATTCACTCGTTTTAACGATTTTTACCGTTCGACTGATGAAAGAGTTTTACACTTAATTTATTGTACAATATCTTTGTACATTGTTATATATAGATTGTTTAAGAAACCATGGCTGATGTGGTTGTAGTGGTAGTCTTTTCTCAAACATTGCGGTGGTTGAATTCAATTCTTCGCGCTGTTGCATCTTGTCGGTAAGTCGAACGTGTGAATAACACCATCTAGTGAAAGTGCTCTGAACTGACTCCTGGTAGCTAGAGAACATAAAAGTGGAGGAGGTATTCGACAGTCCAGTGTGCGACAAGGAGAGTATGTCGCGTGACGAGGACAGACGTGTGTAATTTCGACCAATAGGGTTACGAGGGGGGTGGAGCGTACACTATATGCCTACTCCTGGATAACGTCCTAGAGGGTGGGAGTTACATATATCTATCCTTGTCTCCCAATATAGTGTTCTTGTGTTCTCCCTTGAAGTTACATATATCTATCCTTGTCGCACACTAAACTACCAGATATCTCCTCTACTCTCATGTTCTCTAGCTATCAGGAGCCAGTCCGAGGCACCTCCGCTAGATGGTACCATTCATATTTTTTGGTTAACCGCGCAACCCCGCGGCGCGAAGAATGAAATTTTCACAACCGAATGTTTCAAACAATTATGTAATTATACATGCATTTATCATTTGTTCTGGACTGATAAAAATATTATCTTTGTAAGAACAGAATAAATAGTAAATAAGAATGTATTTACATGAATTTATAATAGAGTAGAATCTTAATTTTTGTATAGTTATTAGCGTTATTATTGCTGGTTTTATTTAATTCTTTTATATTATATTGTTTTTATTCGAGATTAATGTCATTAATGACAATATTAATGACATTTGTATAATGTAAAGAGGGATTATTCAGAGCTAAAGTGTCGATGATTACACCTTGGTTTTATTTATTTTTCTTTGTTGCTTAAGTCGATGAAGTAGCTGACACGCATGCTTTCGACACTGCATGGTTTACCGTAACGTTTGCAAACGATTATATTTGTAACTGCATAATTTTGTATACTTGTTTTATTATTTTATCTTCCTTTTGAGTTTTTTGAAGTTTTCATTGCATCCAAAACGACTGACAAACTTGGCAATCGTTAAAGAGTTTTTAACACGAAAAAAAATGTAATTTGTAAAATAAATGGCAAATTTACATATCATGTCTTATGTAAATAATGTAATATATCAATCTTCTGCTGGTCGTTTTGATTGCACGTTATAACAACGTGATTCCGTATGTACGCTACTTTATACCATAAAAGTTTTGTTAATTATATATTTATTAGATTTCGCTTTTTAATTCTATGCCTGATGCATTTCAAAATAAATGTTAATATCGGAGATAAGTAAAGTAATGTAAATTATGTATTATTTATACCTGTTACAATTACTAAAACCTTCATTGTTTAACTCGAAACAAAAATGATAAATAATACATGCATAAACAACTTTTGTTTTGTACTTTATTATTGTTACACCTCTATTTTGCTAGCGCTTATTAATCGCTTTGCGCCTCGAATTATCAGATTTCATTTTATTTAATTTCAGTTCATTTTTCTCTATTCATTGCTAAGATTACAGCGACGAGTGCGATTACGAGAAATGATTTGTATGTTTTCGCTTTGCATGATAGTTAAATTGTCGAATTTGTTCGCATTTTACGCATTGGGATAAAGTTCCGAAAGCGACAACCCTCCGATTTTTCTGAAATTTTTGCCAATGCTTATCCTTGATTAGTGAAGAAAGTCCCTAAAAGGATTTTTGGCGATAAAGCCTCGTTTTCCCCCCAGCCCTCTTCAAAGTTTTGACAGTTCTTACTATACAGGGTTGTCGCTTTCGGAAGTACACCCACGTATTGTATAAGGTCTGTCTAAAATCAATTGGTTACTCATCAATTATTTCCTTTTTCACAAAACAAAGCCCGCTGTTCTCGAGTGATCAGTTGAAGTTGGACAAATTATATTTTGGAGGAATTAATTTAGAAAGCAATAAAAACCTTAAACGACCGTAAGCATTTCTATCGTTTCAAAGGAATCGAAGTAAGCGTAATGGTACTTACATCTATTAATGAATGTCCACCTGTTGTCGCTTCGTGCACAAGAAGTAGCCAGTCGAACTTTGAAATGCCACACCCCGTATAAATTGAGTAAAGCGAATAGATCATATAAATAAAGCTTCAACGAGTAATTGTCTTCCATCGAAGGAAGAATTAAATAAACACTCGACACCTTTTGCATTACACTTCTTTGAATCGAATTTGCAAAACACGTTCGGTGTCACGTGAGCCATCGATAAAAATAGTTCCAAATGTTCGCCATAAATATAAAATTTCATTATGGCACGGAACGTGTTAAAGCTCATCCCGATGCATTATGTATCCCACTAGACCTGTAGCGTAAACGATTAATTGGTCAATGAAATTAGCATTAGACTAGGTGTTTTACCCTCGTTGACAATGAAAGAAATAAAAACGTCGAGCCCCTCGTTGTTCCCTCGAATCGTGGCGACCGGTAACCGGCGGCTCTCACGAGAGGATGTGTGGCTGAGGGTGTGTGGTGTGTGGATTAGGTGTCTGCGTGCAGAGATCGGGACCCCGGAGAGGCCGATGCAGCAACGCATGAAACGATTGCAACGGATGCAACAACCCAAGGGAGACCCGATCAGCAACACGTCGTACTCCACCGTCAAAGTACACCGACGAGCTTGCACGACCACGACGCCGATGTCTATGCCACCACACACTCTTCTCGCCACGGCACAAGGTATATAGACGTTTTTAGGCTTCATCACCATGAAAAAGGTCGCTGTAGAAATGTTGGACAAATGATTTAATTATTTTCTGTTAAAAGTCAGATAACAATACCGAGCGCTGGTGAACATTAAATTTAACAGTTAAACAAATTGACTAATCTACAGCGACTTAAAAATTCGAACAAATTCAATATCTCAATTATCATCACCGTTGCAGTTCACTTGCAAGATAACGTATAACTGCATTCTATTGCATGCAATTCACTATCACGATTTTTAGACGCTAGATTCACCACCATTCACCAATGTGTTCCGAAAATGAATAGAAGTACGTGTTTGTAAGTCGACGTAGAGGATAATTGTACGACATGCAGAGAAAAAATGCAATTATGATGTTACTATGAAAGATTTTTATTTGGTGGTAGATAAGCGTTTTCAAACAGATAATTAACAATCGGTTGAATGGTGTTTATCACTGACAATGAGTCATTCATGCATGTGCACTACGCATCATTTAGTTTACCTCATCGTTATTGTACATTTGATTTGTTAAGTATTAATTAATTTCATGGTGCGATAACAGCATGCCAAATATCGTGTTAAAAGAATACAGTCATTCTTAGTCTGTAATCATTCTCTTTCATTGCAGAAATCTCACTTCATCGAACGAAAAATCATCTTCGAACTTTCTAATAAATTTATCCTATTTTTTTCTTTTTTCAAAGAATTTTCTGTTTCCTACGGTTCAGATAATTCTCTAATACACGTTCTACATGCGAAAAAGTGAAAAGTCTTTCCACTATGAAATTTTCAAATGGACATTCGTGTTTCATACATCGTTAACATTGATGTAAACTCTATATCATACATTACATAAATCAATAATAGAATACTTATAACAATATGCGATCATAGATTTGCAAAAACTCCTCAACCATCAGCACAAACCAAACGGATCAAACCTAAATCTTAATCTTTGAACCTATTAATGTATGCACGGAATGGAGAAGCAAAGAAGGAAATTCAATAACATTCAATTCATCTAGTTCATTAATTTCATTAATTTGATAGATGTTCATTATCAAATCAAACTGATTCTTTGCTTCTCGAATTACGATCAAACTCTACCATTCATTCAATGTGAACGACACGGCGTTACGCGGTATTCGTGTCGGAGGATTGAAACGATTACATTCGAAACAATCGCGTGTGGATATGTCAGGTTGTAACGACCCTGGGGCCTGCGAAGCCACAGAGGCTGGCTTCCGGTCACGCATCATCGACGGAGGCGTCAGAGGCGCGCGAGGTCGTCGAGATCCAGGAGATGGAGATCGAACAGGAAATGAGAGCGTTGCTGTCCTCCTCCAGCCCGGTTAAATCGCATCCCAGCAACCTGGCTGGGACACCACCGCACAGACTCTGCCTGGAAACTAGCTTCACCTCCTTGCAGAGTCCCTCGGAGTTCCCTCAGGTTGGCCGCGAGCTGAGCGTCGACTCCAGAGGGATTCCATGGGAATACGTCAGCCTGGCCAGCGAATTGCTCAACACGCCCAGGGCCGACGAAAGCAAATCGTAAGAATAGCAATTTTACGTCTGGACCACTCGCACGGAGGACGAAGATACCTGTGTAAATTAGGTTTGCAATGAGGAGTTAGGGTGACGGAGAGAGTTCGACGAGTGGCGAACGGTGCTTTTAGACGTAGCAAATTAACAGGGAACCGGGTACTTTATCTACGATTTATGTTAGGGAACGATAGATAAAACTAGGTATGGCAATTAAACCATCAGGGACAAAATAACATTTCATTAAACTCATGTTAAGCTTTTTCGTTCACGATCGCTTGATCCACGAATCGCAATATTCACCGCTTCGGCAATCGCGCACATAAATACTCATTACTGCACTCGATTGCATTATCGAACAAAAGAAATTCCTAAGAAGGATTGCAGCTTAAGAGGAACATGTTATTTCATTTTAAGAACAATGTGTCATATTTTTTTTTTTTTGAGATTTAATTAAGTGTTGCTACTCAAGCTGCAATTTTTCACATCGGTTACAAGAGGCCATCTTAATCGTTGTTTCAATGCGAAGATCGAATCTTCGGAGCAATTGGGACGACGCGTCGCGAATGGCACCGCTCGCTACCCCGGAAACTCTGTCGGAGGCGTCGAGCAGTCCACCGTCACCGGTCCCACCACCCAGACCGATGAGGCGTACTCCAAAGATCTCGGGAAACTTGTCAACGGCGGCGGACGACTTGAAGAACAATCTTCACTTCGCTATGCTCTCGGCGAAGAACTACTTCCTGAGGGAGGGGACTAACGGCAGTAACACAAGCAGCGGTAATAGCGAGGCAAGTTACGAGAGTGCCAAAAGCTTAACCGCTGGTCTTCCGCCGCCAGTACCGAGAAGAAGAGATTCAGTAATTATCAGAAGGTAGTGAAATATTTTTAACTCGTTACAAAAAATATGCGCGAGACTCTCGCGCGTTAGAAGTGAAACTTCTTAGGTTCTAGCATTTCTTGACGATTTTATTATTTCAGGATTAGGAAATGGAATTTGATTGAGGGTAATCTGTCTTAATTAAATGAAATTCATCAGTTCCCATTAATTGATACTCTAAGAAGTATGATACAAATAATTTGGACTGTAAATCTATGATTCTCCCTTTCTTTCTTCTGAAATGTCGATTGGAGTCGGAGAACCGTTTCAATTCTCGCCTCGATCAGGCCAACTCACGTTACCATGATTAGAGAAAATGCGTGTAGAATCGGTTAAAGTCTGAGAAGTGGAAGCGTTTCACTTTTCGTCTGATCCAGGCGAATTTGTTCTATCGCGCCTACAGAAGTTTCACTTCAAAAACTGTATTATAATAATAAATGCAAATTGAGTGAAACATTTTAGAGAGCAAAGAGTATGCACAGCTGCCTGCTGCAGAGACGATTTATCCGAGAACTCCTCGTCGCATACTTCTTCTCATTCGTCTAGGACGTCTCACGCATCGAACCAAGTGCAACCGGGCTTCGCCGAGGAAGAAAACGAAACAAATGGATCCAGTTTGGATTTCTTCGAGGCGAAGGTATAAAATCGTTTATCTTTTATTGCGTTCAGCAATAAATTACTGGTCGTTTCAGGGTTCTTCCGGACAACGTGACAGCAGCAATGATGTGTTTCTTAGCGTTAGAAGTTCCCCGGAGTGTAAAGGGCTGATGGCACCGGCAACCGATCTAGGAGCGGAGTGGAAGAAGAAGTTCGATGCCAGTGGAATGAGCGGTGATGCCTCCTTACCTCTTCTGCGTGGGTTATCGCCGACACCCACGCACGGGCAGCACAGTTCTCCTTTCTTCAACGCGAAACGCAAGAAATATGTATATCCGATCACGCTGGTTGGTCGTGGCGAAAGTAGCGTTTAATTAGGAGAAGTTAGGCCGACCGGGGACCATGACAAAGAGGCGGGGATAGATTTAAAATTAATCTATAGGTGTCTGTGCCAATATCACACCGTCGTGTGATCGTTCAGAAACATTTTCCTATGCCCTTCGTTGGATGAACATTCGAGATATTCTAAAATTAAGGGGCCATGTACTGCGTAGCCTCTTCGCTGTAAATACTCATCGTCAAATTGAACGATATTCAATTTTTATTCGTAGAACGTCATTTCTTATATTTGTATAGTCGTTCCTTCGATGGAACGAAGTATTTTCTGATTAAGAAAATTTTCCGTTGACTAACAAATAAATCCAATGACAAATACAAAATTGATTACATGTATATTGAAGATATATAAAAGTACAGAAGAAATGAATAAGAAAAGAAAGCAATGGGTTATAAAATAGCAGTTTACATGAATCAAGATGCCTTGCTACTTAAAGAGAGTATTAGTTTTTAGACTAGATCTCTTGTTTTCAACTGTTAATTGTTGTAACGTGGATGAGAACGTGTGAAAGTTGCATGGAAGTTGCGCCGGCCTATTCTACATCAGTATCATTTAATATAAACATTTTTACGCGTTTTTGTACAGCTTTTTAACAGAATGAACAAAGATATAATTGTAAGTAATTTTATTTTATTCTATCTGTATATAACTTTTATAACCATTCTTATGGTTTTTATTATTTAACACTGAATATTTATTTAATAACTTCCATGACATTTTTCTTATATTATCAAATATATACAAAGTGTAAAATAGATAACTATCAAAAGTTGCAGTTGTGTAACAAAGAATGAACAATGAAAAATGGTTTTTATTAAGTCTTTTAATAGTTGAAATTGAAAGAATTATTGTATTTATGTAAAAAGTAGAAAGAATATATCTGATCTATTTAAGTCTAGCAAATTATAATAGATACTTAGAAAATATATATTGAAATTATTGTAAGTGATATTTATAGAATATCATTAGGAAAAAGTGATACATAAAACAATTTACTTAATGTATTAAAATACTTTCCAAGAAATAAAAAGATGAGTTCAAATCTTATCTGCTTTACTCATTTATAAACCCATTTATCATAAATAATAATAATAATAATATTAATAAACACAACATCAAAGACATTTCAAATAATTTTATTGCATTGCTGATGCCCAAGGTGGAGTCATTGGTTGTGGATTTTGTAAATATGACATTACAACTGCGGATATAGATAACATAAAGCTACTGAGAATTTGTTTAGTATCGTCGCATACTTTGGAATTGGCAAAACTTATACAAGAACAATATAATGCAACCCATGCACACCATTTCAATCTCATCATTAAACCGCACATACTGAACACCATTCCTAATATATTCATGTAATCTGGTGTAGAATTATCGCCGAGTTGTACTTGACTGTTCATTACATTAGGTTTATATCGAACTTCCCGTTCTGGTCGTCTAGGATCTGATGAACTATTCATTTTAAAAAGCTGAAATCAACATACAAATTATGTATCTTAATAATCTTGTCTTATTTATTACATTTTTTTTAAATAAACTTTAAATGCAAATTGTAAGGTTATCTTATAGCATATATTTGCATTGACACTAATCGATATTAAACAAGAATAAAATAAAATCATATAGACTTACTCACCAGTATAACTTAATGATAATTGAAAAATGAAGAAAATAATATCAAAATTTTATTCAATAAAATAATGGAACAGCTGATTAGTGTATCAGCAGTGACTATAGACAGTAGAAAACTGGACATGCCTTTGTTTTCGAGGGAACATGATTTATGGGGTCTCAGACCCCCCTGCGATGAAATTAGGTCGGTATGCAGAGAGAGTCACGGCTTCGGGGTTCCTGACACCCCGTATGCCATAATGTCGGTATGAAAAGAGTGTCACCTGTGTATCAACTAAAGTCCACTCTTTTCAGGTATTAATTATTTTATCCTCCTTTATGGGTCAAACCTACGATTCCTAATTATTTATTATTTTATTTCTCTTTATGGGCCTCGCGGAGATAATCCTTCCCAGTTATTGTTTAACCTATACCTACTTATTATGGACCAAGGCTTCTCTTTGCAGTTATTTATTTTTTTCATTCTTTTCATGGACCTTGCAGGGACTACTACCAAATCACTGTATCATCGGATACTTTCGTATCTCTGCATTCCTTACATCTCTTTATCCCTTACATCCCGACATTCCTTACATGTCTGCATTTTTTTCATCCCTACATTCCTTACATCTCTTCATTCATTACACCTTACATCCCTGGATTCCCCACATCTCTACATTCCTTACATCTCTGCATTCCACACATTCCTGCCTTCTTTATATCCCAACATCCTTTACATCCCTGCATCCCTTACGTGCCTGTATCCTGTACATCCTTGTATCATCTATATTCCTGCATGCTATACAACCCAGTATCTCCCTGAAGTTGAGTTGAAATTTTTGCGGCTCTAAGGCCTGAGATTTTATACAAATTTAGTTCCTTTTTTCACCACCCGAGGGCGTTGATTCGACATCGGAATTTTAGTTCACATTTTTGCCGCTAGAGGGCCAAAAATTGAGCAAGATTTAGTTCCTTTTTCCAAAACCAGAGGGCGCTGATTCGACATTGAAATTTTAGTTCACATTTTTGCCGCTAGAGGGCCAAAATTGAGCAAGATTTAGTTCCTTTTTCCAAAACCAGAGGGCGCTGATTCGACATTGAAATTTTAGTTCACATTTTTGCCGCTAGAGGGCCAAAAATTGAGCAAGATTTAGTTCCTTTTTCCAAAACCAGAGGGCGCTGATTCGACATCGAAATTTTAGTTCATATTTTTGCCGCTAGAGGGCCAAAAATTGAGCAAGATTTAGTTCCTTTTTCCAAAACCAGAGGGCGCTGATTCGACATCGATTTTTAGTTCAAATTTTTGCCGCTAGGGGGCGCTGTTTTTTCGAAATTTTCGCGAAAATAAAGGTAAATTACCTTTACTTACCTTTACTCGATGCAGTCTTTATAATATATTTATTATAAGGGATGCAGATATGTAAGGAATGTAGGGATGAAAGGAATGCAAGGCTGAAAAGAATGGAGGGATGAAAAGAATGTAGGGAATGTAGGGATGAATAGAGTGTAGGGATGGAAAGAATATAGGGATGATAAGAATGTAGCGATTTAAGGGATGAAGAGATGTAAGGAATGTAGGGATGAAATCGAAGCTGAAAGCATGAGCGAATGATTTCATATTTTTTACTATACATATATATAAATTAATAAAAATAAAATTTATTAATTACTTATTTCGCATTTAGTATCCGACTACTTATCCTCCATCGTTTTACTCAATGTAGTTCCTAAAATGACCGGCTAACATTTTTTTATTTTTTAACTGTTTATCCAAGGTATTTCTCCCCAGAATGGCGCGCTTTCTAGGGGCTTTTTTTGCCCAACGAACTTTTTGTCAATTTATTTCGCATTACTTTTTTTTTTCTTTTACATTGCATTGCCGCCTTCTTCGTTTCATTATTCATTCATTCGCTTATTCTCGTCTTTCCGCCTTTCCTCGGTTGCCAACAACAGCACACGGTCACCC
Organism: Osmia bicornis bicornis; assembly: GCF_907164935.1. Lineage (NCBI taxonomy): Eukaryota > Metazoa > Arthropoda > Insecta > Hymenoptera > Megachilidae > Osmia > Osmia bicornis. The sequence goes on along the minus strand of NC_060217.1, from coordinate 11,583,278 downwards.
ATGTTTGGCGTGAACCGTGTCCACTTAGGTTGACTTCGGTGATCTTACAGGTACCTGTATGACCTAAGACACGAAACTTCATACGATGGTAGATATGTAGACAATAGTCGACTGCCTATACTACTTTTCATATTTACAACTTATTTTTAGTAGTTAATTTTGCGAAATTAGACTTTTCAATTAAACATATCTTATCAGATTTACAAGATGGAAATCTTTTTTTTTTCAATGTTTTTATATTAAAATTTTATACTCAACAAATACACTGAATACATTTATCTGTTTGAACTTAAAATAATACGGTACTTCAATAAATATGAGTAACGTTATTCTAACTGTTAAATTCTTATGCGGTACAAGTGCCACTGTAATGGAGAACAAAACGATAACGCTTATGCGATACGTATATTTATATATGATATGTAAATAATAAAACGGTATAAAAGTAACTACAGGATATGTTTTTGTCGCCTGTATATTAAAAATTATGATTAATACTACATTGCCTAAGTACTTCGAAGTGGTAACTCTAATCAACAACCTTATGCTGCTCAACGGAGCCTAACGAATATTATACAGATAGCAAAAAAAGAAACATGTGTCAACTATTATTGTGTATCAATTAAAACAATTGTCGTTTGAAAATAAAATTAACAAATCATTTCTACGCGCGTCATCGTGGGAGATTTAATCGAAAGACCGTTTCAATATTTATTGTCATTTCCTACATAATCATCACAGTTTAACTTGTTCCATTTTTCTGCATCTTCACTCGACGACACGCAGGCCTAATCGACCTCTAAACGCAATTGTATAAAATTTATAATCATCGTGACGCGCCTTCCTGTGTTTCGCTACTTTTTATTTACAATACTCAGCGAAAATCTTGGCTTCACTCTTATAAAAAAGACTTATATTAGCGAAAAATGTTAATCGGGTATGGTCGCGTGCAATTTAGATTTTCCTTAGTTAAGAGGAACTGTATAGATGAGAGAGTGCCCTAAAACTCCGTAGGTTTTTCTAAAATCTCTCTAGGATTTCCTTAGCAGCTTCCTAGGGTTTACCTAGGATCTCTCTACGATCTCCTTAGCATCTACCGCATAGGGTCTCTGAAGGCTTTTTTAGGATCTCCCTACGATTTCTTCAGCATCTCCCTAGGATCTACCTATGATCCTTTAGAATCTCCCGAAAATCTACTTAGGATCTCCATAGACTCTTCTAAGATCTTCTTAACTCCCCAGGATATACCTAAGATCTCCTCAAGTTCTTCTAGATTCTCCTCGGATCTAAGTTCTCCTAGGATCACCCAAGTAATAGAGAACCCTACACTCACCCTTAACCAAAGGAAACCTAACTTGCACCCAAGTGTACCATGTAATTCAAGTCAATTCACGAAGGAGGATACTCTTTTAAATACCTCACTGAGATCCTCCTCATGGTCGTGCACCTTTCCATTAAATTCCATCAGTTCCATTATCAATAATACACCTTCACTGTTCATTCTTCCAAATAAATTCCATGACTATCATTCCGAAATACACACAGCAAACTTTATTCATAGAATTTTTCTTGAATATAATTGTTCTTTTCAATAGAATCTTTTTTCGTCGTGTATGTCCTTCTTCGGGGTATCGAAGAACAAGTTTCAATACGTCAAACAGCTACAATTTTCGCATTTACCAAACGGCGCACTTTTTCTCTGGGTTCATCTTGGAACCGAGAGGGCAATTGAAGTCCTTTGAGAATTCCTCCATATTCGAAAGGGGTCCCAGAACACGGAATTTACCAGGACTATGGAATCCGGTGGTGATGCGAAGCTTCATCGCTTCCGGTCTGTACTTGCTGCACCAGGTATTAGCTGCACTTATCCAGAATAATTGTTCAGGTGAAAATGACATTCCTGGTAATTTTTGTTCTGGTTCGTTCCGTTTCACCCATTCCCTGTACGCCAAGTAGGCTTCCTTTATTCCACCGTTGTCGGCGATATTTTCACCCTGTGTATTGATGCCATTTAACTGTAATTGAAAAAAAAAAAAGAAATTTGTTTTAATAAATTTCGTAACTCGATTTTGTTCGAAATAATCGTTATTTTTTAAACACTTTCTATAAAATAAAAAAGAATTTAATAATTTAAATAGAAAAAAAGTATATAAGAAGTTTGTTGAGCTCAAAACTAATCATTCAAAAAAAGCATTATTATCAATATGTGTATAACGAATGTTGTGTTCAATACAGATTATCTTCTTAAGGAATACTGTTTATGTATCAAGCACGAAACAAAATTATGAAAAATTATATTGTGATTTTTAGAACCTAAACGTGTATTATACTCTGTTAATTATGAAAATATTTAGAACTGTTATGTTTACTCCTAAAGTTATCTAACTAGCGATTTAAAAATGTGTTGGAAGCACGAGTTTGACCCTTTTGAGAGAAAATTTGCGTCACTTCTTCCTGATACCATTATCGTGTTATAACTTGTATATACCACTATTCGCAAAATACCAGCGATAAAGTATGTAAAGAAACACAGCAAATAAGAAAATCCGAACCTATGTATTTGAATATCACTAAAATTAGAATGCTTATCGAGCAAATATTTCTAGCGACTGACGTAAATCTATGAAGAAAACGCATAAAGAAAAAGAGTTTCTTACGTTTAAGCCAACGTCTTCTACTGTGTAGTTTCCATATTGATGAATAATACACTCAGCTCTTTCCAGATAATTTTCCTTTGTTTGCGGTGCCCACCAATCGACCAAGTTACCATCTTTATCGAATTGTCTGCCTTGGTCATCAAATCCATGCGTTATTTCATGGCCAATAACGAACCCAATGGCGCCGTAATTCATATACCTCGGTCGATCGTTACTGAAGAAAGCACCTTGTAGGATACCAGCAGGGAATTCTGTGAAAATATCCGGTAAACGTTGATTTATTCAGCTTTGGAATTTTGAAAGTTTGAAAATTTTACTATTTTAGAATCTTATAATAAGTGACGGAGTCAGTTCATATTTTTGCGAAAGTCAGGTCCACTCTGGCCCCTTGCTAGTTAGACCAATACTTATTCTCTAATCAAACTTTATCAATTAACTTACGGATACTGTTTTCAATGGACGAATAAAAAGCATTGACGATAGCTGGTCTTCCATGGGTAACCCAATCGCTCTTGTTCACAGGTTTCCTTAATTTACTGAATGAATATTCAACCCCAAAGAGGGTGAGATTCAAAATACCCTCAAGATAGTTATCGGTTGTTAGTTCAAGTTTTTCATAGAATTCTTCCAATTTCTTGTCGTCTAGTAACTCATCTGGATACGCGATGTGACTGGACATAGAAGCTGCCTTCTTCAAGGCACTCTTTCTTGTGTCATCGTCCATCCAATCGACCTTAAGAATTGCACATTACAAGTATTTTTCAATAATAGATTGCATTTATGTAAAGGGAGCAGATCGGGATTGTAGAAGGATAATTGTTTAGTGACACGTCAATGGTAATTACCTGAACGAATGTGTACTTAGTTTAAATTATAGTAATAGCTATACAGGTCCTCTGCTCCAGCGTTGGGTTAAGGGAAAGTTTAAAGGAGGCTTAATTTTATTTAAAATAAATTTCAATTTTTCAACCAAGTTTTCAACTAAGGGAGTCATCGAAAATTTCATAGCTTTCGGGTCTAGAAATCTTAAAATTTTCCATTTTGAACCATTATTTTACCAACTCCGAATTCTAAAGTTTGACTTTAAACTATCTATTATTGTCAATAATCATTTCATTATATCCTTACATTCCCATTTGTTTTTTTCTATCACCCCACCCCATAGACCCGTTTTTAAAAGCAACTCTTACCTTTTTCAGTATTTCTGTAAATTCCTCTCTAATATCAGCTACCATTTCCAAAGCGTTCTTCTTCGCATCTTCCTTGAAATACTTTCTAACGTACATCGCGCCAACGCTTATGGCCAAGCTACCGGAAACCGTATCGATGCACTCCTTCCATCTGGGTTCCCTTTCCGTTTTCCCGCTCAAAGCCGTCGAATATTGCAATTGCCTCTTTCGAATTTCATCGGTAAGATAGCTCACCGACGAAGCAGCCGCTCTCCACATTACATAATTCGCTTGCACCCTTTTCGGGACAGTGTCTAATAGTTTCTCTAAATTAGCTATGTAACTAGGAACGCTGACGATTACGACTTCATCCTCGGTTACTTCAACACTCGGCGCTAAAAGGGTGTTGAAATATTCTTTCCATGGTACGCTGGAATATGTCATCGATAATTCTCGTACCGTCATGGGGTTGTAAAGAAGGGTAGCATTACGACGCTTCTCATTCGGTAATGAAATCTATGGAACAGATATTCATTTCAATATAATATATTCATGATTACTATAAATCCGCTATTTTTATGTTTAGCTGAGCAATCGACTTACATTGGCAAGTTTAATTTCAAATTCCAACGATTCCTTCAATTCCGACTTTGCAGTAGTTTTATTAGCGCCAAGAATTGTCGCGATGTCAACCATGTAGCTATAATAAGCTTGCACGATTTTATCATTGAAACCCTTTGACAAATATTCACGAGACAGCCCAAGGGATGCTTGGTCCAGCTATGAAAATATTCATTTTAACTTCAATTAGACAAATTTTAAAGTATGCATTATGTAAAATAAAAAATTATAGTTATTTAACACGTTGAATGAGAGGGGGCACCGGTGACCGGTAAAAAAATAAATAAATATTATTTTAAATAGTAAATATCAGCTAATTGAAAAAAAAACTTTCTCTTCAACTCCCACTTCTTTATCTATTTTCTATCAATATACGAATTTGCATAATTTAGTATGGTTAAATGAGCAAACGAGTCTTGAAATATCGCTTCAAAAAGCAAACACATATCTATTATGATCAACAAACATTTTCAGAAACTATACAAATATTGATTGAAACACATTTTACACGGGGAGGCTCGAACTGTTTATTCGCCAATTATTATTGCATAATTTCACCAAGTGGTAAATCCTTTAAGACGCAAGAAGATTTTCATTTGCATTAACGATTCGCGTAACTTTACGACCGGCTCCTTCGTTCCGCTAATGTGAGATTATATTTCCTATTCGCAGTACAAACTTTATAACCACCCGTAAATTTCATTGAACGATATACCAGCTAGACAGGAGATTATTTCCTTCTACGTACATCAATTATCCGTTGCGTGCTGTTCTTCAGATCGACGCCGATGCTGAAGTCGATGAAATAGTCGACCGAGTAACCCATCTTCCGGAATCTGTACACCGAATCTGTCCAATTGAATTCACTCTTGTTCCAATTATCGCCTTCCAACACTGGCCATCCACCGAGTTTTTCTAAGATTTTTATCAGTGGATCCAAACCCTGTTCCTCGATCACCGCTGTAACGATTAATACGTTCCGTGTCGTGTAAAATTCGTTTCATGAGAAATGTTTCATAATTTGTAAAATCAATGGCATTTATAATCCCACGTTTCTTTTTATACAGAAAACAAAATATTTTTGAGAAAACTATGTGTGGTAATTAAAGCTATTACTTTGCGATACCTGGGTACCAGAGATGTGTGAGTACTCAAAAACTCTAGTAGGAACTTAAGGCCTTGGAATGATACCACACTTGTATTTTATTCAAACTGTAGATAAAGAGTGTTTAGGGGATAATCAACTAAAATATGAAGTCCTAACGTGCGAAAGTGCCAATGTGCGAGGTTGTAGTATATCGAGTTTTCTAGCTTTCTTAAGCTAATTTATGGTTTAAATTGAAAAAACAATTATATTATTTCTACGTAACAGACAAAAAAAATAACTTAACCCAACCTAAACTAACCTTATTTTTCTTTTTACCCCTTCTCGGCGAAATCAGCCGGCACCGTGTGAAGGTGAGGAAAGGTAGATTTTCTAGTGTTGGATAGCACCCTATGCTCCCTTAACTCGAAGCTCCACCCACTAACGTCTGCCCATCTTTCGCCCAACCCTTATCATTTTTCGCGATGCTCAAGAGATGCCAAAGAGATCTTTTTGCAAAACTTTTCCCAAAAAAGGTGAAAAAGTTTTCACGGTTTTCTATATCTTGGCACGTTGAACTTTCCGTATGTTGACACTTTATATTTACGTCATCCCTAATCTAACACACACATATATGTATATATGAAGTTTAAACACAATAGGGGTGTGGTATCATTCCAGAAATAAGTCGGAACTTCTATCGTAGGTAAACAATAAAAATAAATTTATAATCTTAAAAGATTCTTTTCATCTTTTTTTCCCAATTTTCCTGTAAATACCATTCATATTACAATAAATAAATATTCATCTAGTATACTTACTTTTATTCATACAAGCTTTGTATAGATTCTTCGCAAGTCTGAACGATTTCGGCTCGTTAGGTGGACTCTTCTCCTCGATGCTGGTCCTTAATTGATTTTGCAATTCGTCACTGATTTCCGTAAACGTATTCACGCTCGTTTTGTCATCAGGAATGTTGGTAGACTTAAGAAAACCGCCGCAAGCGAAATCGTAGAAATCATCGCACGGTTCTACCTCTGGGTCCATGTTCTTCAATATCCTAGAGGCTACAGTTTCACGACAAATTAAATATAGGATCGATGATTTTATCGTTGGAATTGATAGCATTGGAACTTTCTACCAACCGGTGTGAATGCATTCCGGTGTGTAACACACGTTTTCGTCGCAGGGTGGCCCTCGGTCCACTATCTGAATGTCCTTTGAACTCTGATATCCATTTAGGGCATCAGCTGTGGATGGTAATCCCTCTGTGTTAACGGGTTCTACTCTCGCGTAGCAGCGGATGCAGGTGCAATTGCAACAAAACAATGCAAGACGACACGGTTAATTATTGTTAGTAACGAATCGTTTTCAAGCTGCGGTAATAAGCATGGTTTTTATGAATCTCTAAGTAACAGTCTTCAGTGATATAGTAACACCTCCCTTATTCGAATAATCTCTTTTCTAATATTAAGCCCCCCTCCCTGTAACGATTTAATATACAGAGTGTTCGACAACAGGTGGGAAATTTTTAAGGGGTGATTCTAGGGATCAAAATTGTTTTCCAGTAATTAACGTTTAAAAATTCGAGTAAAAAGCGCCTGAAACCTGCAATCTCCCCAGCAACGATGACTGAACGTCAGGTCAGCAGGGGTGGTTACAGTTATAACCAAAAAACGAAAGCCGAAAAGATCACCCCTGCTGATCTAACGTTCAGTTGTCGGTGCTGGGCAGATTGCAGGTTTTAGGCGGTTTTTACTCGAAATTTTTAGACGTTAATTACTGGAGAACAAAGCCGCAAACGCTATTTCATCATTCTTGATTTTCGTCTTATTTTGGATCCTAGAATCACCCCTTAAAAAATCTCTCACCTGTTGTCAAACACCCTGTATAAATAGAACTCCTACAACAAGAATTTGAAAATGACCAATTATATCATTTGTTATCACTAATTGGTAACGAGCTACTCTTTCGGAGTTAATGTGAAATATTTCAAAATATGTAAGTTACTACTGAAATCAGTATTGTTCAACTACGACCGAGTCATGTACTTTAGAACAATGGCTATTAAATTTGATAGTTAACACGTAATGTAACATAATCACGGATTAACGCGTTAATCTTATAACAGCATTGTTAATGAGGTTAAGCGTTAAACGTTAGCTCGTGTGGCGGTTTTTTTTTCACACATCAAAGAGATTTCACGCGCACTGTGAAATCTCGCATTGTTCTAATTAATGCATAAATGCAGCCACTTAAAAATGTAAAATTTACCGTGTAATTTTTTCTCGCATTAATTGACGCATTTGGACGTTAACGCAGATGTGGTCCTCGTATTAATAAGAAATAATTTTTAATCTGCCCCTCTTATCTATAAAGAATGTATGAAAATTCAAGTCGATACCGTTGAACGAGTCGGGCACGAGGCATAGTAAACGGAAGTGTAAACTAATTTAACCGTTAAACCGTCCAACTGCTGGCGTCACACACGTTTGTACGTTGTTCCCGACGCCAATCGGTTCACAGTTTGAACGAATCTCCATAATCAATTTTATTTCAATTTTTTCAAGCATCGTAAGCGATATTCTTTATTTAAAAATTCTGACTCGTACACGATGATCCTGAAGCGAACGAATTGCTCCTCATTCGTAAAAAAAAAAACAACAAAAAAACATCTGGTTGGCGCCACCGACCACCGATTACTTCCCCAAGTATGATTATTTTTCAATGATTCGTAAAAATATTCTGATGATTCAGTAGCCGTACGTGGTATAACCCCTGCAGGAGGTCGATCGACACTCACTCGAAAAATACACAGAGCCGAACTCGCCCTGTATTTTTTCAGAGGGTACGATCGCGGGAAACATGACCTGGCCCGGTGAGTAATTCTCAAAACAATAATCATTTACCCCGGTGCGTCAGAAGCAGCAACTCTTATTGACGTCATGATTTTTGACGTCAAATTACGCGTTTCGGTTTCTGCAAACGTGTACGGTTTGCTGGGAAATTGTAATAATCAGACTGACCGAAGCAGAAGAACCGTACAAAGTCATGAAAATGGTACTTTGTCGAGATATATGTATATCAAATGAACCGTCTACTTAAAAAATTGAAGGAAAAGAAATTGGAGCCGAATGTCATTTTCTATTATGTTCATTTTGATCTCAAAATATATCTTGATGATTTTATTTTTCTTCTACAAATGCGAATAAACACGTACGATCAAGATTTCAAATTACGCACGACGATTTTCATAATCATTCTCGATCAACAAGAAAGTTAAAGAAGATGAAGTTAAGTGCTTCCATCCGTTTCTTGATGCGGTTCAACATGCACCCCTCCACGTTTTTTCGCGAAAGCAACGCGTAAACAGCTGGTCGATTCGCGAGTATAAATCAACATAAACAAATAGGTCGTACGTGATACTGGTTATCAATGAAAATTTACAACACGATGGAAAGCCTGTTTGGTCAGCTTTCGAGTACTTGAAATTCTTCTTCAATGTTCCTTTGTTATGACATGTTTTAAAGAACCGTTATCGGACCATTCCCTTGCGACAGAATTTAAAGAATTTAAAATTGTTTGTTAAAAGTTGGAAAAAGAAACAAGATGGAATATAAGATGTTTTAATCGCAAAACTGAAAATAATCGTTTCTTGATGACGTACGTGAAAGATCTGTGGAAACAGTTTGTGGATTATCGCTGAGAAACCTATTTTTACCCTCGTTTGTTTGTGCTTTGAAGATCAACAGATAATATGAAGAACGCTTTACAATTGCCACGATGAAGTGGTAATTAAGTCATTTTAAAGGAAACTGATATATCAATGTGCGAATTGTGATATAACGAAGGTCATTGATATTTCGTCGAGATGATATTAAATAATGTTAGATGACAGTTTAATGACAAGAAAATTGTAATGGAACGTGTGCGCTAATTGCCAAACTTTGAAGCGTGCGAACAATAGCGATAAGTGCATTATAAGAGTAATGAATTAATCATAAGGCGATACGGGTGATGTGCTGCAATCAAATGGATCCCGCGTTTTGATAGTGATCCATTATGGGCATATACCATTGGATACTAATGATTCTGAACTTAGAAGACATATATTTTAAAAAATTACTATAAACATTGATGTTACTAGTATTATTTCTTGGGAGGGTCAGTTCTCTTAGAAATTTTGTAATTTTAGAACTTTGAAACCTTAGAATTTTGGAATTTCGAAGTTTCAGAATGTTAGAATCTTAGAACTTTGGAATTTTAGAATTTTAAAACCTTAAGAGGGTTAGGCTTCATCTTGCGCCCTACCTAGTTACGCCAAAGACTATAAAATTATTTTAATAATACTAAATTTGAGTAATTAGAAAATAATTTTCTATACTCTAGGCGTTTGTTAAGCAGTTAAAAAAGAAAAAAAAATAGCACACATCAGTAAAAAGCATATGCATATCGTAGCGTCTTAGAAAACAATATCTTGAACATTATTCATCTTTCGAATATTATTGTTCTCTTAATTCAAATCATCCAATGTGTCTCGATCAATTCCTTAAAGGCGGATGTAATTTTACCCAATAAATTTCTTGATACTATGATTGCTTGGGTGAAGGGTATTAAAGCATTTGCTGTAATTTACTTATAAAAAATTAAGGGATAATTATAGTAATTAATCATTTAAGTGTCTTCATAGTACGGTAACGTGAATGAGAAATTTTTATTCTGTTTCTTGATGTTTAAAATGTTCCTCGTTTTCTTACCGTTTCTCGCTGCCGAGCTGCAGGATGCGGTATTCGCAGCCAGGACGCCGAGTGCAACGGCTAAGGCGATGCACACAAGCACCCCGGAAACTGCAATCACGGTTAAACCGCGTTCCAACGCCGATCTCCTCTTCCACCATGTCGGATTTCTGTAAAAACACGTCAAACAATTAATTAGCATCCGTTCAAACAGGTTTTCTAATCGATGCATACTTCGATTTCATATTTCATAAATATATAAACTCATATATTGGAAAAATAAGTTCTAATATAAAATAATAGGACTTAAAATTAATATAAGTTTAAATTTAAATCTTCATTTTTTGACATTTGAATTGCGTAATAGAATTCTCGTTTCTACGTAAACGTAGACAAAATTGGTGTTTCCTTATGTTTCTGTCCTTGGAAAGAATCTGTACATCTTTGTAACTCACGAATATCGATATTCTTGTTATTTCCTTTGACGAAACAGTAATAAGTAATAAAAGCCGATTGTTAATGGAAGAACGTCAAAGTCGTTTCATGTAAATGCCACCAAGATCCTTGAGTTCCATTTCAACCTAACCACATAATGATCTTGCAAAATGAAGACCAAAGTTAATGAGATTCCACGAACAATATTATATTTTTAATTGAATTCTGTTGACAGAGGGGAGGAAAAGTGTGAAGCCTTTTACTTTTAAATAGATTCCTTTATTTGAATACGCATCTGTGAAATCATTTCAAAAGGATCGATGATAATTAAAGAAATGAAAACTTCAAAATCCACCAGAATTACGTAATAAGATACGTTTTAGTTGAAAGAAATATTCATTTTATAATTGTAACTACCTTTTACGTAAGTTCGATGATTAAGTTTCTGAAAAATTACATTCACGTGAATCCTCTCATGAATAATCACAGAGTACCATTACGCCGTAGTCGTATTATCTCGTCTTGAATAAATGAATCGCTGCAGGTAAAACAGTTGCAACTCTTTGACTTTTTTCTTAAACTCGAAACTTTACTCTCAGATCGGATTTCTCAATCAACTTTATTCTTGTCCAATTTGATTAATCTTTTTTCAAGTACTCATTTCTACTATAAATCTATCATAGAATATTTATATAATAACATATTAAAATTCTACTATTATTATAATTATAGTACGTACCACGAAATAAGATTCTCATTTTCTCTGCTATAACGATGGCTTTCAATTTTAATTAATTAATGATAAATTACTAGAGTATTTCTCCTTATTACATTTCCAAAAATATTTCCTTGTCTGATGAATTCTAAATACGAGTAACAAGTGACGATGAGCGATAAATGGCTTTCAAAGTCAATTTTTTCGGCTCGAAATTTAAATCGAAATCAATATTTAATATTGCGTAAATGTTTATAAATTCCTGTACAAAAGAACGTGTTCAATCTAACAAATTCACAAGAAAGCGTGTTAATGGATGCGATCTTTTTAAAATCTACAGGTTAAATTAAAATCTATATTCGGCGTGTAAATATGTTTTCATACTTATGAAAGAACTTATTTAACTTAAATTGTAGGATAGTTAAATTCACCAAAAGGCATCTGTTTTTTAGCACGTTAATGGAAGCGCGTCAGAGAACTGCTTCGCGTAAATAGCAGCCTTGAAATCCATTCTGAATTAACTACAAAAGTATTTACAGAAAAAAAAACGCTTTGAAAAGTACAATTTTATTGCAAATGCAGAATTTTTATTGTTATTTCCATCGCTATTGATATTGTCACCTTATATAAACAAATTATTATTTATCACATCACAATTCCGCATTACGTAATTATTTAAATGATCTTATGTAATTACAAGTGTTCTCTGACAACCTCCAATGAAATCGATTTCGGAAAAACATTTTGTTTTTGTTTTCATTCAGTACACTTCGCTGATAATCATGTTTTTGAAGACTGTTTTCTTGTCCAAGTAGAAAGCGTTTCGTAAAATTGTGAATTTCAACATAAGCTTCCGAAGGTGTTTCAGGTGTTATTGAGCGGCGTCGTTAAGAACAATTATTCGTTAAATTCTTCCAAATAAAACGAGAGAAGAATTTAACAAATTAAAAGAAATTTTAATTTAATGTTGAAATCAAAAAGAGGCAAAAGTGAAACGAAAATCGATCGTGAATAGAAGAAATATTATAAATTAGTGTTAATACCAACATTAATATTAATAGTAATGTTATAATATTTATATTATTTAATGAATAGTACAACCACGTTTTTCTATAACAATTAATGGTTATAATTTAATTGTTTTAGACACACGCTTAAAGTTTTTTGCAGAACAAAGTGTGTCTAATAAGTCTATTAATTAAAAAAAAAAGAATCGAGTGGCATGTAAAAAGATAGTTACGATATTTATGAAAATTTTCAATCATCTTTTTATCGTGTACAACGTAAGATCACGATTTACTAGAGTGTAAGGTAGAGCTAGCGGTTTGCTGTTTTTCTTTAGACAAATAACAGCAACGAAGCGAACGCGTTGAATGTTGAAACCAGTCTCGATGAACTTTTTTAGATCGCTGTCCTGTGGAACTCGATTACCTTTCGATAGTGAAAACTAACTCGAATCGTCGACCAACCGTGAACTGACACAACTAATAGATAGTTTCCTGTGTTTCCATACACCTTGCTTGTGAAATCTATTTAAGAATATTCATTGCACTGCACATATCAAATCTCATTTCTTCATATCTTTTAGTTAATGATTATAAATATCCATTTTCAATATGGCAATTAATATGCCAAAGAATGATGTGTCTAATGATTCATGAAATGATCTAATAATTTCGTACATATTATTATATCTTATTTTTGTTGTTCATATTTCAAAAACAATGCCACAAATAACAAAATGGTAAAAGAATGATTAATTTATTTTAACGTGAAGAAGTGCAGCTTTTGGATTATTTCTACCTTTTTAAAACACGCTGTATGAAAAAAATAGATATAAGCAGCATAGACTGAATAATATATTGAAATGAATAGAGTTGTACGTGTTTTCAATAGATCTTTATCTGATAGATCACACGATCATAGTAGTGTTCATCGACAAAGTATGGTCCAAGGCTAACCAGGTCCAGCTTGTTACCTGTAGTCAAAGGAAACTAAACACTGACTGTCACATAATGAAGCGAAGAATAATAGAGAACTCGATGATCTACAACCTACAGAACTAAAAAGAACATTGTAAACATAAATAAAAAAGAAAAAATTGCGCAACGTCTTTAAACCTGTAGAAGTCTCTGCATAGATGTATCTTCTCGACGCAATCAACGTACGTAAAGATAACGAGCCACCACGAGCACGCTAATTATAGTTTTTAATACTGTATTTCAATTACTGTATTTCTTACTGTAAAGGTTGTTAAATACCGTAATTTTGAAGATTAAGTCCCGTAGCGTATTTGAATTCTTCTCTTCGTGTTACAATAAGTGCAACATATTAATTAACGCAGTAATCCATAATTCATTATGTTCATTGCGAAAATAGATAAATATTCTTACGTACATTACTATTTCGTGTTATCTGTCACAGTTAACGCTTCGGTAATCAATTTCTCATGATTACATAACTTGCTATCATTTATAATATACGATAACTATTTAACAATTTTAACATCGAAAAGAGCAATGTATCAGAAATTTTTTCTCTTAATATCATCGTAAAGTGTTATCATTATAATTATTGTTATAATTATTAACAATCTTAGGTCAACGTTCATTTGTTAATTATCATGTTAAATGATCGAATTATACGAAAACTAATCACACTGAATTATATTTTAATGTACATTTCACGAATTAAGCTTTCGTTAGTATGTATAATGGAAATCAGTGATAAGTATGTCAATAAAAGTGGTTTCCACTTTCTTCTTTCACCTTGCAGTCATTCACACGGCAATCAACGTTATCATTAACCCATTTACATTAGAAACAGATATATCCGTTCTGAACTCTAATCAAGGCTAACTAGAAATAGAAACACACCAACAATGTCGCTGTATATATAGAATGGTAATTTGCCAAATAGGTTAACTCCAAAATGCAAAAATTAGAGAAACTAATAAGATATAGAAAGATCCTTAGTGCTAGAATTTAAAAAAAATTCAAAAAGTGGGATAAATCGTGCGCTGATATAATCTGATAAATTAGAAAACCACGTGCATGGTTTGAAATTATATTATTATAAAAAATAAAAATAATGACCCATAAATTTGCAACTGAACGGCAGTAACGAATGGGTTAAAAAATCGTACATACAATAAAGGTAATTTTTATTTATCGCTGTCCATAATGCAGACAGTAGAGCAATAAAGTTCGCGACGCGGTGTAACTCGGGTATATTGACCTCGTCCAGGGACAAACATGCATCGGGACGCGATGCACCGCAGTTGCAGTTGGCCCAAGTCAATGGCCAGCTGAGCGGTCGCGGGAAAGCTAAATGCGGGTCGACCAGTCGGTCAAGGAAAACTCGTTCCTAGGGAACTTTTGCGTCGATAGCTCGCACGAAAACCCATTTCCACGAGACGATCGAATTTCCGTGCCATTAAGCGCGCCACGAAATCGAGCGTGACCGATGCGAGATGCGAGAACTCGGCAACGATCACCCTGACACACTTGTGTTCGCCTGCTCGAACAGCGAAACAATCGACCAACACCAGCGAGAGATCGTGGATCTTTCGATCGATAAACGTATAAGCAATCACGATCGCACGATCCTTCTATCGCGGTTTCCAAGGAATTTCACTCAACGATGATTCGAAAAACTTGAATCTTTCCAAGCGTGCACGCAAAGTGTTGTAAAAATATTTTTGAAGAATTTCGTTTGGTTGATATTCGTCTTCAAATTTTCATGAGAAATAAATATAAAAAAAAGTAATGTTATTAATTTTGAACAAAAGTTTTCTCGCATCAAACATAAATTGAAAAAGGATAATAGAGAAGGGTTTTCACAGGAAAAGTTATTGAAAGTATGAGAAATGTTTTATGAGTTTCACGTTCAACTACAACATTAATCATCGTTGAACCGGCAAAAGGGCAGGTCAACCCTAATTTCGCACCACCTGCCCTCAGTACGACGGAATTAGGGCCTGGTCGATTCCGAATTTGTCGCATCACTGATCAGGCAATCGTGCTTCGTTGCAAAACGTCGCGTTACTGAAACGATGTAAACGAACTCTTCGATTCAGTTTCTTGGAAATTTTATTCCACCTTGGAAGAAGAAGCATAAATGGATCGAACGTACACTGATGGTTTAGATTGAAATTATCCAAGCATTTGATTTAATGTTCAGCGATCTTATTCGATCTTTTCAAGTGCAGCGATGAAGAATATCTTCTTCTTCCTTTTATTCTTCTCTAATTCCTTTTATTGCTGAATTTTAAACTTTATTATGAGAATATTGTCAAGATAGACGAGTATTCTCGGGCTTTTAAGTTTATGTAAAAATTAAAATCCCGAGTATTCTCGCGTTTTTAAGTTAAGAGGTTAAGGTACGAAAAATTACAAATCAAAGTCACGAATACGGGACACGGCTGATCGAAATGTAGTATTCATTATATTAAAATAACACGATGTTTCGTTCCCTTTCGAACTTGAGATCGTCGAATAAGAAACGCGGCCGCGAAACCGTCTCGAATTGAAATGGCATAATACGATCGTGATCCGCATAATAAACGAATCGTGTCCCTTATACGTGTCCATCAGACCACTTGACCTTCCCTTGGTTTCTTCATCATTTTTCCATACCAAGTATTCAAACACACGATTCATTGAATTCATTTAATTATGCTTGCATCTAATCACGTTAATTATAATTTAAAAAATATTGAACAATCCTTTTATATGTAGTCTGGATCATCGATAACACAATCGAAACCTGACCCTCTTTCGAATTTTTCTTCAAATTTGAACTAACAATTATTTGAATTACTTCCACCTTGCGTGTCTTCGCAGTTTTAGTTCATTCTTTCAATATCAAGATCATGATCTTCATCCTTTGAATTCGGACAAATGAATTACAACTTCCAATTATCACAAATTACGCGATCGTGTTTCATTTCCGCGAATTACCAACGTTCAGACCGTTAAATCGACTCTTTGATTCCAAGTTCTTCCATAGCTCGCCACTTAATGTGAAAACGTTTCCTCAATTTTCTAGTTTCATGCGTAAACGGACGTTCACGGTAACGAAGATTCCGTATAAGTCATTTTTGCGTCGCGGTTTCATACAATTTTCTTATTAAATAAGTCACACGTGGGTGTGCGGCAAGGTCCTTGCGTTTTAAGAAATATTAAGAAAGAAGTCCAACAGGCCACGCCGATGCTCGTCTCGGTTTTCAATGAATTCGTCCTGATCCGGGTTTCTCGACCGACCTCTTTAACAGGAATTTGTAAAACTGTCGGACCTCGTTCGCGTTCGCTCGGAACACGCGTGTTCTTCGAGGTGTACGCGATAAGGAAACGAAACAACCTCGCCTTGTTGAATAAAAATTCGATGGTCACCTTTGAGAAACACCTACTTCCGTCATACATTATTTTTCCGCGGTTACAAGGTGACTGCAAATGCTTATCGTGGAAGAGATACGACGAAAAGAAGTAGGAAGCGATAGGATAATAATGTTCAAACAAGTTTCAAATGTTCATTTTTTGTTTAATTTTATTAACACTAGATCTACCAGGGGGGTCAAAATGACTTATTTGCTATTTCTTATAATCATTATTCATCTTCAGTATATTTTGTTTTCTAAAATTTTGTATGAACTTTTCTAAAATATGCAAATAACTAATTCTGTAAAACAATTTTCTTTTTGATGTAAAATTTTATGCAGCATACCTGCATATACCGAGATGAGCCATTTTGACCCCCACAGAACGTAGGTAAACTTGGGATTTTTGAAGTTTCTCGTATTATTTTTGTATAGTTCAAATACATTTTTAGAAAACTAAGTGTATCTTCGTACATCTACATTGTACAAAATTACCATAAGAGACCTAATGACTTATTAATTTGAAAAACAAGTCATTTTGACCATTCCGGTAGAAGTAGGTATACGTCAATCGCCGGTTGTTCTAGTGTTAAAAGTGACTGAAAAGTCGAGTCATTTTTGCTCAAAATCTATAACTAATTAGCATTTCATAGATGAAATACAAACGTATGTATCATTACAAATTAATTGATGATTTACTAGTCATCCTGATTATTAATTGCAAAATTTTTTTCTAATTATAAATTCCAGATTGCAATCAAAGATTTATTGCTTTAATGAATCTAAAAAAAGCATCATCATTATGGTTGAAACGTTGCAAAATAAATAATAGAGTTGAAGTCTGTCATGATAGTATAAATGTGCTTGCACGATCGGACAGTCATTTTGTAGTACTATGTGGAACAGTCACTTCCTGTAGAAAGTAACTCGCCTTTTATGCAGAAATGAAAGAAGTGTGCTTAATAAGACAATGATCTGTCGGTGAACACAACCGGTTATGCACAAGCAAGTATGCAAACGAATAATGTCCTCGCGTTTCAGTTATAATCATATTACAGAGACAAGAATAATAATTCATATTTCTTCTTCCCTTTTTTGCTGGACGTATTGTGTGTAAATTGCTTGAAAATTCAACAACAGGTATTCATCTGCTCAACTCAAATTTTTAAGTAATTTGATTCATATTGTTGGGTTTTAAAATTTCCTTTGCTAATTTAAAACAGTTATTGCATAAATTATGGATATTTATGTACATATGACATACTAGGACTTGCAGAAGGCATGCAAATTATATTTAGAATGTGTGAAATGTATAAAATGAGAATATTTTATTTTAAGAAGAGAAGTGTAGATTTTTGAGAGAAAAATTTTGATACGCCAATGTGATATTAAACAACGAAAATATTTAAGTTTTAAATTTATAAACTTTCACAAAGATCTCTCTCCTTTGTGCTGCTTTTCATCTGTATTCTTGTCAGATGCATATGACGCTGCATTCAAACACGTGTGTAACAATAACGCTATTATTATCGGTTTTATTACACTGGCACCTTATGGAATATGTATGAATAAAGAGAAAGTAAGACAAGTATAGGATTGTGACAAATCAGGCTTGGGTAGAAAACTTGAACCCTTTGAAATATTTTCTCATGCATTAGACTGGTTTTTCATTATAAATTAACATCGATTCAAATTACACTTATTTCCTGTTTTTACCACAAAATTATTATAAATTAAAAATATTATACACTATATAATACGAAATAATTGAAAATTTGCATCTTAAGCTAATAAAAAGATAAATTACAGTTTATTGATAAAATATAACTTATATAAAATATACACTTTGAATTCGGTAGTTTAGAAAACAAAGCGAAAAGAGAAAATTTGTTTTATATCCAGTTTGTTTTGATCGAGGCGAACGAAATTGATTTCAAAATTCAACATGCACTCAGTGTGTGACCGCGGTTGGATGAAAATATTTATGTGGTGCATCAGCACGCGTACCATTGTTTTATTATCCTTCGATTCGCGAGGAATCGCGCAAATTGCTTGCAAAATCGTGTCGCGACTTTCATAATTCATTCGATGCACAAAGTGCAACATGCGTCAAGTGCATTTGCTTCCCTTGAGTTGGTCACTCGGGAGGAAATTGAGCATGTCGCTTTCACTTCCTCTGTTACGAGTTTCAGGCAAAAATTTGGACGAAAAATCGTTCGAGTTTCTCTCGCTCTATTTTCTTTTTCAAAGGAGTTTCTCGAATTACAACAGTTTTCTAAGCGTATAAAGATTTCTTTTATGTCTAATAATACTTACTGTCCCGTTTAAAAATTTAGTTTCTTCAATTAAAAGAAAAGTAAAAAATTATGTGATCTGCTGCGAAACAAAATTGACGGAATAAATTAATTTATCCCATTAAAAATTCGTGGATTTGATAAATCAGTTTTCCTGGTTCTAATTTTTTCCCTATACTCTTATTCCAAGAATAAGTGTACAAAGAATCACGAGATATAAATTTTCCACAGATTACACGTCAAACACCAGATTTTTCTATATCATCGAAAAAGTGCATAATCACACGACTTGTATTTCAAAGTAATAGATCGCAGTCATATTTAAAGAAAACGATGTACTAGAAACGAAACAAATATTCTTGTATTATTCCTTTTGAATTAAAAAAGAATTTTTATTTTTTCCACATTAAACATTAGATTTTTATTTAATTAATTGAACTACAATTAAAATTAAACATAAACGAATTCATTATGCAATATCGGGAAATGAATTAGCTGATACTACAAGTAAAGAAGCTGCAACCCTTCCACTATCTAAACTCTAAACCAATTACCCCAGTTCCTCGTCAAGATACTACAAATTACATAAAAACAGCTATAAAAGACGAATAGAACAAAACATGGATCACAACTAAGAGAACAAGAACCCACAATGTAATTAAACATTTCTATCAACCAAACAAAAATCTGAACAGAAAAGAAAAGACGATGCTCTCCAGGATGAGAATTGTCCAATCCACATTTAATCATGAAAAAAAAAAAAACAGAACCTCCCCACTGCAACCTATGCTAAAACCAATCACTAACGACTGACCACATACCATATAAATGTAGAACAACAAATCTACAAAAACAAAAATGCAACACAGCCCTCACAGACCAGGATCACATTCGTCACTATCGTCGTTGCTAATGACCTCGCGGTAGATGCGACGTTAAATAATAAAGAATTAATTACAAATTTAAAATTGAAAACCATGGACTTTTTAATTCTTTAGACATTATTTTTTTAAGCACTTAAATTTTCGATTAGAAACATGGTAAAAATGAGTTAATTATCTCGCTCTGTTCATCACTGGGCACACAGTGCACGTATAAAAGAAGTAAAGGTTGATGAAGGAAACCTGCGAGTTTAGCCGGCGTCACAGTTTATTAGATAGTAACGAATTTAATTAAACCGTTTACTATGAAGTTGCCGACGAAGCAGAGAATATTGTTGACGTCGTTTATGGACGTACAATAAACGTGCGTTACAGGTATCGTTAACAGCGTAATATC
This sequence comes from Osmia bicornis bicornis, assembly GCF_907164935.1. Lineage (NCBI taxonomy): Eukaryota > Metazoa > Arthropoda > Insecta > Hymenoptera > Megachilidae > Osmia > Osmia bicornis. The sequence goes on along the minus strand of NC_060217.1, from coordinate 11,562,912 downwards.
GTCAGGTGCAGATACGGTGTAAAAGCAGTAACTCGGTATAATTAGTGCCACGACATAATGACTCGTTCTATTTTATCTACGATCGACCATCGCATCGTCGACGTTAGAAATTTTGTATTATCGAACAGTCTCTAACGGGTCAATGATGACCCAGACATTGGAAGAATAATAATAGCAATAAGAAATAGTTGAGAGCTAAGAAACAATTAAGTTTAAATAAAAGGAAATCTCCTAGAAAAGCATTTGATTATCTTTTAATTACATTTCTTGCAAGTGATTTTCACTAGCCATTAAAAATGAAGTACGTAAAAGGGAATTCATCAGATTGAAATGTGGAGAAAGTGAAAAGAAGGTGAAAATGAGATTTATTTTAAAGTAACTGTTTTTTGCATTGTGTGCAAATGCACTTTTCTTTGACACAATGACGTTCGGTTAAGAAAGGGAACGATTGATAATGCTCATTGAATTTGCCGTAAATGAGCATTGTTAGGCTGCGAATACAATGGGAACGATTTAATTGAGTAACTATAGCACAATGTGTTTTTAATTGAACTTTTTTAATAAAATTTCAGTCTTGCACAAAAAAATAATTAGAGTCTAAATAATCTTAAGTTCATTTCCTAAGAATTTATTTCCTTTCAATGCACGATTTCTTGGATAATCTATTCTTTAGGCAATTAGTATCTTATTAAATGTTCTTTATAAATTTTCAGCAATTATTGTACCTGTTTATCCAAGAGAGCTGTATATCATAAAGAAAAACGTAAAACATGTTCAACATTGACCAGAAAGAAAGAAATTGTAGTTGTATTAACATTATCACGAAAACGTATTATTTTTTGTAACAAGGTTATACAAATGGAAGTATAATAATCATGATCGCGAGTGTAGTAAACGGTAGAAGTGGTCGAGAAATAAATAATCTAAAAGAAAACTGAAGTTAACTGATCTGGCACCGTTTATAAGAGTTTGAAAACGGAAGAAAAATGATTGAGAAACTCTTACATAAATAGTTAAATAAACATACAATGAGAAAGCGTATTTACCATTATATAATGTATATTTTAAAGTTGCGAAAATGTGTATAGGAATCTAATCAACAATGATTGAAGATACGAACGGTAATGAAGTCGGACTTTAGGAGAATGACTGCCGTGGGGGGTCATCATTGGTGTAACTAGGATGGGGTGGGTTTAGAATTTTGGAATTTGGAAATTTTAGGGTTTTAGAATTTTGGAATTTTAGGGTTTTGGAATTTTTGAATTTTAGAACTTCAGAACTTCAGAATTTAGGTACCATGGATTTTAGAATATTAGAATTTGGGAATTTGGGAATCTTAGAACCTTAAAACTTTATAATCTTAGAATTTTAGAATCTTAGAATCCAAGAACCTTAGAACCTTCGAATAATGAGGGGGTCATTTCACATCTTTAAGAAGGACAAGCCCCCCTTATGTCAATGGTGCCACCGACCGGTACAACGTAACGATAAAACCACGTGTTCGCTTTAATTAGCGGGAAAATCTTTTGAAAGGAAATTTCAAGTGTTAATTTCTTGTCCAGCGATGCCCGAACATGGAAGAGAAACGCAGAACTAATAGAAGGGAACTGGAGAGGGAATGTTGTGCAATCGACGAGAAGTAACACAAGGCTGTCACGATTGTTTGTAAAAATGATTTAAGAATCGACCACACAAGGAACTTGAAGAAAGAATCCAGATAGTGTATCACGAACGTGTTAAGGAAGCGATAAAGTGTATTACACGAAACGTGCAACAGAAAAGATAAAGCAACGAGATGTGAAATTTTCTGTGCAAAAATTTCCTTATCGAATGATAAGAAATTTAAAACAATTTTTTAATAAATCATCGTTGGAATATTTGAGCAACTTTGTATGACAGTAATAAAACATTCCTTTTTATTTATAAATGATACATTGTACAGACATGAAAATAAATAAAGTTTTTAAATTCTTTAAACTTTCTTCAAATTTCTTTTATTTATCACTGATTATGAAAATTCACAATACTACTATTAATAAAAATTATAGATAAGTTTCAATTTTTAATCAAGTAGAAATCGTGAACGGGTTCATCGTTAAATGTTAATGTCGGCGCTATCATGAGAATGATCTTTGCAAATTTCCGAGACAAAATTAATATGCTCGAGCGTGAAACTTTCACCGCGAGTCGTCGAGTTTAAGGCTTGATCAGTGCGATCAATGCCGCGAACGTTCGCCGTTCATTTCCTCTTCTCGTAATACATACGTGTCACGCTTATAAACTCGGTTTCAAAACAAATTTTCGACACAATCGATCACCACGAATTTTCAATCATTTAATCTATTCGCTACTAAAGACAGTTACAGTCGCTTACCAGACGATCAGTAATTATAGTCGTGCGAAGTAAAGCGTTAGTATTTTATTTTAAATAGAAATTAAAAAACGGCAATAGAAAACAGTAACACCTGCGTTGGAAAGTAGATTATTGCAAGGAAAATTATTTTATTTATCAATCTGAAAATTTGGTGATGTATATTATAAAAGCTCTAAAACATTTCATTTTTATCTGTATTACAATTTAAAAATTAATCATTTTTAAATGAAACTTTTAAATATAATTCTACTTACGAACTCTTATTAAATATATATAAGGCATATAAAATTACAAGAGTTATAGATTCTATTAAATATGTAATCATCAAGGCATCAACTTCTTAAACTTAAAATTTTGCAATGTAAAATTTCTTAGAACAGTTACATATTTCTAAGGAAAAACACAATTCAACGATATCCTACTCATTAAAGAATTTATTTTAAAGGAAATTGCATAGATCGATAAGATCTAGACCTTCAAAAAAAAAAAACTGCAGCATTTTCCTTTCTACGTAAGATCGTTAGTAACCAGTTGTTAATTGGTTTCGTTGGTCAGGAAGTGCAGTAGTATTAGCGACCAGCTGATTCGAATTAGTGACTAAAAGAAGCTGAGAAAAAAATTATAGCTTCATTAAGAACACAGGTATTTTTTGTAACAGATAAGAATCACATTCTGGGCTCTAGTTAATGTGAGTATTTTAAAAAAGAAGCTTGTGAATCGTGTGGATGAGAAAGTTAAACCTAAACTATCTAATTATTTCTCGGAAGGCGGACCATGGAGAGAGATCCAACTTTAATTTAATTTTGTATTTCATATTATTTTCATTTTTTTTATTTTATACTATTCCTCTAAAAATGCCGTTGTTCAGGGGTTAATTAAAAGGGCTCGTATTCTACAAGGGATGTTAATAATCCTTCGATAAAGATGTAAGTCCCAGTCCGCCTCTGGGTCCTTGAAAAATATCGTGCTCTTGATAATACGGCCAGACAGTCAGACGCGTAACATCAACGCCTGGATTAGCGTGTTTTATCACCGAGAGGATCAGACTTGCATTGAAATCACGAGATTTCTCTCGTGTAAAAAGAATGATCCTTTATTTATCTAATATATTAAATCAAGACGAATTGACTCCGTATTCACTGACGAAATACCTCGTTAAATAAATTATAATATCAATAAACTGCGGATGTTTATTGCATACCAATGTGTGTTAGAAGTAAATTGTCCAGAATGTGTAAAATATGTAAAGTTTGTAAATTAAAATAACACTTTAACACGTTCGTTACCGCGTTATTCTAAACGACTTTTTGAATTTCCATAGGAATCCATCGTCGATTATAAGGAAATTTTCTAACAATTAATTATCTAATTAGATAAAAAATTACCTAATGAAGTATTACGAAAACAATACATAAGATTTGTTAAAAGTACAAATAAATTTGTAAAAAAAAAATCATTCTTCTATGGATATGAGGGGGTTAATTGATGAATACGTAACATGATAATAAACATATTGGCTGTGCAATTGTTAAGAAATATATAAAAGGAATATTATCGTTGCTCGGTGGGTTTGTAACTCTTTAACGCATAGCCTTTTGATCATTATCAACCATTATCTACCATTATCTTCATTTGCCAGAATCGTTACTGTCTGCAACGTTATTCAAGATTTTATGCGACAAAGAACATTGTTATTCGAATAATAAGCGATTAACGAAATAAGTATGCAAGGTATGACAAACGATCGATCAACGAAGAAGACACGATGGATTTATGAGGGGAGATAATGCATCTGGCGTATACGAAAATTTTTTCAATAATTAACGCAGGCATTTTTAAGCGAATGTAATCTTGAATTGTAAACGAATGTCGCGATATGGTATGTTGATTTTGGCGGCAAAAATTCGACGCTAAATAAACTGAAGGAACATCTCGAAGTTATAGTAAAACGTTCACAGCCACTGTGAAAATTGACATCAGTAGTCAGACGTATTGAAATTTTAATTATTATAGATTTGGACAATTAATTTTTTAATTTATGCTCTCAATACTTTAATAGTAATGTTGTTGACAATTTTTGTTCATTTTTTTTCTATTAATTATTAGATTATATATTACATTTGAAGAGTCAGACAGCGACGTCAGTCAACGTGTTAATCTGTTTTTATATTTACACACGTTTGTCAGTCTAAGGACGTTGAATTTGTGAGTATTTCTGAAGTTACTTACGAAGTCATCTGATTCGTTCGAGCCAGCAAACGTGTGTATAATTTACATTGCATATTTTTGCAGAAGATCTTAACCGAACAGTAATAACTATGCACTCGTACTGATAATAATCGAATCGGCTAATATCACTTCGATTCTTATCAATGATAAGATGCTTTCATCCGGTATAACGAGATAATTTCTCATTCCTGATTCAAATTACCAGGTTTTACCGAGCTTGACTAGTTTTTAGCGGACTTATGTAACTTTGCCAATACGTCAGATGAAAAATTCAAAGTACGAATAAAAATAAGTAAGAAACATGTCAAAAGAAGTGAATAATTACTAATTATTGGAAAAAATTTAATTGGACATATTTATTGAATTTTTGAAAATGTAAAATTCAATTATTTCTTTTGTTAATATTTTAGCTTAACGTTATAATTGCAGTTACTCAGCATACAATTTTATTTTTCAAATAAACTTGCCACTTACTATCTCGCATAAATTTTAAATTAAAATTAATGTAGAAATCTTTTTAACTTTTATTTTTGTAGATACATTTATGCATAAATGTATCTTTTTCCAAAAATTCAAGAAAAATATTCCATTAATTGAATAATAATGAGAATTAAATTTTGTCTGATAATTAGTAATTAATAAAATCAATCAAAATTAAATCTTCAACAAGTACCATGGATAAAAGTAAAGATATTTACGATCGAATGATATCTGAAAAATCATTATCAAGAAATCGTCTATCTGTCTTATCACGATCCCTATCGAATGCAGTTCATTTATGAATCAACCAACTTGCGTTTTATCAGACCTTTCATTCATAATTATGAAATTTTTAATATGCAGCAAAAACTCACTTTATAACAGTCTGCTTCATGCTGTTTGTCATTCTGTCTTCAATCGACTGTCAAACTATTTCACTGACACATTACCACAAACACTTTTGTCTTTTTAAATAGTCTACCGCCACTGATTTTTTTGAAAAATTGTCGTACAGCCGACGCGATTCACACGGATCCTGTATGTCTGATACGAAGAAAGTTTGTAACTTTTTTTTCTCGTCAAAACACGTTGATTTGTGAAACGAAAAAAGAGTTTTTTTTTTGTTATTTTCTTCAGGGTCCGGATATGAATCGGTTTGGGCTGTTGGCGCCGGACTGAAGGAACACGCGCGTCTCTCCTCGTATATAAGCGTCCACTCCCACTTCTCTCGTTGTCTCTTTCTCGTTCCCATTCTGTCCCTCCACTTTTCGATGCCGTCTTCTTCCTTTTTCCGCACTCCTGGAAACCGTCTAACCGATTTGTAAGAAAATTGGGTGATTCGCACCCAAAACATCCGTCTCGACGCCCGCATGGATCATTTCGGTAAGAAGAAATCAAGAGGCGCAATGTGCGATCAAGAACATTCGTAGAGTATACTTATACTGTTACAAAACTTTTCAAAAATGTCTGTAGACTTGATAAATTCAATTCTTCCTTCGTAGTTTAGAAATTGGGAACAGCGATGGTATTGTATATCATCCTCTTCTTTCTTTTTCATGATCTTTGAAGTATCGAAAGACTGACCTCTTCTATTTGTAATTCTTGTTTGAGGATCGAATGTGGAGCATCTCTGTGGACACAGTCAAATGAACTCTGAGCACTTTATTTTCTGCGTGTTAATAGTCTGTTTAAACGTAAATTTGTGGATGCTTTTTTGCCTTTCTCCATTTAGTATCTTGGCAGGTTAGAGGTTTTATTATCCAGTAGTTATTAGAAGATTATTACTTTTGTCATCTTTATTTCTTTTATGGAAGTGACTCGAAGCACTTGTTAATTGGATATTAATTGATGGATATTTAATTGGCGGTTTGAATTCGATGAACTTCATTTTTCTTTCTCTATTGCATTATTCCATAAAATTTTACAATTAATTTACGTCTCGTTAATCATTATGGTATGCATTGTGTAAGAGTACATGGAACTGATTAAAACATGCTATGGATAAGAATATTTGAAATTTCTCAAAATTTGCATTAATAAATCATTGGAATATTTTGTAAATTTATTATCTACTTTTTCTATTTATTTATTATTTACTCCTTAAGAAATAATATTATATTTTCAATACTTTTAGAAAACTCAGGCCCTGTATTGTAATTTTAACATTAACTTTTATGGTAGCAAATTGTATGCTCTTCACAAGTTTAACCAATCACGTGCTTATGATCTCTAAAAATTTCTCTTTATTTCTATAATCTATTGTTAAGCTCACTGAACTTGTTATCAAATCGTTTAAAAAATTTGTAAATACATAGATTTCTCTTCTTACTCTTTTGTTCGACATGAAACGATGATACTCTGTGTACATCCGTGATTCCCGAAGCATCGAAAAAAAAAATTGTTCTCTTCCTTTGCATGGTCGACATTGAGATTACTATGCATCACGGAAACATTTATTTTCCCCCGATGAACGTCGATGCGTAATGCGCACGTGGATGCACTTTGAAGCTTCACAAAGAATACGGCTATTCCTTTTATACTATAAATTTATTTTTTGTAACTGACACGTAACATCTGAAATTCATGTCAGGTTATCGCATAAAAAATGATATCACTCATTGTAAGCAAATGAATTAAGTATCGATTATCTGAAACTTTTTAATGAAAAGCGGCTGATAACTCAGCTATGTTTGATAATTAAGCAAACTACAAAAGTATCACTTGAATACCGAATACCGAATATCGAATGTCAAATACCGAATACGGGAAGATTTAATACTTTTACAGATTTATGTATTAATCTAATTTCATTTAAATATTTCATACATACTGTTATATCTAACAAAGTTTTGATTATAAGAAATTACACAATGCATATTTTAATATATATTAATGAATATATGTAATCATATGATTTCCTTCACGAAAAGTATTCGAAAGCAAATTGCAAGAGATTAAAAGAAGGAACTGGTTTCAACCAGCTGCGAGGAACAATAAATGAACGATATATAATCGATTAGCTTCAATCGTTCTTTAAACGAATCAATCATGAAAGGAACAGAGATAACCCTTACGAAATAATAACCTTTGTTACGTAGTCTTTAAGAGCATTCGCTTTATTGTATCATTGCGAATATTCTTGACACACCTTAGCTGAACTTAACACATGTAATGTATTAAATGTATCAATTGTGACCCTACATTTATCAAATTTACTCGACCATGCATTTACTAAATTTAGGCTGACCCTTCTTAATAAATGTGGATCGTTCGCCATTGTTAAATTTAAAAATTCAAAAATTTTACAACTTTGGAATTAAAAAATTGCAGAATTTCCTGGATTAATGGATTACTCGAGAGCGCTATTTGTTTGGCGGGAAATGAAAATCGATTTCTTTCAGAAGTTACCCTTCACCGACATCCCCGGTGAGACTCATTTGTTAACGTCCACCATGTAACTACGTGGAAAGTGCAATGCGTAAGTTTGGCCGAGTTTTCAGAAGTTCTAGAAACCGACGTTAGTCTTCTAGCTTCGTGCTTCAAAACTATCGCGCGCAAACTTTAAAACTACTGTCCCAGAAACAGCTTCGAAACTCTGTAGGGCTTCAACCTACATAGGGTAGATATGTAGCCGTTTCGATTCAAGTATCAACCTGTATTTTAACCGACCACTGAACAATTGAAATGCTTGATTGACACGTAATAGCAACATTACTTTCTTTCAATACTGATTTTATTTCAATAATCGTTGCACCCATTATCCATGATTCCAAGTACCTAACACGAATATTCTTAATTAAATAAGTTAAAGAATTCCTAATTAAATTAGTCAAAGAATTTCTATAGAAATTCAAACATCATCAACGTGTTAATTTGATATATTCTATCACATATTAATTGCAATTCTAAAATTAGTAATTTTAAAATTTCTAATGCAACGTATATGAAATGCGCTACTATCAAGGTGTCAAGATCTCAAGCGGAATTATATTTTTTATTTTTCTGACGGATTGAAGGATGCAATGTCAACGAAGGACACCGTGCATTGACACTGGTTCAACCCTCACACGAGCACAGAAAAATTGCGAACAACCTGGAGGACAGCAATGTTTGCTAAACTTAGTCTACTGATTAGCATATCCTTCATGCAAGTCAAATAGAATTCGGACAATCTCAGCTTCTTTTTCTTTTTACCGACCAGTCTTTATTGGCTCCGCTCTGCTTTACTGACTCATCATTTTTTGATCATTTTCCATCTGACCTAACGATCATGTGTTATTTTGGGATCGTGATTTGTACCTTGGAAAATGATTCAGTGTACTTGGACACAAAAAGTAAATGGAGTGGATGATTCCTTTGAGAAGTGAATCTGAAGCAGAGAGTAAATTTCTATACACCTTACAATTAGAAGTTACACGTGTACGCAGGTGTTATTAAAGGGGAATGTAAAATGGAACACGTCAGAAAATAAAAAAAAAACTTTTATTACTTTTACTCGGTGTTATGATGGTTGTTTGAAAGAGAAATTTAAACGTGTTACTTTTTAATCAAAACTGCAAAACAAAAAGTTAAAGAAAATTGAAAGTAACTTTAAGATTACAGTAATTTTTTAAGATAGTAAATGAAACATGTTAAAAATGTTTCATTAAAAGAAGACAAAGTGATCCAAATTTGAGAACAAATTAATTCTGTGCTTTTTCTCTCTTTTTAAATAAATAATCATTTTTTTTAAGTTATAATAACTCCAATTATTGAAATAATCTTTATTGTTATCATATTCTCGCGCCACTTTTCAAAAGCACGGGAAAATATTCAAATTTAAAACACTAATCAAGAAATCGTAACATTAAAGGCACCCAATTAATTCTTACATTTAATACTAATTAATATTATTACGTCACTGATGAGCTTATCGATCAAGTTAATAAATATATAAATGTAAATAAATATAATACAGTACCTGCTGGAATTTTCCAGCATCAAAATGAAGAAGTTAAAAATGAAATAATGAAAGAACTTCAATACTATGTTTTTCTTATCATTAAAGCTTCTCGTACGATTCAACACGTAAATGTTACCAAAAAAGAATGTCAGTGACACCAATGAGAAAGTTATCAATTGAATTTGACAGCAAACGTAACGCTGTATCTGTCTTACGATAACACGTTGATATATGTACATAAAATGCGCGTAATTATTGTCGTATTATTAAAGAAAGTATGTAACAAGTTTCGAAGATAACACGGTGTCAAGGCAACGCCTTGGAATTTTCTTCCCACGATCGTACCTGCTGATCTATTCGACCTTCGCCTTCTTTTCCTAATTCGCAGAAATTGTTCTTTACAGCGTGAAACCCGCAATTAGAAGTCCACGCGTTACCTTATCATCTACGAGAATGGAAACGAAATCATGGTAGAAGAAAAAATGTATTTTAATGCTCGCATTAACCTGAATAGCTTGCCTATTATTCTACCCACAAAGGCAGATAAGAACCGTTTTAAAAAACAGAAACGAAAGCATTGATATTATATTAAATTGATGCATAAGTCCTTGTTGCATTTTTTAGCCGAACACTCTTCGTTGTATTTTTAGTATTTATTTGAGAGTTAGGATTTGATGGCTGTGGATTTTACAGAATCACTCTTGTAACTTTTCTTTTGTTTTCTATTTATTTTTTCAACTGGGGATGACGAGTTAACTCGTTGCCTGTGACCTGACCTCCTCCCACTACGAAAATGCGGACCGGACCCTCGACATTCAAAAATTTTAATACTCCAAAATTTCAGAATCCAGAATTTAAAAGTTAGAAAATTTCAGAATTCCAGAATTCCAGAATTCCAAAATTAAAAAATTTCAAATTTTCAAAATCTCGTCGAAATCTTAAGTTTTAAAGATTCTGAAATTACTCGGAGATCTGGTCAAATGAATCTAGTCAAGATAAATAAAACTTGGCGGAGAAAAATGAAATGATCCTTTGAATCAATTTTATAATTCAATCAGACCCATCGATCGGACTACGCACAACCGGTTACGTTATTGCTCGATAACGATCGTACCGTTATTCGAAACAGAAAATAATAACAACATCGTTGCGATAACTGGCTTCAATCGAGGCCAGCGTCAATAATAAGCTCCTCTTTCGAGCAATTCATTGATTAGCTTATCGATTGCGCTGGCAATAGATTCGCAACAATGGCTAAGGTCGATCTGGCACTACCGTTATGGATTTCATGCTACGAATCGCGATTCTTGCGATCGTTCTGCAACTCGATATCTCGATTGAACGCAACTGACGTGCCGAGGATGAAGAAGTCGAACTGGAGTAAGGTCGGTGAACCGCGATCCAAGAAGTGTGTCGATGGTAATTAAAGAAATCCCATCGATTATTGCTTGACACGCCACGTTAATGGCCATGGGAATGAAATAAAAAAGAAGAAAAGGTTGGTTCCAGGTTGTTGCCTGAAGATGTTGTACAAGAACTTGGAGTTAGTTACATTTATGGGGGATCGAAAATCAAAGTTGATGATGCCCTTTCTTCGTTCTCTCGTTACTACGATTGTGTTCGTGTCATGATATAAATTTCAAATTTAGAACCAGATGACAAGGATGATCGATACGAATCGTAGATTTTAATACACTTGAAATCAATGATACACCTTGTGTGTATTGAAGAAGAATTCAATCAGTATTCAGACTCTGTCAATGAGATAAGATAGGAAAATATGTATTGGATCGTTTGGAAAATACGTAGAAAAATTTAATAATAATCCCAAGATAAAATCTTTACCATATTGAGTGCCACAGTAGAAATACAATTAGGTGTACAAATGAATTCAGTGCCATTAGTAAAAAAAAAGTCTTTAATTAAAAAGGAAAAGAGAGGCACAGGATTAATTTAATTAATGTGTAGTGCGATATATTGAAACCTTTCTTAATAAAAACTCGAGTAATTAACTTATACATTTAAGCTTTCAAATTGTAATATCAATTAATATAATATAATAGTAATACTGTTAAAAATTTATTTTTTCCATTTCTTTCTTATTTCATTAAGAAGTGTTAATTATTATAGTAATTGATATTGTATAACTAGTTTTTCGTAAGACTTCTAAAAGTCCATATTTGTACTAAAATAATGAAGACATTCACGACTAAAATATCACATTAATGATCAAATATAAGATTAACCCCTTCACTGCTTTTTTTTATCTCAATCCGATTCTCGTAATCATAAAAACAACTAGATAAAGTTTACAACACGATGTTATGTAACTATTGCAGCTGGACGAATTCTTTTATGTAATCCAACATAAAATGGAAAAGAAAGTTCTCTCTGGACATATGTCGGCCGAAGATCACGATTACCGTTAAAACGAGCCTGGTGTCAGTTAAATCTAAATTGTCGTAGAAGCCATTATGTGGAAAGGTGTCGCAAGAAGGACCTATCTGTAATCTGTTAGACGTTTTACTCGCAATCTACGTGAGAAAACTTGTTTCCACAATCATGTTCACCATCAAACTACGACCACTTAGAGACCCTGCATCTTTATACAGATGCAATAGAAATTTTCATATAACCATCAAAAACAAAAACTCCTATGCTAGAAGATTTCCCGTTACAAATAAAATTTTCTGAGCAATGTTATTTTATTTACGTTCGAATTCCGAGTTAGACAATTTCATATAAAATGATACGAGTATAGTTTTAAGCAGAGAGGTGACCGTAGTAAGAGGGTTAACTACCGATGCACCCTATGCTGCACTCAAGGAGTGCACGTATTCTGTTCGAGTCTGCTTTAGATCGATGGTATCCAATCAATTGCAGTCATTCACACCCGAGTTTCTTCTTTTATCTCTAAACGCAAACGCAACGTCTCGTAGGAGTGCAACCAAGGAGTGCATCGCGTGGCAATCAACAGGATGCATCGAATGCAATTCGAAGCGAGAAGTCCAGACGACTCGAGATACAGTTATAATCGTTGCACGCGACTCGACGTGTACATGGCAGGGAATCGTAGAAAATTAAAGGCTGCGAACGTCGAGCTCGTGTAACGTAATTAGCTACGGGAAATAGGAGTCGCTCACCTATGAAGCACGCTGATAACAGGAAGCTACGTTTTACGAAGACTTTTTGCGTAACAGTTGCAAGCATCGCTTCGTTTGCTCGGAACGTGTTAACAGAGTCGACGTTCCACTTTTGAACAGCTTATCGGACAAGGATCTGCTGAGGGAACAGATCGTAAGATACGGAGGATCCTCGCGATCTGGAATGTTCAACAGCTTGGATCCTGTTCATTCAAACCTCGTTAACATTCATAACCATGTACGCATTGCAATTCTGAACCGGTACGCAAACGACGAGTAAAGTGTCGTCTGCGTGGAACAGTCGATGGCTTTCGAAGCTGTCCGAATTTATTGAATTAATCCTACAAAATGGTTTTATGGTTATCGAGGTTTTTCAATCTTAGAAGAACATATTTCCATAACAGTGAATTGATTAAAATTTGAAAATATTACGAGGAACCTGAAGAGTAATACGTAATTCGTGTTTCTTTGAAATAAGAAAAAGAATTTTAATTAAATGCAAAATTCACTATAGCCCAGTGGTAGAGGAATTAAAATAAATTATGTTAAAGCTAATTTCTATTTCTTCCATTTTCTTTTCTTGCTCGTTTGTAAACAGCTGTTGTGTAATTGCCTCGAGGAAAGATAAGTGACTGATAAGAAGATACACGATGTTAAAAGGATCAATGAAAAATAAACGATAATTAACTGGTAACTACGTTACGCGATTTCGCTCTAGGTGATCGTTTTTGCGCTATCATCGGAAGTTAGTCGAGTGGAATAAGTCAAATCGGGTCGATTATACCCGGTTAGATTATTATGAACGTGTGTATAGTTTATGCATGTTAAGATACGTATACGGAGACGTACCATCAGCATTGCTAGGAGTGGCTTCACGACACCGTACCAACCAAAGTTTATCGAGGTTATCCCGTTAGGCTTGGGTCCCAGTGACCGTTTTATCGGGGATCGGCCTCAGGTATTCTTCTTTCCTTCGAAACTATGCCTCACCTTTTTCGATCATTAAGTGCCATGATAACGATACACCATTATTTTACCATGTCATAAGATCTACCCTATCGTCCCAATTGCACACGATAGGCATTTCAGTGTTGCAGCTAAGGAGAAGAAATTATTAACCTGGATATCCGATTTAATTGTTGATTTCTGTCTTCTAAACGAAGATCTAGATTTCAAACAAGGCAATTTTTAATTTTCTTTGTTTTATTTGAGATATTCAAGATACGCTTCGTTCCTCATGAAAGGGATTAGTTGAATGATTAATTGAATCAACAATGTTTTATTAAAAAAAGAATATGATTTATTAGTATCAGATTTTTTGTTAAGCATATGATAGGTCGTTAAATATACATATTTCAATGTGTAACATGATCGGAGATTATTTTATCTACTAAAAATGTATCAAAGGAAATGCAAGTTTATTTAACCGAATAAAAGATCAAAAGCAGACGGTCTCTAAGTTTATTGAACGCTAAGTGGTCTTTCAGAAGCTTCGGGAAAACAATCTGAGTTCATTAAACTCGTTTGATTTACAAGTGAATATTCTCCTAACTTTCAATCAGACTACTGAAAATTGATAAAAAGGAATTGAAACAGCTTTGATCCAAATTAATCTCTAAAAAATGGCTGGAAAATATTTGTAATTTTGGAGGTTCGATACAATGAACCTTAATTACTGTCTCAATATGTTGATCACACGCTAGAAATTGGTGGGATTGAATCTATATATAAATATATTACCGATTTGGAAATAAACTTCGTTTATTCGGCTTTCGGTTCGTGTGTTGACTGAAGGAAGGCTCAAGAAGGAATGAATGTACGGTCGCGTTTCGGTAATGCGTCGATGACTCGAGTGTTTATGCGAAAGGATTATCTCTTTCTCGAGCACGATTCCAACTCTGCCAGTTTCGCATAATAAACTATCTTTTTCATATTCACGCACTAGCCTTCATAGATTCAAAAGCCTACTCCTACCAGGGTCGGAAACGACCCATTTTAATATGTTGACCGCCACAATGAAAATGGGCATTTGTTGTGGGACGTATTAAAGTTCTAATTATTAAGTATGGGAATAATTAATTTTCAAATTTCAGATTTCAAACTTTCTAGTTGCTATTTTACATTATTTATATAATAACATTATTATTTAAAATAAAATTTCTCTATTGTTCTCTTTTAATTATTTAGGTATGTGTAATTTACAGTGCTGATCGCCGGTAGCACTCAACGTGTTAAGTAATTAAAATAAACTAAAATTAAATTAAAGGTTATTTTAAAAATTATACTAAAACTTTGATTTAACAATAAATGTTTGGAACAACTAGAAATCCGGTTTGATCTATCAGCTTCTGATAATAGTTAGTTCAATCTATTAATGTCACTCTAATCCATCAAATTCGAACGGAATATCAGGGAAGCTTATTAAACCTCAGACTGACCAATCAAATAACCATGAGTAATAATCTGAATCAATTAATACTTAAGCTTCTGTACAATCGTTACAATATGAAACGTAATCAAAGTGATTTGCCTAGATTTATACATGATTCTGTACAGATACACAATTTTAATCAAAGTACTGTATAATCAGTAGTTAATTAACACACTGGTGATTACACATTTCATAGAATCTATGACTCATCATTTTACGTTCCTTTTCCTATTCAAATTGATAGCTTCTGATTCCGTAAACCGTGAAATTACCACTTTTCAAAATATAATTAGTATCACTATTTAATAAAAATAATTAATAACACTAAATCTAAAATAGAGTAAAGAATATTATTATAAAAATTCGTTTACCGAGTCCATGTGTGGTTAAATTAAGAGGAATTGAAATTTCAATGTATTTTCTAAGAAAAAAATTAATTACAGCTTTAAACAAAATTGAAATTAATGAAATTCAAATGACATCATAAACGATAGTGATATTACACGTGCCATCCGAAAAGTTTGTCTACCTAAAGATAGACTAATTTCATACATTTAAATAATGGGCAAATTTTGGCCACTTTTGGACATCGTTCTTTCCATAATGCATATAATGAATTTTCATGGGAAAAAAGAGAAAAGATGTTTAATGGTTCTTACCGGAGACTAATTTAAAACCCGTCTGTCGTTGATGTCCGCTGCATGCAAAATCGATGACAAATCGTGGCCAATTCCTATCAGATATTTCATCAAGGAAACCAATGAACGTGGAGTATATCGTTATCTAAATTTCCACGGTCGTTTCGTGAAATGTATTTGAAGGAGCATAATATAATGGTATTTTAATCACGCTTCCCAGAAAGTCAAACGGACCTCGCGTCGTCGACCAGCCGAAACATTCAAAGTATTTCGATGACAAATGAAACTGGTTAGCAAGTTTAATGAGACAAAACGGTATAGTGGCTTAAAGACCGACTATGTTTGGTATGGGTTCAAAAATGTTCTTTCGAATGATTTAAAGGGATATTATGGAAAACGGATATTTAGTTGAGGTTAAAACGACAAAATAGTAATTTTAAGTACCTATGTCTATATTTGTACGAAAATTATTCTGAATAAATATGGTACGTACATTTGCGAAGAATTTTAAGTAAATTCTACCGTTAATTAAATTAACTCTCTGCGATTAAAAGACGAGATATTTATTAACACAATAGACTCTCGTTATATTGCCGCGGATAGGATTATAGAAAAAAGGAAATTTTTAAATTTTCTAAGCTCTTATTTAGAGGGAAGAGAAAAGATAAAAGTGGAAATGAAAGATAAAAGTTAAAAATTCGTAAAGACTACTGTAGTTTTATACTAGATCTCTTATACATAATTTTTACAAGAATTATTCAGCCAATTTTTATCGACGCTAATCGGTACTTACCGCTCTAAACACAATTAGCACGGGCAATTTCACTAGTTGTCCGTAGCCGCGGAACTGGTAATTAACAGAATTCAATTTCGCACGTAATTAGCCGATCTGACAGAAACGTCGTAGGATATCCTTGCTTTTCACGATTCGTTTCACTTTTGTTGTTTCGAACCTCGGTGTCGCTCATAAAGCTTACGTAAATCGTAATTTGCGTTAGAACCGCGTAATTTCGTGGCCCGTGTGCATGAACAGGACTCACCGTAAGTCCACCCGATGAATATTCATTCGTGTCTCCGCTGCTTCCCTAATCATCGCGCACAACAGACATATGCTGCCATTCTACCGACTAAAGGATGTTTACGAAGCAATTGAACGATCTAACCGTGCTTGGATTAGATGCACCATGCTCAACAATAGAATTGAGATTAAGTTCAACGTGTACTCATAAATCCCAGTGAATTTTAAAATAAAAATGAGTAACTGGCTGAACTTTACTTTGGAGCACACAAAATTATTCACTTTTTGTTATAAATTCTAATACCGTTCAATAATTTTTAATATTTTCAGTATTTTAACAGATTACTTTGTCTCTGATAACAATAATTATTTTTGGAATTTATCACAGTTTCCTTTTGTTATATCACAGAATTCATCTGTCCGAACGAATGGGTATTATTTCGTATTTGCATAATAAACGCCTCGTCGTCTTATCGAGTCTGTCGTATTTGAACGAGATGATTTTCGATACACGATGATCGATCATCCAGATGAAAACCTGTCGAACGTCGTAGAAGTGTTTTCGTGGGTGTCCAATTTAAGATCTCATCGAAGAAATGATTCATCAAGAATAAGTGTTGTTCATTATGCCGTGACGCGATTGATGTCTGCCGTGAGAAAGAAACGTAGAGGAGTTCGATAGTGTATGCAGAAAAAAAGGAGATATTTTAGGAAGAGCCGCGGATTTCCGAGTAACCTTTGATCATTTCCACGTTTATCATCGCGTAGACGTAACACGAGTGATGTAAAGTTTAATCTGTTCAGTGCCTTTCTAGTATCTAAATGAATTAATCACTGTGGGATTAATTTGCAACAGTGATTTAATTTTAGTTTGTAGAAGCTATCTTTGATCTTTCTATAAACGACTCCTGACTATAGTATTTATTTCATTGGCGTTTGAAGTTGATTTATTTGAGTTTAAACAAAGTAAAACTATTAAAAATATATGTACTTAACTTTCGTGTCATCAATTTTTAAGATCAAAAATTTATTCATTATACATTTGTACTTCAAAAGCCATTCATGTTTGAAGTAACCTAAAAAAAATCTACAGTAGAATTAATCGTTCTTGTTTTGATACGACAAGAAGGAGATTAATTCATGATTTACGTGTTGATTTTTGCTGGTCATCGAATTCAACGTAAAATGCAAGCTGCACCGTTCGTGTTCGAATGCACTCTCTACTCTTCCGTTATAAAGAAATACCAACGGTGATGCTAATGACGTAAATTGAAGTTTCAAATGAGTCGTAAAAGGTCTGATAACTCCTTTCGAAAGCAGTCGTTTCTTCCTTTCACCAATGGAAGAAAAAGTACTATGTAAAGGAAGATAAACTTGAAGTTTGGTCGCGTGAAGAGATATTCAAATGAATCTATATAAATATCTCTAAATCTCTGTTGCGTGGGTTCAGTTTCAAAAAAATGCTTGAAAATTTATTATTGTACGATACTATTCCAAGTGAAGTTAGAAAAGATTGTAGAAAAAAAAATTTTGTGAAAATTCTTGTCTTCGTAAGTGCATCGATGCACTTGCATAAATGCAATATTTTGAACATTGCAAAGTTTGTATTTTTAATTTTTTGAAACTTCATTTGGAATAGAAATATTGAAATTGATATTTAGCAGTATTGTGTAATGCCTAATGCTATTAAAATGAGAATCATTAACGTTAAATTAGTATGTACAAGGAACTCATCTCTTAATGACTTTATTTTCTTCTCATTAACGATTCTGTTATTCAGAATCACTATTATACTATATAACACCGCGAGATTATTTAAATATATTTAAATATAGACTGATATTCAGATAGCCTTAGAATTGTACATATTTTAAATAATAAAAGGTCTTTTCCTGCATCTCTTATGAAAAACAAAGAAGCAAAAGTTAACCTTTCTACAATTTTTCTAGAAACCTCTCTTCCATTTTAACATAAAAATAACGAGAAGTTCTCGCAAAAATAATGTATTTTTCATCTCAGATGTCTGACGCTTATATTATCGTTTGTTTTCTCATTAAGTAGAAAAGTTAAGTGATTGCCTGTTACCCATGGAAAACATGTTATTTTGTGATGAAAAATATCGTAAAAAGGGGTTGCTATGTTTTTTAAGATATCTACCATCATGGAAATTGTTAAGAAAAGATAGTAGGAGCTAATGTGTTCATTGATCTATTAATTTATGAATTTCTATAGGAATACACATTGACGTAAATAAGTAGGGGGGAAGGTGGGTTTGGCCTCGCAAAAGTGTGGCTGGCCAAAAAATTTTAGACTTTCCAATTTTCCGCATTACCAAAATTTTAGAATTCCAAAGTTTTTCAACTAAAAAATTCTAAAATTTTTCAATTCCAAAATTCCGGATTATCAAAATACTAGTTTCAAAATTTTTCAATTCAAATATTAAAAAATTCCAGAATTCCAAAACTTACAAATTCAAGACTTTTTAAATTTCAGGCTTCCAAAATTCCAGAATTCTAAAATATCTATGGGATCTGGCCCACCTCAGAAAAAATCCTACTTACGTCAATAATTAATTAAATAACTTTTCTTCTTCACCATACAACTTTCTTTTACCTTTGCACCGATTAAATGAAAAACAAAACGTACCTGTCTGTGGTGGTCAATTTATAAACGTTGTCGAAGATGTTTCCCCGTTCTGACCGAGGGCTCTCTTCTTTGACATTCTCGCTTATATCGAGATTCTGAAAATGCAGGGTTCTCGTGTTCGCGAAATTTGGCTCTTCAGAATTCATTGTGCATCATCAAGGAAGCTGTGCTGGTTACAAACACGGAAATCGACGGTGACGCGACACGGACACACTATACAAAAGTTTGATCCAATCTTTCGAGGACTCTGAATAATTTGTTCGATCGATGATCGTACTTTTGAAGCAACTTCGACTACCGAAAGATTATAAACGATAGAAACGTAAATCGCATTTACGATTAAATACACGATGTCGTGTTAATTTTTTTCTGATTCACGTTACAACGTACCACACGATATGACGCCATAAAACAAACTTTTGTTTGGTGAAGAAGAAAGACCAGAACGATGCTCTATTGTTTCATTTTCCCCATTATATTAAACAAATCGAGCGTGACAGAGGAGTTGATTGTAAGATTCGCTTCGTAATACATATCATTAGAACAATTGATACGTATTTCAGGAAATTAGTCTTACCAAATGTTTCGAAGAATTGAAATTTTCCATCGCGTAAATTATGTCGTATTTATGTCACTTTAGTTAATTCTTGAGCATCGGCGTAACTAAAGGTAAAAATCTGGACATTCTAAAATTCTAAAATTCTAAAGTTCTAAAATTCGAAAATTCTAAAATTTTGAAATTTTTAAGAGACTAGGCCCACCCCAGAGGAGGTCCAAATTACTCCACTGTATTTTGAGATTGAATTTGTGAACCTTTTACCTCGTGTACGAAATAAAATTCCTCCGTATAGAAATTTTATTGGATGTCAAAGAGGCATTTAATAAATCAGATGATGATTGTAGTTAATTAGTAATTCAGAGAACTGATGACTATACTTGTATTTATGTATACAGGGAACAGGTCGACTAACGAGTGGTGATTGAGACTTTTATAGATCTACATTCTTTTCTTTGCTGAATAAAATATAGACAATGTGTGACATTAGTAACGATTTCAGTGATCACAAAAATAATAAGAAGAATCGTTTTAATTTTTTTTCTTTAAGTAATGTGACAGCTACGAATAATTGTTCATTATTCAAGGATAAAAAATGAATTTTCCACACTTAAACCAGTCACTCGATATTTTTTCTCAAGAACAACGGGATATTTTGCATACACTTATCGCACAGTGATAATTTTTCTGATTTCACATCGTTGACTCGTAAAAACTTTAATGAAACCGGTTTCCACAGCTAACGGGTTGTCATAAATGAACGATACGAACATTTCGAATTATCATCGACCAGGGTGAAATCCTCTGTGGCGATGATGAAGGCCAAGATTAAGTATCTTTGCAATAATAGTAATGCAAATCGAGGGGGGCATTGTAATTGAAAGGGAAAGATAACAGTCTTTTTTCTGCTTAAAGGAATGTTATAGAACTTCGATAAAGAATTATGAAATTACTAGTTTGAAGCTATACTATTAAAAATAGTTACTCGTGCCTCGAGCCTAGTGTTGCCAAATCTCATTGTTAGTAACAAAGCATATAACCATTTTGTATCTATAGTCGCTACTATAAATTAGCCCCTTTAAACTGAAGCGTGTCAGTCTGTCTTCTGTCTTCGGACATCGAAGAAGTAATAATTTTTAAACCGGTAATGTTGGGTGCCAATAAAAGGTTGTCTATTGAGTATGGTGGTGTCAGTCCCGTTGCTTTCAGCTGTTGCAGCATTTCTTTCCTATGTTCTCGTGTATGTCTGCAGTGCCATAGTATGTGGTCAATGTCCTCCATTTGATAGCCGCATACACCTAGTGTCCTGCATCATGCCAACCCTGGCCAAGTTGAGGGTGTGTTCTCATTTTTTATAGGAGTGTCATCTATACAAAAACGGCTGAAACGACTCGGCAACTTACCGATCAATTTTTCTTTCTTTCAGTAATTTTACAAGTTGTAAGGGAACACTAGCACTATCTATCAGAAGGTAGTGGAACGTAAGTTGTCGAGTAGTTTCCGCTTTTTCTGAATAGATAGTGCTGTAATTAAATGCAAGCGTTGAGACACCGACGAGGTAGAGTATCTCGTCGGTAGCGAAAGACGTTAAAAAGATAAAACAGACCAGAAATTTAGTTCCTCGTTTTGTCTGTAGGGCGCAGTTCGTTCGTTTTCTACGAACTAACTACAAATAATTATTGTACTATGCATACATTGCACACAAGTGTCAAAATTTATATCTGAAATAATATGTTCTTAAATATTTCGTATTAAAATCACGCCATAGGAAAGTGTTATTAAGGCAATATTCCCCTTTATTTATTACATAATTACAATAATATAAAATATAATACAAGACGGGTGTTGCTAAAAACAGTACAGTATTCGATTTTTTCGCTGATATTTATTATAAGAACGATTCCATTACGATTAGCAATAATTTTACAATTGTTTATTAATCAAACGAACGAACTGCGCCCTACAGAATGAACGAGAAACTAAATTTCTGGTCTGTTTTACCTTGTTGACGTCTTTCGCGAGTGAACAATCAACGAAATCGTAGTTTTCAAATTACGTCTACCTGGAGACTTGTACATTGTTGGAAATCAATTAATAAACACAATATACAGTAGTGTGAGATTTATTTTTAATCAAAAAGATACTAAGAATACAAATTATATTTAAACTGTTATATGTATTTTCGTTTTATATAATACCGAATGAGACAGTTCAGATTGAATTAAAGATGGCATTATTTTTTAATTAATAATTTCAATTACTTTGTTGTTGTGGCTTTGACCAATCTACATTCAAAATAAGATGATCATAACCATAACCATTAAGTGTTGCAATAGCTTTTGCAGCATCTGGTCTATATTTAAAATGTACATATGCAAAACCTTTGCAAAGATTTGTCTGCTTGTCTTTAGCAAGATAAAATTTAAGAACAGTACCAAATGGCTTGACAAGCTCCTCCAAGTCAGCATCTGTAGTACTCTCTGATAAATTAGAAATACGAATAGCCGTTGTATCATCCCGCCTTTGCATTTGCATTGAATCGCCGCGTTTATTAGCACCATCGCGCATACCGGGTGGTACATATTTGCTACCTTGAGTTTTCAATTCTGCCATTGCTCCAGGAGCACCAGGAGTAGTAAGCGGTTTTTTATCATCTGGTACTTTTCCTAATAATTTAATTTCATTTAATTAATAAGCATGAAATATCATTTTTATCCAGAATCAATTTATAAGAATAAAATATACCTCCAGCAAGAACTGTATCTTTGTAGGGACACTTTGATGTCCAATGGTCTCCATTACAATTACGGCATTTCACTACACCTTTATCTCCCATACTCTTCAATTTATCAAGACTATCCTCTTCAACTTTATTCTCTTCTTCTTTACTGGAAATGAATTGCATGAAAACATCTTCACCACCAACTGTAGTAGCAGGATTAGGTCCAGGTCTGTCATCTGCTGAATCTCCAAATTTAGCCCAATTTTTACGTACAGCAATTGTCTTTGAAACCACGCGTCTTTCAATCTTGTATGTACGAACTACCTTGACTTTTTTATTATCTTGGTTATATTTATATTCAGTAAGGATTTTGAATCCATTTTCATAAGTTTCTGAAGGTGGAGGCAATGCTCCTCCCTCTTCTTCTACCTCATCAGCCCAACTGGATTTTGCTTCTGCTACAGGCATGTCTAAAATTTACACAAATGACTAATATGTAGGTTATGCAGTGGAATCAATTATTATCTGTAAAAGAAAATTGATACTGTGAAAATTATTGAGTCATAATGAAGCAATTGAAACAGAAGTAAGTATTAAAAATAACCAAAGGATTTAATTTTTCTTGTATACAGCGATTACTATCAAAAACGTTTATGTATTTCAACATGAAGACAGTTACTGTCTGAATAATAATTCTGTGTAATTTCAATTTCACTCAATCCATTCACAAGTACCTTCAAATATGTATGTCAAATGCATTACCTTAAACAATTGCAATTTGATGCAAACACGAGAATTGATATGAACACAAATATTGTATAAAAGTGACAAGAAAGCAAATCTTGTCACATGCCAATGAAATTCAGCTGAAATGGAAGAATTTCCGCATGTGGTAAGTTGGAGTATCAGCAACTCTGGTGGTGATTTTATGAAACATGAATATCCCGGAATTAATGGCGACGTCTAGCGTTGTCGTGTTCAGAGTGTGAGAAAATAATGTTTTGCGAAGGAGTATTTCAATTCTGCACGAAAAAGTATTAACGAAAGTAAAAGACAGACGCGATTGAATTCCGTGTGAAAGTAAAATAAAGTATTCACGATAATGGACCAGGCACCTGCAGGTAAGAAAAAGAATGTTGTGATCTGGGGATTCGGCCAAGCGCGGTTTTGCACATTCCCACTCCGGGCGAGCATATTAACATTCAATCACTCTTATTAATTATAATATTTGTGATCTGTCGTTCTAGCATTTTAGTTAGTCAGAGTTGAGGACTTGTGCATTTCCATACAATGGAAGTAATCAGACACGTTAAAAAAAAGACAAAATGTAGATTCTAAATAGTAGGTTATGTAAACCTTTGCATATACTGCAATATATTAGGCTACCATTAAAAATAAACTGTTTACTCAATGAATTTAATTATTTCTCAAACAGATCCTTATAGATATGTTAACAATACAATGAGTTTCAAAACAGATTCAATATTTCAGGTTACGATGGGCTGATTTAGGACTACGTACTTTAAAAATAAGAGATCCTATTTCAGTACTGTATTTAAATATTATATAGTAATCATTTATACTGTAATAATTGTATAAGTAATTCACAATTACTTGGTCATTGTGCTAATTCTGTTCCTTTTGGTATAATACCCAGATACAGAGTTACGGAACATCATAGACAAGCTGGCACAGTTTGTGGCTCGCAATGGACCAGAGTTCGAGCAGATGACGAAAAACAAGCAGAAGGACAACCCAAAGTTTGGTTTCCTGTTCGGTGGAGAGCACTTCAACTACTATCAATACAAAGTGACTACAGAGCAAGCCAGTAAGTGGGATACAGCCCCTTAACAGCTACAACAATTGAGAAGCATTATGGCCATGCTTTATTCAACGAACAACGAATGACTTTGAAAAAGAGATACGGGTGAAAGGGTCTGAATTCGTCATAGTGAACATACAAAACTATTATTCATCGAATATGAGCACTTCATTTCAAGATTTTGGGATTGCTATTTATTAAGCAGAATGCTTTAGCTAAAGACGTATTCTATTTCTTGGCAATGGTGATTTTAAGAAGATGTAGTTTTAAGATTCTTACTGGAGCTTGTCTAATACGGACTACATTGTTGATATATTGCTTCAATCTATGTGGGAAATACAGTCCATTGTACCCTGTAATACCCTAGTACTGTAAAAAAAAAAAAAAATAAAAAAAAAAAATAATACATGTATATATATATATTATATAAAACAGGGAAAGAGTATAGTGCTCCCAAAAGACTTACCGAATTTTTGATATAATTCTCTCATAAATGCCAGCAATTTTATTATGCACTGGTAGAAGATAAGACTCAACAGAAATTGGACTATTTGTATACTTTTTCAATATCCATTGAAGGAATCAAACATCTTACAATAATCCACCGTCATTCGTTTACAGTTTTAAAGCAAAAAGGAATAAATCCAATGCAAAATGCAGACCCACGTTTAAACGTTTCGCAGCAGCAGCAAACAGCCGCTACCGTCGCGCAGCCACTGAATAACGTCAATCTTGCACCTGGCCTAAATACTCAAAACAATGGATTAAATCCAGTAGTGGGGATTGGACCAGTGGGAAATCAAGGTGGTCCCGTTATACCTGGAGTACCAGGACAAATTGGAGTACCAGGACAAATTGGAGGGCCAGGAAATGCAGGACCAATTGGACCGGTGCCTGGTGCTATGGGAGGTGTAAATCCACCTATCGCTGGTGTTACTCAACCGGTTAACATCAGTGGGCCCCCTGGATGGCTTCAAAATGAATTGGCAAATCTTCAGTCACAGCAGACCACGCTACAGGAACAAGTTAGACAATCAGAACAAAATCTGGCTGCGCAACATGCTGCATTGATGGCACAACAACAAGGAAGGGTTGAGGATGCTGTGAGACAAGCTCAAGAAACAGCTTTACAGAATAGTGCGCAAAGCACGAATACAGATTTGACCGCATTTGATGCAGTTCTACAACCTATCATTGATAGCTGCACAAAAGATAGCATCAGTGCAGGAAAAGCCTGGATACTTCAAAATTCTGTTACGCCACAAAGTAATCAAGTTGTTGCAGACCATTTGCTAAAGAAGTATGTTTTCTTAAACCTCAATTGTGTGATATTAAACATACATCCACGCTAATTTTTTTAAATATTTCTTTCAGAGTAATTCAGGCGACAAATTTTAGTCATAAACTCCATATCATCTACTTGGTCAACGATGTTTTACATCATTGGTAAGTAGAAGATGTATTTAAAAACTATTTGCAAATTTCGAAATGTTCGTGTTAATTGAAAATGTATGTTTTAAATAAAAATGTATTTATTAATACAATGAGTACGAAGTTCAGTAGTACTTGTAATTGTAAAATTTGATAACTTCCGTAAAATACGCGAGCACGGTACTTAATGGTAAACTTCTTTAGTGCAAGAAAAAAATCTATGGATCTTCGCAAGGCAATGGAAAGTGTTGTTGTTCCCATGTTCTGTAACACTTCACTAGCTGCATCAGAAGAACAACTTAATAAATTAAATAAACTATTAAGCTTATGGGAATCAAAAAATAATTACTTTGATGAAGGAATTATAGATAAGTTGAAACAACCAAGTACGTCTTGGTCTGAGTATCAGGCCAACCTGGTTGCACAGCATGCTAGTGCAATCACACCGATTACCACGTCAACAAAACAGACATTTGATAATTATCAAGCACAACATCAAGCGTTTGTTACTCATGCTTTGAGACAAATTCAGAACATTGAGCAGCAAAAAATAGCCATTGATCAACAATTAAAAGCTCCACCCCCACCTCCACCACAATTGGTAAGGCAATCATTTTCACAGATTTAATGTTTATATGCTTAAGAAGTACTAAGAAAAAAGTAATCATTCACAGAATCAGCAGAATATGTCTATACCACCTAGTCATACCGGCCCTCCTGCTCCAATAGCCACAGATGTAAATTTCAGTCAACCACCGCCAGGATGGGGTGTACCTCCCGGAAGCGAACCGCCGCCATTTACAAATGTTCCATTACCAGATTTTTCAAAACCACCACCTGGATTCGGTCCACCGCCCGTTATACACGAGCCTTCCGTCGAAGACTTAATGCCCAGTATGCCTTACTATGAACTTCCTGCTGGTCTGATGGTGCCTCTAATCAAATTGGAAGATGCCGAATATAAACCATTGGATCCAGAAGCTATTAGACTTCCACCACCTGCTCCTCCGAGTGAACGATTGGTAGCAGCTGTAGAAGCATTCTACGCGCCTCCAAATCATGACTCTCCACGAGATAGGTAAGTGTATTACAATATAAATCATGTATGTATAAAATAGCTGCGATCAGAACATTGAACAACACATTAAAATACAATGTTTGAACGTTACAGCGATGGATGGGAAAAATTAGGTTTATACGAGTATTATAAAGCAAAGAACGCTGCGCGTAAACGTAAAGAAGAGGACATAGTAGCCGGTCTTAGGCAGAAATCGAAATCGCCTTCGCCGATCCTTAGGCCAAGATCTAAAAGTCCTAGCCCACCAAAGAAACGATATCGAAGTAAATCACGAAGTAGGTCGCGTTCAAGATCGAGAGGGAGAAGCAGATCCAGATCTCCCGCTGCTAACCATAGACGCAATAGTCGTACTAGCAATCATAATAACAGGAGCAGGAGAAGGAGGAATAGCAACAAAGATCGAAGTCCTGACAGAAGAATGGACAGGCAAGATCGAAGTCCAACTCCGCCTAGTTTTCTGTAAGTGTATATACAATGATTTAACCCTTTCGATAAAACAGGAATCAGCTGCTGAATGAGCAAAAACCCAGAGCTACGAGAAGAACACGTCATTTATATTTTATTTTAAGGTTATGTATATGCAACATCTTGCTGTGGCTTGTGTAGTCACAAATTTTTCTTTTTCCTTTTTACTACCTACAGTAGCCGTTTGATAATTCTCTGCTAAGAAACATTACTCGCTCTGTTTCCTAGATAAAGAATGAGCTATACTCCTGTGTTGTGTTTAGCTCGTCTGTAAACAAACGAACTGCGAAGAAAGCACACGTGCCATTGTCGCTCGTTAATTTAGCATTCCTTATATAGACACGTTTTGAGATCCTCGAAGACAGGGAATTATCGAGCGGTTTATATGCTTTAGTACGTTTGTTGCCGAAGTCGAGCAGCGAGTTAATTAGCTGGGTGCCGTATCGAAAGGGTTAATAATGAAGACCATTAAAATCTAATAGAAAGTTTGATTCTCACAAATTACTTAATTCCAGCGGATCAACTTACAGTAAAGCGCCGCAAGAAATTAGCCTGGACGAGAGCAACAAAGGTCATCAGTTGTTGAAGAAAATGGGCTGGGGTGGTGCGGGACTTGGTGCCAATGAACAGGGTATCGAAGCACCAATATCCGGGGGTGAAATTAGAGATAAAAATGATCAATACAAAGGCGTTGGTATTAATTTAAATGATCCATACGAAAACTTTAGGAAAAGTAAGGGTCAAGCATTTATAACTAGAATGAAAGCAAGAGCGGAAGAACGTGCTGAAGAGAGGGGCGAACGGGACTAAAATATAATCAAGTAAACTAATTAATTTGTCTATATCTCTTTCGACGAAGTATAATTATCGAGTGCAGTATGAATTCCCATTATCCAATGATCGACATAATTGTTCATTGATCCTATCCTTTTCATTCGATCGACTGTAATAAATATTTTACGTCTTTCATTGGATTTATAATAACGTTACATTGTAATGATTTGCAATTGAAATTGCAAGATTATATGCACCGTGTACAATTTTATATTTTCGTTAGAAAAAAAACACAATCGGTTATTTCTAATTTTAATAGCACGAGACTAGAAAAGAAGAATATCTTTTCCATAACGGTGTCGATCATTCGAAATCACAAATCATCGTCTCGTCTGTACGTCAACGCGTGAGGAAAATACCGCGAGTGAATGCTGAAAAAGTAAATAATTGTTTATAAAAGGAAAAAAGAAAATGATTACTTGTCAATTTATAAATAAGACAAGTGTTACATAAGTTTACGATATCGTATACATTCGGAGCAGCTGTTATTTACTAGATCGAATACCGACGATGCATACGTGCGTAAGGAAAAACGCGATCGTATGCATCTATTGTACATTATGTACAAAAACTATTCAACGTTCGGCAAGGTTACCGCTAAATAATGATAGTTGATTTTGTTTATTTACAATTCTCAAGACATCTTAACGAAGAGTGTAACTTTAAACATACCATATGAAACGATTAATCGATTTATATCGATCAATCTCGTCATAAACTTAACGCGTGAATATTACATTTGTTTCGATTGTAATTTAAAGCGACACATTCAAACGAAACTTCATTCTACTCCTGTAAGAAATTCTTAATCTACCCGCGAAGAGATGTTTTGGTTACGAAAATAAGATGGCGTCTTAATTCGTGCGTCCATCGTTTGCACGTGAAACTAAAGCGTACTTGTATTTAGTAAGTTAATAAATGGTTATATTGGATACATTAAGAACAACTGAACGAACAGATGTGTTTAGTTGGTCGAAAGGAAGAAAGCGTGGGTAATTAAGAATTACCACGTATTCGTCGCATGTACTCGACGTGCACTCGTTAAATTGCACAGAATTACCAGAACAATGCCTGTCGAAGAAAATGAATTTAATTGACTTCAAGATGATAGATATAACCTGGAATAATCTGTTCTTAGTTTCTTTCTTTAAATTTCTTTTTTTATCGTCGACCAGAATATGCATGTAGATAGAAAAAAAAGAAGAAGCATCGTAAGAAACTCGTTAACTGGCTATGAACAACATGGTGTCCGATGGCACCGTTTAATCGTGAGTTGCCTTCTTGAACTCCCCCAGCGACAGTTGATATCGAAACCGAATAAATCCACCGTCGAACCGGTTTCCTGACGATAACAGTTGGAATACACGCTTGGTGAAGTAAACAAAGCCAGGAACGATTGTGTGGGTTTCTTAACAAGCATCCTACAAGGCCGTATCAACTTTATTATTTCTATACGTCACGTGATATTTTTTTGTTGTTCATATCGCCGTGTGAAATGTAACGAAACATATTTCTAAAGAGATTTTCAATAATTCTCAGTAGAGACTTTTATCTGATTTATTTCACCATGAAATATCTCGTGTCATGGCGATCGTAATGGCGGTAGATAACGCTTCTTGAAGTCACCAAAGATAATATTTCGCTTCAGAATAGTAAACATTAAGTTTAACGATGAATCTGCAGTATTAAACGCCCTCATGAGGCAATTTCGTCAAAGACAAAGGTCATGCTTGAAGAAATCAACGAATTGAATTTTCGACGCGAGGAAATACTTTTGTTTTTTAGAAATCAACGCCTCGAGATGTAATCGTGCTGATAAAAGCGAAGCTTGGATTTCTTATATAATTAAAAAAAAAAAAAAAAAAGAAGAGAGAATGTAAAGAGACCAAAGATATTCGACGGTGATGAAGTTAAATATTATTCAGATCATTTTCCAGGAAATTTACGTAATAAAGCTAAGGTAAACCTGTATCGAAAAGTTGCGTTTCCTGTGGGTCGAATCCATTTCTTATCTTGGATCAGAAGACGGTTGTATTTAAAAAGAACTGTTTACGTTCGTGGGAAACGTGGACGTGCGTGTATGGCTCGGTCGACTGATGCAGCACGTTTAAGTACAACGTGACACCGGACTCAGAAAAGTATGCAATGATAAAAAGTAGATTACGTTGACGATTTGGCAACGCCATTTATGCATTGAATGCACGCGTCTGCTGTGAAAGTGGTATTTTTGGAGTGCAATGTTTTAGTTTGTATGCATATTCTTAGAAGAGAATTATCTATTAGAAGAAAGTGAATTGAGCTGAATTAACACGCAGAAGAATACTTCCCTGAAGAACCTGATTTAATTTTTTTTAAATTTATTGGAATTATATACTTTCTGGTCTCGTCAATTCATCAGTTCAAAAATTATCTTAAGAAGAGACCACTAGGATCTTCCGATCTCTTCCTAAGATATCTTTTGAAGTGATGAATTGTCGATGCAAGTATTTTATAATTATTTGTAGAGAATCACAAGACGCAGGATTCGACGTCGACAGAGGTAAAAAATTTCAAAAAAAGTTCGAAATTTTAGTTATCTTAATTTGTTTTTTATGGAATTTTTTACTTCTGTCGGTGTCAAATCCCGCGTCTTGTTATTCTCTACAAGATTTATTAAGGTATTTCGGTCAAAAATTTATTAGTTTAAAAGTTATTTCAGGGAGAGACAGGAAGATCCTAGAGGTCTCTCCCTAAGATATCTTTTGAACTAATCAATTTTCGACTCAAGTGTCTTAATACTTTTTTGTAGAGAATTAAAAAACGCTTCGATTGACGTATGGAAAAGCATATACTTCCATTTAAAAAAGTGAAGACGATTTTTACATCTTTGGAACACCTCCACCTCCGGAACTGACAGATGCATCAAGTAATGCTCCATTCGACACCATTTAATTTTTCCTCACGAAAATTTTTTCAATCTTATACCACTTTAGAGCTATAGCTTGTTCCATTTGCATACGATCGCTTCCACTGTCATTTAGCCTGTTAAATATTTTTTTCTAATTTGACTTTTCAAAAAATCTTGTTACCTTTTTCTTGGTCTAAACTTAACTGAACTTGTTTCATTCAGAACAAGTCAGTAAAAGGCAATCTGTAATGTGGTGGAAATTATGCCCTTTGACATTTCGGATACTCGTTTCATTGACGAAGTAGATATCTAATTTTTTTAGAATCAACTAAATTGCATCGTCTCGATAACAGCGTTGATGCAGTTATTTACATTATTGCATAATAGCTTAATTTTAAAGAAACACATAATTCTTATAATTATGTACCTGGAATCAGGTATCCATTGATTTATGATAAGCATAATACCCATTGAAAGTCAAGCATAAAGCAAACTCTGCCACAGGTAACAGGTGACCTCAAAGTAATCAGAAACCGGATCTCGCACTCGATACGCGTATTTAGGCCGGAAGTGTGTCTCTAGGGTCCGCTTTAAATAGTCACTCGTACTCGTGGTTTCCTTCTACGTGGCCATCGATAACGAGAGTCCATCGTTGAATTCAAGCGAACGTTCTAGACTATCTATTTTTGGTATTATGATAACGGGGAGCTATAATTAGCTCTAAGTTGGTAATGCCAACGCTAATAAGACGCTTTTGTTTATATGAAACACAATGTTACAAAGCATAGAAAACATTTCTATTAGACCAAATATTTGAATGTCATGTAAAATTTCTATCTGGGATGGAACTGGTCCTCGACACGTGCATCGCATATTGCATTTTGACCGAAATATTTCTATCGAAATAAGATGTTACAATTAAAGAATATTTCTTGCAAGACCAGTTTCAAACCAGACCTGGTGCCTACCAAGTTAACTAACGATCCTAGTTTTGAGGAAAGGTGAACATATCACATTTTCCCATCTGACCATGATAGATAATATGATAGTTAATAGATTTATAGAAGGACTCGAAGAAATTTTTTTTCTTAAACATAAACCTTCTCTTTCTTTCGCGACATCGAAAGGTGCGCGGAAAGAGGCGATGGCGACGAGCCGTGCCACGAGGAGCGTGTGCAGCGATCGGCATACCTGCGTGTCGGCTGACGCGGACGGAGAAAACGGGTTAGCGTGACTCGCGAATTAGAGAGAAACGCGTGCAATTCGCGACCAAGGTAGGATAGACGAAGCGTAACTGGAAATCACGTGAGATGGATAAAGATGAAGATAATGTACCGCGTTACATTCCACGTGATCGAGAGAGAGAAGGGCACGCCTCGATCGCCGAGTCACGCGCTCGACCACGCGTTTACCCTTACAGACACGTGCACGCGATGTGTCCTGTTTGATCGCGGCGTTTCGCATACACGAGAGAAACGCTCGGTTATTTCGCGCACGGTGTCTCTGTACGATGACATCCTCTCGGACGTTGGTCCGTTATATGCAGGTCGAATCGGTTACATCAGTATCACGCGTGCGGTTGCACTTTGTAAACGCAACGCTTTTTTACGTGAACGCATGCGTTCGGATAACGCAACTCTCCGGATTGTGTAATATCTGTTTCGTATCGTCGTACCGCTTCGACGGGTAACTGGAGGCGAGTTATTATGCGGTACGATTGGAATTATGGAATCCTTAACCGGTGTGAACCTTCGTACACAGCAGGTGACTTCCTTCGCGCTGTTAATTCGAAACGCGATGATTTAATTGGAGCGTGAGATAGCGCGTTGAATCGTACCGTCAAACGAGGGATCTTACAATGAAAAAGGGGAAGGAAGGTTTACAAGATTTTCAGATTCGCGAGTGCGAAGCGTATTCCTTGGGAACGCGCGGACCTATCAGCTTTTCTTCGAGGGAACTATCCAGGGCAAGGAGGGAACGTTATAGTAACGGTTATAATTATGCATCGGCTGAGCGAATGTTCTAATTTGTCAAGGACAAACGAACGGACGTTTCAGTGACGCGATTTTCAGACGATAATCGAGGGGAAGCACCTAGGTGCACCCAACGATGCAATCACGGTGACGTAATTACTTTCACGCGTACCTGCTTCTCTCAACCCAAGTTTTTTCTGTCTCATTCTTTTCTAAAACCATGATTACATCAATTTTACTTTGTAGCATCATTGCTAATTCAATGTTCTTCGATTTTACGTAACAAGAACTGCGCATTCCTCAAGGTATTACGTAAAGACGAACAAAGGGATGAGAGAAGGGTGAAACGCTTGAAAGGATCCATTTGAATCGCTTCGCTGGGGCAGGGAAGATGGGAGAATACAAGCCAATGAATTATAAGATTCGGTGTGTTATTTGCAATATTGCAAATCAAAAGGAGTCGTATTTCAGGCCTAAACACTCTCTTAGATTTTAGTACACGTAATGCATTTGGTATTAACTTTCGGACAGTATACCATGGAGAGAGCCTCTAATTTTAATTTAGTTTTCCATTTCATATCATTTCAACATATGAAACACTTTCGTTTAAAAATTATATATTTAACTTACATTATATTTCCTGATTAATTAATTAACTTCTCCATGTATGCTAATTATAATAATATTTCTTTCATATTTACCAAATTTTCAAAGATTCTGACTGATTGATTAAATATCCTGCTTCATATTCCCCAATTTTCCCTGAAAATGCCTATACACAATGAGAATGAAAACATGCAAAACACGATTGAATATTCATGGACATGTGTCCATTGGTGGCGATCGTTCTATCTAAAAGTCACGTAGGCGTGCTATGGTACACGGCCACTGTACAATGCATAATTTGATTTCAGCCGAAAGAGGAATCCGTCGAGTGCTCTAGAAGGAATTTAAATTGCTCGGTGTCTCGTGACAGAATCCGGAATCAAAGGTTAAAGATCCGACCACGATAACGAACCAACGACACCCTATCGTACTTGCTCTTACCAAATGTTTTCGTCTTCAACCGGCTACTGATATTACGTATTGGGATCAGGCACGTAGGCTGCGAAGACGATTAAAAGGCGACACGAGACACGAAGACGTGCACCGATGTACCAGATCAAAAATAACTCGGAGTTGCCACAGATTGCGTTTATTTTCTCCCGAGCCGTGCAGAAAATAAGACGTCTATTTTCGAATCGGTCGCGTTACGCGCGTACCGGCGCATACGTCAAGTTCGTAGCCGCTTTAAAGAGGGAACGAGCCAAAAAGTTCACTTTCTTGGTAGTAGAAAACATTTCAAAGGAATTGGTACGGTCACGTGCAACTAAGGCTCGCTTTAGTTCAAAGAAATCGTTGAGGAAGACAAAAGGTTCTTCTTAACCTCTTGGGTTCTCTTTGGGTTCCGAAGGCAAGTGGTGGGAGGCTCCTACCCTTATGTTCACTCTTGACTATAAAGAGTCTTCGTTGCACTTGAATGTTCACTCGAAGGCAAATAATGGAAGATATCTTTACCGACATTTTCCCTTAACCAAAAGAGTATTTATACTTGAAGTAGGTGCAAACTGCCTTTGGTAAAAGGGAAATGTAGAGAAAGGAACTTCCCATCGTTTCTCTTCAAGCTTGAAAAAAGCAAGGAATGATCTAACCCTTAACCCTTTGTCCTCTTAAGAAACAAGGGTTTTTCGTTACACTGAACTTATTCAACGTTCTAAATGGTTGCGATTAAAGTTCAGACTTTCCCACGAACGATGCACGAGTTCACAGAAGAATTTATAATATCGTCGACACGTGTCTCGAACGTTAAGTTTTATTCCTCGTGTAATTACTCGAAAGTGAAAAGACAAATGTACTTTTTCATTGTTCCATTATGTACCGTTTACGAAGTTGATCGTAGTTTCGTCTTGAAATTACGTGTCCACCTGACAGGTTGCAGTTTACATAATCACGAATGCTTGTACTTTCTAGTCCGTCTGTGGATTTCAACGTCATAAAAATGTTTCGCAATGCGTAAATCTTGGCCGGTAAAACCGCATCGTTAACTGCATTCTTCCTATGCGTTCACGATGAAATTTCTTTTTCGGTATTAATACGGTTACACGATCGATCAACAAACGTAATCGTTCGTGCCACGTGTCCGATCGACTATAATAGAAACGAGATCTAGATTCCACAGGTGATCTGGGAAAAATGGGAAAGTATGTCGCTTAAAGTAACCATTATAGTTGAAAGATTCAGTTTCATTAATATTTTCTAATCAATTGAACTCAACAGTACCGTTCCTATTTTCCCGCTTTTGCCACGTTTTCTGGTTAATAATACACACGTGCAACGGCCTTACTTACGAAGCTTGCTCCTCGGCTAATCGTGATTATCGCATATATTATTTAAAGCAGCGATTATTTAACTATTTAAGTAGCGCGCTTTTAAATTGTTTTACCAATAAAAAGGTGTAACCCCGATTTTCTTAACATCTTTGACCCAATGCTTTACGATCAGGATATTACATAAATGAACACATTAAACGTATTAATTTTTTTAAATTCAGCCCAGCAGTGAAAATATTTATATTGTATTTGTTGTTTAATTAGGAAAAATACGAAATTTAGATTTCGTATTAATTACCTTAAATGCTAGCAGTGAAATTTATGGGAAATGTCATCGTGGAATGCTGAATAATTAAAATTTAATCCTATCATTAAAATTTGCAGCGTTCGAATAGTCAGGCGTATGCGTGAGCGATTCGTAACACGCAACAGCACGGCGCAGGTATAAACACGTAGTCGAATCCCTCTCATTTACCGTGCGTCCTCGTGTCATGACAGACCTAAATACCTGTCGAGTCCGTGATCGTATGCTGTTCCAATATAATCAAAAGGAAAGAAGAAATAGCGAACTTATTGTAACAAATTCAGTCTGGATGAAGCTTTAAACCTTTCATCTACAGACGTAGATATGTCTCATGTAAGACACAGAAATATTTAAAAATAAATTTTTGAATTGATTTTATTATATTAGAATTAAAAGATTGCATCTTTCATTGTAGCACGCCATTAGTTCGTACCTGACACGAAAAGACAGTCTGACCATAGCGCCCCATACTACTTGGAATGCGTCTGACCGCATTGAGCATCCATTGTTGCGAGACTGTATCCCGAAGGAGTTCAGGATTAAGTCATCAGACCGGTTGAAGTCAACCCTTTACGTCAAAAACCTTAGCCACACGTTCTTTACCCATACCCATGAGATCAATGAGGTCAAGCTAAATTGAGCATGGTGCGCTTTAAAGATGGGTTACCGTGTCTTTTATATGGGAGGGTAAGGAACAGAAGAGTAAACCGCCTCCCCCCGCCCCCCATCTGGATGGATGGGTGCATTCAATTTTAATGATCATGCCTTTTAAGACTTCATCCAGACTAAATGTGTTTAAGGTATCATCCGGATGATGGGTGGATACGCATTCAATTTGGCATCCCAAGACTGCTTCATCTAGGATAAATGTGTTGAGGTCACCATCGTATGTGTGAGCCATCTGGACACAATGGATGCATTCAATTTGATGATGCCTTTAGGACTTCATCCAGACTAAAGAAGGTGCATTCAATTTGACGTCTTAAGACTTCATTCAGGCTGACCGTGTTAAGGCCACCATTTAAAAACAGCAGGTTCATCCAGTCTGATGTATCAAGTTTGAACAGGTAGACTGTGAACACGTTAAGGCGCCATCCAGACAGGGGAGCAGGTTCATCCAGTTTGTTTGATGGCATTAAAGTTAATCATCCAAGCTGCAAGTAAGTATTAAGGCACCTTTCGGATGGCGGGTTAACCCGGTTTGATACGAAGCCTTAAGGCTTTATCCGTGCTGAATGCGTTAAGGCACGTAGACCGCAATCGAGAACGGACGAGGAGAAGCAACGAGAAATAAAAGGTGTGGAGAGTGGGATGCACGGGGAGGAACGAAGCAAAGGGAAGGGAGATGGAGCGAGCGCGTGACAGGACACGTGACCGGGAGCACACGGTGCTCGCGTGACCGGCCCCGTGACGTCACGCGCACGTGTCACATAGCGTGGTAACTCTTATCCCTCTCTTCGTTCAACTATACGTTCCGGCGAACGTTCCTCACCTTCCGTTACCCCTCCATCCGTTCGCCACTCTCCATACTTGTGTCAGTAACGTCTCAAGGCCCCGCTTCACCCCCTTCCTCCTAGACTTTCACCTGGAAACTTACCATTTTTTCCCTTTCTGCGTTTCACCCTCGCCCTCCTGACGGTTCGTTTGTATCCTGCTGTACTCGCGATGTGACCGACGGATTTGCATCATCTCGCGAATTGGTTACGTGAACACGTGGTGCGGTTCATCTGCTCGAGGAAAAAAGCTGGTTTCTCTTCGGACGTTGTCGAATCCAGTACAAAACGAAAGGATGAAAGCGTACATTCGTGAAATTTAGTTGTGCTCGTTTTTAGTTTCACGCTTGATACCGCGTCGCGTGGTGTCTTCGAGAAATACAGAATCTTATCTACGCATTGCTCGTTAGTCGTTAAGGTACGTAATTCATTTTACTGTTCACACCGCGAAATTACAGTCCTTGAATTTCTGATACACTTGATAGATATGTTGCACCCACTGCTTACGTATGTTTGAAATGCGAGAGCATCACGTGCGCGTTTTTGTTTGTTTACGTCTTCAGCGCTGAACGTCAGGTATAGGTAGATCCGTTCGTTATCTTTATCACTTTATGATATAAAATTCCACGAAGAACTCCAAATTATCAATCCACCTTCAATATTCGGTAAAAGCAAAATGCAGTTCCAATCAATTGACACAGTACGTAATGTCAGATATAGATTGTTTCTTTGTTTTTGTTACTGTACAATGGACGTGCGCGCAGCATCATCAGTGCTATTTCTAGATCATTTTATCGACTTACATGTAACATTATCAACGCATACCTGTAGAACAAATTGTCTTATCATTTCGTTTTGCAAACTTTGCAACCGCACACATGTCGTGGTTACGTTTTCGCGATTAAGAAGATACACTATAGATTACAAAAAATCTCAAACTACGCAACAATCGTCTGGTTAGTATCTATTTTAACGACAGCGGGATTTCGAATCAGAAGTTCATTGGAACGAGTTCGATAAGCCCAGAAGCTTAACATCGATAATCGTACCGATAGATCGTATCTAGATAAACGATAAATCCCACGATATCAATTGGGCCTCGAGCTGCATGGCTCCAGGATCAATGGTTCCGTGCCTGGTTCGGTTCTGGATCGCTCCCACCAATGGTCCGCATGCCACACCGCGGCCCATCACGAGAATCGAACAGGGCCGCGCATTATACGCGTACTGTAGCCTGCCAACGAAACGGCACACGTTTCTATACGCACACGCACTGTTAAAAAAAAAAAATCACCGCGCGCGATCCTCTTTATTTTTACCATTCGAATTTCGAATCGCGTGACCGCGGTAAAAAGTGCCGGATATATCGAAGAAAGGTACGCGTCGATTGATCGGGAATTTCAATCCTGTTTCACGTAACGCTGGTAATCATTGGTCCAGGGCATCCCGAGCGCCGCCAAGCATTACCCGCGTGAAATTTGTAAAGTACATGCGCATGCATCCGAAGGAAACTGGCGTCTATAGGTGGCGGCTACGTTGATGCGCAAGTGAACGCGCGGTTCGTTCAATTCTACGGCCCTGCCGGTTAGTACATCGTGGAATTTCGCGGTCGAACAAGTCAACGGCCTTATCGTCGCTCGCATTTATGTCCCAGGATCGAACCGCAGTTCTCTTCTTATCGTTCGTTCACGAGGAAACGTTTCTTCACGTACGAACGTTGATTCGTGACGAAGGATTAACTGGTTACGTTTGTGGTAGGAGAGATCGATCGACGATCGATCGGTTCGAAGAAGAAATAGAAAAGAAGAAATTGGGAAGC
Source organism: Osmia bicornis bicornis (assembly GCF_907164935.1). NCBI lineage: Eukaryota > Metazoa > Arthropoda > Insecta > Hymenoptera > Megachilidae > Osmia > Osmia bicornis. The sequence goes on along the minus strand of NC_060217.1, from coordinate 11,523,759 downwards.
AGGAAGAAAGATAAAGGAGAAAAGAAGAGGGCGCCAGTACAGATATATCGGTGAGTGTGACTGGACGGAAAGACGTGGGCGATTCCCAAGTACCGGCCTCCTGGTCTGTCGTGTCGTTGCGAGTGTGTCAGTGAGTTTGTGGAGGCGAACCTAACCTAGTCGTTCGGTCTGTGGCGCACTATCGATCAAGGAGCTCATCACTTTAAACAGAAGTCGACTATTTTTTTCGGATACTGGCTGTGCATGCGTGATCCCGCGGTCAGTGAATATACTGTTTGAATTTTTCATCTTCTTTTTCTTCTTCTTCTTCTTCTTCTTCTCTTTGGTGCGTTCCGTTCAATTTCGCGCTCAACCGCGACGAGTTGCTTCGTCGATGTGCGTGTTTCGAACGTGGATTTAAACAGGAAAGTTTTACGCTTCCCGTGTAATAAGAGAAAGAGGAAGACAGAAGAAGTTGGAGCAGAGGAAGCGGTAGGAGTCACGGGAAATCGGAAGTGATCGCGCTGTGTACTGGAAACGATTCTATGCGGCAAGATGATGGAGACACAGAATTATTGGGAGGACAACTCCGCTCATTCTATGCAAGTGAAATACGAAAGGTAAGATAACAGAATTATTTGTTACTTTTAAAATATAATTATTCGCACCTCGGAATTTTGTGAAAAGTAAAACATTATCATTTAGAAATATCATATTCTGAGATTTTAATGAAGATAAAGGTACATTACTATTTCTGTGCACTTTTAAATCTTTATACGGGTATAAAAGAATTTTGTATTTTATTTAATTGTTATACAACTAGTGTTAGATTTTTTAATAAGAAGTAGAAGAGTTAAAAGGGCAGGTGAGCGTCCATGGTATCGACCTTGTCGTTATTATTCAACCAAATGCCATCCAAAAATATTCAGATGTGAAATGAAAAATATTCACATGAGTCTACAAATAAGCATCCAGAGCATTTATTAAGTAGGCTAAACTGATGTTCGCGTGACTCGTGTAGTACGGATATATAATATTCATTGTTGGAGCATTATTGGAACTCTCAAAATAACAAGCAAGCGCAAAGCAAACCTTCCTTCTAATACGTAATTGCACACGTAATATCCACCTATTTTATAAATAGAGAATAATAAACAAAGACTTTTGCAGTATTACAACGGTCCATAGACGTAATCCCAATAGACAAATGTCACGTTAAACCGAAAGTTGGTAAAATGTAGTCTTTACTGAAATATCAGTTTATAAATATGAATGCTCGATTTTCATTCATAAATGAAATCGTCGAATCGAACAACACGTCTTCCTGATCAATAGTCGTGCAGATGGGCATAGCTTTACTAATTCAATATTATTCAAGAAAATTTCTAAATTATCATAACCGCGAACAAATATTTTATTTAAATTTTGGTAATTGATTTTATCGTGTGTCCGACCAGTTATGGCTATTTCTACTGCGCCGGTCAGCGTGTTAATTACATTGCGTTAGTTTAATTTACCGAACATTCCAAGAGTATTTATACAAAAAAAAAGTCGAGGTGCTAAAATTGCACAAATTCTACAATTCTTGAGAAGAAAATAATACCTATGAATATATTTCTTGGTAACACGGAAAACTACAAGGTTGTTATCAGGAATATCACAGGTGTTCGATTTTGATGTCGCCCTCTCTCTTTGTTCCTCCCGAGGTTTACCGTTTCTACCTTTCTCAGCCGACATTGATAATTAGACTTATCTAGATATGACTTATAACGTCTCGAAGGTCCGTACATTGCCAAAAAATTCATGGCCGCAGCAGAGATAAGATAGAGAACGTAGGATCGTTTTAACGTCGTCGACCATTTATATCAGTTAAACGAGCATATAAATATCGTTCTCGTATGTGAAAGAATTCGTTTGGAATTTAATATGTAAATTGCCACAGTGAAAATGGATATCTGTAGCCGTACAAATTAGTACCAGTTATTAACACGGTGACTTCCGTTTCAAATTTTAGATTGGTACCTTGCATTATTTATACAATATTAACACTATTCAAAATTTACATTCTATCGTCTTTTATTAATTATTCAATTATCCAAAATTTATGCCTCCGCTGATCACCACTGTTAATACATTGATTAATCCTCGAACGGCGAAGCCTGGATCATTTTAACCTAAAGTTAAATGTATAATTTTTAAGCGAAAGGGTTTCGTTAATTGAGAAAATCATTTTTAAAGTAACGGTGTAAAATTTAGAAAATGAAAATAATGTAAAACACAAAATTACCTACATTACACTTGGGGCTCTCTCCATGGTCCGCCATGCGAGGATTAATACAGTGTTAATGGCCGTGCGTGACATGACACTCTTTAACAAGAATTAATTAGGGATTAGGCTTTCTATTTTCTACCTCGCATTGTTATTATAATATTAATGATATTCAAAAGTTCCGTTCGTTTGAATGTTCGATTGTATTAGATTCTTAATGAATTGATTAAGACATCATCAGGGGATCGGCAAAATCAATCGATAAATTAATCATCGAGTAATTACAAGTTCATCAAAATTTATCGAAATTATAATCTATCGCAAAGACGATATCATGGGTGATGTAATATTGAATCAAGTTCATTTTGTATTAACGCCATCGATGAAGCAATAAGACAAGAACGTATTTTATAAAGGTGCAAAGAATTGAAATAAAAAAAAAAGATTGCCATACACCTTGACTTTTATCAGATTATGGTTGTAACAGCGAAGGACAGTGGTTTTAAAAGGAACGTGGCACAGGCGTGAATTACATTGATATTCGTGACTTCTATTGTCAAGGGGAGTGACGTTTACGTGTATTATTCAAGTTGCTCGTTCAGAAGCTCGTTACGAGTGACTTTCACGAGTGTGTCAGCACGCTGGGTCATAAACACTTACGGGAGATCAAGAATAGACCGGGGACATGGTGTACACAGGCTGTCATGTAACTGGTGGTACATACAACTTCGAACGTAGTGATTTTAAATGATAAAAGTATAGGGTACAGTTCATTTACATGAGCCTTCCTTTACTGACATTCAGATTTCAGTGTTTTATTATTAGAGATGAGATTCAAGTATATTGCAAGTAGGTTCGAGTGTAATCAGATATTTTCTTATAATTCATGAACTAATATCATATCAAATGGTATTAGTTATACAAGATTGCAAGTGAAAAGGTCAATTAGAAAAATAGAAGTAATTAAAAATTAATTTTTACTAATTTTACAAGAACTAAAATAAACTGTTTAAAAAATGATCTTTCTTACAAATTATAATAAAATCTTAATTTCTACAAAAAATAGAGCTGCCTGTGTCTTGCATTGAACCTTTCAATTGCAATTATGTGATGTCTGACCATATATGGTCCTTTCTACTGTGATGGCATTCTATAGGAAAATGTTATTCTATTATACATTTTCGACTTGCTTTTCCGCAAAGAATCATCGTCCTTTCGCTCGTACCACCAGTTATATTGGCTGGCTCATAGCAACCGAGTGATTCTTCGAGCCGCAGTATAACACACGGTTTCGCATCTTGGCCGCTCGAAGCATCGCATCGGCCATTGACACTGCAGATCGATCAGCACGGATTTATTTGAGCACCATCAGTGCGAACGTGTGACGCGTTCGGTCGTACGTGGTCGTACGACGTTGAATTTAACTTGGAAATTAAGCAACCTTTTTTTCTTTTTAAAACGTCTTCGAAGTTGCACTGATTCCTTCTTTCGACAGATCGAGTTGGATAGATAGAGTCTGCGATAGCCATCCTCGTGAATCTTAATCGATTTTGTGGTATATTTGTGAAATCGAGGAATTGTATGATTTCTTAACACGTTAAAAATTCATGGTTCAAACGCATGGTTTTCAAGTTGCAACATATTTCGTGTATTACAGTCACATCAGTTTGAAAAATTATATATTTTCTATTTATTCAATAGAGAACTAAGCGAGTTTCAAAATTTCAAATAAAATTAAAATTTTTTTATACATAATTTAAAGTTACATTATTTTGTAAAACGAAGATGATCTACAAAGTGTCGATGTCAAGTTTAGATACTGTAGTCTCTTCTAGTTTCAGAAAAGTGAACAAAGTAACCGCGAAAGTGTTGAAAGAAGGACTTGGAAAATCTTCAAGTGAATATAAAAAAAAGATGTCGAAGGAAGATTCATCTTAGGTTCTATAGATATGTTGCATATCCAGGTCTTTCTGCTTTCGGTCACGTAGCCACGCGTTGCTCTCTCGTACGCGAGAATTCGCAAACACGCGCCAACATTATCGATTGGATCGTTCAGATGTCTGCAGGTGTTCTATATTTATCCACGGAATGTTGTAACCATGCACGTATTACGATTTTCCATATACGTTTCGCAACACAGACAGTTTTCTGTAAGGAAAACAACTGAAACGGGGTGGTGGGCGTTCTTCAAGGAAGCGCGCAGAAACCCCGTTTAGATATCTGGATTGCATCGTCAAAAATGAAAAACTCAATAAGATTTACTGTTAAAATTGTATTTAAGAAGGATATACGCTTTAAATTGGCTTATTTCCAAATTGCAATTGATGAGTAAATCAAGGGGTAGACGGGGACTTAACCCTTAAATGCATAATTTTTTAATTAAAAGAGTAATACATAAGAATAGAGTAATGGATGAGGATTGTATTTAAGAGATTTCATTGAGATTCGTTTTGAAATTACTAATTTCCAAATTGCAATTTATAGAAAATGAACCAAAGTGTAACTAGAATGGGAAATAATTTTTTGAAAATTCACGGTCCGTCTGTTTCACGGAATGCGCCCGTAAAACGCGTCTAACGAAGCACCTGTATTCTCGAACAATGGTATGGAGGTCGTTGGAACGGCGAAAGGAATTGCATCGATCAGCGATAAATTACGGCTACACGAGGCAGCAACATCAACTCCACCGACAATGACCGTCGTTGCATTGAATGCAATTAACGTATGTTTCTCTCTCTCTCGGTCTCGAGCAGCGGTGCGTTAAACATAGGTACAATCTCGTGCCTTCGTTTCACCATCTTGACACAGATATTTTCCCCGTTTGCGTTTCTGCTTATCATGGATCGAAGCGAAGGTCCTTCGACATGCTTCGTTCAGTTTAATCGCTATCCAACAACGCGTGTCGGTCTCCTTTATTCATTGACGTTTCAACGCCCCTGAATGCATCGTCAATTGGGAACGGTGGTTGTTGATGAAATTGGATCGCCAATGTTGTCTGCGAGTGTCCTTCGAGGACGCGAGAATGCATAAGCACGCGAGAAAATGAATTTGCATTTATTGACTGGTGTTTATCATTTCTCGGATCCGAGTGTTCCCTTTTTGTATCTGTTGGTCAGGAAAAGGAGCAGGTTGTTTTCATAACGTCTGATGGAGTTTAGAAGCTTTTCTATATTGATCCTTCGAGGGTACTTAGTTTTGATGATTTTATTGGTGATTATACGATTTTGATAGAAAATAAATTATATTTGAAAGGACTAACGTATTCTTTTACAGTCTTCTAAAAAACTATTAAAAATATTTATTATTCTATAGAATTGAGCTGTACATACAGCTTAGGAAGATAATTTGAACTTCAATGATAAATAAAATATTATTGCTTTAAATTCAATATTTTAATATAACACTAATTATAATATTGTAGGTCCTCAAAATTATCAAAAATTTTTCATTTCTTAATCATTTCCCTTAATTAAATTTGCGTGTCATTCATCGACGAGCTCCAGTTAGTTAAAATTGTCACAAGGAAGGCACAAGCATCGTGTTTTCGTTTGTTTGTTTCTTGGAGTCATGCATATACACGTTCGTATAATAATTATCAAAAGAAAGCTACGAGCAAGCGCGTATTTTTCCTTTCACGAAATTGCAAGTTAATGATGATCCGTTTCGTCATCAGCGTGAATTTATTATTTTACGACGCGTCAGTTTGGTGCACAATTAAAATTTTCCATTCACGGTTCCGCTTTCGTGTCTGAAGAATTTTTTAGTTCGTTTCTTTGTTCTTTATTCGCACACGATGAATGCTATTAGTGATTGACTTGCAATTTGTTCGTCGCTGAGCGAGCTGTCTGTCTGGCGGCAATGTCTGTTTCTACTGCAGAAACATTTAGTTGCAGTCCACAGACTCCATTATTTTATTTGTTCCTTATTTTCATCGCGAATGCTATTAGCGATTGAATTGCAATTTGTTCGAGGTTGAGTGAACCAGTGTCTGATCACACGTTTGTTTCTACCGCAGAAACGTTTAGTTATCTCGCAATATAATTACACCCCTTCGATGCATGCTTATTTTTAAATTGAATATCAAATAAAAAAATAAATAAACGATGTCATCCTTTTATCTCGATAAAAGTCAAACATATTTTGACAAAATTTGGAAAAAAATTTTCTATCGTTAGTTGTAGTACAAAGATTTCTCTTAACGTCATCTTCTTCTGTGAATATTTTCCACTGAAATGTTTTTTATTTTCCAAGACTCAGCATCATAACACAATTCCTCATTCATACTACAATTTTTACAACCATTAAATGAATTTTTTTACAGTTCATTCGTATTTCTTGTGTCGTTTCTTACATCCAGCCATTTAATCATAGTTAAATACGGTCAAATGTTAGCTATGGATGTTTAATTATCAGGCTCGAATTGATAACAATAGTGGTCACAACATTATGGCCAGCAGTGGTGTATTTTAATCGCAAAGTATATTGTATAGGGTGTCCCTGAATGATGAGTACAATACAGTCTGAATGAATATCTGTTTAAGAATGCACTGTTTTTGTTAATATAATTGCTTGGTAATTTTTCTGCAAAAAGTTGTTTACAGATGTATTCTTTCTCTGTAGGCCTTTATAGACTGTATTATTGCGATGACAATAACTAATGACATTTATCATGTAAACAAATTAAACGTACCGTGCTGGATGAATAAACTACACGTGACGTTTGAATGCACATTTATATTTGCAAAATGATTCGCTTTCCAATATCGTTGATTGGAAATTATAGAAAATTGGAAAATTAAATTTTATCTTTTGTCGTACATTTCTTTGAAAGAGATAATTACTTATTTGGTAATTTATTTAATCCTTTTCACTCGAGAAGCGATTCTGACTCACCACTCGGTTCGATGCGCCAACTCGAGTGCAAAGGATTAATTTTAATGTAAATAAACAAATGATTTTAAAGTTACGTTAAGGTGTTAATTAGCGTTAAAATAATTATTAAAGGGATAAAAATTTTCAAATCCTCTATCGATTATACTCTAAAAAACTTTTCTATTCTGGGTAATTATTTGTTCTAAAAGTGTTCAGTAAACTTAATCAAGGATAAATTAATTAGCTCCAGTCTATGATGAATGTGAATAGATAACTTCATCAAAATAAATTTTGGGGATGTGTAGCATTGAAGGAACTCTTGTTCAAAGTAAAAGTAAGTTAAAACTCCTTCGACTGTCAAAAATCTACGAAAATTGAGCTAGAATTGAGAGGTTTGAAAGAGAGTCGTATACTTTTCGAACAGGTCTCACCTTAATGAAAGGATCGCTCGTTCCATATCGATGATGATAATGTTTTCGGAACGGTGGAGACGAACGGGCGGAAAATTTCGATGATAAAACGGCAAGTGTCGCGATAAGGTCTAAACAGTCGACTCGGTATAATTCCTTCGCCACTTTCCGAAAATTCCGTTCGACCGAACGGCTCGTCGTTAATTCCTTTTTATTGGCGATCGTTGCGTCGACGTCTGAGTAATTTCAACGACATACCCGAGGGACGTTCAGTGTCGTTCGAGAAAAAAGTGAGAGTTACCTTGGCTTGTTCCACAGGTAGTCAACCGATCGTACGTGTTACGTATGTATGCACGTGGATAGGTGTTTGTATCGGTGAATCAGATGAGAGAGGGGCTTCAGCGGCTGATGAATGTGCGTGAACACGTGTGTGTGTGTGTGTGGGCGTGGAAAATAGTACAGCGATTACGGCGGGGGTTGTGATTCATTGTGAAAAACTTCTAATTGTTGTGACGTGGAAGAGCACCGACAGATAAACAACAGGATAGTTAATTTGTTTTCTCTGTGCTGACCTTTTTGTCATTCATTCTGCTTCTCTTTGCTAAATCCATTTCGATCGGTGGAAAGTGCTCTATGACACTGTTTTCTTTTCGAGATGTTTAGATTCTTTAATTTGGACGTATCAGAAAATATTTTCCATTATGAAAGATTCTATTTGAATCCATTAGTGCAATTATTTTCTGGACTTTATTTCAAGGAAAATATTTTATTATAGAAGCAAGCACTGTTTAGGTGGAGGCCTTTTCAAGATTTTATAATTTACAAATTACAAATTATTAAATTATTGTAATTCACAAATTACAAATTATTAAATTATTATAATTCATAAATTACAAATTATTAAAGACACGATTTTTCCATTTTTCAAATTTCTACCTTATGTCACGATTACAATGTAAATAACTGCTATTATTTGGCGTTGAACATCGAAGACCCCCATAGTCAACTTGTCCGAATCTGATAAGCAATGGTAAACTTAGGAAACGATATACGAAAGTACCGGATATGCAATATTTTCACCGAAATTCCAATGATTTCGAATCGTGGCCTGGGACGAGTCAAGGTTTGACTCGCGGCTACGGAAAATCGGGGTCGACACGGACAGATATAACCGAGCCTGTGAAACTATTTGTAGGATTATGAAATGTATTCCATGCTCGCGGGATAACGAGCTGGTGTACCATACCGGTGTCGGCACGGATGAAGTCGTTTCTCACAGTCCGTACGTCGTTTATTAGCATGTTGACTGCCGTAGGATATCAGCAGTAATCGGTAGCATAAATCTGATAATATGAGACCGGTTTAGTAGGACAAATACAAGAAATTGTTGTTTTCCAGGAATCTGTAAACATCAATTTTAAAGCTGAGTTAATTTTTATTCAGACTGAGGATATGAGGGGATAAGGAAAGAAATGTTGTTTTCTAGAATTCTAAAGTCTTTTCAGCGAATATTTAAAAGTGATCTGTGTTAATTGAATCGTTGATCGGTTTCGTTTTCTTGGATTCTAAAACTGGTCTGGAGAAAAAATGTAGGAGAATAGGAAAGAATCGATATTAGCGATGGAGCATCGTGGGCGTGAAAGGCGTGAAATCGATCTGAGGAATTTCATAACCAGCTTTATTTCGATCGATACTATTGTCGTTAATACTAACGCTTTATTTTTCCTAGCACATCTAGCAAAAACATGAATGCTCATAGCTTGTGTTTTAACACCTTAATTGCTGCAATGAAAATTAAATTGTACCTATCAATTTATTAGTCTTTCGATACTACATCTGCACACGTGTGTTTTATCTAAGGTATTTTGAAATAAATGCTCGAGCTGATTTTATTATATTGAAATGAAAAAAAATTGCATCATGCATCGCGACATTTTTTACTATCTTACGCTTGAAGCGAACAGACGGTCTGATCATAAGGCACAATCTACTTGGCGCAGTCCAGCCACATGGAGCGTCCAGTTTACTTATCATATTATTAATACTGACGCCATTCTTTTTGTTCATTTAGCAACTATTCGATTATACAAAATTTGAAGGGGTGATTATTTTTCATTTTTACAGCAGTGATCCTGCTAATGCTGTGAATAGTATATGTATATTGTTATAATGCTGTTTTTCTTATTCTGCAATAGTTTAATTAAATTATATTTGTAGCACCTTTTAACACATTCTTAAAAGTAGATTATAAAACAATCCGTCAGACTTAGGTATACTTACTTTGTACACTAGACGAATCAATCAGTATGCTGCTATTCCATAGCACAGTATTTATACTTATTCTTAAAGCATAAGTATGATTCATAGTTCTCAGCATATGCATTCAATTGCATCGAGTGATTCAGAATTGCATTGAATATGGAATTCTTTGTAAAAGTAGAGGTTCAATAGATATTAGAATTTACAGTAGATTGAAATTAGATCAATTAAAACGCAGAATTAAAATGATTCAATTGAAATAATTGTAAGTTTACCAAAACGTATGTGTCCCATAACTTTTGAATGAAAGTGTATAGTATCGAGCATAGGGAAAAATAGGACCATAACGCCATTTTCCCAGAGAAGCCTCTCTTGCTCGACACTGTACGTTTCAAAAGACAGTTTTATTCGGAAACTCTCAAAGACGACCGACAAACTTTGCAGATATTATGTCAAAGGTACTGGAACTGAATTTGCCAAAGGTGTCAATTTCAGCCGGCTCGTACGAGTCGGTAGAATGTCAGACTTCCGCTTTGAACACGTTTGCGGGAAGACGTAATGCCAGGACAAAGAGTTCGGGTTATAGGACGGTGAAAGACGTGGCATTAGCCGGGTGTCTTTCACCTTTCACCAGGCAAAAGGACTACCGGTACCACGTGAACGAGTTCTCAGCTTCTCCATGACTGAAAGACGATGCGTATCGCGTCACTGTAGCTCGCGAAAGCGTTAAGTAGAAAATTACGTCATAGCTCAGACATTTTCGCGGTTGTCGAGCGACCCGTGTGTTTCCTTTTTTTTTTTCTTTTTTTTACTTTTTAGAAACGCGTTACCGTCTCACGACCAGATACGAAAGAGCAGGAGACGGTGAACAGAACACGATTGCTAGCACTAATCGGCTAGTCAGAAGTCACGTTGCCTGACACGCGCTTCGAGCCTCGACTCGATGTAGGTTAGTATTTTTATCGGCACGACCCGGTATACTGGGTGAACCATGTAATTGGGCCAGTTTATATGCAGGCTTGGAAATTATTAAGTAATCTGTTAATTACTGTTCAATTAACTATGAAAATATTTCTTCTATCGAGTTATTTTAATATACATATACACTTAAAATACCTTTTTATTTCTCGCTGACTTAGGGGATACTACCCTCAGGGTAAAAATCGGTGAAATTTTTTCTTTTTTCGATAGGAAAAATATGGGTTTTTTCAGAATATACAATTTAAAAGATTTTAAATTTTAATTAAGATATACACCTGAAATAATTGTTTTGTTTATCACTGATTTAGGAAATGATACTACCCTGAGGGCGAAACTCGGTGAAGTTTAAAAATTTCTTTTTTACAAGAGAAGTTTGGATTCTTTCTAAATATACAATTTGATGTTATTTCAAATGTTAATTTTTGTATTAGCTAATGGAAACTTTTAATTGAGTAGTGAAAGGATTGCAATTATAACGTGTCTGACATGGTCATTGATATTGTGACACTAAGTGTTAAATTATAAAGATCCAATTAAATTGAATATTCCAATTGACATGATATCACCATCTTTTAGAAGTTAAGAAATATATAGAAAGAATTACCGCCGTTATAAACATCGTCTCGTACATGAAATATAAATTAAAAGATCTGTAAAGAGAATCAATCAATCTGATCCTTGATTATCTTGTACAGGAGATTTCATCTGAACAATTGAAATTTGTACTGGTATCTGCACAGGTAATAATCTTCGAAAGTCCAAAGACAACGAAATTGATTAGCGCTTTACATGAACCCTCGTGATGTGTTTTTGGTAATGTAAGAAGTAATCTCGGGTATTAAACCGGATGTACATGTTTGGTACTGATTATACTCTACTTATCTCAGAATGCGTAAATAAAGTATCCATTGGATCTTTAATTAACGTAGAGCTCAAGGACAGTAGATAAGGCAGGTTAAAGAGTTGGACTTGGGGACTCGAATTTAATCGGACATTCGTTAGGAAAAATTTGGCTACACTACTTCATTCAAAATAATCACGTTATACATCGTTCTATTTTTACTGGAAGGTCTCTTCTCAGCTGTTTCAATATTTTAATTATAACCAGGATTTGTTATTTCGCGTTTCATCCTTGACCTTTCGTCCACCAATTCAGACGTCATTGTCGAGCAGCCGTGTAATTTCACGAGGACTTTCGACGACAATTTTACGCAATCTAGTTAAATTACATACTTCCTCAAGTGGAGGGTTAATCACAAGGTTGACCCTAGAAAGTCTAGGAGGGGTTCACCGAGCACGTCAGTTAGAAAATATTTCAAATTTCTTTCATCTAGAAAATTTCTAAAATGTTATTCACTTTCATCTATGTCTTTAAGATGACAACTAGGAGGGATTTAGGTACAGTCTCCACCATATAGGGAATATTTAAAATATGTTATTTTTATCTTGTGGACAACTTAAAAAAATGTAGAAAAAAAAATTAGGAAACAGAAAATCTAAAAAATTATTTATTTTCACTTATGCCTTTAAGACACCTACATACTTGGGGCTTAGTAAAGATATTATGTTCTTGGAAAAAGCATTAGAAATGAATAGTTACGTAGGAAGCTCCGTTTTTCTTGGATTAATCAACAACATCGTCACGATACGATGAACAATGGCTAAGCAGTTACTTTCAAGAGCTTCTTAGAACGCATGACTCTTCGATATCCGCCATAGAAGAAAAAGGAGAGCATGCTCTTTCGTAATGTTTACAATACTTTTTACATTCGTATCTAAAAATCGGATTAGCGTGTTCCTTGATATTGTTGCTGGCTTATGGTTCACCTTCGCTTCCCGATATTTGATTGTGTTTTTTAATTGATCGATTGATACATTGAGGAATTAAAGGAATTATTCGGTGTAAGATAAAATTCTATTTTCTTCTTCACTTCGATCAATTAAATTTCGGAGAAAATGACATTTAATTTTTATCTAATTTTATAATTAGTCAGAAAGTGTTGGACACCAGTTACCACCGTGACAGTCGTCGTATCAATTTTCTATAATTTTTTAAATTTAAATGCATTTGATTATATTCAAATACTCGACGTCATTTACCAGTGACCCCATGGCATTCGACGAGTTAATTGAATCGAGAATCTATTTCCAGGCCGAACGGAAACGAACGGATAGTCGACGAGACTGAACGCCTGCCTCGGGCTTGGTAATTGATAATTAAACGCACCAAGGCCAGGAAACACGCGTGTATTGTTGCCTCGTAAAAAAATTCGCTGACCGAGAGATTTCGCACGTTAGAATTTTCTACGACGGCTTATTCATTGCCAGAGTCGGTCACGTGTTCCTCCACATGTTCAGACGGATGATCCATTGCAAGAAGTTGCGATCAGACTTTCCTTATGACGTACAGCCTGATTAGCAATTGATCCTCGTAACTATAAGACTAATTGAATTCTTTCTTGAAGAACTGACGGATTAATTTAAACTGGCCGTTCCATTCCTTGAGGATTTCTATTTTTAACAAGGAAATGTTTTTTAAATACCATCTGAAATTTTGTATATATTTATTATTCTTATTTTTCTAATTTAATCTACAGCTTAAATTAATTATGGGATTTATGAATTGCTACAAGAATACAGAAACGAACTTTTGAAAAATCAAATAAATTACAGAATAATTAACTTTTATTGAAAAGAATGTATCAGAAAATAGTTTAGTAAATAGACAGTAAAATTTAATTTCCCATGATTTTCTAATTTTTAATTACTATTAATCATAAAATAATAGTGCTTATTCATTTCATCAGCAAACAATGAGTCAGGTATTCATTACACAATTTTGCATTTGTTATTTATCGCATCATGGAAGGAGATAAATTATTAACTCTCGTACACGTAATTATCAAGGAAGTCGTAAACTTATTACGACGATTAAGCCTTATCAATTCTTCGCAAGGTGTATCAAATTCTTTTATTTATTGTCAAAATTCCAGTAATTAGTAACGATTAAAAATTCCCCGCAAGTTTTACCACCATACAAAGAAACCGTGTACATAATTGTTATCTTGAAGATAAAATATATCAAAGAGAAGAATACTTGGTATGCAACGCCGATATCGTTGTTGTAGCGTTATGCATTAGGTTTATAAATATACAATTTTTGCAAATAAAAGAAAAAATTGAAAGGTGAAAAGAGGGAGGGGATTAGAAAATGCCACGTAGGCGCCACGCAACTGGCAATCCATAGGTTAGAAAATACGGCAAATCAATTGGTTGCATCAGCGGTGGAACTGTCACGTAGCCTTTTCTTTTCGACCACCCGTTACGTACACGTGCGAGTGCATGCGACACGATACATACATTTATGCATCGTGACTTTCTACTTGCGATGTGGCGAGCTCGTCCAGGTACCGGGACACGTAATGTCGACGATCGATCGGATTATATGGTCCACACGTGGCTGATAAGGAGGCGTGCGTTTAAAAGCCCTATCGCCGTGTACGTCCTCACGGTTATAATTGCACTCGAATAGCACTGTGTTTGGTGTTACGACCATGGCTACGATACGTATCGTCACGATGTGCGCGCATGCATGAAATGTTCATTATTATTCACGTGCTGTGTAGTTGACACCCCCGCCTGCCACCCTCGCCGATTACCCGTACACGCGTCTACATACTCTCCGGACACATGCCGGATTGCGCACTGATTTCTAAACACCGGATGTTTATGCAAATTTATACAAATTTTCATATAATCTCGAATTTGAACAGAAGTTCATTTCGTCGTTAAATGATTCGGGTGTACATCCGAAAGCGACAACCCTCAGATTTTTCTGAAATTTTTGCCAAAGCTTATTTTTGATTAGAGAAGAAAGTCCCTTAAAGGATTTTTGACGACAAAGCACCCTTCAAAGTTTTGACAGTTCTTACTAAATATTTCCAAAAATATTGATTTCAGAGAGAAAAGTTTCAAACAAAAAATGAAGCTCATAAAAAGCTCTACAAAATTCTTATTTTGCATATCGCATATCCGTTGCATAATTCTATGCAACGCATCGACGAAAAGTTGTTGCACCTTTCGTTGCAGAATTTTCGAATATGAATTATAGAAATTGATATATCAGGAACAATGTGTTTATGCAACTTCGGTATTTCCCTTTCGCTGATAGTTAATGATAAATCACCGAGGTAATTCTTATTGTGACGGTGATCGATCGCGACAAACACTATAGATTTATTGTTCATGCGTAGGTATGAGCGCGTTACGCGCCTACTTGACGCACGTGCTTGTGATATAATAATGTGAAAGTGAATGGTGCCGATGATTATGCTTGACTCTTTATAGAAATGTCGCGGAAGGACGTTCTGTAACTTGGATTTAAATGAACCGAGATTTACATAAATTCGCCACTGTATCATTTGTGTTACGTTGTAGTCGAAGAGCCAGAAGATTTTCCATGGCATCGAACCAGATGCTGCGCATAAATCTTTCCGAGCGCGTAATCCGGCACGATTCTCGTTTTTGACGTTAAGCTTCGGTTCTTCTCAGTCAGTGACTTCAGTTTAGCACACGATGAAACGATTCAAGGATGTTTGAAATGGAATTTCATTTCGTTTTCTTGAAAATAATACGAAATAAAGTGTAGATTGTTGATCATTGAATTTTCAATTTAATTGGTCGACAGATAGAAACGGTGTTATTGATGGATGACACGTTAATAGCCTGCATTGTTACATTTGACATTTCACGTCTGTCGAATTTATTTAGATCTGGAAACGAACCATGCCAATTGTATGAATTTATTTATACGCGTGATGTAATAATGTGTTGTCACTTGAAATGTTAGAACTGGAAGAGAGATTAAAGATCTAGGCTCAGAGACCTGATTGATGTTATTGTTTTGGACTGATTTCTTTAGAGATAACATTTGTAAAACGTTTTCATATTTTTTGGGAAATATAAGGTTATTCTCAGATATGTCTGTTAGGGGGACCTTCATATGGAGCTATGAAACATAACAAATTGTTTGTTATTTTATTTTTTACTTCCAATCCGAAGCATTTGACTCGGTTTGAACATCACGGATCAACGAACAATCGTGGGCAAATGAAGTCGGTAAACAGGTCGTCTTCCGACTGGTTTGCTCGACACACGTGCACGAAGGCAGCCAAGTGCTGTAGGTGCAACCATATGTGAAAGTGACAGCATGCATGGACAGGTAACGGAAAGGTGGTGGGCAGTAAGGTCGACGAAGGACGTCGTGGTGAATTGCGAGCACAGTTGGCGATCATTCGTGACTGGATTCCGAGCCAATTAAAATCCAGAACTGTAATTAAGGTCGTCCGTGATTTCAACGTTTGTTTTGTAAACTCGAGGATGTTCCACGTGGCCGTGATGCTTTTATTAAAAGGGCACGTTGAAACTAAACGGAAGCTGATTCATGAATTTTCTGTCCGGACACGTTTCATAAATACCGTTCGATTCGATAAATATCCGTTTTGTTTATTTTCATCGAAAAATCCTTGCTTCGGTTTCGGTCTGTGAAATGTTTCGCAATGAAATTATGCGCGTGTCGTTTGATTGCATGGTACTTTCCATGATATACTGCCAGGGGAACAATAATAATCCGGATTATGAAACGATCGTTGCGGAATTGTACGGTCCGCTTTGAACCATTCCTAATCCCTCCAGGACAACCATTATTCATGATTGTAGCTTTATCAATGATATATTAGCTGATATTCTCATTTTCACCCTGTTTGGATCATAGAATTTTGGAATAAATAGAAAGGTGATAATTTGGGATATTAGATTATCTAACTATTAAAACCCTGAGGAACATTGGCGTAGGTAGGTAAGGGCTAGGATGGGCCAAGATGGACCAAGGTGGTACAGGGTGGGCCTACCCTCCTCCCCCAAATGTGGATTGCCTTTTTACCATTCTAATATTTTAAGGATTCAAAATTGCAAAGTTTTAAAATTCTATGATTTCAAAATTTAATATTCTAAAATTCCAAAATTGTGAAATGATCAAGATCAAATTCTAATATTCTAAAATTCCAAAATTGTGAAATGCTCAAGATCTCAAATTCTAATATTCTATAATTCCAAATTGTAAAATGCTCAACTTCTCAAATTTTAATATTCCAAGATTCTCCCGTAAAATCTTGCGACGTAACATTATTGATAAAGCTAAGGGACCTGGGCCGTGCCAAAAGAAATCTTAGTTACGCCAATGCCGAGGAAATCCTCAAACTAAAACCTATTACTGTGCCATAATAAAAGAAGAATTAATTGTTAAAAGACACAATAGTCGAAAACGCTTCGCGTGCATCATCGAGTTACGTCACAAGTCTACTTTGCTGCACGCCGAGCAGAGAGTTCGCGGATATTCTTGTTCCTATGGGCGGATCCGTGTAATTGCCGTCGCTATTAATGGAGTAACTCGAAGTCTCGTTACGAAATCATAGTCCCGTCCATTCTCGGCGCTCTCGCGCGAGATGATAAACGTTGAAGCTATGCCCGTGTGTCGCGCGAAACGCGTCATCCGTGCGTTCAAGATTGCGGCCGAGAAATTCGTAACAATGTTTTGTAATCGTGAATTTAATCGTAGTTAATCGTTGCATAAGGTGGCGCACGAACTGTGCAAGTATCGAGAGAGCTTAATACGATTAAACGATCGAAGCGCCTGTGTATATATTTTTCAATTGCAAACGCATGCAAATCGTTAGAGATTTGAATACTGTTCAAATACACAAAGGTTTTGAGTATCGTTTTCAATAGCCGTTTGGCAGTGAGTCAGTTGAGAAACTTTATCTGCCAGATGAAAGCAGCAATGTTTGTAAATTGTGATTTATTTGTTCAGTTGACTTCTGGCGGAAATAACTTGAGAAATAAACGTTCTTCGTAATATTTAGGGAAACATTTCTATTTTCGCGTCTGCTTCAAATTTTGAGATTAGGAATTCCTAGAGGGGATCGAGAACTCGGAAACTTCGGGTATCCGATACTCGAACCTGACCCGACCTTTCTTTTATAACGTAGAAAAATTCTGATGGACGCCCGCCACCCTCTAAGGGAAGGGTGGCGGGCAGTGTGAGATTTTTACTTACTAAAACTCTACAGCGGCTACCCTCTGGCGTTTGGGGGTTGGTTCTGGGATCTTTGTATTACATCGATGTTTCCCTCGTCGTACGCCGAAACATTTTTCACAAAAATGGAGCAAAACGACCCAATACCTTGAATTTATAGTTGACACTTGGGACTGCTCCAGGTGCAATGGTGTTGTAAGCGGATCCGACTCGACTTAAAATTATTGGATTTTCAGTCACTTATAGTAATCGCGTTTCATGTACTTTATTCTGAGAAAGCAAAGAATGAAAACGGGAAATATTTTTACAAAGTACCATCATTATTTTTAACCGACTTCGAAAAAGTTAGTTATTTTTTTTTTTTTTAAGGAATCGCGAACATAACATGTCGATATCGTTCATAACGATTGCCACAGTGAAAATACCTGTATTTAGTCAGACGTATACAATAATATAATCTCTTTCAATTTTTTATTTGCTATCTTGTATTTTTACGCATTAGTAATTCAAAACTTCCTTTCTTCCTGGATTTCATAAGACTCGACCGTTTTGTTTGTTCTATTAAGGCACGTGATTTCATACGAATTTCTTCACTCTTGTTTACGAAGGTGTTTATATTACGGATGCATGTGCAGCTGTTGATGCACAGCTGTGCATCGTCTGCACGGTGCAAACAGTGTATGAAACAAAGAAGAAGGAGAGAACGCGGAGTCACATGCCGGAAAATGTCAACCACGTGTAGGTACACGAGGTTCTCGCCTGTAACCTGTTCAACGTGATTATGCTCGTGCAATAAACGATGCAGAAAATTGTTTCAGATAATTTACTTGCCTGTTACATCATTTACAGCGAACCGTGCCGGAGAAAAATATTGTGTAACGAACCATTTACTTGTCGATGAAACCAAGGACGCATAGGGTATCAAAAATGAGGAACAACTGATCGTTTTTCATTTATTTATCATTATCTTCTTTTTATTTTCTGTATCATTGCTATATTTAACGTAACACGATAAAATAATTCAGTACATATAGCATTGTAGACATTTTAGAATTTTCTAATTAATTTCGTATCGTTGATGTTCGAATTCCAGAAATCCCCGATTCGATATTACATCAAAGTCTGTGTAAGTTTGATTGGTCTGAATCTACTTTATCAGCCGCGACCGTGTTATCAGTATTGCCGCGACCTGGTATCAGTCACGTAATTAGATCGTCCATAAATTAACGGTAAATGTCAAAGCATGAAAGTAATGTCATTAGCGGGGTTAACGAGTTGCCAGATATTACATCAACGTCGGTGAATGTGCGGTAATCGTTTCCAAACGATAATCCTCTCGTTATGTAAATTCATTTCGACGAAAGGAATTAATAAAGAGAAGTTAAGGTGGTAAAAAAAAACGTACCAGGGTGTATTAAATATAGACGAGACTGTTTGCAATACTCTTTGTTCTTTTTTCTTTTATGGGGTGGAAAACTTCAAAAGACATCCGTTACATACCGAAGGGGGGGAGGAGATAATGCGGGACTTTACACACTAAAA
This sequence comes from Osmia bicornis bicornis, assembly GCF_907164935.1. Lineage (NCBI taxonomy): Eukaryota > Metazoa > Arthropoda > Insecta > Hymenoptera > Megachilidae > Osmia > Osmia bicornis. The sequence goes on along the minus strand of NC_060217.1, from coordinate 11,504,354 downwards.
CCACCCCCGCACCTGCTTGGAAGCTGCGGGGGAGATGTAGAAACTCTTGCTAACACTTGCGACGCACCCTAAAATAAAATTAAATAATATGTGATCGTAAAAAGGAAGGCAATAATAAAAAATTTGTATAGCGAATTTCCATTCTTAGAACTTGGACTTAGAACGAGGCCTTCTGGAAAATTAGATCCAAAGCTTCTCTTAGATCTTCCCTTGATTTAGCGCTGCTGAAAACAATGATAATTACAAAATAGCAAGATGCAAAATGTTAAGGACAGCGACACGAATCTCTATTTCTGATATTGTAAATAATTGTGATGTATTTCTCCGTTGTTTATTGCCAATAAATCCCCCTTTCGTCAAGGTTTGGAGTTCTATCTTGTGCTTTCAATAGTTATTGACGCAAATACGTATGGGTGCCAAATTGTGGTTTACGAATTGCAGGTCATTTTTCTAAATTGAGGACATGCAATATTATGTACCTGCAAAAGCCCTTTACAATTAGTGTAAGTTAGTTGTTTATAAATACAAGGTCTTTAGACCCGAAAGAAGTAGAATTGTAATTAAGAAAGGACTTTGAACTTCTAATTCTCATAAAGTACTTGAACATTGTTATAAGTGGACTTATTACGGACTCTGTTGTAAGCGAACAAAGTTTGTGTGTGCTGTAAATAACAAAACTTCTTGTTTGTTACAGCTATTAAGAAGTAAAGTTTCTTCAGTGTCTACTGTGTTATGACTGCGGTACGAGGCGAGTGAAACTGTGCTAGGTACACGTTAATCACTTAGTGTAATTAGTACTAAGATGATTGATCTGAAGGATATTAGTGTACTGAACAGATCCTTTGTCTAAATGACTAAATTAATAACTTACTATCCATATTATTATTTTATCAAAAATTAAATCCAAAGAATATTAGCTAAATTATAGTAGAAAAAAGATACTATCATTATTAAATAATCGGGTACATAATAATTTTCTACCACATAATAGTATACTAATGATGAAGCTTGAAACTACTTTCAAAAAAATTGTATTTTTCTTTAAAAAAATGAATTCGATAGCAATGCAATAATGCAGTGTTGATAGAACAAAGTTCTCGTTAATGAATGATCATCGTTAAGCTTCATAAAAATGAATCTCAACTGCTGTTTAACTTTTGTCATTCGTCGGATCGGTACATACACATCCTTTTAGCGGTAGGAATTTGTTATTAGCCGAGGCATTATGCAATCTCGCGTAATTGCATTCCGGACACTACGGATGCGCCGTCCTTTGTGTCACTTTTACTTGACGTAATTCCGGAAAGCCATGGCAGAGAAATAACACGACAGATCGATCATCCTGGAACGAGTAACATATCACCGTGTATAATTGCATAACATAAAATCAAATTATGTCACGTAACGCGAACGATAATGCTATAAATAGTCGGTTTACACGAACGCCCGTGTATCGAGAAGAAAACGCGTTTCTATTTGATAGACGATCGCGACTCGAGGAATCCGGTTAATGTCCTTCATTGTCGATCAGAGACATTTTTCTCTCGTGAGACAAAGTTTTCTTTAGAGCGTACGCGTGGCAAGATCGTACGATGGAATTTGATGGTTTTATCCGACAGAATGTTATCTGACAAGTTTAATTTATCATCGAACCTTTCTGATACAGAAAGAAGAAGTTGTTTGAACCGTGTAGGATCTCCTTTCTTCTTTGCTTTGAATGAATTTAATTCGTAGACAACGAACTATCGACAGTGAATTAATCGATAACATTTTTGAAATATTTTAATTATTGGTAGAAGTAACTTCAAATGAATAATATTAAGCCATTTGCGACGGAAAGTTTCTAATCACATGTGTGCATAGTAATTGACTCACGAAGTGGCCAATCAGTCGAGGCGTCATACTTTTCAGTCGTGTTTGGAAAACACTACTGTAGATGGATTATTCCATCGTCTGGGATCGATTGCTACCATCGAAACCAAAGTTTCCGTGCAATTAATTATTCACGCGGTTTGGTAAATGAGGCATTCTGCGGTGAAGGAAAACATTAACGCATTCTGCGGTGAAGGAAAACATTAACGCATTCTTCTTCAATCACGATTCAATCACAAAAGAAAGAGGTGTGAGATATGGAAGCATCAGATTTAGCATCGGAAGATTCCTTAGGCAACAAAATGGGAGAGCTTAAGAGAATTGGGAGACTTAAGGAAAATTAGGAGAGCTAGAAACTGTTAAGGAGAGCTAAAGGGAGTCAGGGGAAACTAAGAAGAGCCAGAAGGGCTGGAAGAGCTAAGGAGAGGTAAGGGAAGCTAAGGAAAACTAAGGAGAGCAAGGGAGACCCAGAACAGCTGGGAGAGACCAAGGAAAGCTAGGGGAGCCTAAACTAAATAGGATCTCCTGTCTTCACATATAGAGAATATGGATATACATGTTCTTTTAATTAAGAAAAATAAAATGTTAGTCCAAGTAAACATTCCAAGCCTAAGTTCCACGTCTGACTTACCCAGATGCTCCTAATATTTCTTTGATGTATAAGTGATCAATTTATAAAAATTGACAGCTTGAAATTATCACCTCAGTCAGTCTGAACAATATTCTTATCATTTATTTCTGCGACTCAGAGAGCGTGAAAATCTTTAAGTTTTTCATCGATATTGACACTAATAGAAAAGCAAGAGGCACACACACTGACACGTAACATTTTCATAACAGACTGGCCAACGGATCCGATGTCAGCTGCAACTGTTATGTGGAACGATATTGCCATGCAGTTATCAATAATGCGAGGAGACTCGTGCCTTTTCCCTCTATTCTATTTATGGCGGAAAATCTATAACGAGGCAGAGGACGTGGTGTCGGGTTATTGACTGAAACGTTCGTTGCGATACGTTACGTAAAGTCTGGTACAACTGTGGGCGAGCTTCTACATTGCAGTTACCGATCGTTTCCGTCTCGAACATTTACCATTATCGCACGTGGATCAACGAACACGTGCTCGTCATTTGGTAACCCATTGCAATAACTGGATTTGATACAATTGAACTATTACTTGAGATTTAATCGATTTGATTTATGAGACGTTCATAGGTGATCCTCGACGATTTCAATAAAATTTTATGGGTCTCTGTATATTTAGAATTGAATCAAAGAAATTAAAGTTAATTAGAGAAAATTGAACTACTAAAATTAGCTCATTTATCAATTTTAATTAAGAAATCCTTTTCATAAAGAAATATTTGAAAATAAAATTTGGTAATTAAATTTCTTGTAAAAGAATAATCATTTAAATGGAACTCTGATTTTCAGAAAATTAATATCAGATTTGTTCCTAATTTCAGTTTAATTATGATGAATTTAATGTGTCAATTTGTAGATCCTTAAATCTTGGAACGTGGGGTAATTTAAAATATCATCGCGTATCTTTATGCTTGGTGGTTTAACAAATTAATAATTGACGTTTCTTCAACGTTTTGTTTTATTCGATGATATAACGTTATCTGGAAAGTAATCTTAATTGGTAGTTTCCGAGAATTTCGAGTAGAACCTGCGGTAGGATACGCTTCTGTTCAAACTCGCGTGAATGTGAAAGCGACGAGAGTTATTCGGACACGACATCCTTTCTGTCGTCGTCGCCATTGTTCACGGAACTGTCGCGGGAAATTTCTTTTCGTTGGATTATCATGCGTCACGGTGCAATCGCGACAGGAATTCACGATCCTTACGTGACTGTCGCTGCTAAATTCCCAGGATCATTTCAAAACTTTTCCAGCTTTGTTTCGCGATTTTAGTCGACGATTACAAAATTTGTTCGTACCTGGTTGTAAACGACGCGTGTGACAAATAAAAAAAGAAAAACAATACCTATTTTAATCTTATGCGTTTAACATTGAACGATTTCAATTAACCCTCGGACGGCGGACCATGGAGAGAGCCACAATTTTAATTTAATTCAATTATTTTCTAAATTTTACACGGTTCCTTTAAAAATTGTATATTTAATTTTGGGTTAATATCCTTATATATGTTTTGGAAGGTTCCACTGTTCAAGAGTCAATACTAAATTGTCTTAAAAATTCATCAATGTAGAAATTGTTAATATTTAACAATTTCTGTCGAGGAAGTTTTGGGATGATTTAATGTATTTATCACCATCTAGGGTTATTTTAAAATTTCTTATGTTTTATGTTGCAGTTTGGATGGTAGATCCTGCAAGGACGAAATATATAGGATGGGTATCGGTGCAGGATATTGCGAAGGAAACTTAAACTTTGCCACTGCTTCAGAGGACGACGAAGTTTACACGAAGAAGAAAGTTTCTAGGGTGAGTTTCTGATCAATTGCTATCATAATATTTTTTTAATTACCTGTACTTTAATTCGTTACTCAGTTGGAAAAGCACTTCTTTCTAATGAAATAATTTAAACTTCAACCATGTACGATATTTTTTAAATTATTTGATAAAATTTAATTTTTATTTATTTTAAAATACATAAGACAAAAAACCGTGGTGGATGAATTGCCGCAGTAGATACAGACATTAATCAGACACACGATAATATAAATTATTAAAGATATAACATTTACTGTTGGCATAATTTTTTTCTCTTTCTTCATTACTTTAATTGTAATTATGACAATGAATGTGTTTAACGTATGCATTACGTGCTTTGATATTAAAAATTGAAAGAAACAATATTTGTTATAACCATCGATTTCTCAAAGATTCCATCATTAATTTTTCTTTTTTATTGGAATCCATATTATTCGAAAATAAAAGTAATATAAGCATAACGAGACATGTTACATATGTCGGAAAATTTAGGGATGACTCATGTTTATTATTGGGCATTTTATCTGTATTGCAACACTGCTCTTTTTTCTCTTTCTAAATACACTGGTGATTAAATTTGTTTTTAAAAAAAATACAACACTGATTCTCTGTAAGGAAACTCTCAGTGGCTATAAAAGAAAGTAATGTCTTCCATATCGATCATTATTTTCGAAGCAAATATTTCGTATACGTCTCGAAGTTACAAAGCATCACGTGTCCAATGAGTGTTCCGTCAGCAGTTTGCTTGCTCAATGCAATGAGTTTTACGTAATACAATATGTAGTAATGTTAAGAGTACCTGTTAACAGAAGAAAGTTCTATCAATTAACATTGGCGAAGATTAATTTCACTTAGAAAGTGCCATCTTTACCATAGTTATTACTTTTCTCATTAAAGGCTATGAAATTTTTTAATTATTCAAAACTGTTTCTAATTTATCAATCTGAATTATATTTAATTAATACTTGATTGATGGAAAATATTTACGCGTCATCGATAGGCAAGAAATCCCCGATTAGTTTTGTAATGGTTGGGTATTCTTCGTTGCAATGGCGTTCCCCGAAGTCCGAGGGTCCTCGACGTGGTCAGATTTCACGGCGAGCGTGTCCACGAGGACCGGAAGGCCACGGCAAAATCTGTACGCGAGGAACGGCCGAGGAGACGGTATTTAGGCCAACATAGAGAAAGGTTTTCCGTGTTGTCGAATCAATGGTGACGCAACCGTTGGTCACACTGATGGCGGTCACGTTTCTCGAAAACGACGATTGTGACATCGCGACCAAGCGAAATCGGATCCACCTTGTCGAGAATACGTTGGCCGATCCTATAAATTCGGATCTGCATCGAAGCCAGCGTTTCGCGCGACTTTTAACACGTTCGTTGCTGCCGGTTCATATTTCACCGAAACTTTCACAAATATTCCTTTCTTCTATTTCACCGAAAAAAAGTAGCCATTTTCTTCTTGAATACCAAAATAATCAATTGTTTTTTAAAATTTTTTATAATGATTTTTATGAACTTCTAAGTCGTTTGAATATTTATACAAAAATTTTCCTAATATAAGAAATTTTCAATTTCCAATTCGGTATTCTCAGATAAGAACCCTGTTCCAAAGTGGGTCAATTATAGCACGCACGGCTGTGAAGAAAAATGTAAAGCAACCGGTAACCGTGATTAGAGGTAGGAATAAAATTAAAACGAAGCAAAAGTCGATCACCTACGTGCTAATTCCGATTGAATCTACATGTTTTCATTAACTTCAAAAGCAAAAAAAGGGACTAGGAACAAGTTTCAACTGATCGGTCGCGTGATACGGCGACAGAAGTCCCGCTGATAATCGCGCGTAGACGCTTTATCTGGATAAAAATGTCCCGATAAAACGTGACGGAGACGAAGGGAGGCGCGGACGGTTCTGAATTAATATTTACACGCGACGAGCATGCGGCACGATCGTGAAACGATGTATCCTGTTCATTCTGTAATTGCACCGGATCACGTGCAGCGTGCACGTTCAAATCTGGCGTCGAACGGGAGCGTGAAACGCCACTTTTGGCAAGGCAGACTCGATTAGAGCAACGTGGCACGGATATCGGCCCATCGAGGTGGGGTCATTCAAGGCAGCTTGCACAATTGCCCGCTCGTCTGCGTGCCTGCCTGCCTGCTTGCCTGCTGCACTTGCCTTGATGTTTCTAACCGTTTTATGCATTCATGCACGTATGCACGCACGTACGCACGAGTGGACTTCGATGCACGTGTTGCTGATACATCGGAGAAACTGGCGACAAACTCGCGATTAATACGTCGTATAGATTGTTATTTACATTTCTGAAACCCTTATCCTTTTTTTTCTTTCGATTTCATAATGAAATAGCAGCAATATAATTGTGCTAAATTTTTATTAGATTGTTGCATATCAAACAGTGTGGATTCGAATGGCCCCACCAAAACTGAGAACTCAGGTTCGATATATAACCTAAATTGACTACAAGAAACCGATTAGAGTTGGTTTCAGAGCTGGGTGTCTTACCGTTTTCGAGATATCGTGGTAAGGTTAGGTTTGGATAGGTTAGGTTCTGCATATGTCCAGTAGCGCATGCGCAGTATTGAACAGCGCATACTCAGTATCGAATAGCGCATACGTAGTCCCAAAATTGTATAAAAATTTCTTACTAATAAGTGGAAGAACCTGACACAATTCGGAAACAATTTCTGGATATTGTTTCATAACAAAACCCTGTTCTTGAGTGGTTCAAAGTTAGTCAAGCTTGGTAATTGTATTATATATCCTTTGTCTGTCGTATAAGACTCTACATTATGTCATTATTGATGTAACAATTGCCTGGTGCGTTTATCGTTGCGTGCGTTTAAATGGAAACGAGGAATCGTATAATGAGACACGTATACATCTGTACAGGAATCAGGAAAAGTCTCCCCAATGTTAATTGGTTTCATCAATTAACCTTCGTAAAGAGATGAGCTCTTTTCATTTGAATAAGAACGTTGTTCTCCTTGAACATTCTCGTCTCCAATTAACCAACCATGTAGAAAGGATACAGATGAATTAAAATCATCGGATAAAATTCCTTCTCGGTTTGGAAAGTGAGAGTTTAGAAAAACATTATATTAATATAAGACGAGTCACTCAGGTGAATCACGTTTTGTAAAAACAAAGAGAAATATTATTTAATTTATTATCACAGTGAAGTGAAAGATAAGAATTATTTAAAAAGAAAACATTGTATGCATAGCACACTCTTCAGAAGTTAAATATCATAATAACATTTTTTTTTAAATGTACCTTCCCTATTTTCCCTGAGGAATAATACCATTTTTCTTAGGGAAGCTTACTATGCTCGATGCTGTACATTTAACCCTTAAATGCATAGTGTCCCAAAAACGAAACACTGTCTTTAACTTCTAATTAAAGTACTAACCGTAGTGAAAGTTTTACTTTTGGCTATATGCCATATTACCTTGATCCATTCAAACGAAGTATGAGAAAAAAGAAAAAAGTAAATTCGCGCGCTTTTCAATATGACGAATTGTTTTGGCGCATCCAAAGAAGATACTTTATAGGTGAATAACTGTATTTTATGCTGATAAGCGTTTTTTACTAAAATACGTTGATGGGTATAGTAATTATTTTCTTTTGTATTTTTGCATAAATCTACATAATAATCTACATATAATAGATTTTTGTCGGTCGAAATTAAAAAATCATGCAGTTAAGGGTTGAACGTCCAGTGCATATTTTATAGAATCTGCTCCGAGGAAATCTGTCGAAGAAATTTTCTCCTCTTCCATTAGTTTCGTAATTTCCATTTTTACTAGAGGTAGGATACTCATCTAGGAAGTGGTAGAAGAGTGTGACGGGTCCTCTCTAGATTTCGCGACTCAAACAGCTGATTATACGGGTTCAGATTAAAAATGGATGCCTTCCACGATGATTATCGAATGCAGGATGAGCTCAGAGTTTCGAACTTACGGATTCCAGGCGAAACATCTCGTACACCGATTTCGGTTTTTACGCCTGAGTCCGTGTGTTTCGATACGAAAGTTCGGAATTTCAAGTGGCTCGACACTCGATGGTAATTCTCGATTCATATTAGAATTTCAAGAATACCAAAGGGATTCAGTGACCCCTTAATTTTGACTCGGGCAACTTTCCAATTCCTCCTCGTGTACAAAACGCGTTGAAACGTTCGTACGACGTACGTCATCGTTCTTCAATTTGTGTTCCCGTGGAAAAAGGTTCACAATAGGGATGTTCGATTCCGATTCGATTCTTTAGAAAATCGATTTTTTCGGTAAAAAATTTGTTTACAAATTCACAAAACGATCATAAACAAATTTATTGAAATTTGGACAGAACAACGTCTGTCGGGTCAGCTAATTCTAAATAAAATTAATTACGTTTAAAATAATTTTTATTAAAAAATTTTCAACTTCCGTAGTAAATGGCGGGCTTATAACGGGATCTGCTCTTAATTCAACGTCATTGTCTTAAATTTTACCAGAATCTTTTTGGTTTCTTTTCTGTCAAACTCATCTTTTCATTCATCAGATTGAAATTGTGTCGGAGAGGTTCGATTGAAACGGAGTATTCGCTAAATGCAGCCGTGGGATTGCGAAATTTTTCGATCCGATTAGTAACATAAGCTCACGCTTATTTTCGTGGAGACACCGGCTTAAAAATAATTTATTTCGCTTGGTCCCGCTCGAATGAGCTGCGCCTCGCCTATCCTTGACTCGATTCTACGGATCGACGCAAAACAGGCTGTTCTCTTATATATCTTTGGAATCGTTACGATTGCCAATTGAGGTTGTCGCCATCGGTGCTCTTGTACAGGTGAAAATCTGCGGGTCTTTATCTTCTGCTGCGCAACAAGCACCGTTTTAAGTAATTGCGTAATCCCGATCAGTCCTTCGTTAATCGATCACCGAAAACATCGACCATCTTCTCTTCGTGGAACTGATTCTACGGTTACGCGATTGTTCAACTGCTTGTGACACGATGACGCTTGTTTTGTTGGGGATTAACCTCGTAATAGGGAGTACAATAGAGGAAAGATTCACAGATAAATGGGAATATATGACGCTGATTCAATTGAAATTTATTCATTTCAAAAGATATAAGACGCACTTGTAAGAGTTATAAAAATAAATAAATGTGGTATTTTGGAACTTGGAATTAATTAAAATTAATTTGATAAATGAACTTCAGTGAATATGATATTTAGAACATTGGAAGTCTAATTTATTTAGAAATAAAATAAGAAAGTAGGATGCTTAGAAAGATTTTAGGAAAAACTATGAAAGTACCAAAAAAGTCCTTCGGGTCATCAAGTTAAAATTTGTTTTCGCCGCGTATTTATTGATACTTTGTTTTTTTCTCTTGATTAGCATCTGAAGCATTTGATGAAATTGCGAGATAAATTGTCAAGTGACTTACTATATCAATAAACAACAGATTGCTATGAATCTTCTGCTTCGTCGATGTATCAAATATTGAGATAACTTTACCTTGTACATTCTGCTACAATTTATATCAATATCAGTGATATAATTTCGAGTACAATATCTTGCTGGATTAACGACTCTATTGTCTTGTCTTGATTTGAACAAGTAGTTTTCCATTGACCTAAGAAGCTCGTGAGGCACTTAGAGTGACTTAGATTTTGTATAGAATCTAACATTCTGTAGAATATTACATAATATTCTACATTTCAGAAAATAATAAAAATCCATAAAATTTACATAGAATTTAACAATAGGTCCAGAATATTTCACATGACTTAACGTAAGGAAAAGTCACAAGTTAACCGTTTAACTGCGGAGCTAACTTACGAAAAGTGCATTCAGTCAAATGTTAACTAATAAAATAATTTTCTAATTTATTAACAGTACTTTTTGAAACAAGCCACGACAGAATAGTTTTCTTCGCCTTCGTGGGACTCCTTTTTGAAACATTCCTCTTACGATAAACAACGAAGCTGACTAAAGGGTTAAAAATGTATTGAATTTAAATTTACGTGGGTTGTCGGAAAAATTCCACGATTTTCCACGATTTTTCCAATGACGAGTTAACTAAAAAAAATTTCAATAATATGGACGACGGATTCCTATTGAAATTGAAGCGTCCGTATATGGGTGTCAGTGAACGTGTTACTCGGAAATATCGTCTTCGACCAATCCTTTTTCCGTTTCACGGCATGGCGGATGTGCTCGCTGGCACGAACGTGATTTTCACACCACCCTGACGATTCACGCGGGGAAATACCTGACTGGATTCTCGGTCATGGCTCCGGCAATGAGTCAGGGTCTCGATACAGCTTCTACGTCATCGGATGTTACCACGGGCCAATGAGGATCCCCAAGCGCGTAGTATATTTGCGATTAAGTCGTCCAAGATTAGGCGATGGGTCAGCTTCGTTGTTTATCGTAAGAGGAATGTTTCAAAAAGGAGTCCCACGAAGGCTAAGAAAACTATTCTGTCGTGGCTTGTTTCAAAAAGTACCACGACTGTTAATAAATTAGAAAGATATTTAAATAAAAAATTTAATTCCCTTTAAAAAATTTCAAGATTATCTAAATTTTTAAATGAATATAACGAAAGAAAACAAAATGAATAATTTTTCTGAAGCTTTCGTTCAATTATTGGAGGAAGGTCTTTCAGAATTAATTTTTGATTTAATTGTTCTATTTAATTTACTCGAGTATATTTTTAAAAGATCCAAATCAATATTGTTTACCAACTCTCTTCGGTTGTATAGGATAATTAAATTGATGATTCATCGTTCGTGTTAAAAACCAGAATAAACAGCGTACCAAAGTTAAGAAGATCTGCAATTTTTCAGAAGTTACGTACGTATGTACATATGGTCGCAGCTGGCTGAAATAAAAATAAGTCGCAAAGAGTGTTTCAAAGAAGAAACCCGAAGGACACCTTAATTTCATCAAACTGCATCAATTATTTCCTCGCCTCGTTTCTGTTACTATTACCAGAAACACTTAAGGTCGTCTTCACCTGACCATGATCTATTCTTGCCTCTCCTTGTTTTCCTTAGCAACACGCAGTCTCTCTCTCTCGTCGGCCTTTTCGTTTCATTTCCCTATCCGCGCGTGACAATTGAGATAATTCGAGTCACGAGGCTTGCAGAGTTTTCCGGGACACTAGAAGCTTCACGTTCGTCGTCGTGTTTCGAAAGAAATACGATCCTCGTGTCTGACGAAGCTGCGCGTTCTCGAGTTTTGTTTCCACGTATGATATAGCTCGGAAAGGACACAACGCGGCCGGATAATCATTCTAGATTCGCTTGAATATTTGCGAGAAACGATGATTATTGAATGACCTGAATAGTAGTCCCAACGATCCAACGGATGTGCACCGACTTTATTCTTGTTCCATAAGAGCAGCGACCTCCCTTGAATCGTTGCAGCTATAGACGTGACACAGAATTCGCGATGACTGTAGGGAAAACTCGCATGATTTAAGGTTGTCGAAGTTTGTTAGCTGTTGACCCGTGTATATTCTTGCAAATCGAAATTTCTTGCGAGACTATAAAAAGAATGAATCGAGAATTTCAAGTGGTGGATCAACACGTTGATTGCCATGGAATGGAAAGCTAAGATAAACTATTCTATCCTATGCTAAGTTTTACAAAATTTGCTTCGATACTTTTTTATATGAAACCATTTTCATTGTAAACTAAGCTACCATATGCTACGTTTTCTTTGAGGGCAAAGTTAGCTCTATGTAACACAAACCTCCATCTGAACCGTCTTGTCCCAAACTGATGATGAATGCAGTGGGATTTACCTAGCATAGCTTAAAAAAATTTAGTTTCGGTGGATATTGTACAAATTTTATAATATAACATCGCATGGCATAATTTAGCTTAGGATAACGTAGTATAGGTTTCCGGTGGCTGAGGCTCAAATTTTCCTAGAAATTTAAGAATCCATCATCCATATAACTACACGACGATAATTCTATCGAAACCTTTCCCTTTCCCTCTTTGAATCATTCTACTATTACAAATAAGTATTACTGATATATCAGAATGCAAAAATCAATGTATGTTTCAATTTAGAGTTCATTCCCAGCGCGGAATGACCAACAGACATTATTTCTAAAAATAACAGCGCATGATTAAATAAAACGTTCGTACATAGTCGTTTAACTATTATTGATGCCAGGATGATTATAGGTAGATCTAACCGTATTACAAACTATAAGCAACACTACCGCAGAAAGAAGTTCATATATCGCATAATAGGTTCGCGCTAAATATAAATCACTCGAATAGAAAGATTGTACGATCCTGTTGGAATAAAAGGAACGAATAATTTTCTAGCCGCATTGAATACGATCCTCGTATGACTCAACTTATGTAGAGATACGTATTATCTTTTCCATTCGTTCGTCACTTGCACGTGTTTCACGTTGCGCCTCGCTCATTCGTCTCGCACGTGATGCCATCTTTTCAAAGATTAATTAAATTGTACTGTTGGATGAAAAAAGAGGATCAGAGCAATTTGATGCTTTTTCCATAGAGCGCATAGAATAAAATTCCTTGTTTATTTCAAAATTGCATTGGTAAATCTTGAAAAATTGACGAAATCAAATTATTAGGAAAGCTTCGATATTTTATTGGCAGATTTTAAAAATCGACTGAATCAAATTATTGGAAAATTAAATTAAATTGTTTATTAACCCTTTCGGTCCGGCGCTCTTGTGACAAAATGCATCACTGATTCTTCTCTGTCATGTGGAGTTTGCAATTAGTTTATTATAGTAATTCGAAATGTTATATCTGCAATGTCTACAAGTACGATTTTTTTCAAAGGCGAATACCCTTCAAGGGCGCATAAATACGCTCCTCAACAACTAGCCTGCAAGTGAAAGAGTTAATATTAAAAGTGAATATTTTCGTTTGAAGCACGGTTCGTGAACAATGCAAAATAACTTCCCGGTGTTTTCATTCGCTCTGTCTTCTACTATTTCTTATCAATGTAGAAAAGGGGAATTCGTTTTCCGTTGTCACGTGTTTTGTCAGAGTTTTATTACGGGTAAACCGAGCGTCACGAGGGCTTGACGTAGACGTAACAATTGTTATGAGCCTTTCTGCGAATGGGAGTTCTGCAAGTGCGTCGTTGGCGGAATATATCGTATTGGACTTCGCGCGGTGCCATGAACAAAGTCGATAACAGAGCTTTCTCGATAACCGATCGGAGGTTAATCGTATTATGGACCGGCACGATGCGGACAGATTCGATTCTGGAAAATAAGTATTCGTTTGCTTGGACTTTAATACAACTTTTATCACGTTCCTTCGCGCCTCGTTACAAAATCTATTAGTTTATTTTCACTGAAATACGTTCAGACTCTGAAGAGCTTATTGCAATTCCTCGACGAGTCGGGGGTCATTGGTGACAGACACCGCGATTTTAATACAATCAAAGCAATTAAAACTAAACTTTAATTAGCATTATCATTACGCTAACTATATTATACTTGACACGTTGGATACCACCGGGGTCACCGCTGAAAAAACATTGTTTTAAATAATATTGCTATTGTACAAATAATATAAAATAGTAAATAGAAAGCTGAAATTTGAAAATTAACTATGCCTATTCTTAATAATCAGAGCTTTAATCCGTCCCACGGCAAATGGGCATTTTCGTGAAATTAAAAAATAAAATGACTGCATCTTGAATAATTGCAATTATAAGGAAACGCGTTATCTTCGGTTCCTTTGATACAAAGAAAAATATATTTATATTCTCGATCAGCTTATTGTTAGAATACTTTGAGGTATCACTGTTGGATGATTAAGTATGCACAGTCGCTGTAGCTTATTAATTTGTTTCGATGTTAATTACCAGCCACGAAATTTTCGTCTTCTCTTCCTAACAGAAATAATATCTACGTGTCTGATTACGTCAGGATTGCTGAAAACAGCACGTGCTCATTTACACCACGTTCATCCATAATGAACGTGGTCACATGTTTGCTCTCTGTAAATGTGCCATCCACAGTAAACGTGATCATTCACGTCTACTATTAACAGCATATAGGTTTCAGTAATTAGACGATTTGTGGGAAAACGTACACTGGACGTTTCTAAATATGAATTTCATGGGAAATGAATTTAATTAGAATGTTTGTCATAATTTTACATTTCACTTAGAATTAACATGTTTTACATGAATTTTAAAATGTACCATTTTTCAAAGTGTTATATAATTTCAATATTATACAGTAAATGTGAGATAACATAAAAATCTTTGTAATGAAGTTACAGATACGTGAGATCATCCATCAAAGTGTTTGCTTCCCCGTTATCAATGAAACTTTCATTTAGGAAGCCGGCGTTATCGTGACTCTTGTGCAGCGCACTTTTTGTATTTCCCTCAAAGCTGCTCGTGTTTTCTACGACGTGTTTTATAAAGAGCTCCGCAAGTAGCAGCGTTTCCGGGTATCGCCAAAGTGAAAAACACGTTTCACAATACTGCATCATCGAGTCAACGACTTCGTGTCTTCTTGCATTTTTCGTTTTTTCGTCCGGTCGTTCGACTTGGAATAATAATTCTCTGTGTTCCCTGGAAATTCTACAATATTTCATCATTAGTGTTTTAACCCACGCATTACCCTATACTTTTAATTACCAAATTATAAAAATAGTTATCAATGCTTTTTAAAAAGTTAAATCTCGTAACTATGATAAACAGATAAATGAGACTCTGTTGTTTCATAGATGCAAATAGAAACGCGTTACGATGCGTCTAGGTTTCGTTTGTTATTGCCAAGTATGGCGAAGCTGCAAGATCCGGTGATACCCGGTTATCGTATGAAAAACACTGAGGGGCCACCGCGGTCAAACGTTTGCCGATAAACCCTGGTCACAACAGAAGCTTCGATGTCAGCCGCAATATTCTCCTCTGTCCGGTTCTAGCCGGAATGTTGATAACACGACCCCGTTAAAGCGGTTCCCCCGCGATTTTTCTTTCACGATCCAACTCCTTTCCCGGATCGCTGTTCTGCTCGCCAGTCTGCTGGGATAAGCAGAAACTTCCAAGTCGAGGGTCAACGAGCAATTCTTGATTACGGTTCGCTGTACCGTCGTTGTAGACGACGGGAAATACGTTCGTTACTCGTCCAACAGTATAATCTCCTGTGTTTCTTATCTTACAGGGGGAAAAATGCAGATTTTTTTCATATCGAAATATAACATTGTTTTGAGGAAAAAGAATGCATGCTTTTGTAATGATTATGCTTGTTAACACTTAAGCTTAAAGGAAAGTACTTATAAATTAAACGTACATTTTTATTTTATTTTTTTTTTTAATTTTATGCATTGGTTTTGGCTAAATTATGTCACTAATGAACCAAATCTTCAGGGAAGAATAAATAGAACAGAAAGGGTTAATCTCCATATCGATTCCTTTTCAAAGGCTGGACTAAAACGGACAGACAATTATCATGATCAATAATGTTATTTAAAATAGATTAATCTGGTTACAAGTAGCCCGAAGGTTCCCCGTTTCGTTCACTAGCTCAGTTATTCCCACTTCGCCCTTTGAATGATCTCGAAATAACCACATCGTCTCAAATTCTCGACCTGTTCTCTTTGCAAGCTCAATGTACAGAATAGGTCTTGTATTAAGCTCTGTTCATATCTACAAGTATAAATATTTCTTAATGCATTATTTATGAGAAACTTTATATTTAACACGTTATATGTCGCCGAGAAAATGAACGTGCATATGTAATACGGCAAGTTACAATTATAATGGTTCAGAATGGAATAGAGTAGTGATTAATAGCGTAGGTATCTTGGAAAAATAATTAGCGGAGATTTAGGCGGACCCAAACTTACAAACCGCACAAGAAACAGTGTAAAATTTAGAAAATTAAAAAAATTAAAATTGTAGCTCTCTCCATGGTCCGTCGTCCGAGGGTTAATTAAAATTTTCTATAAGGAGCTCCATTATGCCACTAATCTCCCAATAATAATAATATTTAAGATGTATCGTCTGCGAATGCGTTGACTCTCACTACTGTGTCAACATATACCAAAAATCAGACCAAGCAGGGCGAGTGGCGCACCTATCTTGATCAATCAGAAAATCTTAGAGGATTCTAGTGTTTACAATTTGAAATTTGAAATATGTCTGGAGCTTTCAAAGCTGAAGACTCGTAGTTTATTTGATCAACGCTACATTACTCAGGGTGTCTTCTAAGATCACGGAATCGAGCTCTTCGAACCCAGAAAGGTGCACATTCGTATAAATGACAAGTGAAATTCTGTCTCTCGATCGAGTACCATAAAAATCAGCTAACACGATCATTTGGCTGAATTCCATCCTCGGTCGCCTATTCGCAGATGAAAAATAAATTATTCCTGCTAGTTTCGTCACGTGCGCCTTAGTCACCGTCGACGCCGAGGTATCTGGTTCAAGGCGGTGCTGCGTGCACTTCTGCATAGAGAAAACGTGCTCTTCGTGGCCTAGCGAACACGTTTCCCTTTTTCTCTTCATTCCAAGTAAACGGTAACGGGCGCTTAGTCGCGTGTGCTTCCGTAGTAACGTAGGAAAGTGCAGCGGAAGAGAATTCTCCGTTGGGCTTCCTCGCTCCGAAACGTGTTCCCTCACGTGTTGGGCGTAATGCGTCGCGTTTACAACACGTGATAGCAGCGGCGTCATCGTCGAGCGACATCTCCCTCCTCGTTAAAGGAACGTAAGCGCCGCCAGCCGTGGATCGCAGTCGTGGCCGTGCCATATCGAAACGCACAGTGTTTTACTTAACGTCGCGAACTTTTCGGATCGAGCAACATCCTCGCGATTCACTTTTTCAGACGAACCCTCGGCTTTGTAGCATTATGAACGATTCTTGGTTGTTCCTTCGTTGAACGTATCGATCCAACTGATCGTGTATCATCGTTGTCTAGTGGATCAGTGGTGGTTCTTTCAAAAATTCAAATCGAGCTACCCTGGAGGGTGCAATTTGAAAAGAGGTGTTTCTCGTCAGAATAGAAGAAACAATTATTTTAGTGTAGTTCCATTTTCTTCTGGATACCGGCGGTCACGTTTTAACGGGATTTCTGTGAAGTCGTTAAGAGAAATTCTTGAAAAGGAAGAGAATTGTGTGTTGAACGTGTGGCTCGAAGAGGAGGAACGATACAACAGCGTGTCATCGTTGCCTGCTTTCGCGCGGCCCGCTTCTAAGTGCACAATGGTGACGCACAGCATGGACAATATTTTGAACATGCAGTATTATCCCACCAACAGTCACGTAGAGGCGAATGTGCACTCGCCGCCGCTTAGGAAGAGACGGTGTTTGAATAAGGAGGTGATATTTCATTTCTTCCTTGGTATTGTAATTGTTTGTTCTACTGTGTGGGACCTAGGAGGGAATTCGTTTCATAGGGTCTCCTGAAAGATAGTTCGTTCCACTTTACGGCTCGTTTCATTCATTCTTTTACATTTACGAAAGGTAATTTAAATGAATAATTAAATAGACATTAGAGTTGCATATATATATATACGTATACTGCATCTTTGGAAAAATTTAAAAAATTATTATTTGCATTTGTATCAATCTACCTATCAATAAGTAGGTTTTAATAATTAATTAACAAATCTTTGAATACAGGACATTAATGAAATAACTAACGCGACCAATTAACGTGTACCTAATAACATTATCTTTTTACGCGATTTGACGCAAATTAAAACCTTGTCCTAAAATTCATCCGATTTAAATATAGCATTATGTTAATGGATGTTCGAATGAATGATATTATATATATTCTATTGCAATTAATTCGAGAAAACTCGTGATAAAGTTAGAATCTTATTAGTCATTTAACACGTGCTAATTACCTATTAATAGATTGGCAAATAAATTCGTGACCTTTCGATATTCTATTTTTTCTTTTAAATTGAAATGCGTTGAATATTAATAAATAATTATGTAGAAAAAATATTTAGTAGTTTATTTATTTATATTTATTATGGAACTTTTAAAATAAAATCAATTTAAATAATATTCATAACTTAATCTCACTTGTAATTAATTTTTTCAAGTATCAACAAATCACAGTTCTATTAAAACATATGTTTTCCTAACATCATAGTGTTTTTTATTTTGTTGCAGCAAGATCCGATGTCTCACAGGATCATCGAGAAACGAAGAAGAGACCGTATGAACAACTGTTTGGCCGATTTGAGTAGACTCATACCGGCCGAGTACTTGAAGAAAGGTCGTGGAAGAGTGGAGAAGACGGAGATCATCGAAATGGCCATCCGTCACATGAAGCATCTTCAAGGTCTTCGCCAAGGTACTGATCAAGAACAACGCGAGAACCAACTCGAGTTTCGATACCTTTTTAACGTATTCATTGATTTTATGAAATTGCTCAGAATCAAAACATCCTGCTGTAACGTCAGTTCACACGCACCCTGAAGACAGCGTGGACAGTGTTTCTCATTCGACCGTGGCGTCGACCGCCGCAGAACACTACAGGCTGGGTTTTCAGGAATGCCTCAGCGAAACCATGCACTTCCTTGTGGAAGTCGAAGGTTTCTTTGCCAGGGATTCCTTGTGCGTGCAGCTGATCAATCATTTGCAGCAGCACTGCGAAAAGATTTTAGCCACCAGTGAGTAAATACTTACTAGCGATACTGGAATTAATACAAATCACTTGTATCTTGTTCTTCGAATGAGTTTCCTTTGAATTTCATTATTTTCCTTTTGTTACTCAGATCAGTTCGATTAAAATGAAACTTTGACGAAGAATTGTGTCAGGAGGGAAGAAAGTTCCTTGAAAAGGAATATTACAATACATTCCTCATTCTACTATTCATTTTTTACAATAGTAGAAGCCTAGATATTTTTTTTTCTCTCCTTGAAAAATGTTATTAAGCACTAAAATTTAAGAGACATGTTACAAGTTTAACAGGGGATGAAACATCCCCTCGAAACTTTCATTTTGCAAATGTCAAATTTCATATCATCAAGCATCTTTTCCACGACAATCACTTTTGTACAGAATATAATTATACTCAGATGTATCTCGTTTTGTAAATAAACAATGATATGAAGACGTTAAATAAAGCCGCTGTTCCCAGTTGTACCTCCTTCTCCTTCTCTCTTCGATTATACACCCTGATAATAATTACTTTTTAATATGCACTTCTCTTTAGACGTACTTTGCCTGGTAATAATTTGAATTTTAATCAAGGTGAAGCTTACTTTTTTATACGACCCTTTGAGCTCAACATTTCGCACACTAGTGCATTTCAGTGCTTAATAACTTATTTCAAGGAGAATTAAATTAAAGGGGAAACAGTTAAATACTTTTAAAAGTAATTTCTTGAATTTTTATAAAATTTAAAGATATTTTATATTTCTAGTTCTGGGCTTCTTCCATTTCGTATATCTTCTTCTCAAATAGGTTTCGACGAAAGATGGTAGATTCTATGAAAATTTCATGTCATCCTCTTTTGTCAGAACTTATTTTAAGAAAAGGCACGTTAAATGAGGAACGTCCGCTGATTTAACGCGATACCGGCGAACAATGTTGCATCGGCATGAATTTTTCATTGCAGGCGATAGGCTAGGCTTCCCGCATCCCGAGATGCCGACGACGAACGGTGTACCGAACGGCACCAGCTACACCCACACCAGCATTCCCACGATGTGTCAACCGAATGGTCACTCGGACCACGGTTCGAGTTCAGGCGTGAGTTCGTTCGGTGACCCGGAACGTCCTATGCGTCCTACGATCATCCCACCGCCAGCGATCGTGAGCGACGACAGCAATCACAGCACCCATTCGCATAGCGCACCATCAACGACCAGCTGCAAGCCTTCCAATTACAAGTTCAAGAGTTCCATCAAGCAAAGGTTCTCCGCGGAGAGGATAAAGTCTAGCCCACCACCTGCCATCAACTCGGAGAAGCCATCTTCATCGCACGGGGTACCCATCTTTGCACTCCACGACGGTGGCGCCTTCTACGTCCCACTAACCATCGAAGCGTCCATGCTGAGGCCACACCTGAACTTCATCCCAGACACCGGACCAGACACCGTTCTTCATCCCGTCACCATATCAGTGAACTTTAATCATTCGACACAACCGGCGTGGTCGCACCATCCCAGTCCCACTCATCAACAACAGACATAAAAAAATGGCGTCATGAATGCGAGCCCATCTCGCGATCTTCCATCCGGAATGTACATACGCCTGTTCATACGTATTGCGAATCACTATGCATGCGTGAACACTTGCACCACAAGTGGTGCGATCTGTATGGACACTTGTACGAAGAAATCATTCGATCAAGTATTTTAAGCGGTATCTACGACTCGAAGCTATCGGTCGTCGCAGATTCTTCATTTTATTTCTGATTCTTTAGTCGGTACAGTACGATGGCCACTGTGTACCGTGGTTACAGAGAACGATGGTGTCGAGGATGTTTCTTTTTTTTCTTTGTATATTTACCGAGGCTGTGGGTTGTCTTAGCATTTACGAGGTTCGAGAGAAAGTATGGCAGCGATGTCATAGATAGAGATATTAGAGTATTAGGGCGTGATGTCCCGGGTTGCTTTAGCTTCGGTGTGTCTTTACTTTCCGTCGATATCGTCGCGGTTGTATCCCTCTTTTCTTTCCTCTCACATCCATACACTTTTTATCTTGTTTCGTTCTATCTATCATCCTACCTTTCCAATCCTTTCCTCATCGGTTGGGTAAATGTGTCGCGCGGTGACTAGGCTTATACCGTCGAGTTCATTTTTTTCCGTTTTTATTTCTTTTCTCTTTGACGGATCGCCAATTCGTTCATCGATTAGTATTAAATAAAGATTAAATCGCTGCGTCTGTAGATTCGCGAAGTAACAGCCAGGTAACGACGTGTTGTCGCACAAAAAGGAAAAATGTTAAACTGGACTGGTCGCAGTTATTGAACTTCGTTTTCGAAGCGTATACTAAACCGACGAAAGTGCCTACACGTTTTGATCTATGAATTCCATTGATGTGATCGTCTTGTATGTACGAAGAAAGTGTTTCATTTCCTGCGAATAAATTCTGTGTCACGTTCGATCGTAAAGGAGCAAACGGGCCTCAGCAATCAAAGACTGACCAAGACCTGCATTACACTAAATTCTCTTGTAAGATCATTGCATTAAATATATATACATACATATATATATTTGTACATACCATGTTTAGTTGTAACGTTAACGAAGAGTTTATTGCGGAATAAATTATATTTACCATAAACCTTTTCTCACGATCTATTTTTTATTTTCTAGAAATATTAGAATAGAAGGAGAAAGAAAAAGGAGACGAAGAGTCGAAGAAACAACACTCGGGAGATGCAATTAAAATTTTTTTTTTTTTATTACATCAACATAATACTGGCTAAGGGTCAAAACAATTGTCGAACGCGTCTATTAGGGTTATCGAGATTAACACATGCGATTCGTGAACGAAACTCGCTTGCTAATTAAAAGAGAATACCCTTTTAATCGCGAGAGAGGTTCGCACGTATCGCGAAAGATTGGGATCACGATCTAATGTTCCTTAACTAGAGATAAATACACTTCTTATACGAGTAATAAAATTATTCTTGCAGCGAGGCAACCAAGTCTTCGAACAAATCAGCCTTAACGAATTCGTGTGGGAAATAAAAATTGTTTAAGAAACAAGGTCGGGGATGCGAGGCAGCGGCGATTCGATGGTGTTCGACTGGGTTTATTTGCTGGGTACACATCAGTCAAGTAGGTTTCCGGTCGCGTTTGGTTTTTGTCTCCTTTCTTTTTAACTGAAACCATATTAGAGGAACATAAATCTCGTTTGGGATGTTAAAGCTTGTAGCCTGACCGCTGCCTCGTGTCTCGTCTGGTGTTGTCACCGTTTACGGTGATCACACGACGTACAACATCCCGTATGATCGTCGGTGTTAACGTGTTGTCGTTTAATTGAAAAACCTAACTACACAGAGTCCAAGGGGAACTTAGTATTTCTTACCTGTAATTGGACACATATTTTCGTCAATGTAAGAATGAGTAAAAACGTAATCGTTATCCACCTAGCATATGTGGGGTGTGCGCGGGGCGTGGGTGAACTGAATGTGCAGATTCGGATAGATGCGCGGATTCAATACTACCGGATAATGTAACGGGGGTAAGCACAACATCTTTTCACTTTTGGTATTATTAGTCGAGTATGAATTGAATGGAGCAGCCGCGGCGTACTGCATCCTTGATGAGGATCCCTGCGCGGAGATGCTCGTAGGGCACCAGCCGGCGGACTGCGAGCTTCCGAGGAAGCTTGATGGTTACTTTTTTTTCTGGGCCTTCTCCGCGGCCTTTGTAACCTTGCCCTGGGTATCTTTGAAGGTGACGCTCTGTAAAAATACAAATTCCATCGTTATTTGTTTTTCTAAATAATTCTAAGTATCTTTTCTTAGTTGATGAGACGTCCAATTTGCAATTTTTTCCATTTATTCAAAATTTTTAGAGAAATATTTGAAGGGAACTGGCACGAGTTTGCAGGGGATATTGTGCAATCGTTGAAAAATTGTTTACTCTTGATTAGAATCGTTATTGTATGACGAAATCAATTTTATTGTTTATTGGTCATTCTTCTTCCATTTTTAATCAACTTCGTAGGCTGTGTAAAAGTAGCCACGTGTTTCGTTAGATAATGCGCATTCCGTTTATTCTTCTTTATCATGATTAGTGGTCCGGTATTATCAGTTATTTATCAAGAGTTTCACGCTATCAGGCGAGGGTTAAAGTCACGTTCTCCTTTTTAAGTGGAATCAAATTTTTGCTGGAGTGCGTATTGATATTTTCACGCGCGTGATTCTTTTTAATCTCATTGTCAGAAAACAAGTTGCGCGTGTATAGGTGTGCATTTCAATAGATTACAAAGTTACATTTGCATATAGATATAATAAAAATATGGAAATCTATATTGGAGTTTCATCAGTATTCTGCTAATCCAAAAATATTAGAAAAAAAAAATGGAATTTTAACGATACCGAAGTATCATAAATTATAATAATCATTATACATTTCTAATTAATAAAAATCAAGACTGTTGCATGAAATTTTCCAAATGGAATTGGGTCGAAAATAATGTAAGCTTTATCTATATTTGAAATTGCAGTATACATTGCACCAAATGGTATCATGGTCCTGAAATAAAATAGGAAACGTCATTATATTCTTGTCAGATTGCCATGACATTCGGATTGTTGGAAACTCTAAAGTATCAAATGTAACTGATCTCTAATTTATTCGTTTAGATTTTCCCTTCCTTATTTTAAGATAATTTGGCAATCGGCATTACTGAACGCATCGATGAAACACAAGATAATTCAAGGTAAATGTAATATACCTTAATGACGCCCACAGCGACGGTTTGACGCATATCACGAACCGCGAAACGACCCAATGGCGGAAATTCCTGGAAAGCTTCGACGCACATCGGTTTCGTAGGTTGCAGCATCACGATCGCAGCATCCCCGCTCTTGATGCTCTTCGGATTTTCCTCGGTAGTCTTTCCGGTACGACGGTCGCATTTCTCCTTGATCTCCGCGAATTTGCACGCGATATGAGCAGTGTGACAATCGAGCACCGGTGTATACCCGTTGCTGATCTGGCCGGGATGATTCAGGACGATCACCTGAGCCATGAAGTCGGCAGCTCCTCGAGGAGGTTGATTCTTCGAATCACCCGCCACGTAACCGCGCCTCAATTCCTTCACGGAAATATTCTTCACGTTGAACCCGACGTTGTCGCCGGGCAGTGCCTCCGTTAGGGCCTCGTGATGCATCTCCACTGACTTTACCTCAGTGGTCAGCGCCGCTGGAGCAAATGTCACCAACATACCTGTGGTATTAAAATCATAGATAATTTAAATTAGAAATATTTAATAAATTAACAAAAGCGATAGTTACGTTTTCCCGAAAATTTTCAGAAAATCCAAGGGTATTGCTGCAGATTTTTATAAGAACGAAAGTGTCAAGAATGAATGCCACGACGCCAATAAGGAATACTTAATTAATTAATATCTAATACTATTCTAACCATACTCGTACCTGGTTTCAGGATACCAGTCTCCACACGACCGACCGGAACAGTGCCGATACCACCGATCTTGTAAACATCCTGAAGGGGCAGACGAAGAGCCTTGTCGGTAGGTCTGGACGGTGGCAGTATAGCGTCAAGGGCCTCGATCAGAGTCTTCCCATCGGCGTTTCCATCCTTACGCTCCACTTTCCATCCCTTGTACCAGGGTGTCTTTGGCGACGGTTCGAGCATGTTGTCGCCGTGCCAGCCTGAGATCGGTACAAAAGCGACGGACGCGGTGTTGTAACCGATCTTCTTGATGTACGATGACACCTCTTTCTTAATTTCCTCGAAACGACTCTCCGAGTAGGGCGGGTCGGTCATGTCCATCTTGTTCACGCCGACGATCAGCTGTTTAACGCCCAAGGTGAACGCGAGCAAAGCGTGTTCGCGCGTTTGCCCGTTCTTCGATATTCCCGCTTCGAATTCGCCGATACCAGCTGCGACGATTAGGACGGCGCAATCGGCCTGGCTGGTACCGGTGATCATGTTCTTGATGAAATCGCGATGACCCGGCGCGTCGATGATGGTCACGTAATACTTGGCCGTCTCGAATTTCCACAGAGCGATATCGATCGTGATACCGCGTTCGCGCTCGGCCTTAAGCTTGTCCAACACCCAGGCGTACTTGAACGAACCTTTACCCATCTCCTGGGCTTCTTTCTCGAATTTCTCGATGGTACGCTTGTCGATACCGCCGCATTTGTAGATCAAATGTCCCGTGGTGGTAGACTTGCCCGAA
Source organism: Osmia bicornis bicornis (assembly GCF_907164935.1). Lineage (NCBI taxonomy): Eukaryota > Metazoa > Arthropoda > Insecta > Hymenoptera > Megachilidae > Osmia > Osmia bicornis. Next base: position 11,479,130 of record NC_060217.1, on the reverse strand, counting down.
TCGACGTGGCCTATCACCACGATGTTTATGTGTATCTTCTCCTTACCCATGTCGACGCTCTAGTTACCTGGAAGAATTTTCTGATCATTATTTTCATCGTTTATTATTAATATAATATAGAAATCTAGTACTTGGGTTATAAGAAAGAACTGGTAACATTAACACTTTGATTGCCATGTTATTAATATTTGGGTGACATTTATATTTTGACACTTGTATTAGGTATTTTAAATTTTGGATAATGAATGAATAAATAATAAAATTTTTTTCCTTGTTTAATATTCATAATGAGTTATTGCCTGGAGGAGTAGAGAAAATGCAAATATCTTTTTTTCCAATTTTAATTTTCTGTAATATTATTGACTTTATAGAAAAGAATAGCAAGACACAAATCAAATAAAAAAATCATCGAATTAGTTGAATTAATTTATCGTGTGTATTCGTAATATGTCCAGATCATAATTGCCTCTACGTGTCATTGATGACTGACTAGAATCCAATATCAGAGAATACTGTTCATTATCGAATGCAACGAGCAGGAACGTATCGAAAGATTAATTTGTGACGAGATATTGGATCGGCCGCTATGGCTGATCATACGCGCACTCGTACTACTAGCTCGCTGTAAAATAAGCCGATTACAGCTTAATTGGTTCATTAATTATTGAAACGCGACAAACGTATGTAACTCCTTTTCTTTTTAATTAGCGAATTTTGATTTTACAGAAATTGTGTAATAAAGTAACGTATGGTGCTTAAAACTTGAATTCCCATAGGAAACCATTTATCCATGTTATTAGGAATTCTTTCACTTATCTAATTAAAAATTTGTAATAGGTACTTTAAATGATGGATAATAAAAATAAATATTTTAAAAATAATAAATGAAATTTGTTAAAAATAGAAACGCTATCTAATAAAATTTTCAATAGTGTTTGCATGGCAATCAACGCGTTAAATACTTTTTATCACTTTTCTTTACAAGAACAAGTCGGAAAGTAATCAACTTTTAATTATTTGACTAGAAAATCTCTATATTAAACGAAGCTTCATTAAACTCGAATATAATATTGTTACATAACAAAAGGTTTTTCTGATACGTTCAAGTGTATGGGTCACAGGGATGACAAGCGGGGCTGTATCGATTGTTGGGAGTCAACGAATTATGTGGACTTTAGAAACGTTCTGTTTACAAGTGAGATTACTACCTTACATTAAATTGTTTCGCTAATTCTAATCAACGAATTAATCTTCCAAATGAAGCATTCTAATTTTCAACAGAGAAGATTGAACATTGGCTACATATATTATTAGTTCAATACTTTGATTTTGCACGTTTATTTCTGTGTATATTAAAAAACATAGAAAATTAGGGTTGAGCCAATCGCGATGTCCTATTCCCTTTCGAATCGATACTCTGCACAGTGTTCAAAAAAAGGAAGGAAAAATTGCGTCGTTCTATATTAGCCCTTCTCAATGCATATCTTAAGACGTAGAAGCTTTTAAGAAGTTGTAAATCACTCGTTAAGAAAACATCCCCTTTTGCTATAACTACCCTTCACGAACAAATAAATACACCAGATATTAAAAATAAAACAAGAACATGAAAAGGATTATCAACTTTTCTTCAAAAATAAGAAGAAATTGTTACATAGCACTGATGATTAATGAAACTCGTCAGGTTTCTCGTTATCGATCCTCAGCGTTACACTTTTACAGAGGGAAATTATTCTAATTAAGATTATCAGATAGGCAGCCCCGATTATTATCTTTAATCGAATTAAGAGTCGATTTTTCGCGGATTACCTCGATTGGACTTACCTGGTCATTATCACTTCTCCATCCCTTAATTCTATCGAACAGAGTTCGTTGAACGTTATCGTTCTACAAGGTCTCTATCTCGGAAACAACTGATATTTACAACGTATGTAGGAACATTGACGAGCTGACGAAGGGTATTGATTCGCCGAAAGGGCCCACACGAAAGTACCAGTGCTATCGGCGCGAGTGTGCGCGTTTATTCGCTCGAATCGCAAAGAAAGAGAGAAAAAAAAAGGGAGCTTGATTAGGATCGTGAAATCTCGATTTCACCCCATGGAAACATCTCCGCGACCCAGTCCACCGTCGATCGATAACACTCGAGCGGTTTCTTCCTCCGGGATTCTTCGAAAAAAGAAAGAAAAAAGAAAAGAAAAATCACGGTTCAACGCGCGAGCGATTCGAAGCTCGCAGAAATCGTGCACGGCGAAGCGCTCGCGTCCGCTGGCCTCCTCTAATAATAGAGCGACCGAGTGAAGCAGCCATTTCGCGAGCAGCAATTTCGAGCTCGCGATTCAGGCATCCCCCATGAAACAAAACTACTCCTCTTCGTCAACGCGAAAAACTGAAGGACCAGAATTTTCAGATAACGATCTTGAAACTCCGTGTCGTCGAACCGCGGATTCCCGGCCTCCCTACGCGATTCACGCCCCTCGTGATGCAACAGCAGCTCGACGGTTGAAAGAGGTTAAGCCGAGAGGAAACCGGCTGGCCGTTGTAAACCGGATGCCCTCGACACTTACCTATCTCTCCGGGAGATCGCAGGGAGGCTCACGGTGAACCGGAAATCTTGCTGGCACGATCTCGTCGAGGAGCCACGGACCAAGCGGATGCAACTGCGTCGAATAATGATCGCACGCCCCCGACCGCTCGCGTAATGGCCGCGACGACCAACTAGCGGCGCACTTCTCGCCACTTGCCCGGTCCCGGCCTACTCGATCCTACTTGATTCTTCGATTTTCTTTAATAACGATACGAATGCGACCGATTGATTATTCTCAATCGCCACTTAACCGAACACCGACGATGTCGCTTTCCTAATTAGATAACGCGAACGTTTATGGGGCATACTTGCACCGGGTCCAATCAATATGTCGCCAACAGCCGGCTCTTCTTCGACTTCCGTTTTTACGAGTTACTTTACACTTCGATCGCGAAGATACTTCCGTTTGATTGTTTCAAGATACGACCGAATTCGATCGGTTTTATTGGATCAATTACTCACCGGAATCGACAGGATGGAGAGGCTGGAATATCCGCGTGGTTTCGCACGTATTTCCTTGGTCGCTTCTAGCCACTAGGACGGGACACGGTGACAGAGATAGAAGGGGCGGGAGAGAAAGAGACGGATCGAGAGGAAAGCGAGAGACAGGGGGTGAAATCGCAGTGTCATCTACTGGCGTAGCCTCAGGCCAAGGGTGAAGGGCGCATGTGCCGACCGCATGGGTGACGATGGTTCGAAGCGTCCATTGGATCGCTCGAGCTACGTCCGAAGTATGCTTTTCTCCCGGTGCCAACAGGCCGGTGCATCGCGTGCGGTAAGCTTCCGAGCTAACGAGCTCCGTCGATGCATTCTCGCCGCGTGCAATCCGTACACGCTTACGGCCTCTCGCGTCAGACGCGAGCTTTTATAGGCTTAAGCTTCGTTTACATTGTTGTACTAACACCTTGTTGTCCGACAATTTTTATTGCATTTGTTTAATTTTTTTATTTCATTCTTTGAACATACTGCACGAGTGGTAGAATATTTGGAATATTCTTAATTTATTTATTTGTCGACTAAGTGTATTTTTTAAATGATCCTTGAACTGTTTGATGCATTATTTTTTAAATTTTGTCAATTTCAATTGAAATATTTTTGCGAATTATTTAAAACGATAAAATTATCTAATATAACATTTTCACATGATCACACGATACAACCCCTGTTAATTCTCAAACTATTTAAGCTCACTTTGTTATCAAAACGAAACACCGTATCCTATCAAGGTAAGACATTTCACTTAATTAATATTATTGTACCTCAGAATTTCCTTCTTGCCTTCAATGGATATTACCGAATCGTCTGCACCATCAACAGAGAAGAGGATCGATCTATGGGGTTGGCGCAAGCGCTCGAAAAGGGTGCATACGCCGCGCCCCTGCTTAGAGACGAGAATCTTGGTAAATTTGATCAAAACAAACCAGTGAGCATGGACACTAAGTAGCTTTTAAGGAATCGTCGTTCTTCTCTTTCCTTTTACACCACTCATCGATAGTGATTTAGTCAACATGAGCCCTGGTCTCGGACACGATCCTCTTCCTTCGTACAACATCACTGCACTAGGTGAATTTACGAACTGTATTAATCACTTTTTCATACAGTGCTCATAAAATATTCGCTAAACGTGTATCGTTGCTTTCAGGTAACACAGCATTATGCCTGTGGCAACAACCGCAACACATACTGTTTCAATTAGCAAATTTTTGCTTCGCCCTGTCGTATTCGGCACCTTCCTCCAGAAAGGGAATATTATTTATGCATTCGGTGCTGATAATCGGTAAGTGCACTTGTTTGTTTAGCATAAGTGATTGCTTAACACTTTCAATGTTACATTAAAACTTTGGATTAGAAAGTAAAAAAATTGTTTTAAGTTGTATCTGAAATTTCTGTATTTGAAAAATTTGTAGAAAAAATTACCAGAAAAAATAACAATTTTTTTATTTGGGATAATTTTAAATATTTGAAAATTTAATTTGATTGAAATTATTTTAGTGCGGTTATTTATTTCGTACGTGAAGATGCTTTACATTACGAAATATTAGACTTAAGAATCTCCTCGATTTCCAAATGAATAATTAAAATCTCAATATTTGCAAAAAGAAATATTCCATTAAAATATTTGTGAAGTCTAATTGTTAAATTTTGAAATGCTTTTGTTTGAGGTTTCATGTTACTGTCTGGTTGGGCATGGCATGTGATTTGTGCACCGGATATATTCTCCTGGAACTTCAGCTTCTTGTTACTGAATATTGGACAGCTGGTTTATATAGTATATCAAATGAGACCAGTTCGATTCGACCCCGAATTAGAGGAGGCTTATCACACTCTATTTTACCCATTTAAGGTGAGCACTTTGTCAAGATTTTAATCAATTTTATGAGCTTATATGCGGTTACCATCAATCACGCGACATAATGTTCTTAATCTTTCGCGTGTTTCTTGATATCAAATGATTATAAATCAGATTAGACTTACCTAATCCTAATGCAGGGATCACAGAAGTTTCTTCAATGTTGTTGCTTTTCTAACTGGAACAAAAAGCAATGTATTTAGAATTAAGCAAATTATACTTTTTGCTATCCATTATACTGATTTCTATAAAAGATTACGTATCTTTTGCTGTAATAAGATGGTATATCATTAATGACGCGTTAAGATTATATTTGAATACTTTATTGATTAGTATCACATATTCGTGACTTTGGTATACGAATTTTGGTTCGCTATCTTTTATTCATATCTACCAATTGCAATTTGTAAGTAATTCATTTTATGGCTCATATAGTAGCTACACAAATCTGTAGATATAATTTAAATTATAATCTTTTACAGGTTTTTTATTCTCATTTAATTTAAGTACTTACGTTTATAGTTTTAGTTAAGAAGAATAATTATTTTTACATAATTTAATTCTCCTAGGGGATACTTTATACTAGCGTCGGATTAAGAGGGGGTTTAAGGGGACCTACTTCCATTGAAATTTATTCTAAATAAAATTAAAAAGGGGCAATATCATAAATGGAGATCTTTTAACATGGCCTAGGGTTGTAGCCCCCTTCAGATTTTCCTTCATTCCTGGTGCTAAATAAAATAAATTAAGCTTGTTAGGTGAATAATTAAGAATAAAAAGTTTTGTCCTCTCTTTTTTCCCTGTAATGTTATTATCGATGAACAGGTATCCCGACTACAGTTTAAGAGGTTGGTGTCTCCAGAATTTGCATCGATAATGTCGTTGCACACCGGTGAAGCGTACGCGATGCAAAATTTAACCAGGACCGACAGGCTGGGCCTGTTGCTTAGCGGTAAAGTGAATGTACTCAGCGATTCGAATTTCCTCCATCTTATATTGCCTTGCGAATTTTTGGATTCGCCAGAATTTGAAAGTTCTCGAGCATCTGTCGACGATAAATTTAAGGTAAATAAAAGAAAGAAGAAAAATCAAATATTAAATATTTCCTAGATTATGCACATTAAAAATTTCTTAATATACATGTACTATTTAGATAGACTATATTTTAATGTTGATGTATTTCACAATTAATAGGATCTTTTTTTGCCACATCACAATTTTATTTCAATTAACCCTTTTTTCTCTGTTTATTGACTTTGCTCTCAGGTGTCGATCGTTGCAGCCAGTTCGTGTAGATATTTATACTGGCAAAGGTCTGCATTGGAATATCTTCTCGTTAAAGAAGCATATTTAGCCACAGTCTTAACAACCCTAGTTGCGAGGGACATTGCTACTAAATTATACGCTATGAATAACAAGGTAATAAAAATTTTCTTTTTAGCAAAATTTCCCTTACACTTCCTGTGGTCCTTCAATTATCGTAGAAGGTCGTGAAGGTAGCTATATTGAAAAATATAGTTTTCAGCTTAACGTCTTGTTAGATTGTTACAGATAAAGGGTCACATTTGGACATAAGGCTTCCAACAATTAGCGCTGGATTATCCATAAGTGGTGAATACAGAAGTCCAAGAGCATCCAGGCAAGCACTGATCCGTAGGAAAGAATCAACTTTAACTTCAGACAATGGTAACTTTTTGTATATATTTTATTTTATATCAAATACATGTAAATCTCTACTATAGACTTCCAAAATAGCAAATAATCTTGTGCCAGTCATCATACTAACATGAAATAAAAAATTCTGTAAATATTGTTTAACACAATGTTCAGGGTGCGTTAATTTGAAAGATCGTCCAGTGAATAATCTATCGAAGAAAGGAGTTCCAAATATGGAACCGTTACCGGAAATGCCATCCTGTGATGACCTGGCGTCAAGTGGCGTCGAAAGTTGGCTGGATTCATCGAGCAAGTATCACAGTTGTGAAATTGTTGACGAAGAATAACAGGAGGCCTCCTTAACGCCGGACACATTTTACGAAGGAGACAGCGATTAGTGTCCGCGTTAAGGATTTGCATAATCTTTGAGAAGAAGACTGCAGTTGTTTTTTTTTTTTAAAGAACAATAAAAAGACAGTCTCAAAACACGTTTTTGAAAGTGTTACATAAGGCTGATTGTTACTTGATGCTTTCTTTTAGTGAACAAAAGCTTATCATGTCGAATCAATACAATTAGAAGAAGACGTCTTTATGATTATAATAGAAAATTTCGATTAATTTATTAAATTATGGATTTAAAAATTTTTATTTTATGTTAGTACGGAGTTGCAATTTTTTTATAATTATTGAAACAATTGTTAAATACGTAATTAACTTTATATAAAAAGATTATCATATTTTATTTAAAGATGAGTGATTTCAAGCAACCAAAAATGTTATTTAAGAACAACGATTGTTAAGTAAGTGGAAGGGTTTCGCTTTGTATAAACAATACGTTAACTGATACTTATTCATCTATTATTTTCAAGTAGAGTGTAAAAATACTGAAATATTTCGTTTGAAAAATATCGGCGAAAAAGATAATGCTGTTAGAAATAAATTCGTTAGTAGTATAAGTCAACGCGTTACGACGTGCAGTAGTATCAGTCAACCATAAGGCAGACACAGTTTTCAAATCACAGTTTAGAGTTCGTTTGGAAAACAAAACGTCTGGGAAACTCAGGTACACTGTTCATCAAACGTATTTTCATCACCTAACGATAGAGGCAAGGTTTAAATACACTTTCACAAAAACTTTCTTTCAATTACGTGTCTGCCGTCTATCGCTTGGATTCGACAGACTATGAACCATCTTGTACATTCCATACGTAGCTAAGTAAACGCCAGAAAAGTGCTCTTGAAGCAACTAATGTTCCAAGTGCTAGTTGCGACAAAGTGCTTACGCAACAAGGTATCTAATGACAACAAATCGTTATCATGTAACTAACCATCGTCGTATGGTATGCAGAAGTCTATCAATATTGTAAAGAGCGAATATATAAATTTCATCCGTTTACGATATCTTAGAGCAGCGGTTCTCATCCTCTTCTGGGTCTCGATCCCCATTTATAACAGTCAAGTCACATTTGACAATTCTCTCTCTTCACAATTGCATAAAAATAAATAAATAACTTTCGAATATCTTAATTATATAAGTTTTTGAAGGAACTGCGTAAGTGTTCGTGAAAAGTATTTTATTATTCAGCGATAAAAAAAAGAAAAATGGGAGTGTTATTTACAATCGTTTATCTCTAAGTTGTTATTATTAAACTTTCAGGAAATACATCCTGTATATTATATTTTATCGAGACTCGCAGATAAGAGTATGATTTGTTTAAGAATTTTCAACTTTTCTTTAAATTTTGAATAGGAAATGGATTGTTACAATGATGTTGTTTGCTGAAACGTTTATTTGTAGAGCTACGTTACAATTTGAGCTGAGTGTTTGTAATTTTTATCATAGAGTAACATAATAGCAGGGTCTGGTGTATATATACGTTGTTAACTTTGCACTGTAGTATCACATCGATGGCAATACGAATGCTTGATCACACGATCGAGGTAGTTTGTAGCATTGAAATACGTGTTTTGTACAGATTTTAATTACTGTTTTTCTTGTTGTCAATGAATACAATGGACGAAATGGAAAGTTTGCACGAAACTTTGTTCTAATCATTTGTAGATAACCCATTCATCCATTTTTTGTTAATTGTTTATAGATCTCTTTCAAAAAAGATTAAAATTTTATTCCTAATTTTTAATATTATTCTTCCTAGATACGAAATTCTTAAGACACACAGGTTTTACTAAAATAAAATTGTGTAGATCATTATATCTAATGTTATTATGAATATGATAGGCATTGCGGTTTATTTAATTTATTTTTCAATTTACATTAACATATTTTTCTATATCTTTACATTTGTATGAATTTACAGTTTCAGTGATAAGTGAAGAAGGGTAACATACCTAAAATATTGAATTGAAGCTAATGAGATCGAGTTATTCAAGGTACACCTTGAAGCAACCTAATAAATTGGCAAAAACGGACACAGAGTGGCAATTAACATTTCCTTTATTATCTTCTAGCTCCATCTTGTCCGTAGGGCTATTATCTAGCCCAAGTCAAACAGTGGGCCTCGAAATAGCACGAATGGTCGAAACGGCCCTGCAGTGAAAGAAGATTGATTTGATGGTGAAATAAACCAGTTGTGCTATCTGTAAGTCCAATTACCAGCAGACTCTTTGAAATAACCCAATTGCTCTACCATTGATTTCACCTGGGTTTGCAGGAAACTTGTGATTAGTCGCACGTTTTCAGCCATTGAGCAAACGTTTTTGGATACTCAAAGCAATGACTTAAAATTTTCAAAAATATTTAAAATAATCTCTAAGCAATAAAATGATAGCAAATGAAGAAAATTAGTTAAATATTAAAGACTGACAAGTAAACTTACCCAAGTGTTACACTCCGATTTTGATGAGCTTTGAATATTTTGTAGTGTAGGTCAAAATATAAGACAAATTAAAATTTTTTAAATTGAGAAAGGGGATGAAACCAAAAAATAATTAATGATGATGTATAATTGTATGGAAATTGTTCGTTCCAATTAAACGAGACAGAAATTAATAAAGATGTTACGTGTGATGGATAATCAAGATTTCCCAAGAAATAAAACGATTTCATGGAACGATACGGTAGGAATGATAACAAATGTGGCTTATTCCTCCCCATTTCACGACTGTCTGGTAGTCAAAAGCTCGCGTGACGATGTTCTATGAATATAAGCAATGAAACATCACTATTGCAATATAAAAGTCTTTATTACACATTTGATGACGATTTGCAACAACATTAGGCTCGGGATAACATTCTCTAATGAAATGCAAATACAAGGTATGGTACACTTTAAAATAATTGAAATATTGTAATGCAATCAGGTTACAGAATATAAAAGAGGAAGTTTAATTTTTGGAAAAATCTTTTCAGATATTTCTGTCTCAGAAGTAGAATATTTTCACCTTAAAAAGTAGTCCGATAATTCCTATAACTTTAAAACTACAATTTCCAGCTGAACTATATATTCGTATTTCATTTCGATTTCTGGAAATTGTAGTAAAAGATAATAGAATTTCGTGAGGTTCGATAAGAAAAATACACCATGCATGACAATGAAAGAGAACACGTGGAATCCGTTTAGAAAAGTAATGGCAGAATGTGTAACGAGTAAGCGGAAGGGGTGATGGATCGAAAGAGGGGTGTGAATAAGGAACAAAAGTAGGGTGCAGGTATATAAGGAAACAGAAACGAAGGGCTGTAATGTGTAGAGGCGTTGAGAAAGTAAAAAAACATGATCTGCATTAATTATTTTCGGACAAAGGGGAAAATGTTATCATTAGGTCAATAAAACAGTGAATTTAACATGTTTACTATCAACACTAATTTGAAAATTTGTTTATTATTGATCACTTTTTTCAATTATAAGATCATAATAATTGCATACCACGCACATGCTGTTTTCTAGATTAATTAAATTAATTATAGTTTCATAAAATATAAATCATGTTAAAATGATTCATAACTTACAATTGAAGAGTAAATGAATTCAGGGAACTGTATAACACGGAATTGAATTGAATTTACAATCAATTTGAATCGCAACAGCATGCGATTTCGTCGAATTACCATAACACCCTAAATTTAAAATCACAAAATATTCAACTTAAAAACACAAGCATTCCAAAACTACATATAAATACACACACACTTTACTAATTAAATCAAGAAACCACTGAGATACGCCTACGAATCTAAACCCAAAGGCACGTCATCCCTCTCAAAAAGTTAAAGAAAAAAAAAGAGGAAGCATATGAAGTTAGGGAGCAGCCAGACTGGAAAGATAAAAAAAAAAAAGCGTAACGGTTCGCAGAGAACGATGGAAGTGGGTGGATGAAACAGGGTGCAAGGCACGTAGGTAAATATGAAGGAAGAAAAACAAGAAGGACAAAGAGCGTAGCGCAGAAGAGGGCAAGGGTAAACTACCGAAGGATGAGCAAGACTGGAGGGGCTGTAGGAGAGGGTAGGAAAGAGTGGGAGGTATGAAAAGGAGTACGGACCCACGGCGGTAGTTTGGCGAGATGAGGGTAGCCGGTGCTGCCACCTACGCGGAGGGCGTGGCGCTAGTTCTATCGGCGCTTAGTCTAACGAGAGCTTTCCCACGAGTCGGACAATCTCGGGGTGCAGCACTCGTGTCGCTTCTGCTACCGCGTGAGAGTGAGTGGGAGAGCGGGCGAGAGAAGAGAGAGAGGAAAGATCAGAGTGACGGTGTATAAGAGAGAGAGGAGAAAAACGAGGAGAATTCGAAGATCGCGAAAGGAAGAAGGAAGAGAGTAGCAGTGTGATTGGTGTCGAGGTGAGACGATTCGACGAGGAGCGATATAATGTCTGAAAGATGAATGAACCTTGGACACGATGATAAATAAAGTTCTCGAGGTGAGAACACGATACGCGAACAGAAAGGACAACAACAGATCCAAAGTCAGCGGGTTGATCGTAACAGAAGCAAGGCGGTAGTGACCATGGCGCTCTTGCTCACATGTAAACAGTGCTTCGTGCTCGACGCACGCTTCGAGAGCAGCGTTCGTGATCTCGCCAGTGTATCGGTGGAAAGCAATCGTGGCCGTCATCGGGATCGTCGTTCCCGTCGTTTTCGTCGGGAGGTCCGATGAACGATCGTTCGTGGCCGTAACGTCCAGGAGAATCGTGAGGAGGCAAGACGGTATGGACGGTAGAGACGAGTCATGATCCTCGTCCTGCCGCGTCGACGTTGTCCTCGTTGTCCTCGCCCTCGTCCTCGTCATCGTCGTCGTGCTCGTCGTCGTCGTCGCCGCGCGAAAACCGTCCTCGCACGGTACTTCGTGGCTGTTGATTCGTCGTGCGTGTGCGTGTGCGTGTGCGTGCCAGTAGAAGACGCTGAACCGAGCTGAACCCTCCAACGATCAACGCTCAAACGTGATTGATGCTTGTCGCATCCGACTGCTACCTAACAAGTGGTAACCAGCCAGCGAAACGAGTATGTTTTCATCTTTTTCTTTTTTTCTTTCTTTTTATTTTCTGTGCTTCGTTTTTCTTTATTCTATTATTTTATCCTCGTGCGTTCTTCGTCGTTTCTTTTTTTCACGATCAAGTGCTCGTCGAATTTCGAGTGATAAGCACATGTAACACGAAGGTGCACCGTGTGAGTAGTTTACGTGAGACGCGTTGCTAATACGCCTGGGATGATTTTCTAGGATTTGACATGACAGACAGGTAGGTGCTTTCAGCAACAGTAAATCGACCGGTTAAAACTGTTCCTTTCTCGAAATACTTTTCGTGTCGAGAAACGTTCATGTGTAATTAGAATCTTCTTAGGTGAAATGGACAGGAGCAGTAGTCTGTTGCATCAGTAAGTGTAGTATATTCGTCCTCTCCGTGTAGCTTCCTCAGAATGTATCAATAATCGTGTGTTACTTCGAGTCTCGTATTGTGCAACGTTTTTATATTTTTATTCGAGAAATGGAACGTAATTCAATGATTATTCATTGAGAGATAAAATGTGCATTCGAAGACGAATTTCTCTCTATAGAATTTTTTACTCTATCCTATTCTATCCACTCTTTTTTGCTATTAACCTCTTCTGAAAAGGTTAAAACGAACGAGGAAGCTGCACCGTGTACCACGGATTAATTTCGCTCAACTTTTTTATTGCAAAATTTTTCCCTAACACGACTCTCGTTCGTTCGACCTTCTTTCTCCTGAACATCGTTCTAATTCCGGAAGTTCGTTACCTTCTCGAAATCTGCTGCCCTTTTCTAAATGTACCTACGGGTACGTATGCACCAAGAGGCTCGACACTCGAATGGAATGGACAGGTGGCACTGTGCAAATCTTTCACAGACTTCTCTTTACCGTGGTAATTCTTTTGTTTCTTTGCCGATTTGCGCAATTTTCTTTCGGTCTATCGGCGAAACGTCTGGTCGAGTATTTTCTACGTTTGTCACGAGACTTGGGTTAAAAGCCGGGGCGATTAGCTCACGAGTCACGTTACAATTCAAGTCCGATTCTTTTAAAATTGCATTTTATTGCTTTAGTTTAGTAAAGTAATTATTTTTTTCTTTTTTCGTAAAATTTGATTTTGTTTCGAGGGCGTCAAAAATAATTTAAATTGTTTTTATTTAATTGGTGTTAAAACTGGATGTTTTAAAAATTGTAATTATCAGGTAGATTGCTATGAAGTTAATTAGTGTCACGGATTTAATGCAACTGATTATTGAGAAAAAAAAATGTTGCAGTAGAATTTTTAATAGCGTTGATAGTATTCTACCGAATTGCAGTAAATGCAACGATGGGTTTAAGATAATTTTGTAAAGAAGATTATCCTGCGGTGTTAATGACTTTTATTTCACTGCAACATTTCAGTGCATTGCTGTAACATGCGAGTGAAATTTTATATACCTTTAAAAGTCTTTCACACGTTTGTATGCATTTTTTAACATGGCTATGTTAAAAAGCCACCTTTCCCAAGCATCTGCATAATATCACGCGCCTAATTTACACCAGTGTGCGTAACACTGTTGTGTTACAAAGGAATTAAGGCCGGTTTTATGTTTTCAGGTAATTACATTCGCCTGGTTACCATCGTTGCATTTGAAAAATTAAAACACTTTTCATGCTTCTGGATAATTTATCCATTAGTTGTTCGGCAGCTTTGTAATTGATTTATTTTTATTATTTAAACTTTTTGGAGTTCAATACAGCACATTAGCTATTATTTAACATGTGACATGAAAATACAAATTTTAATTAATATTGAATTACTCCAGAATAAGAATAATTTCTAAAAACAGAAGTAACTGATTTGTAAAAATTTCAAGCATTGAATTGCAATTGCTCTCCCATGTATACTACTGTAATTAAAGGGTTAATATTTGAGGAATCAAAATGGCAAATAAATGCCAATGATTATAACAGCTTTAATTCTTTATTTTGGTTTTCCTGGGAGAAAGACACTCCAAAAAGTAATGTGGTGTATTAAAATACTTGTTTTAAAACAAATCTAATTTTCTATTATCCAAATAAAAATGATAAAGTCCATAGCGATCAAGTAATAATCGATATAAAGTAACAAAACATGCATTTTCATTTATCAGACGAAACGTTTTGATTAACATTCCGATTACGAAAACTCATAGCTTGCATCTGGAGATTTATTTTCGCCGAATTAGAGAGACCAGCTAGGCCAAAGCTTCCGATCGGGAACCATAAATTTCGCTTGGAAATCGAACCGGTCCGATCGCGTCTGATAAAAGGTCTCGCAGACTGCCAAGCTCATGGTTTCGCGTCGAAGTTGAAAGTTCCAGTCGAAATGGTTAACTTTCGACCTTTCCCTCGTGTCGATCTCTAGAAACTTTCTAGGTGCTGGCCGTTCTCGAGTCTATCTGTCGGCTTGTTTTTCGATGGGCATTCAGGAAGATTCTGCTACTCGACCGAGAGATTCTTTGAAACTGTTGGATAGAATTTTCTAGCCAGACTTCAGTGTTGTAGGAACTTTGGAAAATTGAAGATATTTGGAGCGTGATGGCCGATGCTTTTTGTTCTTTGATCGTACGGATTAAAACGTTGAATGCCGAGCCAATTTTCTGTAACTTGTATACAACGGCGGAAGGAAATTTTTATTACACGGAGAATTGTGAACGATACAAATTTCGACATGATTTCATGCCATAAAAGTATTGCTAAATAACATTTATGGCATATTAATTTCATTGGCCTAACTTGGCCTTTCTTCTGAGGTGATCAGGTTTCTTAAAAATTTTAGAATTCTGGAATTTAGAAATTCAGAAGTATAGAAATTTAGAAATTTAGGAATTTAGAAGTATAGAAATTTAGAAATTTAGAAATACTTTCTGAGCCTTTCGGGTTCCCCTGGGAACATTTCCCTTCTGGACATGGCTTACACCCGAAAGCCTCAGAAAGTATTAACTGCTTACCGAGCCGTGAAAGCCTCAAATCTTCAGAAATTTAGAAATTTAGGAACACTTTCTGAGCCTTTCGGGTTCCCCTGAGAACATCTCCTTTCTGGACACGGCTTACACCCGAAAGACTCAGAAAGTATTAACTGCTTACCGGGCTGTGAAAGCCTCAAATCTTCAGAAATTTAGAAATTCAAGTTTGACGAAGGTCTAAATTTTTGGGAACAAGACAGTCATCCAGAAAATAAATACCTGTTTAGAAGATAATTCATATTCGAAGGGCAAAATAATATTAAACAATGAATTCCTTAAGATATAAATCTTATAATACGTAAAGAAAAATTTATAGAAAATAAATATAAATTTGGCTTTCAAGAAATTCACAACACCATTCGATAGTAATATGTTATAAGTCTGTTTCCACTGGCATTAATCATGCAGCAAAGGAATTAGGAGCATGCTTCGTTATTAGGGATAGTACTCCTAAACGGTGAAAATGCATTATCAGTGTTAGCACAGTGCACATTTGAGACCGAGTTACCAAACTAGAGCACCACGATCGGCCATCGAGACTGCAACCATTAAACTCGGTCTTCAGACAAAGCGATTGGTTTCTTCAGAAGTTTCGCAACTTTTCGCACAATTAAATCAAGAAACATTGCCAAAGCGATTGGTTTCGTCGAAATTTTACAAAATTTACACGCAATCGCTACAATTAGCCATTATCGAAGTTTTACAAATCGACACGCGGTCGAATTAAAAAGTAATTAGTTCCATTGAAGTTCCACAAATTGTAAAGAAATTAAATCAGTAAAGATAGCCACAGCAGGTAGTATTTTCGAAGTTTTAAAAATTCACACGCAATCGAATTAAATAGTGATTACCTGTTTTGAAGTTTTTCGATTTTGTCAAGAAATTTGATTAAAAAGTATCGCTTCAATTTGTTTTTCTAAAGTTCTGCAAAATCTACAGCGTAATCGAATTAAAAAGTAATTAGCCCTTTCGAACTTTAAGAACATCGTGAAGGCAATTAAGCGTTTTGAAGTTTGATAAATTTTTCAAAAATTAAACTAAGAAAGATCGCCTCAGTAATTAACTTTTCGGAAATTCGAAAAATTTGCATCTTATTAAAAGTAAAATGCAAATTAACTTCTTCAAATTTTTATAAATTTTTCGATCTTCATCAAAGCGATTAACCTACTATTAATTTATCTCCAACTAACAAAGCTTCACGCAAAGGATTAACATATTAATAATCTAGGTTGAACTCTCGTTCTCTTCCTGGTCCGTCACAAATTTCCGGGGAAATTTTGCTTGTATGTATACATCCACATTTTACATTTCGCTAGCAGCATATGCAGCAATAATATTTAATATTTAATTGTACATGCAATTGAGGACTGTTGTATGCATTTAATCGCGTAATAAGGGTTAAAATATGTATGCATTATTACACGTTGACTCCCACAGTGAAAATGCTTATGTGTAATCAGACGTGATACAATTGTAATTTTTTCATGCTTTCTATCTGCTATTTTGCATAAATAATATAAATTTTATGGGAAATACAAATTTTTCTTTCTCTTTGAATTATTTTATAATCAAATAAAGAAAGAAATAGTGATTTGGCTCCCTTGATAATTTTCAGCCAAATTGTTTTTCTTTCACTTATATTTTAAGCAAAAATTTAAAGTAGATTAAATAATGAAACAGATTTTAAAAAAGAATAAAAAACTAGAGAGCCATATTACTACCCCTTCCTTTACGAATTAACTCGTAGTTGGTAATCAATGTATCAAGGGTTAAAAGCGAAGTTCCGTTTTTGTTTTAGAAAGAAATTGTTACTAATATTTCTGTGTTATTCATTTTTTTCAGAAGAACCTGTGGTCAGCTCGAGTTGCGAAAGGAGTCGCGAAATTCAGTGAGCCGCGCGTCGACGAAAGAAAGAACGCGATTCCCGCGAGTGTCATTCGCATGTTAACGATCGATCACGGGGCTCGATCGGACACCGTGACTCTGTCCAATCGTTCGATAGTGAATCAAGTCGATTGCAATGGTGTTGCACGAAGTGATGACCTTCTGCCTGGCCGAATTCCGAAGAAGCTCAACACCTCTGTGTTACTCCCTGCTGTTGACGCATACGCACAGAAGACTGAGGTGTACTATTCCGCACTCGAAACAACATATCGCTTATCCACCATAAGGTAAGAGATTTATTTTTATTTTCATTCAACATTTATACATTCCACGGCGGATTCAGAGGGATATCGCCTCCCTATTTTCAAAGACAAACAGAATATATAAAAATGTATACTTTTCAAAGAAATATGGTTAAATAACATAAACCGCAATTGTTTTCGCGTCAAATTAATATCTATGTTCTATTTTTAGTAGATTTCGTGCGGTTGGATTTCTCTTTCCTTTCACATTCATTCTTCTTTTTTTCCTTTACATAATAAAGCTCGGGGTGTTATCAAAGTCGGATATCGATTTGAATAATCTAAATTTATATTCCATCGATACGCTCGTCTATTGTTCAACGAATTTCCATTAAACTCTTGACCTGCAAAGTAGATTACACGTAGGCAAAATTTTACGATCCCAGGTAGGATGAGCATAGCTTTTGTAACCAACTACGAATGCAAACGACATTAGCTTCGAACGCACGTATTCGGGTTGACGTACTATTTTCTCTACCCTTCGTTCGAGCGTACAGCAGAGAATTTCTTTTTAAACATATTTACATAATTCGAAGGCAAACGGATTATTTTGAGAAGCTTATCATAAGTATGGAAGTATTTCGTGTGCTTGAGAATCTATTTGAATTGTACTTATTCATTATTCAACGCAATATTTCTTGAAGAAAAGATGGTGTATCCTAAATACCGTTATCATTTTTTAGTAATAAAGGTTTTTACGTAGTTTTAACCATTTTTCTTAATATGTTGAGTGCTATAGGTACGTGGGAGGCTTTTAAATTTTTATAGGAATCCATCACTTAGATTAATAGGAAGGGTGGTAATGTGGTATCCCAGTATTATATTTCTTTCTAAATTCTGATTTATAATTTAAAGGAGGCACTTAAAGTTTGCTCAAAATATAGGTAATCTGATAAAGTTATCAGTGATAAAAAGAGGAAAATTGAACTGAATTTTGTAACAGAAATATGAAAATTAATGAAGATCCTCTCCTTACCACCCTCTCCTCTTCTTTAAATTACAAATAATGAGAATAACGAAATATTGTAAAAATAATGAATAAAATTTTCTATTTAATAATGCTTCCATAGAATATAAAAATTATTTATTGAATTTAACAATATTTCCTGCCTATAGCGTGCACAAAATCGATGTTAAACGCGATCGTACCGATTAAAGGGTACATAAGCTCCTCGTAAATTATATTTCCCGTGACAAAAGGGCACGATCGTATCAATTGCAGTAAGTAGCACAGAATCGTAGCACGGAAAGACTCGCACGCTCGATCAACGGAGCGTGGTACGATTTGTCCGAAAAACGGACGTTCAGTCAAGTCATTTCCGACGTCTAAGAAAGGACACGGTTTCACGTTCCTTTGAACTGTTTCACTCAATTTATAGGATCGCTAGCGTTTAAGTAGACGGCATTTAACACGTTCCAGAAACGCGGTTGGCGGTCGGTTTCTCATTTATTTCACGGTGACTTAAACTCTGTACATACCTATCGTGTCTGTCCAACTTCTGGAAAAGTTGAGGTCGAGGGTGAGCCATTAAAAAATTAATTGCGACATGCGATCTTACCCGTATTACCATTTACCTGTTGCGTGTTCGTGACGACGTGTAAAAAGACGCGATTGACTTTAGCCAGTTGAATAAGCTCGTATTGGGCATACGAGGTGGAATGAAAATTGTATTATAATTTAATTGAGCAAAATTAAAGTTCTTTTTTAGAAAAGAAATCGGTCGATGTTGTTAGGTCATTATAGAAACTCATGCCAGGTTTTATTAGAAATACCTCGTGACACATTTTCTTACCAGAACCGATTAGATAGGATTTTAATAATTTCATTTGAACAATCATAAGATTATTTTGTTTAAAGAAATGGCAATGCAATTCATTTTGTGAACTATTTAATTTATTTCAAATTAATGGGTAGATACATTTTTAATCAAAGAATTTTTTATTCTTTAATCAAAGAGTAATCAAAGAAATTTTAAAGAATTGTATAGAATTATAAAGAATAATTAATGTTTAAATTGAAAAATGGAATGATTCTATGCTGAGTAGTAGTAGCTCATTTAATAAAAATTTCTCTTCTTTGATCGAATAGAGAAATATAAAAGGAGTCGTACAGGTCGTCCAATCGAATGATATTTGTTAATCGTTGCAACGCCATTACGGTACAAACAACGTAGTTTGCTCGGTTAACATCGTTTACGCGTAGGTAATGTTTACTTTCGTCAGCGACCCTTGCTTTAAGCGAAATTATAGGCTGCAAGAACGAGCATTTATTTTTACCCCATCGTTCTGTTGATCGAGATCCAGCTAATAAGCATTTTCTGGACGGTCTTTTTAACCCTTTCGCTTGTAGACTAAAAAACCCGTGACATTTTCCCTCGTCGCTAAGCTTCCTCTCTGTCGCGTGGTTTTTGCTTGTTCAGGAGCGTACGTACGTAAGTACTTGTGTGAGTATCCATCGACCCTCTGTGTTGTGTACTCGAGAGCTATTTAAAAGAGCTTTTTCTTGTGTCATTGTTTTCTGATGGGACTTCAAGGAACACGTTTCTCGAGAGAATTGTTCGGGTCATGGTGACATAAGATACTTTGTGTATATTACAGTCTCTCTATTTTCTATCAATATTTTGTTGATCGTATCTGATACGTTGCTTCATTGTTCCCCCTCGACGATACTAGCTTGTTATTTGATACGGTTTGATAACAGAAAAGTAGATACTGTAAAATAACACTCCTGTTACAGGTATCAATTTAAAGTTAAAAATTTGCAAAATTAGACTAAACGACTGAAGATTCTTTTAGAAAATTAAAAGAAATTTATCAGACAATGTTTTCTAACCATTTGAAACAAAATTTGTAATTTGTATTTTCCTGTCAACCTGAATATTTTTACAGATTCCTGCTGATTTTTTTAACACACGTTCATAAATAACAGATTACATGAAATTTTCATTGAATACTGAAATCGGGGAATTCAAACAAGTTTTTATTTAAACAAGGAATTTATTTTAAATGAAATTTAAAATAAATATGTGAAGTTCATTTTCGTTAATCCGCAAAATATTGATATTTTCTTCTCCTATAATAATCAGTAATTATTTTTCATACAGTAATGTCAAGTCAAGGATGCATTTTCTCTCACAAACAGAATATATAAATGTTTTTAAATAAAATATTGAATTCGAAAGGTTTATAAACAGGAATTATTACGACACTGATTATTATTGTATCATTAATTTCGATCACATTTTATGATCCCTTAAAATACGAGCTGCAAACAGAGAATAAATATCATGGGAATATTATTTATTGGAAACGTGAGAGAATATACGAGGTCACTAAATACAAAGCGTATAAATTTGTGAATATACAGGGTGAATTATGAGGAATAGGACATTTAACTATCTCCATTACTTACAGAGCAGCAACAATTTTTCTGTAGATGAAGGATCTGCAGAGATCTCGACGTTAATTCTATTCTTTTTCTTTTTAAAATAGTCCTATATTTTTTCAGCTATATTTCTCATAGAGTTTAGTCGCGATCAAATCAGGATTTCTCAGCGAAAACACCCTATATATTTTTTAAACGATAATCGTTTCTGTTCGTTCAAGCTTTATTGTGCGATAATATTTCGGCAACCTGTTCCCTTTTTGCATCCTGGATACAAACGTTTCACACAATATTTGCAATTGCGTAACGTTAATAACGATCCGAGGTCATTAAGGGTGTCTCTCACGTATAGGTAACATATTGCACAACACAATTACCGTCGAATAATTACTGCCTGTGACATTTGTATACGCATGGCACATTCGGTTCCCAGTTATTTTCGTTATCGTTCGCAGAATGTAACATTCGTTTCCGAACACTCCATTTCAAACGGAATTACGAGTTTCTTATTACCACGCATCAGCTTAGATTAACAGCTTAGATCCTCCATTAAGACTTTTAATTGTCTCATGTACTTTGTCGAACGGCGTTAATTGCTTTCCTTTGACAAATACACCCATTTGTCTCCCTGCTGCTGTGTATTTTCTTGAAGAAAGAAAAAGTAGAAAGGTAGAAATTCGAAGGAACAAGTGTGTTAAGGTGATAAATAATTGTTTAAGGCTAAATTGATAATTAATTTTGTAATTTTACTTCGAAATCACTTGAATTTTATCTCAAAGAAATTGTAAAATTATTAGGATTTAAAAAAGAAAAAGGAGAATTTGTAAAAATTAAAATTGGGACAAGGTATTATAAATTCCAATGATGCTTATTTTTATTGAAAATTGTCGCTTGTTAAAAATTTTGTGAGGAAAAAGTGTTGGAAAGTTGAAAAGTTTATTGCCATCTTATATCACTTGTGTGATCGATTTCTTCGGTGCTACATAGACCGACGGTCCAGAAAGTTTATGGGAAGGGGACTTTCATAAAGTAAAACTGTTCTGGTGCTAAATTTCATAGGTTTTAGGGGGGTCATCGCCATTTTTTCTGGGAAAGCCATGTCCGATACTGTACAGAACATATACTTTCCTTCATAGTACTTGAATTTTGACTTCTATGTTACACATTTATGAAAAGGTTGAGAATTGCTGATTTAAATTTTACGGTGACGTAAGTAACTTTACATTGACTAATTAATTGATTGTAATGGCTGATTTAATGACACCATCACCCCTATCGATCTAATACACCGAACCAATTAGTAATGTTCGCATAAACTTTCATTCATTCGCGTCACTGTAATTATAGCCAATCTTCTTGTCGTGTAATGTATCAATTACAGTCAATTTTCAGATCGTATAAAAGGAGTTTGTAATTACCAGAATGATATACTCGAATACACTGTAATAATTCCATCTCTCTTAATATGCTAATCCAATTACCTTACTTTCCTATGTTTATTATTTTACAAGTATCTTCAATTTAATTATCATACAAAATTTAACACAGAATAATCAAACAGTACTTCGTCATACAAAATAACTTAAATTAATTAATTCTATTATTAACAAATGTGAATTTTACCATAATTACGTATATTACTATTTAACTTACAATTTCAACTTTTCAACTTCTGTGATTTTTTTAAAATTTTGTAATAAAACATTGAAATGGTATAATGCCATGGATTTCTTTAGAAATAAAAAAGTATTCATTCCAGCATACATTCAGCAGAAAATGGTTTGAATGTGAAAGAAAAAACTGCTCTTACAGGATTTTCAAAGGGCATTCCTTAGCAACAGGACTTCGAAACTTAAAAGGTCGTCTTCGACAAGTCGTGTCACCATTACACTCGCCTTTTAAAAACTAGGACTAAGTTTTCTCGTTTTATACGCGTACGTAACAATCAATCGGACGACTTTTTCAAAATCTTTTTGTCATGTTCCCTGGTCGAGTGTTCGCCTAGTCGGTGAGCAATTATTTTTTACAATTTCAAAGCTTGTCTCTCGTTAACCTTTCCTTTGTTGAGGCTGCACCTTTACGGTCGATCCCGTGAACCGAATATTTTCGCAGGGAAAACGCGAGATCGTTTCAAAGCGGTTAAGGCTGCTCTAACGAGGCCTTCGAGGTGTGAAACACATCGCGTGGCAATTGGAATTACGCGATAATTCGTTCTTTCGTTAAACTTGGCAAAATTTTTGTTATAGTCCCCTCTCGTTTTGGAAATGTTTCTCGCACGAAGGATTTAAAAATTTTCGGTAGTTTTACTCCGTATTGCTAGAAGAGACGAAAAATGAAATACTAGAAGGAAGAATGTTAGTTCTGTTTAATTACGTGTGTATTCTCTTTTCGGTTAATACTTCAAAGAGCTGGCAAATCGTCAAAGAACCTTTTGTTACTGCTGGCTCATATTTCGCTTCACCATTTGCATTTTATCTGTTTTCTTGCGCTGATAAAGCACCCTGTCCGTTCACTGATGTATATTATATATCAGACGAACTGAAAGAGCTTTCTTAAATTTGTCTTTGTTCACGTTCCATTCAATTAAATCTCTGTAACCTATCCTACACTCTTGACACGGAATTAGAATGCAGCATAACATACTTCATAACATTAACGAAGTTTCTTCTTTTGTCGAGTTTTTTTATATTCAGCTTATATTGCTGACATTTAATGGTGAGTCAGAGTAGAATAATTAAACTTGTCAAAATAATGAATTTTTAATTATAGAAGTTTTATTTCTAGAAGTTTTTTTAAATAAAACTTGAATGGGGTATCTGGTTATTTACGTGAGAGTTAAAAAATGAGGGTAGACCTTTTGCACGGAGCTATTATAAATTTAGTTGATAGCTTAACCAAAAGAAATTTTCTGGAAAATAAACGGAATCTTCTATTTTATGAATGTTCGTGAAAGAGATGGTTTTATTAGAACACATTTATTTATTTAAATGGTCCGCAATTAAAGAAAATAATGAATATAAAAATGTATAAATAAATCCTGGAACTTCGAACATGCATTTAAGTTCTAACAAAAGAAGTCTTTGACAAAACCGTCCAATAAACTTAAAACCAGCCAGTTTTCCTAAACGACAAACGGAAGTTGGTACGACCCTTCAGAAAAGTATCTTCACCCTCCTCTCAGCATCTATCGAACCCCTTTGTAAAGCCTTTCCACGTTGGATTTCGTGGAAAGTGTTGACCCGTTTAAAAGGGAGACCTCTATCCACTTTCGACAAAAGTCGATTTTACGCTCGCCGAGACGTTAGTCCCGATTTCGAAATTCCATCGAACCTTGAATAAATTAATGGGCAATTAAGAGCTCGCGACAAATGATGTTAATTCGCGTGGACAGCCACCGAGGGTTGAAACGGGCTTGCATGTGCATCTTTCGATGAAGCCTGAATAATTGGAACGCAACGCGCGCGCGTGTGTCCAGTGCATCGGTGCATCGGTGCAATGGAAATACAGGGTGCATCAGAAAAGGTGAACACTTCCGTAGAGAAAATGACGATGTAGGGGAATATAATTTAAGTTTAATATTAATATCTGTAAAATTAATCTGATTGATTTTGGGGGAAATTTGAGGAAAATTCAGAAAAATCTTGATAGAATTTTATAATTTAATCTCTGTTATACCTCAAAATTAAAATATTGTAAAATAATGTTTCTTGTGACGTGAATTTGCAATTTCTGTTGTACAGCCTTTTCTTTGAAACTTCCTATAAAATGAAATAAAATGAAATTGATCGGAACAAAGGCCAATGTTTGATTTCGCGTTGAAATTTCATGTACCTTTTATACTCGAAAGACAAACAGAACCGAATTTTTGCTAATTCGCTCGACGAGCGTTAGGAAATCGAGCGTTCACTGTGTGTTTTAGTGATCACACGACGAGATACGATTGAATTTATTCTGTTTTATTGGTTTCGTTTCCAGCGAAGTAGAACCTGCTTTTGCTTGCTCTCTTTTTCTGGATCAAAGTGTTTGAACGTGAAAGTTTAAATTAACGTTGGAATGACGTTTATAGGAAAAGTTTATTTTTAATGAATATATCAATTTGCTTGTTACCGTTCCTCTTAGTTTATGGTGTGTAGATAGATCATTCCAACACGTACTCCTTTTTTACATTAACTAACAGAGGTATATGTATGTTCTCTATCGCAAAGTTGTGTTATAAATTTCTTTTCACACATTCTTTAAATAAGAGAGTTTTCTTCTTTCTAGTAAATTTGCTAGAAATGAAATGAATAGAGAATTATATTTCAGTTACATTTACTAAAGAATGCTTATGTATTATCTATATCGTCACAATAAAAATAAAATGCATTAAATTAGCCTCGGTTGCATAAAAGACGCATTAACTTTTTTCTCTTGTCTTTTATTAATGTAAAAATTGAAATTCTAAATAATATTTCATTATTTTTGAATATTATAACAATTCTGTCCACGACCTGGTAAAGTATGAAATTTTCCACGCTCCATCTATAAAAACTACCAAAGTTTTCTTAGAAAACTCTTTTACCTCTGTATTGCTATTTTTATGAGGATCAGGATATTTCTCCTTCAGTGATTTTAAGCTGTTTTCCTACGGAAATCGAAAGTTAAAATCCTGAACGTTTTTATTAATTTTTTATTGGTTTAGTTTTAGCAATTGAATTTTTATTATTTTCGAAGCACTAGATTTTTCAAATTTTTCATCCTCACATAAAGGTTCTCAAAATCAAAGGCATACATTTGTGTACAATTTTTTGTTAGCCTTGTAGAACGTCCCGACAGAGTGCATAGCGAGCTTTTGTTTGCTACGTACCGATTTCAGCATCGATTTTTCATCGGATTTAGAATTTTTAAAGCTCAGAGAGACAACCTTCGAAACGACGATTTTTCATTCGATTGTTGGAAACGAAACAAAGAGTTTCGGTTGATCCTTTTCTTGGAAATTCGTTTCCAAAATTCTTTTGGCCGCAGTGCACATAATGCACTCTGTAGCATAAAATACAGCATGCAATTTCTAAAATTAAAAATTAAAAAAAGAATTATTTTTGAAATACTCGGAATTTTTTATTCTCGAGGAAAATAGTATCATTGGTCCAATCATCCTTGTCATTGTATCGTTCCTATGAAAACAGGCCTCGTGTGATTAGTGACAGGAAATTAATCCAGGACGTCAAAACACCGTTGCTCCAGGTGACATGAACGTGTGTTGCGTATATCGAAGGTCCTTAATTTCCTTAACGACCGTCCGCTTGCGACATTCGCAGTATCGGTCTGTGTGGTCGTTTGAATGTCCGTTTCATTCACGGCTGATTTCCTCCGACATTAGGAACAGCTGGCCACGCTATGCTTTGACATACTTCCGCAACTATTCAGCTTCGTTCTGATAAATCCCGCTCTGTGTAGGCTCGTTAACATAACAGGAGGTAATTTCGAAAGTAACGAGTACTGTCGAGAGATGGAACGTACATTAGGGAAAGGAATGCGGGTATGATTGGTCGTAGTCGGTACGTCACGCGCATGCGTTCTAGATTATCGCGCGCTATTGGTCGATACGATCACACACTAATCGCGTCGCCTGACAAAAAAGAAAAATGAGACTTCGCGACAAAGCGAGATGGTACGAAGTCAGCGTTGCGGCAAACTTTGAACGCGAGGTTCAAACGTGGGGACAGGACGAAATGCTTCCTTTTCCCCTGTGCCGTCCCGCTAATGTACTTACTTTCCATCTCTCGACAGTACACGGTACGAATTCTCTTTTTGCAATGCGAAAAATTCTCTTAGGTAATTAAGAACATTAATGGATCCGGATGTAATCTTCGAATGGAACAATTCTGACAAGAGTTTCCAAGTTTCCGCCAAATGGTATTTTCCTTGTGGAAAGTTGACCATGTGGCATGTAAGTTCTGCTGCTGGTAATGAAGCATTGCTATTGCGAAGGATTCGCAAGGTAAATGTGTTTGGAAGTTCTGAATTGTTATCAGAATTTTAGCAGCACACGTGAGAAATGGTATCTGTTATTGTGGTAGAAAGTTCGTGTCCTCGTTTTGGTCTAATTTGAATTTCATGTTTCATAGTGGATTGTTTAATGTACAAATTAATGCTTACAAGGAGCATCACCCAATTGGCACCCTTCAATTAATCCTTTGCGGACGATTAAAGCATACGCGAGTCCAGACGTAATTGGTGATAATTATTTATAATTCTGTACATATTGCGTTGTATTCTTCATATAAACACAGCTGTAGGTGTACACAGTAAAGATTTATAATATATGCTTCGAAGAATGGAATTATTACTTCCGTTGCTTTAAATTAATAATACTTTGTGCAAGCTTATGAATGCTTCGTCCCCAAAGGGTTAATGGAATTTTAATATGGTACAAAATTGAAAAGAATAAATTTCTTCGCTTAAATTTTAATAAATTTTAATAAATTAAAATTTTCAATCTCACTTTTGAATTAAGATTGCAATTGTATAATGTCTCTTGTTAGTATAATTTTCATATACATTACTTTTTTATTAAATTAATCCCTCCACTTTCATTTTAAAGAACATACATATAGCTTCTAATAAGATAATATTCCTCGATAAAAATGCTACACGTTTCTGTTATTACGTGTTCATCTTTAGATTACACACATTTCTCTTCGCAACGCCTTAAACAATTTCCAGATGGAATGTGTTGAGACCAAGAAATATGATAATCCACAACTCTTAATGTTGCGTCGCAACCAGATATATCATTCTCCTTTTGAGTTCCATTTGGAATAAGTTCGAACAGATGATAAGAATCAAGAGAACTCTGCCGTTTTCAACTCGAATCCCATTTCGTTTAACGATCGACTTAATAATAACCCCGTTCGATAAGCATGAACCGACGGTAAATAGTAATTGCACGTCCAATTTTAGAAGAGTTGTTTGTCCCCTTTTAATTTAATCTCGATAGATAATAAAGGGTGGATTACTTGGAAAGGGAGTTTCAGTAATGTTTATTTCATTTGGCTGTCATGAGATAATTAATAACTGAACTTGGGCGACAAGAACGCTTTCTTTGTAATTTCTTTTAATTTCATCGTCCATCGAGAGATGTTGCTTTGACGATGCTTTGATTAAAATTAGGTATTGAAATTTTTAAACAAAAGATTTGTATGTATTGAAAAAATAACATTTAGAGTGCAGAGTTTAGAAAATAATTGATTGCAAATTCAGTATGAAATTCATAATTTTCCAAATTTTGCAAATTTTAATATGCAATTTTCCTGTTGACTATAATTTATTGAAATACAATTCATAAATTGGTATTGCATTATGTTTTATTTGGAATAATATTCGAAAGTATGTTTCTCTCGTTATACAATGCACAGAATGAAACTATTCGAGCAATTTTAATGTCATCAGCTGCTCGAAGCGTAATGGAACGAAATAAACTCTCTCGAATGTATGAAATTCCGAGTTTTCTCTGTATCATTTCCTGTTAAATCGTATGTATGATCTAAACAATTACGATACTCTGCTGTGTGCCATCCAACGCAAACCATTCACGCGATCAACGTTGAATCCACAAGTGGGTATGCAAGTGTAAATATTCGTGTATCACATGCGATATCGCGTTTGTGAAAATAACTTTGGTATCTTTTTCATTCATAATTCATGCCAATATAAAAACTTTTGATTTTCCTTGATTTTATATATATATTTTTTTTATAAACTTCTACTTTACCTGCCTATCGTATTCTTACTGTCTTCGCTTTCTAGATTAATTTCTAAGACAGAGAAAAAGAATTTTCTAAAGATCCAGAAAATTTGACTATGTAAATCATGGATACCTGATGGCACGAAAGTAATTCTCTGGAACGTTTATGTAGTGAACTTTAAGCTTCAAATTAATGTGCCTTAAATGTTATTTTGTAATACTTTTATGTCATCAAATTATGTTAGACTTTTTATGTTTGAAATTGTTAGACTTGTTTATTTGTAACTAGCAACTCATCATTTTATTTTAAGATTATTAATGAAGGTTTCATGTGAACATTTTTATTAAACTTTAATCTACAAATTAATATGGAATTGGTGCCAATTTGCATTAGTTTTATGTGATGAAATCGCATCTGAATTTTTGTGTTTCGAAATTGGTCTTATTATCAATATTTCTATATGATCCACTTTTACAATAATATTTGTTTAATTTTCAATAAATCTAGTATCATAACTTTACCATATTTCGAATTTTCTGTTATACAAACTTTTAGATAAATATTTCATAATTTAAGATAAGTATTTAAGATAATTTAGGCTTTGAAGCATGGTAGGGTTAAACTGTCTCAAAAAATTCTCACAAAAATGTAGAAAATTTTAGATATGAAATGTTAAATTTTCTGTAGGGTAGGAAGCCAGATCGAAGTAGACCCGGTGGCTTCTGGTTCGAAGTAGAAAGGGTCGATAGCCTTGCTTGTACAGCGCTCGCGCCATTCGAGTACCATAGTCAGTTACGATGACACACACACACGCGGGCGCGAACACATACACACGTACCCAATTCGATGGGTTAGTGTGTACACAGCAGCCATGGGTTCTGAATCGGTTATCCCTGTCACTATGTCGAGTTCAACGTTGCTCTATACACTGAATAGGCTGGTATTGAGTACATCGTTCATTGTTAAGAATTATTGAATTACGGTTTCGGATATTACAAAGTTCGAATCTTGTTGATTATCCTGATAGGTTGTAACGAATTGTATTCCGCAGGGGATGCTGACTCGGTCGGTTAGCCAGGGTTCCGCGAATGAACCCCGGTCATTCTAATAATTCTAAGTTTAATCAAAATTAACATACTAATTGAGGTGGAAAGTAATTTTGAAATTTCTAAGTTTATCTCGTTATCTTCTCTATTATAATATCATTTGTGCCATGCTTGCAGGAATCTGGCAATGTGTGCAGAAAATTTGATGTCATATGTCCAATAAATCATTTTGTTATTTGAAAGTCACTCAATCCTTATTTTCCACGTTATTAACAGCGCATACAAAATTCGAGCGTTCGTGTAAACGTCGCGCGATACACACTTTATCATCATTACTCGTGGCCGGATTTATCAGGTGACGTGTTGTCAGAATATTGCGCAGAACTAACCGAAATTCCTCACGAGGAGAACGTGACGTGACTAGACGAAGTTAAGGATCTTTGAAAGAAAATCAGCTTTCGGAAAAGCTGATCCTTCTGAACGAAACGTTATTCCATTGACGAAGAATATCTTTTGAGAGATAACCCTTTGAGTGTGCCATTTCATATGTATCTGAATAATGTATGAATCACAAAAGTTAGTCCTCCTTGAAGCATGGAGTTTTACAAAATCAAAAGTCTTTTGTTGCACAGAAGTTATTCTTATAAAATTTAATAAAATAGGTAAAGTCAGTTCAATTTGTTTGAAGTAATTTTAATTTTTTGAGACAGTTTAACCCTACCATGCTTCAAAGAATAATACTTACCTAAATTATCTGAAATACTTATCTTAAATTATGAAATATTTATATAAAAGTTTGTATAACAGAAAATTCTAAATATGGTAAAGTTATGATACTAGATTTATTGAAAATGAAACGTTCCTGCTTGCTGTGAATAAAAATAGGAGCACTTGAATCTATAAATGAATCATTGAGGAGATTTTCAAAAATCTTAGCATCATACTCAATGTGCTAATTAATGAAATCAAACATTGGACCTTTAAATGATGTCAAAATAGTATCTTTGATAAATATTATTATTTGAGATATAAGTAAGAAGCATTTTAGTGCAATTTCTGCAGGTTCTATCCTGTATTTCTTTGTTCTTTGTGTAACGAGAACTGTAGGATGCAAATTACGAATTAGTCGATTTTACATATCAAAGAAGAAATTAGCTTCGGCAGGAATCAAGTTTAAACGATAGACAGTATCATCTGCTCGGTCAGACGTATCTGGTAGACCACTAATAGCTGATTTGTTGCTCGACCGCGTTTAGTTTAGAACTTCAGCTGGGGAAATAAATGGATTATGTTGTGTGTGAAGTTAACCACGACAATTTGGTTACACACGTTGGACCATTTTAGTAAGCGGTAACATATTTAACGCAATACTGTTATGTCTTCTAATTTCAAAGAAGAAAGTGGTTAACGCTTATTGAATAAAATAAATAAATAATTAACGAATATTGTTGAGTTGAAAGGGTTAAATAATAGGAAAAATATCTTAAGGAGAGACAAAGACAACCTAGGACCTAATAAATGTTGTTGGAATTGTGTACTTTGCTATGTACTTTGCTTTTCGATACATCAATCGAAGCGTATTTTTATTTTCTAGAAAATTCATTAGTTAAAAAATTATCTTACAATTAGGAAGAGACCACTAGGATCTCCCTGTCTCTTCCAAAGATATCTTTTGAACTAATCAATTTTTGACCCAAGTGCCTTAATAATTTTTTATAGAGAATAATAAAACACAAAATTTGACGACGAAAGAAGTACAAAATTCGACAAAAATTTTTTCAAATTGGAGGAGCCTAAGTTTCTCCGGAGAATATCTCTTGAATTAGTTACTTTTCGATCCAAATGCCTTAATACATTCTCGTAGAGAATAAAAAAACGCTTCAAATGACATGTAACAAAGTAAAGAATTCCATTTTAAGAAATGAAGATGACTGAAATCATTCAAACGCTTCCTCTTCCGGTATCGACACATGCATCGTGTGGTGCTTTTTTTGACGCCAATTAATTATCCTCTATCTCTTACCATTTTAAAGCTATAACTCGTCTAAGAAACACTTCTTCGATACTTATGGCCTCCGCAAGCCAACTAAAATTACTCAAGCATCGAAACGATCTGCATACATATTAATCATTCACGCATACAATATCGTCGACTTGTTGAATACGCGTTGCGTCACTGATGTGAAACTGCCATTAAACGCACATACACGGGATGAAAGGGCATTTTTACGATCGCGCATAAACGGTACGTAGTGTGTTGGTATATGAATCGTTCTCCAAGAGCGAGCGATCGATCGATCGGGACTCGAGCAAGCGAGTTCCGGTGGAAAGGTGAAATCTTCGTTCATGCAAGCAGCTACGCCTTCACAAAGCGAGGAACACTTGTTGCCCGAGCGTGCTTGTTGGCCTGTCGAGTATATCTCGTGCGTGAGACAACAGCACGTAAATGGTTTCACGCGACTTTTCGACCCGTGCGCGGAATTCGTACGGGATCGCGTTCGCGTGCGAACCAATCTCGCGTGTAGCATTCGCGATCCGACCTTCCGTCGACGAGGATGCCTCAAGACTTCCGCTAGGAAACCGTTAAGGCAAATGGAGGGAATTCGTCGTATGTGGAGTTTACACGTGTTCGATTACCATTTCCAACAGGGCGTTCGATTCACCCTTGAATACCATCGATCATTATGTAACACCCTACGTTCGCTGATAGCACCCCGCGAACTTCTGACGTCAGTTCCAAGCAAAGAAAAAGATCTTGGTAAAAAGTAATTTCGAATGATTCGGAATGATATAAATAAGAAATAACGCTGAAATTAATTTATGAAAATGAGAAATATTAATTATTAAGATTTATAAATAATGTTTCATACTGGATAAATAATACACGTCATAGAACGGTATTTATCATATAATTTAATAGGGTATTTTAATTTATACTAATTTCTATTATTTATCCTGAAAGAATATATTTATATTTTTCCTTCATTTAATTACCCATCAAATTATTATTTATTATAATGCATAATTTACCACGTGATTGTAAGGAATCCCAAGATTGATAGCTATTTTTTCAACGTCGGAATTGAGCTTCAACGAGGACGCGTGAAAATAATGAAAATTCGCAATAACAGACTAGCGAGACCGCGATGTTTACCGATGCATTTAAACGACGATTAATGTCAGTCGTAGAGAGTGACGGACATAGCTCGCTAAGTATTCCAGTAAATTGCTGGTACGTCAATTAAAACTCGTACTGCTATATCAAATTGTAACGTGACTTCTTCTCTTGTGTGCGAATGGAATCGAGCGTGGTGTCCTAAATAAACGACATAGCGTTGATCAATGCAATCCTTGCCTCCATTTGCTTTAACCGAACAAAGATAACCTTTCTGATGGAATGACAGTATTCTGTTTATTAAATATTTATACAATAGGGTTGGATAACTATCGACCCTCTATCGAATAAAACCAGAAATTCGAAGAAAAATATTTCTTAGCATTAGAATCGGGATTGTCAAATGTTAAACTGATTAATTCTGGGAAATAGAAAGCAGAAAGAATTGTTAATATCGTTGATATTGTTTTTTGAAATATAGTGGATTATCAGTGAATTATTATTAGATTTCGTACGCAATAGGGCATTGACGAATGGAAATATAAATAGTTTGGAAAATCAATAGAAAACGAAATTGACCACTTTGGGTTCTTAGGAATTTAATTAGCATTAGGATAATCAGATCTGCCAAAATTATAGATTTCAAACTTTATTATTTTAAATAATGGAAATTATTTAACGTTTTTGTGCAGATAAAAAGTTAATTTATTCATCAAATTTTCCATTCCTCATTTCATTATTTTTCCAGCATATTTTCTTTAATAAATTAAAATATTCTGAAACATCTCATACGATCTATATATATTTTTCTTGTGTATTTAGCAAACATACTTAGCTGAAGGATCGTTGAATTGTGTTTGCTTTTGTTCTAGTCAGGGCTAATATTAGATTCTTTCATTCAAATTGATTTTACAAGGAATTAAGTTTACCTTTCTTCAAAGTCACGGTATTTATTTTCTCTTAGTTTAATCGATTCGAAACATCAACGTTCAACTTTCATTTGTCGAGATCAGTGAATAACACCTTAAGGATTAAAGCTCGAGTCGGACTTTATCAGTAAGATGTAGATTGACATTAATTAACAGCTGTGAAATATAGCAGTGATACGAACGAGGTTATCCGTTTTAACGCGAGAAACGGGTTAGCATTTAGTGAAATTTATTCCAGTTCACTGAACATGATAATCTGACAACTGTAAATGCGTGAAATATGTATCGAACATTCGTATTCACCCTTCGAAATTGAAACGATCTTCTAAAGTGTAATTTACAAATTTCATCGTATCTCATTATCAAACTTCTCGAACAATCATAAATATTAGATGTACAAATTAAAATTCTGTGCCTTTCCTTCTTTTCAATTGAAGGTTTATTTTTTCATATCTCATTATCAAACTTCTCGAACAATCATAAATATTAGATGTACAAATTAATTCTGTGTCCTTTCTATTTTTTAATTGAAGATTTATTTTTTAAAGACCAATTAATATAGCAATTTTTTCAGTAATAAATAGAAAATTTTAATAAATAAAATACACGGTAGTTATTGATAAGCTACATATAAAATTTGCTCACAGAACGCAATTACTTTATACATATTTTGATCTCACGAGATATCAAGATAAAATTTCCAGCTTTATCGAAGGATGTTGACGGATGTTCTATCCGTGATATTTTCTATCTACAAAGATTAATGTACTGCTCGAAGATTATATTGGATTGCGTTCAACAATTTCTATATAACGCAAATAGTTGCATCGAGTTTCATTTCAAAGTTGTCGTCGATAATCGAAAAAAGTTTGATAACTCGTGGTGGGATACGCTCGGTAGATTTCGCGCGGAAAATTACAAAGTTTCTTCCAATCTTTCTGATATATCGGGAAACATTGATTAGAGTTCAGCGTTGAAATATTGCCAAGCTCTGGCTACGTGGTAAACAAGAAGTTAGAAATTATGGTAATCACGCATGTACAAATACAGACTGATCAGCCGGTGAAATTTCTAGCAATAATTTGTTGAATGTATAATTAGTTTATTTCAATCATCCACAATCTAACAACTAAATCCACAAACTAAAATTAGAAATACCTACTATTTCAAATAACAACATCGCACAATTGAAATAAATCTTGGAAAAATTTAAATGAAGAAACAATAGTGATAACATTTTCATAGATTACATACATCGAACATTTAATTGGCAAATTTTGCTGACTCGCCAAGAAGATAAATCGAGCCCTAAGTACGGAGATTTACTGGATCGAATCCCCTTAAGACTGCCATTTCCCTCGACATGGGCTACCGTTCTCTCTATTCATTTACAGTAGATATAGGGAGATTGTTGGACAGCTTTCGGATTGGATTAGTCGGTGGAGTACGTGAGGATCCCACCGACATTCCACCCTTCGGTCCCTTCAATCCCTTGGTCGAAATAGTTACTGACAAGCCACAGGAGACGGCCTGACTCCTGTGTTTGATCGCTCAGTTTATGCAAGTGAAAGTAAGTACTTACATTGAAATTGTTTCATCGCTAACATATTGTAAAATTCATTAGAACGGTCAATTTTCCTTTGCTCCTTAATCACGTGGATTAACCTTTTGTTACGGAACACGGAGTTCAAATATAATTAAAGAGACCAATACCCATCCTTCCAATTTTACAGAAGATTAAAATTAATTTATTATAAAACATTTTTATGCTAGAACAGATTTAAATTCATCGGTGCATATTGAGTTTCATTCCCTTCAGAGTTGGGTACTATTTTAAATAATCTTCTGACATATTTCGACTAAAACGAAAATATTCAAGAATAAGAAATAAGTTATTTATTTGAATAAAGACTTATTCGAATAATTGAAATAATAACTAATTAAAAATTCAATTAGTTATTTGAAAATAACAAGTTTATTTTAAAGTCTTTAAATTAGAAATTATTCACTATTTGAAACAATTTGCTTTTATTCAAGATATTTATTCAAATATTTATAAATAAATTTTTGTTCAAGGAAAAAATTGCTTGTGATTTTCTAATATTTCCATTATATTCAAAATATGTATCAGTAGATTATTTGATATCATTCCCAATTCTAATTCCATCCATACTTATTATCTTAGGTTTTCATTTTTGATAAACTGAGATTCTTATTGTTCTTTCATTGTCCTGAAGAAATTTTGACCAGAAATTCATGTAAATTGATCTTTGGTTGAATGTTTTCAAGGTAGCCAAGATATCGGCTAGAGCAAGTTTAGTCGTATGCTAATTAAGCACACCCGTTCTTTCGTGACTCGATGCCTCGGTAAAGCCGACACCATTTGTTCGTTACCTTTTCGCCTGCTCTACGGACTCGCCCTGTGTTCGGGTCAGGGTGAATTATGTGACGTCATAACAGGGTGTGGTGATTTACGTGAGACATCGACATTACGGTTACCCTTGCATGAGTGCACCGTTGTCCGGGTTGCAATTGGGCCAATACAATGGGAGCTGCATTTGGTCAATTGAAATATACATTTTTGATAATAAATGCGTGGAAGCTTTCCAAATTTCGTCCATCTAAACATTTTTCGAACTAATAAAAATTGGCGAATAATTTGCTGAAAGCAATGGTCAAAATTATTATAGATAGAGTACCGAGCATGATAAATTAATTTTCATTAAATTTTAATCAAACATACGGCACAGATTATGTATATAGTGGGTGGTTCAGTCAAAGCAATCCTTTGTTAATTAACGTAGAAATGAAAAAAAAAAAATAAAAATTTATTTGCAGCATTAAATTCACTTAATGGCATTTGAGGCAATGCGTGGTTGGGTAATTTTTTTGATATTCGAGGATTAAAGGGTAATTTCGTGCTACAGCACGCATCATTAAGAAATTTTTCCCCTCTTTTACTGCCACTTCGTCACACTTAAAACCACGGTTAAGATGAAAACGGAAACGAGCGTTTCGTTTCGCTAGAAGCAAAAGTATCATTTTATTATGCAAAAATGAAACGTTAACATTATGATTTAATTTATAGGAAAATTAATTAATATTGTATTAAAGACTTTTTATTTTCCTTTGATTATTATTATCGCAAATTCCAGTGCAACTTAAAAATATAAAATATTCAATAAAATAAGAATCCGATCTAAAAGATTCATTACAAAAAATCTTTTATTATTAATCGATGTTTGACCTAGAATCCACTCTGCGTGTGACTTTCACGCCATTCTTCATCCGAGGGTTAATACACTTTCTCCATTTACTTAATTTTTTTCAAATGACTCATCAACTTTCTCTATTTGGCACTCTTTGAAAGAATTCTCCAAAAAAAAACCAGTTCTATTTGTAGGGTCACGTAGACGAAAACAAAGGCTCGACGAAGAAGAAAGATCGTATAGCAATAAGAAATGGTAAACGCAATGGTATTTTAACAGCGTAGTCAATCATAGCTTCGATAAACTTCTTCTCTGCAAGCCTTTCAGGCACAAATACGTTCTATCTCGAATTAGCTCTGGTGGACTTTTCTTTTCACCCCTTTGGCGAACATTGAACGTTCTTGATAAAAGACTGTCTATATTTGTAATGTCTACGCGACACTTAAGAGGCATTTGGTTTTGTTTTATCGCTGTCTGAAAGCTTGCAAGACGTTACTATGTGCGATTAAACGGCCACAAAAAGTACCGCTGGATTTTCTTACAGACGGGGATGGTTTATGTTCAATTAAAGGTTCTCCGGTTTCTGAGTTATTGTAAGGAATTGCTGGAGTCGTTTAAAAGGAGGTTTAATTATTGACCACTTATTTTGTTTTTAAAAAATGAATTCGTTAAATGAGTTCGTTGGTAAGCGCATCACTTGAGAACGGCTGAACCGATTTGGCTAATTTTTATTTTTTAATGTTCGTAATAGTCCGAATAAGGCTTTTAGGGAAGGAAAAATTGGAAAAGTTGCCCGGAAAAATGGAAACTTCGGGAAAAGATGAAAGTGCTTTTTTCTGTGGGATTTTTGTATGAACTAAAGACCATAACTCACGATTCGAACGATATGCGTAATTCTTTTTTTGTTTTGTTTGTTATGGTCCTGGAAAAGTTTTCAGCAAAAGCATTCGAGACAATTACAAAGAAAAGTCGAAAAATTCGGACAAACTGCAAAAATTAAAAGTTTTGAACATCAATCTTGCAATCGAAATCGAAATGTAAAATTTCCCATTGGCGTACTTCTGAATGTATGTAAGTACTCTTCCTCAAATTAAACATTCATTGAAATTTATTGAAATTTGGACAGGACAACGTCTGTCGGGTCAGCTAGTATTGAAATAAATTTAAATAAATTCTGACGAATAGGACAATTTTTTTCACTGAATCTTTCTTCTTTCTTTTGTACCGAATATTTCTCTGAACAGAATCCCCTTTTTTCGTGTCGTATCCGCTTGGTAGAGTTCTTATGTTCCGAGCTTATCAGCGATTCCGCAGAGACACAAGAGCCGGACATTTTTGCGAAAGCGGTGTACTTCTTTGGTTTCTGCATGCTCCATTGTGGTCGTAACAAGTATCCCGGGCGAGTTCCATCGTCGCCGTTCCAACGTGTAAGCGACCATAAAGGCGTTAGTGTTAAAGTGATGCTCGACGAAGGTTGGACGTTGTTGAAAAGGAGAGCAAACGTGTCTGTGTGCTGGATGTCCGACATGCAGCTACTAACCAGAGACCTAATTTGTGCGGCCGTTTCTGTATGCACCGTTCGGGTACAACCGTGTCTTATCGTATGCATTTAGGACGGCTTACCACGTTGGCTAACGATCACTGGAAATGCAGATTTTTCGGACCGGTTGAAAGAAACATCCGTGTTCTTTCACGACAGGAAGTCGCGTCTGCAATTTACTCGAGGGAGTTATACGGAATCTTGAATGCTTAGACCACTGTGCGATTTATTGTGTGCAGGAAATGGTAGAGGAAGGCGCAAAACCGCGAAGAGATTTGTTTTTACGAGAAAATTTATTG
The DNA here is from genome assembly GCF_907164935.1 of Osmia bicornis bicornis. NCBI lineage: Eukaryota > Metazoa > Arthropoda > Insecta > Hymenoptera > Megachilidae > Osmia > Osmia bicornis. Next base: position 11,440,683 of record NC_060217.1, on the reverse strand, counting down.
TACAGACGGTTAATCGATTTATTCAGCTTTTTAGTAATTTATTTAAAATTTGGTGACACGAGAACAGCTTGTATATTTCATTGAAATTTTGGAAGAAGAAGATAAATGAACTAAGAAGAAAATTCATTGGAATAATTCTAATCAATAGGTTTTGTATGTTGAATATTTTTCCATTTCTATTCATACAAACAACGATATAACAGAATTAATTATTAAACATCTCATTCGATGTTAATTGCAGGAAAGGGTGTTTATTGATCGAGCATTAACAATTCCATTCGCCTCCACCCACGCGATCTTTTAATTAATTCTTAATATCAAAGGTAAAAGTAATTAGCACTGGTGCATCGACAGTTATATTTGTACCGTGCCTACGAAATCGTTGTTGCAATTAATTATCGAGGAAGCTTTCATTAAAATCCGCAAGCAACCATTGATTACTTTCGATCCCGAGAAGCAAACAGGGAAAATTTGGAAATTTTCCGATAACCTCAATAACGTGGAAGGCTGGAATTCTTTATGAAAAGGGTGGATGACACGAAAGGGTAGCAAAATGAGATCCTCTCTTTCTCTTCTTCCCCGTCTTCCCCATAGAGAAACTCGTTTTATTCTTTTTATTCTCACACTCGGGTCCTCCCTTTGCTTTCCGCGGAATTGCCGATTCTTCGCCCTGTTTTAGCCCCTTTATTTCATCTCCTTTGGATCGTGCTGGTGAGAATCGACGCGTGCTTATGAGGCGGCAATCGAACGATTCTAACGCCGTTCAAATGCTCCGATAATCCTTTCGTATCTGAGAATTGGATAGCCGGCGAAGCTGAAAGTAGTTCTATCAACCGAATGAATAAATTTGAATTATTCTATTATCGTAAAATCGTAGAGAAGGTATTTTCACGAATCGAATGGCCACGAGGAAAAGTAATGGGATAAGGAATGAGGAGACTGCTGATATTTATTCAAATACATAAAAATACATTCTTTTAAAAAAGAAATTGAGTGATTAAGCATTTTCTTTATTAATTTATAATTAAAATACATCAATTCTAATGGAAGAATGGGAATACCACACATAATCATTAATTTTTATTCCTCTAAATACATATATATAAACAGTATCATTCATTCTAATTAACTTTACTCCGTTGAGAGGGTGCAACTTTAAACGTTAATTACAACTGACAATAGTATTGGAAAACAATTTTTTAAGTAAGAAGAATCGTCGCGAGTTTTACTATATTTTTTCTCCTCGTTGCGCTCGCATTGACCCATCTTTCAGGTGAAAGAAAGAAAAGAAAAAAGAAAAATTTTGAATTATAACTAAGAGTCCGGATGAGGAATTGCTGTTCCCGCGATAGGAGTTCTCCAGGGTCTCATTTATTCTTCCGGGCTGTTGGTAAGAATCAACGCGAAACATTCTCGCAAAAATTCGTTCTTCCTGCAAGCTGTTCGTCGTTCGGGGATTAATTATAATGGCCCTGAACAGATAAAAATAGTCGTTCCGTGGTTATTCGTGCAAATGAATACATTCAGCCAACTTCCTTTTCAAACCATATTTCTTTTCTTCTGTCCTTCCATTTTTCACTTTTACCTCCTCGCGTACTCCATAAAAGTTCATTTTTCATCCCCTAACCTCGTTGATGCTCTATTATGAAAATCTTTCAATGTTACCACCTCGAGTTTTTCTTCTCGTAAAAAAATGAATTCAAAGATTGCAAATTACTTGGCTTTAAACGTAATATATTCCCAAGAATTCCACTCTGATCCTTTATTTTCGTAAATTGTCGCGGGTCGGTCCAGAAACGCGTTCACTTTTAACTGCGAGCCACCCGTTTAAGTTCATGTTTTCACATCTTGTGCAGCAACTTACCAGCCCCGTAATCTCTTGGCACTGGTTAGGCTGGATTCACCGCGTTCGTTGCGACCTAACTATAATTTAGATAGGTCCCGTTGGCACGCCCGTTGACAGTCGCACGCTTGGTCAGATGCCAAACGTCTCCGCGTATGGGGCAAAAGGTTGCTCGCCCATTTTCCACGCCTCGGTTAACTTCACCAAAATACCTTAACGTAATGGTCAGCCTGGATACCTTGTCGGTACCAGGGCTTTCCTCCAATTTTTTTTTTCAGCCAACACCTTTTACCGTGGTTAATTCCCGTTTTACGACCTGGCCATTTGCTGGCGTTATTGGGTTCGAAGAGAAGATAACACTTCCTGTGGTTCTGTCGTTGTCAATTATACGATATTCTTTTATGAAAAATATTTCCTTCAGATTATTGGGAACTTTAGGTCAACTTTATTTTCCCTGTTCTATTTTTCAAGCGATTTTATTAGATCATTAATTTCCATATAAAGCTCGTTATCATTTGTCAAAATACAATGCTGGGTTATCAGATTATGCATATCAGAATGCTTTATCAAATGTCACCGGTTCAGAAATTAGAAATATCGGCCAGTTCAAAGGCAAAAGAATTTGTACTACTTACGCTCCGAAGTAGAACAAGTCAGGATTTAGTCAGATGGGAAATGCCTGGTCAGCATGCGACACAAATTCCAAAGAGGCTGTGAACATTTTTGAAGTAAATACAGGAATATAACTTGCATTGTTGCATTCTGTGTATTGTATGATAACAATTTTTATATTTTAATTGCGTTTATTGTATACTTTTACATGTTAAGTATTGCTTTAATTTTTATAAAAGTCCATTAACCATATTTCTTAATTACCTAATTAGAGATATTATTAGAAATTAGAAAAACAATTATAATACTATCTATTTGGATTTTCAATAACTTCAACGTGGTAGTCGATATATTTTTTTAAATTTAATTAAATCGTTAGAACAGAAAGGAACAAAGAAAATTTTATATTATATTAGTTCTATTTCTTTTCAATCGTTGTTTCTTCAGTAAGAGAAAACAAATCGTATTGTAGTTACCAGTTTCATTATAAATTTCTGCTTGTATTAATATTAGAAAATTGACGTTTCATAAAAATCGTTCGGTAAGGAGGATGACGATAAATTGTCCCACTTTGGATTTATTTGTTTCAAAGAGGAGATTTTACAGAGTGAAGTTTCCTAGGAAAAGCGAAGTTTTGAAAGGTGTACAACAAGAATTGCAAGTTCGTGCGACTGTCTGTATCCATATTTTATTTGCATCTTGCTTCCTGTTTCGAGTAACGAGAGCGCTTGCTTAATGGTAGAAAAATATGAGAAAAATCTAGTGTCGAAGTTTTTGAAGAATCGGAAATACGTTTCAGAATTATATTGAATTTTATTGAAGTTCCTGAAACATTCATTTCACATTACAAACTTCTTTTCCTGTTAACAAAAAAAAAAAAGACTGCAATATCTTTTATCTTTAACTTCCTATCTTTAAATGTAAGCAGAAGATTCTTTGCAGTGATTTTTGGCTATGTCACTGAACTGTACAGCCCTAAATATTCTGAAATCTTGAAAGATGAAGCGGTTATGAATAAAAAGGTCATTAAAGTGATGTGTATCGCGCACTTTTAACGAATCCTTTGCCAAAATATTCGCCATTCTATCAAAGCTGGCGATCTATTCATGCTGTGGGCGACTATTTAGAACCATATTTCATGCGAATCAGGTCTCTGAAGCCTAAAGAGTAAACCAGTATTTCCTGCAATATTTAACAAAATTTTTAACTTCTATTTTTAACCCTTGAATAGTGGAATTTGGGTCAGGTATATAAAATTAAATTAAAAGTGTGGATTAATGTTTAAAAAATTTATTCAACACATTAGATTTATTTTGCAGTGTTCAATTTTTATTTTCCTCCAAGTTACAAAATTATCATAATTGTAACAAGGCATTAGGGTGTACTTGTTTAAAAAAGGATCAAAAATTTATTTTTATAAAATATTTCAATTCCAAATTTAAAACCCGTCTACGAGATTTAAAAACAAATATCTGCGAAGATCATCGCTTGAGTAGGTTAAAGTGGAACACCCTGTATGCGTGCTTCGAATCTGTTGGCGAAATTATGGATTGACACAAGTTGGATCGGATGTTCTCTCAGCTTCTCGCACGGTTTATAGCCTGAGCGTTTATCCGGTAAGCCAATGGACCACTTACCTGGCTACTGGATGCTGAAGTCTCGTGTCTTGCGGAACTGTTTCCAGAGACTGAGCACTTAATAACATATTTCAAAGCTGTGCGATCGAAGCTGTCCCACGACACGAGTTTACAGACCGTAAAACACAATCGCTGAATAACCTTCAACTTGAAATCTTCAATTTTAAAATCATCCAATTCGAACATAACGCGATTAATTGAATACCATCTATTCGACGGTAGTAACAATAATTTGAAATTTTCAATGTTGAAATCCCCTAATTCGAGCGTGACATAGAAGTTTTCTTGCCAAAAGAAAATTAGTCAATAATTTTTATTAAATTATGTTGAAATATAGTCGTAACAAAATAATAAGAAAGGCGTGGTGGTATTTTAGCAAATAAACGACACTGATGAATCGACGCGAAAGTGAAAAGCCCTGGAAAACGGCGGATAGTATCAGCATGCGTATCGCGTAATTGCGTAAAGCATTAAATTGAGACGAAACAAGGGAGATCCGTGGGAAAGATAATTAGACCAGCCACCTCGGTGTACACTGGAAGTTGCCGTGATGAAATTTGCCCTTGCCGGCACGCCACAGTCCTCTTCGAAAGAGCCCGCGCACGCGAGAAATATCTCGCTTCCAATTAGCACCGAGTTATCGAGCCAAGGACGATACGCGAGCTTGCATGAGAATTACCGTGGACGTAAAATTAATAGCGAGTTATCAAACGGTAGCCACTGATTCAAGGTGTTTTCAGCCTTTTTCGAACGCGTCAGGAATAGCCACCTCGTCGATGTACTTAAGTGATACAACCACGATAATATCGGACACGAGAGATACACGTGATGTTTAGTTTCTACGTAATCATTGTAGGTGGAGCATAATAAATCTGAGAGAATTTGTTAATATAGAAGTACTTACTGTAAAGTGGCATTTATAATATAGATTAATTTAAAGAAGATTAGAGGGAGAAGATTAAAATTAGAAAGCTGTTTTGTGGGAGGTTCATCAATTGGAGGGGTTTATTCACCTTTCTAAGAAACAAATTCAGAGCTGACTGGTTTATTTTTAATTTTTCAATCTTCCAAAGGTAAGCCATAGGAGTCGAAAATATGGGCCTTCAGCATTCTAAAATTTTAAGATTTCAAAATTCCAGATTTTCTAAATTTTAGAATTCCAAAATTCTAAGATTTCAAAATTCTAAAATTAAAAAATATCAAAGTTCCAAAATTCAAAATTATGAAGTATCAAATTTCCGAAATTTCAAAATATCAGGATTTCAGAATTTAAATCTTAGGAAATTCTAGATTTCCGATATTATAAATTTTTTTAATTTCTACGAGACCTGGCCCATCCCCAAAATAGATCCGAGTTACACTCATGATCATTACTATATTCTTCATAATAGTAAAATGAGTGGAATTGACATTATTCATTTTATAAACAAACAATTGGTATTTTCTACACTATCTTTCGAGAGGAACCCTGAATTGCAATAAAATTCAACTGTTTGAAAGAGCCCTCCTTTTAATAGCGAACTTCCCATGGTTCAAACATCACCTGATTCATCTTTTATTAAAATTTCATCCCTCGAACGTGCCGCTTATTACATTTCCACTAGGAGCCTGGTACGAACTAAGTGCATGATAAAAGGCGGATAGAAAGCAAGTGGAAATAAGAGAGAGACCAGACACGCATATATCTTGATGGTATCTTTAACACGTTTAAGATTGATGACTCACCAGGTGCGTTTTACACCAATGAGGGAGACACGTGAAGTATTACACGCTGATTTTAATGAAACTTTGTAGATAAATTAGAAACTGAAAATTATTATTAAAATATAACATGTAAAATATAAAATATTCTTAATACAAATATTAAGAAAACTTCTGATTAGAAAAATTAATAGCAACTACACGTGTTAAGAAATGCTCAGTACCAAATTAAGGGGTAATCTTAGGGGGGCTACAGCCCAAGGCAACAGCCTCACTTCTTAGGGGGCTCTCCAAGGTTTGATAGCCACAATCCTAAAAAATCTAAATCCGATTCTAGAAATTCTATATATCTATAGAATAGAAATTTCTGTAGAATTTCTATGGATTCTGTTTCTTGAAAAACAGGAAATAACTCGAGGGAAAAAAGGATTCCGACTTCTGGGAATAGTTCCATAACAATCTCCTACTCTGAAATGTGTTGAACACAAGAACACTTTGCCGGCCGGCCACATAAACGTGGCTCTCGTGGCGAGAGGAACACGGTACTGCTCTTAATCCTAGGGACTCCCTAGTGACTTTCACCAGTATTTCTTACCAGATGGAAGACTTTCGCCGTGCACGTACGACGGGGTAAAACACGATCATACTGTACCATTGTTATTTCGTTTTCGAGGATACCATTGGTCGTAATTCTCCAGGGTGTTCCAATGTTACAGCTCTTAGCAAATTCAATTTTCTTTTTCCATTAATGTCGCACGCCCTGTTCGTTCGTTTCATACGACGCGATAATTTTATTGCGTGCAGAGTACAAGGGAGAAGAAGGTGTTCGTGATTGTGTTCCGTGACTAGAACCCCTTTCTATTTTGTCACAATCGACGACGTTAGGCCCGACATCATTAATTTCCTGCTTTTTTCCGGCCGTTTTCCTGTCTCTACCGATTTAGCGGATAGAAGAGCAGCTCTCTATGCGTGGTCACGTCAGATATCTGGGAAATAGCTAAAAGAAGTAGCAAGAACTGTCCGAGAAATTGTGAATCATCGCTTTCTCTCCCTTTTCTGGAACTTTGCTGTTTCCGGTGGAAATGTAGGCGGGATGTTTCTTTCATGGATGATGGGTTATTCGAGGGTCACAGTTGGTGGGAGATATAAGTCGAGATTGATGTTTAGGAGTTGAAGAATTTAGATAATATGATATTTCATCTATATGATTAATTTAATTATTATTCTAAATAAGAGATTCTCAATTTATGATTCACGAGAAATAATTTTTCTTTAATTTTCAAATTGGCTAAGGTATTTTTTGTAATTTCCAATTTATGTTAAATAATTGTTTATAGAATGCAACTTATGTGAAGTTAAATTTCTTCATTTTTAATTTCTGTGAAACGATTTTCTTCAATTTCTAACGTACACAAAGTAACTTTCTGTCATTTTTCTATTTCATAGAATTAAGAATCTGAGAAACGACTTAAAATTTATATTACACTTAATTTTGCTATCGTTCTTTCTCAACATTGGCTTTCACCAGTAGAAATAACTAATTTCACGTATTCCTGGCAGTGTAAATGCCAGAAAATAAATTAAATTATCGACTGATAGATTAAAAAGCGATCGCTGACCTTTACGCGAATTCAGTACGAGGCAGACGTCCCTTCGGATAATTCGATATTGCCGTTCGATTCTGAGTATCTCCGTACAGACCCCGGATAATCCGATTTTGCATTGACGAGATTTTGCATCGTCTATCCGGAAATTCGTTACGGTACACTTCCGGTCGGATTTCACGATCGAAACAATTCGCCGTAAGCATTGTCACGAATCCTTTAATTGTTCGCCAGATGGTGAGGTGTCACTTTATAATTAGAGAATTTGCGACGATTATAACTTCCCATTTAATTAAATTTAATTTCTTTATTTATAATAACTGAATAGCATAGGTACAGTTTTTAATATTATATTGGTATTTTAAAAAAAGGGCTAACTTTTGTTTCGTGGCACTATTTTTTTGAACTTTTTTCTCAAAAAAGCTAAATATATTGATTTTGAATGTCAAAATTGATTGGTTTAAAAAAGACCCAATCAAGACAAAATTGTTGTACCAATTTTTCGTGTATATTATTTTGTTTTTCGTTTGACAGTTTTACCATGATTTTTTTTTCTTTCTTTTATTGGCCCACTTTTCCGAAACTACAGCAATTATTTATTGAAAAGTAACACGTGTTCTACCACCTGTGTCACGGCATACTTGTTCGCTTTATTTTTCCCGTTGGAATAAAACGACACCAAAAGTTCCGACTTTATTCGTAACAGGAAACATAGATATTTTTGTACGTAGAAATAACTGTGCAAATACTTTCGTGGTACACCTGGAACGAACTGTTGAGTCATAGAATTTTTTACTGTTGTACCTGGTCTACATTTTTTTCCAACAACTTTTTTAAACACCAGCAGTAACAGTAAGAATTTGATGTTACGATAAAAATTGTAACACGATTTATGTTTCATATGAACTTTTTTTCGGTTAAATTTGAATTGAAATTAGTATGTAAATTGTATACATAAATGATACTTCAAGTTCTACATTATACCAAAGTTCCATCACAGTCTGGAAAAGAAATGAACACTCGAGTAACGTCCTTTGTCGAATGCTGATTTGATCTAATAAAATCTAATTTAAAAATTTAATAGATTCAATTATAGAAACTCGTTAAACGTGCAGAAAATGTCAAGCATCTAATATCTATGGTATTAATATATTATTTAATATATTATATTGTATTTAATATATTAGTAATTGAATCTTTAACATGTACAAATAATTGAATATCATTCAATCTCCTTAATGCTAGAAACGAAAATGCCAATCGTTTGGCGTAATGTTTTATCGTCGCGATACGTACATAGGTATTCCTCATTAAGAAAATTTATTATCAGCGAAGCAGTAAATTGAGAGACGTCGATAAAATTAGATAGCGGAAAGAAACGCCGCTTTAACCAAGTGTTCGTTGACCCAGAACTTCAAATGTCACGGAGGGCTAGGTGAACCTTTTTACCCGGCCTCTTTTTTTTGCGCAAACGAGATTATCAGAAAAATGCGAAATCATGATCCGTATAATTGAAACTCGTTAGCTTCTGGTTCGTTAAAAATTAAAATGTTCCTTCTGGGACTGATACTTTTATGAACTTAAAATCCTCTATTCGATGATAATGAAATAAATTATTATCAAGTATACGATCGATTGTATTTCATATTTATACTGTCAATTTGTTATTTTAAATTATTAATTTAACCTCTCAAGCCGGTAATTATACACTCGCAAAATTTATTATTAAAAACTGCCTCTTCGATTAACTTTAAAGTTTTAAGGCAATTATATATATTTTTTTGAACCTATTAAAAATTTCTTAATTTTATTATTTATTTGAGATATTGATCACTGATGAACTCTATATCAGTTGTCGTCTTGAATTTTCTTCTTTATATTGCAGCACATTTTTGTTGAAATAACAAAGGGTTCGTTCAAGCAACAAGCAAACGGTTTACAGATGTAAAACCCATTAGCTTTGAAAATGAATCTTCGTTGGACTGTCGCCAAATGCGTGTTTGAGATGCTAGAAATCTGTGTCATAATCAATAATTTTGAGAGTCGCAGTCCGAAAGCAATTTGCCAAATGACTTTCCTGTTTTCTTTGTAAACGATTATTAGTTAGAAGTAACTGCTGTTTTAGTGTTAATTCCAAGACACTGCAATGATATTACAGTTTCAACGATGTAGGTACATAATAATGAAAAAAGAAAAAATTTAGCAAATTATTGAATTAACGAAAACTATCCCAGAGAAAACGATGATGTCCCTTAGGCTCTTGTTCATTAAGAAAAGATCGTACTTTTTTCAACTTTCACCGTTCTTCAAATCATCGTGTTCGCCTGATTCGACAGGATTTCTCGGTATCCCTCTTCGTCCTCCGAGAGTAATCAAGGAAACGTCAATTAAGTCGCCAATCCCATCGTCATTTTCTCAAAAAGTGTTCACCGTCGTTCGCCAAGCAGCCTTTTCCACTCACGAGGGTAAGATTACGTAAAACGAATGGTCCGTGACCCAGTGGATTTAGAAATCGCCGGTTCACTCGATTATCTCGCGTTCTCGATCAGCGGTTTCCTAGCCAGCCCCATTATTAACGGATCAATCAATCGGTCAGTAGCTGAATCGAGCCCACGCGAGCCGAGGATATCGCTTCGAGGCGGTGTCATCGTAAAATTTGTAGAAGATCTCGCGATATTTGATCGATCTTAGAAACCGGAGCCTCGTATCTCTCAATAAGACACGGTTTGGCGTACGTTCGGCTACCGCTTCGATAAGATCTTCGTTTCGCCGGCTGGTAGGTGGTCCGATGACGTGGCTGATTGTAGGCACATTTTCTTCGCCGTCCGCTAGAAAATATCCGGCAAGATCTGCCAAGCGGTAAACTCGGCCAGTGAAACGTTTTCGAAACGGAGTTGTAGTCACGCAGCCTTTTACGCGACCTCGAAGATAATAAAGTTCCTGCTATTGCATCGGGGCTTCTGAGGCGATGAATCACGGATAGACGGAATCAAGGCTGTTCCCTTTCGGATCGATACCGCCAGGCTTGCTCGTATTTTTAGACCGGTTTTCGACTATTTGCATTTTTCTCCCCTTATTGTTGCTACGTTCATCGCGAAAGAGCGCGACGACGGCGGGGAGAAACGCTGATGGAACGAGTTGTTGCCGGGGGTTACGTTGCTCTTTGCGCCAAGAATCTTTCTTAACCCCTTTCTACCGAGCTGACTTAAAAAGCGGAAGTTTTTTATTCTTATAGTTAACACTGTTACGAAATACTGAACATTTCATAGAGAATGCTATTAATGGTAGAAATTTAGTTTAATTTTTAATAAAATTAAGATGGATTCCATATTCTGGGTATCAGTAAAATTAGATTCGAAAATCGAGATAGGAGATTGAAGCGTTAGATTAAGAAATTTAGTCGATAATATATTCTTGGTAATCGATGTTATCGTGTGTTAGACTGGGCATGGTTATTTTTACTATGTCAGTGTGTTAATGGATGAACGAGGGTAATTCTAAATACCACTAATATCACGCTAAAAGTTTTAAATAGCAAATCAAAGTATTATATTAGGTGTACAAATTAATTCGGTGCCTTTAATATTACGCACTCTTAATTAATATTTTTAATTTGTATATTTTCTCGCGGTTTTGAACATTTGGAAAATGACAAGACGACATAATAACAATAAAGATTATTTCAATAATTGGAATTACTATAGCTATTTAAAAATAAATCTTTCATTAAAATAAAGAAAAGGCACCGAATTAATTTGTGCAGGTAATATTAGAGATTAACTCATTTGTATTATTGTACGGTCTGCTAGATGTGGGTATTTCTACTGTTGTGGTCAACGTTAAGTAGTAGAGTCAGTGATCGGAGAGACGCGTCGACTGTCAGTAGAAACGTTCCTACATAGTCCGACATACTTAATCAATTATTAAGGACACGATAGTTAAATCTATCAAATAAATCTTTTAATTCACTATCCAGTATCATTAAAGCATTATGAATTCCGTTCAAAATTATCCTTATTTTCTTCCCCTTTATTTCAAAAAATAAATCTCTATCATACAAATTTATGGGATCTTTTCATTTTTATACACACGATTGCATAATAACCGTAACCCAATTTTTCTTTTTAAATTTATTTCTCTTTCAACATAATACAATATTGCCACGTAAAATATTCCAAGTACTTTTCATATTTATGTATTTTATTCTTTATAAATCTGAGTAATGTTAATAGCACTTTTTATTGTTACCGCGTAAGTATTTAAGAATATAATAGCAATGACGGAATAAAAATAAAAAATGAACTAAACAAAATCATTACGTGTCTTCCTTTTGTGTCATAGCTCGTTGAAAGGAGCGAAATGGCTTATAAAATTTTCATACACAGTGATAAAAGCTGAATTCCCTTCCACGTGTACAGTGGAAAATCCTAATGTATCACCGGAACGGATTTCTCGGTAGAATTACGAAATGCAGAGACGAAAGCTATGTAACACCTTGAGTAGAACGGCTTAAACGGTAGCGAGTACACAGTGTGTGTACGGTTCTGGAACCACGAGGATTTAGGGTGCTCTTACGATGCTTTCTCCATTCGATCGATAACGCTTCCCTCAGCCTGGATTTTAGCGCAGAACGATACTCACAAGGGAAAGTTGCCTGTTTGCCTGCTCGATGAATATTACGACGCTCTAAGCAAAGATCTCTAGTGTTCGTATTAACTTCCGTCTAGAAGATGAACGTTCCTGTCAGATTCTTATGGTGTCCTTGTTTTTCCATTTCTCAGTGCTGATTGTGGTAAATAATTCTGTCGATACTGCATTTTGTCGCATATTTAGAGCTGATAACTTAGGTCGATAATTTCAAGTTAAATAAAATGAAAATTGCTAATTATCGTCTTATTTCCAGCGTAACTTTTGACTTCTCGATTGAAATCGAAGTCGCGAAAGGGAATTGGTGTTAGATGTAGGCGTAAAGCTGGCTTCTCTCAGCTTTTAATCTTCTTAAGTTCTCTTTGAACTCTGCGCGAGGAATTGAGTGAATTTCTTAGGGAAGAATGAAACGCGACGTTATATTACATTTTAAGAAGTCAATTATGGAAGCTAAAATCCAAATCCAATTTACGATCGCGATACCACTGAATACAGATCTTAATTTGATAATATTAGTCACTGGTAAAATTCTATTAAATATAATAAATATTACCACGTCAAATGAAACTTTCAATCAGAGTTCTGTTAGAAATAAAATTCGCAACAGTCATAGACTGTAGTAAATGTGCAGTTATGAAAATATTATATTAAAAATCGTAATGAAATGTCAGGAACAGAATCGCGGAAACACGCGATGGGTGACGAATGAGTACGTAACCTAAATTAATGTCGAAGTCGTCGCGACGAAGTGCGATAATAATTATTATTATTCGCGAACTGACCGAACGGAGCAGCACCCAAGTAATTTCGCGAATCACATTTGTTTCCGCTCGAATGCAAACCGCTCTCGCAAACTACCGGTGAGTAGCTCGTTAAATGTTTGCTAACACACTGTGTCTGGCAGATACCAGAGTTGGTTGCTCGATCGTTCGACATGGGTGAATTTAATGCAGCATGTGTATATGGAAATCTGCTGGTACGTTCTGCACACCTTGTTCCCAAAGGTTGAAACAACTCAACTGGGGATTCAGATTATCACCCTTGAGATCGTTATACACTCGCGATCACCTATACTCTATAGTAGTGTTTCCCAAACTTTCGACATCTGTGTACCCCTTCTATAATTTTCCTAACACTGAGTAACGCTCGTCAAAAAAAGAAAGAAATTGCATATACTTTAATAACAATCAAAATATATTTATTTTTTCCTTTTAAAGTACATAAACAAAATAATAATATTCGAAAAATAAAATCCATTCATAATAAAAATATAAATAAAATAAATAAAAGTTATATTATAAATAACATTCATTATCAATCAAGGAGAATTTTTAATCAATCATTATTAATCATTCATTATTAATCGATCATTATCAATCATTATTAATCAATGAGAAGGATGAAATTGTTTACGTTGAGACGACAGATCATCATAATTTGGTTCCCTGGTTGTTAATTTTTATCTGAGATGCAGTAAACATTTTTCTATGTTTGTACTCTTCCCGTCCCCCAGGGGGTACGCGTACCACACTTTGGGAAACATTGCTGTATAGAAAAGAAGAATTTTTTTTATTTATAATATATCTGAATTTATCAAATTTTAAATATTAACGTACGAATGTTTCCCTGATGATTAATAAACAAATAATCCTGCAATTAAAATGTAGCTATGAATTTCGCGTTCTATTTGAACCAATCGGGTATGAAATTTGCATTCGTGCCAGGTTGAAGTACAATTCGCAAGATAAATGATTCGTATGCAACCGGCAGAAGCACGATGAAAGATAAAAGGCAATAATCGGCTATTAATCTCGTTGTGAAGTATCCTTTGCACGATAACCGTATCTATCCGCTTACTTATGAGTAAACGCTTATCATATCGCACTCTGGTCGGTTTCGTTTGAAATTTTCTTTGCGATCGCGAATCGCTGGAACACACGGGCGATTTATGGTGACACGTGACGTATCGATACCGATCTGACACGAATCTGGAAGAAATTATAGGTTTAGATTTATGGAAAATTATACACTGTTCGGATGGAAATCGTAGACGCGGGACTCACGCGAGATAAACATAAAAATTGACGACAAATCCCGTGTTATTAAGATGCACGGACCTTCACGGGGTTATTCTTAATGGAGATTTGATCGAGATACTAATTTCGTCGACTGCAGTGCCGATTTTATCTCGACACGGAAGTGTAATTTCTTTGCTGTATTTTGAATTTTCATGTGGATCGTGAGAAGCGATAATTTGTAAAACTAAAATTTTCTAAGGAGATTCTAATATAGATTTAAATTACTTTTTGAGAAATAATTGGACTTGATAAAATTAAATTAACCCTTTCGAATATGATTAAACTTTAGGACTTATGGGATTTTGGGATTTTAGGGTCTAAAATTTTCGAATCTTAGAGTTTTTGGATCTTAAAATTCTAGTCTTCTAATTTTCTAACTTTCTACTTTGCTAATTTTGTAATTTTCCAATTTTTTAATTTTCTAATTTCCAAAATTCATAATCTCCTAATATTTTAGAATTTTAGAGAAACCTAATCAGATCTTCGATTTTTATATTAATTGTAAAAATTTATAAAAGTTGCGAATAACATCAGTGTTAAAAATTCGGATTAACATTCATTTATATTAATAAACTTATGAAGATTTACATTCACAACTCGAATAATTAGAAAATTAGCATTCATTTGTAATTCAAAACGATTTCAGAGATAAAATTAACACGTTCAAATGAAAGGTACTGTAAAATTAATACGAAATTTCATTACCGTTTGAAATAACTTTTCAGAAGAACTAAATCAGCTGATAAAATTAGTTAAACTTTACGTATATAAGATGGAACGAATTCATTCGTGATATCGTAAAACTCGATTTTAACATAAACTCTTTTACTCTTGATTTTCCGTCGTATTCAAAATCAGACGGTTATACATCATGAATCATAATATATATGCTATTCAAACTCTATGAATATGTTGAAATTCTAAGTGAATGCTTGGAAAATATTGCACTCCATAACACGTATTAGTTTCACGATTATTATAAAATGCAAAAGTCACTTAACTTAATACAATGCTGTCATTTAATTTTATATAAAACGAAAACTCTCTTTGATGTTTATTGATTTATTATTTTAAAATAATAATTGTATGCAATTAGGTTGAAAAATTTTTATTGGAAAACAGAAAATTACTCCAGGAAATAAAATTCTTCGTATCAATAAATTATTCAAGTGTGATATGTGATAGGATAGCTGGTATATATGTAAAATCAGATACACATTTTTATTCCCTTTGATTAGTACCTCCTCGTGGAACGATACGTATGTATTGTATCGCTTTCGGATCTTCCATGAGAATCGGGCTTAATTCCACTTGCGATTCGGATGCGGTTGCAGTTGCATTTCATAGCCTAGGAGCTAGTGGTATTAAAATTGTATTTAGCATACACAACACGTAATTCTGGAGACGGTAATCCTCTGATTTTACTTGCATAGATATATTTGTATTCTACATTGAAACTTTTACATAAGCGGATAAAAATGTAACGCAGAATCGTTTGCAATAAATTCTGAGATTCGGTACAATAAGTGCCAATTTCATATTTTTGCAAAAATGTCTTAAACCTGACATTAAATCTATAAACAATGGTATATTCTATATAAAAAATGGCAATTTCAAATTGCATTTGTATAAGCTGATGTCAAAATTGTTCACATTAAAGAAATTTAAATATGATTCCTAATTTTATCAATAATGCACCCAAGCATACTGCACTTCTTGCGTCGAGTTGCAGAACTAAAAATTTATAGAAAAGTCAAATTTCGCTTATGCCATCCCAGTGACCCAGATTGCCAACAAAAGACTAAAGTCGTATAAGATTCTTCGTGTCATAAAATGACAAACGATGCTGCCAGAGAACAGCTATGAAATGAGATTCAATGATTGAAATAAACTTGGAGGATGATCCAACGTTGAAACGTCTGAAAATTGTCCGTCGAATAGTTGTACCTCGAAATGGTCCTTTCGAAGCGATGACGAAATAAGTGCTCATCCACAACGGTTGTTGGAGGTTTACGATATTTTAAGCACGTAGCCGGCAAGTCAAACAACAACTCGTTCAATCGTCGGTGAAATTTCTGTTTGAGTTCCTCTTAAAACTGCCAGTTACATCCCTTCATTTTCCGCGTACTTGCACGCTACTTTCAACGTTTTTCGACCGAAATCGCTCGAGGTGCTGCACTCTGACCCGTCTACGGTTCATACCGTTGGTAACATCCAGATTGAACTAATGTAACTTCACCGGTTATTCCGTTGTTACGATCCTCGAAATGCCAAATCCGTGGCATGAAAATCGAGCATCGTTAACCCTTTGGAACCGTAATTTACCACCCTGTTACAATTCCATTTGAAGCATTTATTGTTCTAGCTTAACATTTTCGGCGTAAATTGGTAACAATTTCTCTCATTTCTCTGATATAAAGTTCGAGCAATTTTGAGATAAAATAAACCGAAAAATTGCGATTTTATTTGTCAACCTTAATTAAATGTAGGATACTCCCCTTTGCACCTGTATGATAAACGTTCTTAATTATACAAAAATATTACGTTTCCGCAGGAAACGCAATTCGTAAATTAATTACTGCTGAGAAAGAGGAAAGTTTTGGGTAAAGATTACAGTGAACGTCGAGCTATTCTCTGGGGAAATTTTTACGAAATTGGCTTGCCACGAAGTGGATTAATCGTACGTGGAAACGGACTTAGTTTTTCTTCGTTATTTTCTCTCTGATTTCTACATTCGTATGGGAAATTTTTAATTCAAACAATAAGATACAGGTGGATCAAGCTGCGTTAATACAATTTTATTCTGGTCACTTTAATGCACGATAAAGTAGAAACGTTTAATTTCCATTAACACGAATGGCTCTGCATAAAACTGAACTTCTTTCTACTTCTCCCTTTACGTTGCACTTTACGGTTGTTACAACTGTACCGTTCAACGTCATCTTGGGACGTTTATACACTGCTTTCAATTCTCATTCCCATCTAATGCGTTGTTAAAACCATTGTTTGCTGCTTCTATAAACCAAATTTCAACGACGCAACGTACGGTTACGAGGGGAGTGGTAAGAGCATCCAAGGGTTCAGTAAACTTTATAGTGTCCGATGGAGCTTGTAGCAGGAACGATAAGCCAGCCGAGTTTCTCGTAAATTCTTTTAGACCTGACTCGTGCGCGTCTTCGGATCGATACTCGATTCTCATAAACCGAGCGAAACAGTTGTAAAAAGGACGACACCCAAACGACAGGGCGTAAAGTTGCAGGCGTCGATCAGTATCGAAAGAGCAAACGTGGAAGTTCGCGGGTCATGGTACCATCAATCAATTGACCTCGACCTTTATTACTGAAAAAAGAAGAAGAAGAAAAACTCTTCGACTCTTTCGACTC
Organism: Osmia bicornis bicornis; assembly: GCF_907164935.1. NCBI lineage: Eukaryota > Metazoa > Arthropoda > Insecta > Hymenoptera > Megachilidae > Osmia > Osmia bicornis. The sequence goes on along the minus strand of NC_060217.1, from coordinate 11,423,178 downwards.
TTGTTGACTGGTGCATACGACTGAAAGATAAAAATTTAGACAAAAATCCAAAGGGTATAGCCGGGTTAGATAGGGAAAACGTCCCTTGAACCAAATTAAATTCAGAATGCGTCATTCGATAACATATCGAAAGAAGATACTGTATCTTAACCAGGGGGCAGTGAGGGGTCCTAATTCGATGGCCAGTGACTGTATATTTACAGGAAATAAAATCATACAATAACAGAGTTAGGAGTAGGGTTAAGAAATGAAGCAAATAAAGTGGAGCAGTATTTCTGGAAATTAAAGATTCATTTAAGTAGTATATGTCGAGCACTAGTCGGACGGAGGTAAGCGAAGGGCAAGAAGCTAGTTTACAGAAGAACGAATGGCAATAACTTTTTAACGACTTGCACGCTAATTTGCCTTCGAATAACACGCAAAAGTTTCGAGTCACGCGGAAAAACGTTCCAAGGGCGAATGCAAATGAATTCTAACAGAACTCGAGCGTTTGTTCTACGGACCCGTCAAAATCACACCTGCTTAATTATCCCATCAACATTTTCGCTCTTTTATTTATGTAAATTTCGTCGTGAAAATGCAAACCTACTTAATCACAATCTGATAGTGGTTCATTTTCTTATCAGAATTCAGTGTTAGTTTTAAAGAAAGGTATTTTTCACTCAATCAACTTGGATTGAACTTTTCTACTGTCATTTTCACCGCAAAATGTCTTGTAATATTGCGATACGGTACTAGATAATGATCCAAGCTAGATTCGTGGCGCCAAAGAGACACGCTCGTTAAAATTCGCTGAAGAATAGCAGCACGTGGTTTACGAAAATAGAATACGGCTCGCTGTTCCGTTCAGCACGCGCTTTTCCTATCCAATGAAAGAGCCGCGTCTTTTTTCTCTTTAGAATAACGATAGAAGGGCTCAACTGGAAGTACGTGAAATGCAGTCTCTTGGAAAGAAACGAACGAGCCATTCAAGCGAGAGATCTCTTTGAAAACTGACTATACCGTTCGTGCGTCCAATGTCCACGCTTTGAAACGCGAATTTGCCGCAGAAATTTGGACGAAATATGGGATTATTGATGTTTAAAATCGGTATTCATGCGGATATTAAAATTCGTTGTTGAGAAAATTCTATTTGTCCGACTTGGAAAACGGATTTCCAAATCAAAATTCAAAGAAAGATGAATTCAATTCTTCAGGTGTATTCAAATTTATTATTTATTTTGAATAAATACAAATTTTATTTCTTTTTTTATGTGGTATTTGACATCACTAAACGGACATGCCTGAATAATTAATAAAAAGCCCCAAAAAACAACATTATTTTAAATAATATCACTATTGTACAAATAATGTAAAATAGCAAATAGAAAGCTCGAAATTTGAAATTTGAAAGTTAACTATTCTCATTTTTAATACTTAGTTCTTCGATACGTCTGATAAACAAATACCCATTTATGCCTTGACGTTCAACATATTAATTACTCAAAGTTTATCATTTATCGTGTGTTGATCGTCAGTCTCCAACTTCTTTCCTTGTTTACAAAATCACGTCATGAATTCTTGAAACACTTTGTTTCGTCCAACTTTTGAATGGAACAGTTCCAAGTTTCACATTTGTCACTCAATTCTGCCTTCCAAACAAGTCCGGAATTTAGATCTGGAAACAGATGTGAGGGTTCTATTTTTATCCTAGCAAAAATCCACGCTATTTTTATTTAATCATTTTACATACCACATTGAGCGAATCGTCGGTGACCCTTATAGCAGCCGAGGTGTTAAGATGTTCATTACTTTCCTTGCTGCTTAGCCGAGCGAATTGTTTCGGAAACGATTCAACGAGTCAGAAAATGAGAAAAGAAAAAGACCAACGTTGGGTCGTTTTATTTCACATTTCGGGGAAGCAAAAATCTCGTGGCAGATCGAAAGCTTCCCGAGAAATGAAATGCACCGAATGTACGGCTGGATCATTCCCAAGATGGATCAATTGTTGTAAGACTGCGATGGGGGTCTGCTGGCCAAATCTTTTTCGGCCGGTTCTGTATTCTTCCAACGAAATCGATTCGTAAGAGAATTTTCCGATACGCTGCTCGCTCTATTAGCGATCCGTGATTTCTCGTGTTTTCTCAATCGTTCCGGGTACAAATTGCATGGAGATCTTCCTGTCTGCCGTAAACAGGAATGAAAATTTATCTAACGAAACGGAATAGGACAATTGTTTTGTTTAGTTAGTTTAAAAGCCTGCTGTAATCTCTTGGAAAAGATTGGAAGTTTAAATAAAATGTCATGACATAAAAGTACCATAAAATAATACTTAATATATGTATATCAATTTGAAACTTATAGTTCAATAAAAATAATTGCGTAAACGTTCCATAAATATTTTTAATACAAACTGATTAGTTATTGAAAAATCTTCTTACCATGTATTATATTAAAGCTGATCTTCTATTACGGCTTATTCATTTGTTTCTCTTTTAAATTTTTCAAGATTGAATTGTAAAGGGATATAAAATATTCCAGAAAAAAGAATAATTATATCTGACCCTGTTCAAGACGTATCTATTATTAACTTACTAAGAAGGTGTAAAACCATTAGATGTTCACCTTTCGTGACCGTAAAGCCACGAGTGTATTTCATGCTTTTATCTGTAATCTGTTTCAAGTAATTACGATGAAGGTTGGCGTATTACGAGAAGTAATTTGCAAAAAAATGCATTGCATGTGGTAATACACGTGAAAGATAGAGGAATAATCTTCGTGTATACTCGTATCTCATGAACATCACGAAATCAGCTTTTCTTTTGATATTTCGTTCCACATTTCACATTAGTGGTAATTTTCTCGTTAATTACTTTTATGCAGCAGCGACGGTTATGAAAGGAGAACGTGTATCGCGAAATCTGATGATTGCATTTTTCTTTGAAGAAAAAAAGGCAGCAAATTGTGTTTTATGATGAATCTGATAAATCATTTCTATGTACGTACTTAATTCAGCTTATCGCGAGAAATTACTGAAAGAAAATAACAAAGTAGTAAAGCACGATCTGAATTATAATTAGTAGTTGCTGTAATATCAGAGATAATTTCACTATTAATCAGGAAAGGTTTAAAACAAAGTATTATGATTAAAAGTATATTATAATCTGTAATCTAGATCAGTTATTTGTTCATTTCTGTGTAACATTTTTCGAATATCTATAAGGAATTCGTCTAAAAGATGCCTCTTTGACAGAGTCAGCCATTTTTATTCGCAAATCATGTTTTATTCATTATAATATGATTGATAACCTAGGGTTCAGAACATTGATCCTACGACTTAGTGGCTTACAACGCTGTTATTCTTTAATAGACAAGATCATCCCTCACCCGAAATTGTAATCCAAGGAATTGTATAGCCGAGAACACAAAAAGTTACAAATTTTAGTGGATCTTTACATCGAATATAAGTATCTAAAATTTTCAGTTAATCCTCGGCCGACCTAGGCGTAGGTTCGTCGCTCAAGGATTAAGAACGTAATATTTTCTGATCAATTAATTTCTACCAGTCAAAGAAGAATCTAGGTTTTACTAAGACGAATTTTTCGATAGTATCTCATGAATCCTTAAATTAGTTCATTCTCGGTCAAATAACTTCCGACCGCAAAGGGTAAAATGAAATTCCACAAATCTTTCGTCGAAATCTCCATAAATTTTTCTTGGATAATCTAACACGATATTTCTTCTGTTCCAGTGGAAGAAGGTGATGGCCCGTACCACGCGCTCGCGACGAAAAATGGCGAACACGACTGATGCTCCCTCGCCTGCGAGCAGCCTTTTGTCGTCTACCACGACGACCCCGTTCACCAGCCCGACATCGACAACCTACTCCACCGAGGGCTATACCTTCAATTACACCGGCCTGTCCAGTCTAGGTGGTTCCTCGTTGGAGGACTTGAATTACACGGAACTATGGGTGGACGTATGGAACAGCACCGAGGCAAGCAACGTGACCGAGAGGTTAAATGCCACTATATTGTCATCAGGAGGAGGCTACTGCGATGAATGGGAGGCAGCGCAGCATAAACTCTTCCAGGTAAGCCTTTGTCTAGGATTCTGTAGAAATACAAATGTAAAACAGGTGTTTAAGAATAGATAGAATAGTGTATACTGTACATGACGTTTAATAGTAATAGGATTAGCAGTATCATCAGCAATAGAATAGAAAATATTGTACTAGGATGATTATGTTTATTAGGAATAGGAAGTAGAGTTATTATATTTAATTATCATAAAAATGATTAGGTATATAGCTAGTTTGTTACATCTTTTGCATAGTTAAATAATTGAAGCACTATTAAAGGGGAACAGAGAGAAATGAAATAAATTTTTGATGTACATCCAAAAATATGGAAATTCTTATTAATATGAGTGATGGATTGCCACGGAGATTAAACCATCGCCCATTCAGGGATGGGTACACGTCAAGAAACTTCTAATAAATGCTAAAAGATTTTACAAATCTCTTGAAAACGAAACGAGACGAGACGAGATGATTTTCATTAGAGAAAACTGTTTCGATTTGCCTTTTGTCAGGCGGCGAATCTGTTCTTCGCGGCGGCGTTCCTAGTGCCACGTTCTTTCAAAGCCTCGGTTCTGGCTCTTCGCACGTTTCTCACGGCCGGCTTCATGCTGGCCGCCCTGTGGGCCGGCATCACGATATGTGCACTGGACGCGATGCTATGGTGCCTGGCCCTCGGCCTTCTGAACGGTATTCACTCGCTCATACTCGCCTGTCGATTTCTACCGCCTGCTCTCAGCCCGGAGCTAGCCGAGCTCTATCTGAAACTCTTCAAGCCGTACAAGGTCAGCAAGAAGCACTTCCAGGAACTGGCCAAGGAGGCGAGGATATTGAAGCTGGATTCCGGTCAAACGTACGCGACGGAAGGCGTCACGCCTGCCGACGAACGATTATCGATACTCTTGCGTGGCAAGTGAGTATTACGCGCTCCTATTTTCTCCAGGAAATGAATGTAGAATCGATGGAACACGCTCGAATGCAATTTTCGTAGTCAATTTCTTGCTTGCATGGTAGTTTCCTTATGCTTTCTTGAATGTTTAGAAGATTTTCTCTGCTTCACTTTTTTGAAGGTAATACGTTTGGTTGTTTTCATTTATTATAGGAGGTGTACCATGCAATTAGGGAAAATTATATCCTGTTAAATGAGGCATCGAGTGATGCATGTATGAATTCATTAAAAAAGTGTATTTGACTTTATTCGTTTTCAACGAAATTGCATATTTTATTTTTTTTTCATTAATGATCGTGGCCTTCGCTTTCAGAGCTCACATATGCATCATGTGGTACTTTATTCGACACCGATTAATTTTGTCCAATGAAACTGTTTTTATCTTCTACTATTTAAGAATTATAGTTTGACCCAGTTGCATGGGACACCGTATATGTACTTTTTAAATTCATTTTAGGGTCACATAACATAAGATATTTCACATATAACGTGTACATGGTGTGCATGGTACTATGAAGATATATTATTTTTTATGGTTTATAAAAAGGGAATGTAACCAATGTACAATCGCACAGCAAATGAGCTAACTCGTTAAAGAATCTTTTTATGAGTTTGCATATCGTCTTCTTGCTTGGTAAATTTAATGTAAATTTTCTTTTTTCTTTTGTAAGGAATATATAGAGTATCGAGCACAGCTTTTTCAAGAAAAATGACATGACAAGAGAAGCAGGAATTCTCAATATCTTAATTTCGAAAATATTAATATTAAAAATAATTTAAATATTAATTTGGCATCGGTATTTTTCTTGAGGAAGCTTATCATGCTCCATACTGTACACGAGTTTCTTGAATATAAAACATTTTTAATTTATTTTCAACTTATTACAGAATCTCTATATGCGACTAAAATAATTAATTTAAACAGAACTTTATTTTATATCTAATGGTCCAATTTATTACAGAACATCGCTGTTCTATCTTGAATTTTTTTTCCCTTTCATTATGTTACAGTACAAAAGTCTACAATATTCTGCGAAAGGTCAACGAGGCTCCTCAAAATCCATCGAAAGATCGATTGCATTAAATTAGATTTCGCGGCAACGGGATGGGAGCTCGATCTCGAACGGTGTTCGCTCACTTTAGAACGATCGAACACCGGCAAATTTACGCAAAACTATTCGCCGTCGATGCTTTAGAACCCGGTTTAACTTCACCGCTCGCGTTCCCTCGGATATCGCGGGTATCCTGTTTACATTTCCGCACGAAAATCCCTCGTGTAAACACCCTCCGCGTTCGCTGGCTCGATGTAGCATACGGTGGATACATTGAAATCGATGATCCTTACATCAACATAATTTCACGATACTCATATTTTAAAAATATCACACGATAATGCAAATACACAAGCATTCGCTAATGAATCAAAGAGGAAAAGAATTTTAATGTAAAATTTATTTATTTCAAAATATACTGGCATAGCCCTACATAAGTACATCCTACTATTATATAGAAGGATAGTCTCTTTTTCGTTTGGAACCGCTAACCACGAAAACTACTGAACCAATCGCTACCAACTTTTAACTACATCATCTTCATGCTCCCCGGAAGGTTTATCAATAATAAAATCTACCGATTTTTCATTAAAATGTTATTATACTATTAAAAAAGTGATTTATGATATGTGAATCCCCGTTGCGCATACGCTCTTACCACCTGCTGCCGCGCACGCGCTCTTGCACCGCTGGAGTGTAGTTTGAGAATCACCCACTATAAAATGAGCTCACCTATTCGCCACATCAATTATTACTTCAAATTCTCGAAGTTTTTATTTATGAGAGCGGGCGAAGCCGCGACGGGGATGCTAGTAAATAATGCAGAGAAGGAAATGAGCATAGTTGTCAGATTGATCGTGAGATGTAAGACAGAAAGGGGAAAAAACCCCCAAAAAAACGTGTAAACCGTAAAGCCATAAGTATAGGCCGCACAGACGTATTAATATTAGTTTATGAATGAAGAAAAATGAATAATTTTTCAAATTAACGTCTAGTTTGAATCTTGCAAATATATAAAAATCCTCTATAGCGATATTGTTGTCTCGAGTTCAGGCTGAAGGTGACTTGCGACGGGACGCATTTGCACCACATCAAGGCTTATCAGTTCGTCGACTCGCCTGAATGGGAGGCCACGCACGAGAACATCGACGACGTCTTCCAAGTGACGATCCGCGCCGAGGAGTCGAGCACGTACATTTGTTGGACGAGGCTGAAGTTGCTCAGGGTACTCAGGCATAGGCCGCTACTGAAGGTCGTCCTCAACACCCTCATCGGTAAGGACATTACGTCCAAGTTGTACGCCCTTAACGAGCAGCTCGCTGGTGTCGCCGCGGCCAGTGAGACAACCACGTCGAATCCTTACAGGGGCGTCGCGAGAAGTCTTAGCGTCGACGCTGTAAACACTGAAACTGCCGGAAGAGTACGCTCAACGACGTGGAAGGCGCAAAGGAGGCACAGTAACCCGCGTAGCGACAGTAAGTTTCATTCTAACTTTGATGATCGTTACTGGAAGGATCGTTAGACTGGCCCTGTTAAGAGCGCATCTCAGAGGAAAATCTGTTAACTATCCGAATGAATCTCTTCTCTCGAGATACGAGAGAGGCTTGGAAGTATTGTATATTTGTTTGAAGCTGTAACGGAGGTGATTTTCTTCTTTGTAGTAAATGGAAAAGTTGAAAAGTGAGGTACAGTGTATAAGGTCAGAGTGGGGTACTGATTTTAATTAATTAGGCCTAGAAAATTTCCTTGGACTCTCGATGGCCAGACCTCTGACAGTAAAAGAAAAAAATATTAGCATATTAGGCTTGATTTATATTTAATTTATATTTCTATTTCAGAAATGTCTTAATACGTACAAAAATATTAAAATATCAGATGATAGATAACAGGTTTTGATCTCAGATATGACAATAATTTAAAGGATAAAAAAGAAATTGAATCTTCGAGTTTCTTAGAAAATATTTGCATAATTATCCATAGTTCATTTATTACAGTTTTTATCTCATTCACCATAAAACGTAAAAACTTTATGATATCCAATTTACGATCCATAATTTTATTTCTTATTTCATTATCACGAATGAAATTACTCAGAACAGTCATTTGTAATGACGCAAATGGTATCAAATACATGGAACGAAAGGTCAAGTTCCATAAAATGAAACTTGAACGATCGCAAATATAAAATTTCCCAGAAGGAATTTCCAATCAGTCTGCTTTCTTTCAAGGCACCCACCACCCTAATTCAAACTTCATTTCCCAAAGTAGAAATACTCGTAATCACACTGTTGGTTTCTCAACACAATTCAGTACCTTTCTTTCCCTTTAAAATAAAAGTCATTGATTTCCCAATATAACCACTTTCCAAAACAATCAAATTTCTTTTTAACATCACCTTGCTAATACGAGTCTGCCATAACATTTTGATGGCCGTACATTTTATTGGATTTATGGCTTGTGGTATTTTATATTCATTTTTATATCCTCTTACTATAATTTCTTTTTTTGGAACACTCAGTATGTAAAATATATATTCATAGACATTATTTGATTCAACGAAGAATCAGTCATTTTTTTATTAAAAATATTGATGAAACTTTTATGTAATTATTTAAATTAAATCTTAAACTTTAAATTGATATATTATATGTGCTATTTTGTAATACTCTTATGTTATAAAATCCTGTCAAACTTTTACACCACCTAATTTACTAGAAACTGTAATTAACAGCCGGCCATTTTGTATTAAGAACATTAATGAAGGATGCGTGTATACAGTAATTTTCCTCAAGCTAAGAGTTCTAAATTGATATACCATAAGTGCCATTTCACAATAATTCTCTCTGATGAAATTGAATACACCTAACGTACCGTCAAAATGTTAAGATAAAGAGTGAAACCGCTTAGTTAAATACGATTCTCCTGAATGATTTACCTAGTTGTTTCAATCGTAAAATGATCCTTATCGAATAACAATTAGGCTCAACTGACCCAGGGTCAATGTATTATATCCATAGGGAGTTCACCGTCCCGGTACTCGCACCAGTACTGGGCGCCCGTGGTGGCAAATCACTTCCCGCCGACTTCGCCGTTCACACCGGGTCAGAACCTCGGGTATTCGTTACTGCCTCAGGGTGTTCAATTTTCACCACCACCACGCGCACCCCTCCTGTCGCATCAGCCGTTGACACGGCAGCGTAGCGGCGGAACGAGCGGCGATTACACCCTGCTACCTCAGACACCGAAGCTCGAGAGGAAACGCTCGAAAAAGGGGACAAGGGAGGTGAGTACCGAGCTCTCTCGTTCAACTGTACAGCTTTTATTCTCTAAATGGAATGCTAGAGAGACATACGAGACAATTACGAGAAGCTTGTTGCGCGAAACGATGGCGGTGTTTTAATTTCAGCTTTAGTTTTTGGATGTGGTTTGGTAAATCACTCCATTAATTGAATATGTGATCGTTTAGAAATAATTACTTTTGTTTTTATCATTGAGAATGTTGATCGCTCTAGATTAATAAGTAAATCAATTTTCAGGTATGATATAAATGTTTAGAAAAAAAATTATTAGTAAAAATATGTAAATGAATTTTTTCTATTTTTCTATTTTATTGTTAGAACTCAGTTTTTTATTTGTTTCAAATATAAATGGTAAAAGTAGAGAAAATTTGGTTGAATGGTGAAACAAGAATGTGCCTCCTTGTCTAAATTTTACCACTGTGACCTCGACACGTGATAAGTTCAAGTTGTTTAAAGTTTCATCTTTATCTAGCTTTGCTCCCGATTGGTTTAGATGGTAGAGAAAGTAAATTTTTTACCAGTTTCGCCGTATTTTTCTTACAACTTAGAGTATTATATGTCTACTGCGAGGAAGATTCTTGAATTATTTAATCAAACGAAGATACAGTAGAATTGGATGGCACATAGTTGAGTTTACAAAAGTTTAACCTTGAGTTCAGCATTTTTTCACAAATAATTGAATTTCTATTGTTAATTCAGCGACATTGCAATCAGGATAAATTCTACCTTGAATTACTTGTTAATTCTTTAAAGCACAGAATTTAAAAAAATAAAACGAATCATGTTGTATAGAAATTTTATCGTTATAAAATTTCAAGTAATTTTAATTTTTCGAGGTGGTATAAAAAAAAATATCCCACTCAGGTATTAAAAAGACAGGACGCTTTTAACCCTATCATACTTCAAAGAGTGATATAAAAGTAACAGATATAAGACTACTATTATGCCAATTAGTAGCTATACGTCGACAGATCAAAGAAATGAGCCTGCTTTTTTATTTACTATCAGATTTTGTTTTTTCTTTCAAGTCATTTAACTTTATGACAATCTACTTCAAATAAGATACAAACTTTAAAACGCGCATTTCATATTTTTCACATAAAAAGTTTTGTGAGAAAGTTTAAAAAAACTCTACTAAAACTCCTGCAAAAGTAGTTAATTTTTTATTCAGAAACCAATTTCCAATTGTTTAAAGTTTTTCAGTTCGGATAGTATATATTTTATTAAAGAATCTCCATTGAAGCACATGAAAAATACTTGATCTTTCGTATTTTACGCGCATCTCCCAGCTTTTGTTTACCCCATTTTCACGGATTATACCAAGATTTTCATCCCTTTCTTTCCCTACCGTTCGTCGATGATTAATTATCTCAAAGTTTTTTCTTCCCTTCTGGTATCCCTGGACTCGGTAGAAAACGAGGGATTCGAAGCCAAGAACAAGCTGCGTCCACGTTGAAAGCAGCTCGCGACATAAATCGCGACAAGAGGAAAAAGCAGGACGAATATATCGTTGGAGAAAAACTCAATTACCGCGCGTACTCGAGCCAGAAAAGTGAACCGATATTGAGTTAGCGTCGGTTCGCTTCACCCTTCCTGCCGGCATGGCTTTTTATCCTTAAGCCGCACGCAAAAAGAAGATAACGAAGTGAACGAAGGGAAAGAAAGGGATACGAACTGTTGTCCACTTGTGAATGAAGCAGCTGTCGTGTGAAAAGCTAGAAAAGAGACTCTTCAAGTTACGAGCGTCAGACAACTAACTTCTTACTAGCTGACAAATGGTACCACCTTGGATACGTTGGCTGTCTTCTTTTTTTCTTTTTTATACTTCCGGAAGACTCTGTTAATTGACCGTTCTAATAGGAAATTTAATTTCGTTGAACTTTAGTTAATGAAAAAGTCGTTCGTAGAATGAGAAATAATGGAAACCAGCAGAAAATTAAAAAATTAAAAAATTAGTAATACACTGTTGGACGAACTTAAAAGACACCTTGAAAATTACCAGAACTGGGGTTTTATATTGCTTTTATTTAAACAGTATTGCATTCGAAACAGAACCATTTATTTTTAATTAAAGTCTTCATAAATTACACGAGTAGGAAAACGTATACAATTGTCGACTCTTTTCCTAAAAAGTAGAAAACATAATGTAACTATAATTCTATTCCGAACAAAAAATATTCGGGCTACATGGTCCATGGTCCGAGGGTTAAGAAACGCCTTACATTATATTTCTTATTTTTTTAGAAAAAGGATCAATCATTGTATAGAGGCTAATAAAACGAAACGTCTTCAAATGTTTATTAAATAAATGTCAACCCCTGTGTGGGAATTTAGGAATAGTCCTTTCTAACTCCTTCACCTGTGATTGTTCCAGGTGACGTTTGAAACGCCAGTATGACGGTCGCTTGACGGGGAGGGCCCTGCTAGCGTGCCTCTGCTCTCTTTGTCGCCGCAGCGTTCCGCCTAGCCCCGTCGAAATCACGTCAAATTGAACCAATTAACCAAGGTTCCTCCTTTGAAGCTCGTCGCCGCGTGGTCCGGCTCCTAATCACACGGCCTATCATCCATCAAAGTGTTGTGCCCGCGTGGTCGCGTGACACCAGGACAAACACGGACGACAAGCAGAACGCTCGGGCACCCAGTGTCAGTGGTATGCAAGAGAGAGAGAGAGAGAGAGAGAGAGATACTCGTCAAGAGACTTGGGTTTGAATTAGACGCGCGACGAATCATGACCATGTTCATATCCCGCAAGTGCTACGCCTTACGAACACATTATTATCAATACAACACGCAGAGCCACGTAACACGTGCACCTACCTAACGATAAGTTAACCAAAGCCGTGTGTTCCGTTTAGCGAATGGAGAGTGTATGGTGTCCCCGAGTCGAGTGTACGGTGTCCTGGAACGCGTCTCTTCTTCTTCTTCTTTGTTTCTTCGCGAAAGAAGAACCGTGCTCGAAGGGAGACGACACGAGCTGAGATTCGTTAAAGAGTTCCGGGCAACTACTTTCATAAGTTTCGGAGGGAAAACTGGGACGAAGAAGACGCCCGGACAGGTGATGAAAGCTGAAGGAAGTAAGAAGAGGGAAGGGCTGCTCGTAACTGGAATTAGAAGCTCGAACGTTGGAACGAGGAACATCCGGTCGAGTTTGAAGATGGATAGCGAAAAGGTGGAATAAAGGAGAAGAAGGGAGAGAGGTGTTTTATACGTAGGTATATTCGCTCGGCAAATGGTTCTTCCGTAATCTTTTGCTCCTGTTCGATTTCCGTGACGAACTGGCGTTGTTTAAACTTCCTCTTCCGTTCGTGGCAGGGATTCGGTTCGACGTTCGATTGGGATCGTGATAGCAATCATAAAAAGACAGAAGTTGTAGTTTTCAATAATGAATTCGGAGGATGTTCTTATGGAATGGTTTGAAATTAGATTATTATATTGTATACTTTCGACGAGCATCGCCGCTGTGTACACCCTTCCATCGACTGTGATTATAATGAATATAATTATTAAGTCTTTCAGAGGGAACGCTGAGCAGATGCGTGGTACGGATATGTAATGCAGAAGGTGAATTAAGAATATTTTCGATAGCCTCGAGTTCGGTCACTTCAGATAATGAGAACGATAGAATTTAATTAATCATAATTAGTTTATGATGCTCGTTAAAAATGGTAAAGGGTTTTAGAAATTATTATCGTTCGTGCCATTTTTTCTTCATCAATTAATGAATCATACTAAAATGGTAGAAGATAGAAAAATGTAATTAGAAAATATTAAATGGTAAGTTTTTTAACGGAATTGTGTATAATCATAAACGTGAAACGTTATATTTTATTATTTTTCATAAAAAAATATTAGAGTACTTGGGTCGAAAATTGATCAGTTCGATATTTTAGGGAGAGACAAGGACAGCCTAGGGTCTAAAATCTTCTGTTGGAATTGTGTACTTTGCTATATATCAATCGAAGCGATTTTTATTCTCGATAAAAATGTATCATAGATACATGGATCGAAAATTTATTAGTTCAAAAGTTATCTTAGGGAGAGACCACTAGAATCTCCCTGTCTCTCCTTAAGATAATTCTTGAACTGATCAATTTTCAACCCAAGTACCTTAATAACATTCTGTAGAGAATAACAAGACGCAGAATTTGACGTCTACAGAAGCACTTTAAAAAAAGTTTTTCCAAATTTGAAAAGTCGCTGTTTCTCCCTAAGATATCTTTTGGACTAACCACTTTTCGACCCAAGTGCCTTAACACATTTCTATAGAAAATGAAAAAATGCTTCATATGACATATAACGAAGTACTCAATTGAATTTTAAAAAATAGAAATGATTTTGAAATCCTTGAAACATCTCAACTTTCGATGTAGACAATTATACCATGTGATCCTCCATTGATTTTTCTTAATAACACATTTTTTTATCTTCTACCATTTAGAGCTACAGCTGGGCTCAATTGCATGGAACACCCTGTTGGAATATGCGATAGTTAACATGTTAAAATTATTACAATTCATTCTAACAGAATGAAAGTAGAAATATTAATTCGCAAGATCGTATCATAAATCACGTCAGCCGGTGACCTTAATATCGAATAATGATTAATCATTGTCTTCCATCTGGCTTTCCATTTTCCAACATGTTAACTTGCAATTCTGAAACAGTGAATCGCACGTTTCATTTTTGAATCCTTTACACTTTCCATTTATTTGAACGAGTATCATAAATCAATACAATCTTGAAATTCATATTTTTCTTCTATAATAGTAGACACTTTCTCCTTCATGAACCGCTTGACGCGAACTTTTTTACAATTGAATAATTCGTTGCAGTAAACAGCATCGTTCCTTTTTTTCCTGCAAAACGAATTTCGCGTGTCACGCCATGAGATTGAATGAACGATTGAATTTCCAACGCGAGTCATTTAGTTTCCCGGCGAAAAAAGGAAGCGATTAATTTCCTTCGAACGAGCGATCCGCTCGACAATTCCTGCTACCAGAAAATCATGCGTCAATGTCTGGACTACTATATCGAGCTAGAGGACCGTTGTCAAAGAGTAATTAAAAAAAGAAAAAAACAATGAAACAAAAATGCTAAAAGTTTAAATTATTAGCTTGTGTGTCAAGGGATGCACTTTGACACATAGAAGATCTAACACAATTTGATGACATAAAAATAGGGCCAAATGGGACTTATAGCGTATCAATTTGAAGCCTGAAATTTTATGATTGGTGTAGCTTGGTAAGGGCCAGAATGGACCTTTAAAAATCTAATGTGGACCTTCACCATTTTAAAATTTTTAAATTCCAAAATTGAAGACTGGAAACTTTAGAATTCCAAAATTTCGAAATGTCAGATTTCCTATATTTCATAATTCCAAAATTACAAATCTTCAAAATTCAGATTTCCTACATTTCAGAATCACAAAATTACAAGTCTTCAAAATTTCAGAGTTTCGAAATTACGAACTTCAGAGATTCTAAAATTCTGAAACTACAGAATATCAGAATTGCCATTACTGCGAATTTGTGATATCATTGTGTCATCAAATCCATGTTCCAAAATCCACTATTCGATATGCAACAACAAACAAATGTTACATTCTCACCTAAAACAAAGGAGTACCGATCACAGTCACAGAACAATCTGCAGAACGGAAGAAACAAGAGCAACAATAACAGCAGCGATAAAACCCATAACCATCAAACACAGAAGAAACAAATCGAGGGAAGAATATACGCGACGAGGGGATACAGAAACGAGCGTAATCTCCAGACTTAAAAAAAAAAAACGCAATAAGTGCTTCGTTAAAATGAGAAAAAAAACCTGCAATAAAGTGCTTCGAAAATTTCCAAAAAAAGATAAAAATTAAAAAGTAAATATAAATAAAAAACGAGTAAAATAATTGTAGTTGAATTTACCGAGAGGGTTAAACACAGAGCAGAGAGTTATCGTTTTAAGGAGAACTTAAGATTAACCAATTAAAACTAACTGCGTCGCGAGATACGAATAGAAACCCACGTAGTGACGAAAAACAAAAAAGTAAAAGAAAACAATGTGTGTTTGTATGTTTCTATGTTTATATAATCCCCGCGTGTGAGAGCGTGGCCGTAGAAGATCTATAAGACGCACAAACGATTCGAAACGACAAAGGAAACGTTTTAATGGAAGATAAACGAAGGAGAAATAGCATCGAATAAAATTGTGGAGAAAATTGTGGAGAAAAATGTGACGTGATATCGATGCAAGGGATGTGATAAAAGGTGGTACGTTTTATGTAACAACGATCAGGTGTTACCGTTTGTTGCGAAACGCGTTTCGTTTCTGTTAATGAAGCTCGCTGACGTGTGTGATTCGTTGATCTTGCGCTACGTTCGTCGGAAAATAGATTTTCGCGGCTACGTGAAAACGATGTTGTAACGTGAACAATGCTTTTTTGTACAGGAAACACGCGTTTCAGTTGACGCCGATGGGTCACTGCCGTAAAAATTCTGAACAATGGACACTGTAAGCTTAGAGAGTTAGCAGAATGCGTGTAAGAGTTAATGCTGCTGCTTGTGAGTATTAGGATTATTATTTTAATTAAAATTTTTATTTTCTTAAATTTTCTTTCAGGAGGTATTGATTCGTTGGAACAGTTACCTTTTATCCTACTAAAAAACTATGGGTGTAGTTTACCTTTTGGTTTTTTGCTCTAAGAACAGTAATATTTTATCTTTTTTTTTTATTTTAATAAAAGTATTCGACCTCTTTTCTTTTCCTTAGCCATAAATTTGAATATTGTTTTATTCATGAGCTAAAGTTTTAACCCTTCAAGGATGCTCTCATCTGAGTTACAAGTTTTAACACTTTATCTTTTAAATGCTTTTAATTGCTAAAATGTATGTAAAAGAAACCTTATAAAAGGGACGTGCCCATTTTATTTATTTATAAATTTCATGGATCGAATAAAACGAAATTTTAATTTGTGGTTGGGAAAAAAGAAAGATCAAACACTTTTAATTTCAGTTTCGGTTTAATTTTTAATATATTCAGTTTGGGATATTTGGAAAGGAGATATTACAAGCAATACTTCTTGAGTGCTAAAGAGTTCACGATACAACGAAATTTAAGACAGTGACTTGAAATTGATGAATGATAGTGTAATTATTTATATTGGTTAGATGATTGTTGTAATAGTTGCTACACGAGGCAATTTAGATTTCTTACTGTTAATTTTGTATTGTGGAAGTTAAATTATTTATAGTTTTTCTGATTATGTGTACGCGATACAGTACAAAGATCAATGAAATACATTGTTTCTTGTTAGAAGAACATTTTTTCGAATTATCTTCAAACACATTTATCTTGCTAACAATAAGTTCAATCATTATCAAGACTGTTGATTTTTCGTTTATTTTAAACCACCAAGTTTTCTAATAAAAATTCATTACATTATATAAAGTAAAATATTTAACATCATTTACACTGCATAGCAGATAAATGAGTTATATCTTCGTTTGCATTTATTAGTTCTCTGGAAACTAGGGGAAAACATTTTAATAATTCTTTTGACAGTGTAACAAGTATTGCAATGATATAATTCTGACAAATTTATGGTTATTTAAAGGAACTGAGGTAAAATTAAATACAGATGCACTATTGTACTGAAACTAAATAAGCCACTAATCCGGAAGAGCCACGTGACGTATTCCCAGACGTCATTTCCATACACGTGCACGTCATTGTCAGTTTTGGCACAAATCAATGATGACGTTCGTACTACGTGCTTTTAGAACAGCTAGTCAAGAGTTTATTTATCCAATTTTGAGTTTCAGTAATTTTTGAAACGAAACTGCTTTAACATTCCAATGAATTTGGTATACAAATTAGTTTATTATTATTAAACAGAAAATAGTTTATACAGTCAGGTAAGTCACAAAGTGGTCTTTAAATTCATCACCACCATCCACTTTCATAAAACATAATGAATTGTGATCAAAAACCTATTAATATGGTTTTATTTCTTCACGTGTACAGTACCACAAAGCAAATAAATTAAAATAATGTATAATATTAAACTAATTCGTACATATCCAGATAAAAGTAACTCTAAAATATTAAAACTATATGCACGAAGATATCGTTTCAGACACGTGTGGTGCGCTACCCTGGCCATCAATTATCAATTAATCAAACGTATCGATAATTAACCCTTTCGCTTCAACATACTTGCGATAAGATGATTTTGTTTTATAAAATTCTTCATAAATATTATTAGAGTAATTTAAAATTATTTTTTGTTGAAAACTTGGAAATGTCCGATGGGTTCTTGCACATCTCTAATATACGTTTTTTGGGGCGAAAGGGTTAAATGTAAAAAAGGACCTGTTCAAAGTTTCGGAATGTAGTTGCTTTTGGAATGCTCTTACGCTGCCGTGTATCCTCGATATTTAATCGCGTAGGAAGCCAAAGAGTCGATCGATCAATCGTGATCAAATTTATCGTCACCGTCGAGAACATAATATCGTAATGTGTATAGTTTCTATGACAATACGTAAACAGTAGAGAAAGCTGAAAAATCCAATTTATATCCGTGGTTTTTGTTACACGATCACGGATCTATTTACACATATTGACGCGCTTCTATTTTTATATATGTATAGTAAGAGAATTGTAACATAGCATCAATATAGGATATTGTACATAAAACACAGTATTACCTATACCTATCGTGATAATCGTATTCTAGTATTTTTAATTCTTTGACTGGTATCGTGTTTTGCGTTACGTCTGATTGTTAGCATTGAAAATTTTCAAATGTTTCTCAGTTTACTTATATCAATAAAATTTAATATTTTTTTAAATATTTCGCCTAATAAATATTTAAGAATCTATCAAAATTTATAATAAACTTGTAAAATCTCCCTTTTGAGCAACAGACTTTGTGATAACAAACGCTCAACAAGTTTCATATTATCCCGCTTATAATTTACCTATATAGATAAAGTAGCGTATATCAAACAATTGATTCGCTCGGAATACCGGATATTGCCAGTCAAAGAGTTAATATTGACCGTGGTAACCAAGACGGTCGGTGTCGATGGTATCAGTAGTAGCGGACCGCACTAGTCAGACACGATACTGAGCTGTCAGTTTCTAAGACAGCTTTGTATTACATCAAAATGATCGTCTTGATCTAGTTGCGGAGACAGTTCACATCAAACGGCATTCATACATATAATCTTTTATTTTTAATTTACGCTAATACACGTAGATACTAATTAACACGTTAATTGCAACAGTAGTCAAACATAATTATTAAGTGTGTGGTAGATTAATTTTCAAATTTATCTTCAACTTTTCTTTCATTAATTATTCAATTATACACAATTTGACGTAATTACCCACTCCAAATGGACAATAACACATACAGCTGTTACCCTGAGATCGAACATGTTAATTAATTAATTTCATATTGATCGAAGAATTGCCTAATTTCTAACGATAAAGATCGCGATATTTAAATTATTATCAGAGCTAATTAAAGAATCTTCAACGATCAATAAATAGAGATTAATTAATACAATTATTTTTCCATTTGAACAAACATCAGACGCAACCCATATTTCCCGGTAACGACAATTGTTCGTCGAATGATCGAATTTCCAAGCACGTCATCGCGCACCAGTTCGATCTCCCATTTTTCCCGCTGGAAAATAATCATGGCCGTTCGGTTTTACGGGACGATTCGTAGTTTTAAAGGGGAAAAGGAACGTCGACACCAATTATGAATCGCGTAATGAGCGACACAGCGACAGACACACGCGTTTTACGTGTCCTGGTTCTCGGAACTCGTCGATATTGGCATGAAACCAGCTGAGCGGCGAATGTCTGGCTTGATTTTAGGCCGAGTTATTTACATACGAATGGAGACCGAACCAAATGCATTTGCCAAACATTTTTTTTTTTCCATTTTTATTTTATTTCTCTTCCCTTCCGTACGTAAGCTCGATATTTTCAACATCTGCAAACTGGTCGCGCAATATGTCTGGTATAATTTGAACGAGAGAGTGAGAGGCAGCTGACGATTTATGGAACGGGTATCGAACCGGTAATTGTTTAGCCGATAATTTTGTTTCGTGGTAACGCGTTCGAAAGGTAATTAACGCCCGAAATTGTCGGGTTTTTTGATGTACCTATTGGCCCGGGTTTCTTGACTAACGAAATGAAATTGGCGTGACGTACAGTGAGTCACAAAAGTATTCTGGTGTTTCTGTTGATGGATATAATAGTTTCTATTTTTCTTATTTTTCTTATAGTGATACTTTGGTAATTGAGACATTATAAGAATCGATGAAATTTTGTATATTAATAAATTTTATACAGGGTGTTAAAAAATACCCTTAAGACCTCTACACACTGGATAGATCACGAAAAATCGAAGTGAAAAGTTCTGTGGCATTTTTCGATGGGTTCAGTAGTTTAGTCACATTTGGTTGTTGAAAATTGACCAATTAGCGCGCCGCTGAGCGTCACGCTTACACATGCGCGTATCTATTTGGGGCCCTCTCCCCTCCAACGTCATTCTCTCCGCGGCTACTTACGAGGTAAGGTGGTATTTCTGACCCAGGGAAGTCTACCATGTTCGATACTGTACAATTATCAAACAATATTAAAATTGTTATACTGTATATTGCATAAATTATCCGCGTACCACTCAGCTGCCTCTCACGTACTATTAGTGATCCTTGTACTCTACTAATTAAGACTCACTGCCCTAAAGGATTTGAAATGTCTCTGTATAAATTTGGAGAAAATTTTATAACCAATTAATTTTTTAAGTTTCTATTTTATTTTAATGTTTTAGAAGAATTCTATGGAGAATTTTCTATCTTCATTCTAAAAATTTTTCTTCATCCTTTTTAAGATTTGTTTACGTCTTCTATTATTTAAACGGTTAAATCATCGCATTCTAATTTCATGCAGAAATATCTCTCAGCAAAGTGACGATAATCAGAGACAAGGGTTCGTGATAAATTTCCTTCTTTTAGCTTACTATTTACAGTGAATGTTGTTTTTTAATCCGAATCGAGGACGAAGAGAAACTCTTTGATAATATCGTATCAAGTGTCAGGTCTTAGTTCATCCTTTGTGTACTTTGCTTACCGACGTTCCTCATCGATTTTCGATTATCGTCGTTTCCGCGATGAATATTCTTAAAGGGATTGACGTAGATCGATCGAAACGATTATAGAACGCGGTGAGAAATGGCAGAAGGGTTTTACGCGAAGGGATCCAATTGCTAGATGTTATCTCTTAAGAAAAATTCTCTGTGAGCTTTGCTTTCATCTTTAATAACAATCGAATTGTACGCATCTTACATTATCATTAAAACTACGTAGAATTTCTTTCATCAATATTATGATTCAGTATTTAAAATTCATGTTTTCATGCTATTATACTGAATCATCTTTCATTTAAATCTTCATTTAAATTTTTCTGTTGCTTTTAGAATATTTCCCTTATATGTATATTATGTATTTTATATTTCATACAGATTATAAAACTAATATTTTTTTTGCTTTAATATGTGGCAAACAAAAGTTTATTTAATAATATAAATTGGGTAATATTTGGAAAGCTGAAGAAGAAAAGAGGAACATCACATACACCACGTTTTCATTTCATCAAATCATAGTAAAATTATAGAAAACAGAAAATTTTTTAATGGAGATTTAAATAGCGATAATTTTTATATATTGCATCAAATAAGAGATTGAATATCTCTTAGCAATATTTAAAATAAACAAAATTATTTTTTCAAAAATTTCGATCGAAATGTTTCAAGAAAGAAACAAATTTCTAGTAATTGAATCGCAATATCCATACGAGTATAAAATTTGTATTCTCCATAGAGATACTGTATCGAAAACTGGAAAATAATTTCCATCCGAGGATATTTTCCAAGCGGAATAACGAAACTTGTCCCTTCCTTTCGAGGGAATTTCTTTTCATAATAAAATATTCATCGCGTGGCTGTGTCCCCGGTTCAAAGGGAGAAATTTCCCTGGATAAAACAGTATTTTCCGACGAAACGTATCGTACCGATGCGAGCAAAGGAAAAACCCCATGTGTGTATTTTTCGACGTTGTGTTTCGCGTTATCGATAGTACAACGGACGAACGGAGAGCCAATGAAAAAACATGAGTGAAAGCGAGAAAAATCCACGTTTGAACGAAAGAAATCAAGATAGAATGATGTGAACGGCAACAACAGCACTGTATATTATTACAATTATTTATTATTGCGACATGTTCGTTGACTATTATGTTAGAAATAAAAACTACATTGAGAAAAATGCCCGGATGAATATGCGTCTGTGTTCTTCCTTCTCTTCGACATTTCTTTTTCTTTTTCGCGCCATTTCACGTATCTTGCAGTCATTTTCACGATTTATATTTTGAGAAAGAAAAGGACGAGGACACTCGTGGTGCAAGGAAAATGGGACAAGAAACGGCATCGCTCGGTATTTACTTGTCTCTTCATTGTTTAGCTGCTCGAGCATCGAATGCTCGATCATTGGTATTAAACTCAACAATGTCGAAAAGAACGACAAGGAAACGACTGAAGAATTTGACGAAAGTCGTCGAACAATAAGAAGTTTCAACGACGCTGAACCATTGAAAGGATGAATATTCCTTTTCGAGTAATTTCCTTTCTACCGAGTCGTTGTTCCGCCTTCTTTGCGGATGTTTTGCTTTGCGCCTTTACGAAACAAGATTTGCATTCCCTCAGAAAGGATCCGCTTACTCGAGAAAATTAATTAATGGCTTCTTTGAGACCCGGAGCTTGTCGCTTGTTTGCCTTTCAAACTGAAGAATCTTGTTTTGATTTTAATGAATTTATGATTTCGCGGTGATACTTGCGGTGCGTATTTTCTTCTGGTTTTCTAATTAATGGAAATACTAAGTTTCACTTTCCATTATGTAATTGATCTGAAAACTTAGAAATCATTTATTCAAAGTAGACCGGCCCCCTCACTATTCTAAAATTGTAATATTGCAAAAGTGCAAAATTCCAAAATATTAGAAGTCCAAAATTCCCAAACTTTAAGTTTCCAAGATTTTAAATTTCCAAAATTTCTAAAGAATGTGGCACACCTCAGAGAAAAATTCTAGTTACGTCAATGTCACCATATTATTCTCCTATTTTTCAATTTAAACTTTCCATTTGCTACCTTCCCTTAATAGTATAATTTTTCTTAACTTTAATTCTTTTAATTATTCGATAATTAAATGCAAGTCAATAGGAATGAATTCTTAACGAGCAATCAATGTGTTAAATTCTTATTACCTCCAAGCCACACAATTGCCTCTTTTATTTTTCTTTTCTTTTCATTGAACGGTGATTTTCTGAGGGTTCAACGGATTCGTAATCAATTACCCAATACATTCCTATTATTAAGCAATTGAAAGGACTGCGTTTTTCCGAAACAATGCTCTACGAAGAAAGTGGTATGGCTGAAAATCAATACTATTGTTTAGAGGACTATGACCCAGACTCCTTCCATTCAGGTGGCATTTATACCTCTGCTTCTGGTTAATTGACAGGAAAACAAAGACAATAACAGGAATGAAAACAGAGTTTGTTATTTTGAAAATTATTCGGATTGTAAATTCAGGTCATTCATTTATTTGTTCAAATTAGCTATAAAAAAAGCTTTCAAGGAAGAATATACAATTTTCAAAATAAAAAATTCTGATACCTATAATGTTTAATTATCATCTGGATAAGATTGCAATTATACAGAACGTTTCTATTTTAAATAATGGTTTTGTAATTGAATAATCGTGGTAAATTCATGCTAGTGGTGCTCGATTTATCCACAATTTCCAAATTATTTTCATTATCGGATTTTGAAATTTGAATGTGCAGCTTTGGATTTTTTCCTTTAATCATCTGTAAATATAAAAAACAGTATTAGGCTAGAATTTGAAAATTTTTATTAATTTTTCAATTTTTCTTTTAGTGAAAAGTTATTAGTGGATCATTGTTCAAGGAATATTCAAAGCAACGTATTACTTTATTAAAATGAAATTTCATATACAATGCGTTTAAAAAGTAATACTGATAAATTCTGTGACTAAAACGGTCATTAAATTTACTGTATTCGCAGGTTGCATTGCATTAAATGCATTCACACGAAATTCCAGAATTGCAATCCTACCCTGGAATTTCGAATTATGTTACGGCATGTCCGTTCTCATCCGCTCGAGAAGGCATCACAATTTGATTTAAATTCACCTCGTCATGTTCATTGTTGCCTCATGCATGCAAACAACGAATTTTTAAAATAAAGACAAATTCCTTGTACGACATCCTCTAGAATATCATTCCACAAGATTTCCATGTTTTCATTCCATGACACAATTTGCAAAATTGTAGCAGATTCCAAAATTTGATATTTTGTGAAATAGGTAGTAAATGGAAATAATTTACTTTATTTGAAAATAATAAATAAAATTAGGATACTAGCAAAAGTAATTTTATTTTACAATGTACATATTTTATTTTAAATTCATTTTATCCCCCTATGGATCCACCTCTGTTTAAAAATGTATTCCATATTTTTTCTCCACTTACCTTTATCTCTACTTTTTTATTATTAATATTGCCCACTTTAGATTCCATTTCCTCTTCTTCATCAATATCGTCATTTTCATTGTTGTACGTCGGAACAGTATCTCTTTCATAATTTTTCTGTCTTTCTCGATAATTATTATCCCTATATTTAGTTTCTGCTTTAGGTAGTTGGATCACAATAGTATAGGGTTGATTTTCAACCCGTCCATCGAAATCGTTCCTCGGTGAACGATATCTGAAACGTCGAACAAGCATCTCGTTAATTTTTCTAACAAAACTAATTTCCCTCGTAAACAATAATAGGGTTTTCTCGCCCGCAGATTGTCATCCATTTTTTACCAAGTTACTTGAGCTGAAATCAATTGAAAGCGATTCCCTTTGATTTTTGAATAAAATTCAATACGTAAAATATGGGAATTCCTCTTTTAATTTCTCTTTAATAAATTTATTATCCTAGTAAATTCATACAGAGAGTTTATCAATTTCAAATATCATTGCTTGAAAATATAACAGTCTGTTAAAATTTCAATTTTTTATTTAAATATTTCTCATACATTTATTATTATCATTCAATTTACGTCACAGAGAAAGAATAAATGAGAATGAATATAAAAAGCAAACAGGTTAAATTATTACCCTATTCTTCTTTATTGCTTTTATATCATTTTCCTACCATATAATTTAATATTCAATTCATACCTGTAATAAGTTGACCTGCGTGAATAATAGTCTTCCGATGGGATCCTCCTAAAACGATAGAACCTCGATGATTTGTGACCATCGTGAAATCGTGGCCATCGCGATGGTCTGCGTTGATAATACTTGTACGGTCTTATAAGTTTATAAATCTCCTCTGATTGAATAGTCTCGTGCAGGAGGATGAAAAATGGAAGTAGAAAACAGTACTGGGGGCAGGCATGAATCATTGGCTTTATATACATTAAATTAAATCGAACTGAATTGAATACCCTTAACACACTGACTGCCATATCATCCCTCCCTATTTGGGTGGCACTTAAATTTTTATAGAAATCCATTATACGTATTATTAATTAAATATTGTGACAATAATAACTCAAAATTTGTTAAAAATAAAAATGAAAATAAAAATGACTAATAAAATTTTCATAGCGTTTGCTTGGCAGTCAATGTGTTCAAAAAGGTGATAAATTAAAATTCGTAGTCAATTAAAAAATCAATGAAAATAATAAGATTGATGGCTGATTTCTGATAGGACACGAATTGTTTAATTATTCGATCCAATTGAATTCACTGTGAACAAAGTATTTTTCTAGAAAACCTTGAAAGTATTTGACGTTTCCTTCAATTTCGAAAATGAAAGGACCGTGACAGAATTCAGTGATAAGCATCGGTGATGCTATCAATGATGAGAGAAACTGGCGTTTCTTGGTACTTTGTGATGTGTCAGGTGATACAAATACACACATGCACGTAAAACGATACGTGAGTGTATTTACAAAGACGTTCCTTTGACGATTCTGCTTTCTACTTGGGTCTCGGATAATCATTTTAACGTACAATGTCGTGGGAATCTTAACTTCATTATTTCTTTTTTTTTTCAGATAAAACAGAATATACTCCTTTCACTTTTTCTTAAATTTTAGATTATTTTAGAGATTAGTAAAATATTAAAGAAATACAGATGTTTAATGTAATAAATTATTATAATTATTTTAATGGGCAATGTACTGACAATTTCATCTTCACTGTTTCCTTTTATCCATTTCAAATTTTAATAAAATTTATTTTCACTTTAAATATTCATATTTAAATTCAGTATATTCGTATAAAGAGACTTTCTGAAGATATAAAAAAACACTTAATAATATCACAGGATTAAATTAAAATAAATACTCACTCGTGTAAGTATGTTCATAATCAAAATATGAAAAGCACACAGTTTATGTAATTATTCTTCTCTATAGCTTAAAACACTATAACATCACTTATTTTATTTTATTTTATTTTATTCTTCGATATATAGGAGAAGGTATATAAATCACATTTGAAATTATGTTTCACCCACTTTTAAACAATATATTCAATGTTCTTGTTGATTTCAGTTACAATGCACATCCTCGTGCGTTTAGTGACACTGGATGATTCGAAAACTTAGATCAGTTTAACTTTCTTTTATATTTTCCCCACTTAATTCCAATAAGGGGACACGTTCATCTTAGGTTCGTTTCTTTTCCTCTGGGAACTTTCTTTTTTATCTGTACCAAATCTTAGACAACTGGGCCAAATTAAGGCAATAACTCGGCTCCATTAAAGAAGTTCATTCACCTTAAAAGAATAAGCATTCATTTTAATATTTAAAGCCTTGACTCATTATGACGATTATGTTGCAAATATGATAAAATGGAGAGTGAAATTTAGTAAAAAAGGTAATTTCTTAATGTTTATCTAATGAATTGTTATGTAGACATTTCTATTGTTAATTTTCCATGGTCTGTTATATTCTATTACTACGAGTTAGCTATTCGCTATTCTACTATACATTCTATTGTCACCAGAAGTCTATTGTCAAGAATCTTCCATTATCTCGAGGTTCCCCTTGCAAGGTCTTCCGTTTGCATCCGTTTAATTGTTAGTTTCTGTATATGAACAAACAATGTAATTTTCGTTAGGTCGAAAATGAGATATTAAAATAAATGAAAAATGAACCAAATTATTTATTCGTATAATTTACAAATGAATAAATATATAAATCAGTAATTGTTAATAGTGAAAAACATTTTTCAGTTAAATGTATTATTTGTCAATTATTGTTTGAAACCAAATTTTGATCCCCGACCTGAATTATCCTAGCGTAAGAAGGACACGCCTGATGTTAGACGTTGTTGTAACGGATGAAACAGGATAAGCTTGAGCCGTTTTCATTTCCGGTGTCTGGTCCCGCCTTCGCGATTTTACGAAGACCGACTTTAATACCGAGAAACTGTACGGATAATAAAAGGATCAGCGAAAACTGGAACGACGTCGGTGCCAAAAAGTTTGACGCGCGTTCGAGGGTCAAAGATACCATTTTCCGTTGTCAGTAAATCCAAAAACACCGAACAAATCGGAAATAATCTCACCTGATGAAGTTCCGAAACTATCAACTGTGAGCATTAGAAAAATATTCATTGTAAATTGTAATCACTTTCCATTTCATTTTGAATGAAGTTAACTCATCATTTAAATAGGCGAATGATCAAAACCCTGCGAAGGATTTATTTAA